>NC_057932.1:2500000-3125000 GCF_017639315.1 Drosophila ananassae | reverse complement strand
AAGGTACTTGCCACATTTTAGAGTGGAGAATCCCAACAAGCCGGGGAAGATAGATTGGTATGCAGCGGCACGAGTTGGATAAGTCTCGTTGAATTCTGCGCTGAGCAAGGGGCCGCAACACTATAAGCCCTTGGCATCTATTCTTTTCCATTTCAGGGAAGGTGCTGTCAGAGTCTGCAGTGACATCAAAGATATGTTTCACCAGGTGCTGATCCGACCCGAAGATAGATGGGCGCAACGGTTTCTGTGGAGAGATGGGGATGACCAACGGGAACCCGACGTTTATGAGATGTGCGTGATGACGTTTGCAGCCAGTCACGGACGACTTCAGGTTCCGAGTGAAGTACCATAAAGTTGCCCGCATCGTGTCCGATGGGAAGAGAATTGCCACGAAAGATGCGATTGTTGAGGACTACGGCCTGGGTCTTACCGTATGTATAAAACTTGTATTCCCCACTAGAATAAAACATACATACGCACGCTCATACATTTATGTTATGAAAGACGACAATTATATTTTTGTTTGCTTTTTGAATTAATTATCTTTTTATTCGATTGTTTAGTGGACTGTAATTTTCATTCATTTTATTTCTTATCTTCTGCACTTTGGCACTTTGCGCTGTCTGCGCAAAATCCCCCTTCTCACGAGGGTGCAATGTCGCCAGTCGCCTGACTGCGAATAAAAGCTTCTGTCGACACTTGGGTGGGATTTCTCTACAACATACGGCGGCGATACGGCAACCCGCCTTTTACACATTAGCCACTAGTGTATATTCCACTCAAAATGCATAAATGTATGAGCGTGTGTATGTTTTATTCTAGTGGGGAATATAAGTTAAAAAGAAGTAATCCTAGTACAAAATATCCCTTACCGTAGTATAACCTCTCACACTCCATGGCTTTTAACGACAAACTCACTACGAGCGCGCCATAAAATTCCAATACTAAATACTAAACCATCGATAATCGACCGCGACAATAAATAATTTTGTGGCCTTTTGCAGGACGTTCAAACATTAAGTTGAACATGGGAACTTATATAATAACTTAAACAATGTTAAAATATTTAAAAATATGAAATAAAATTATATAGTGAACTACATATTATCAAAGAATTATAATAAAAATAATTTTCTAATATTGAAGAAAAGAAATTTATAAATTTGAAACAAAAGCAATATACACATATAAAGCAGCAGCGTCGCAATTGGCAGCGCAGCTTGAGTTGGTGGTGTGATCGCTTGCGCTTTAGATTCCTAGGAATACGGATTGTGGGAGATGGGAAGTGGTGCATACCACTACAAACTTTGTTGCTGCTCACATTTTGGTTTTAGAGGGCAAGCTTTGCGATGTTAACTTATACGAGCAAAGAAATATATGTATATGGACATTACTATTACTTTTTAGATTCATTCTCCGTAATATAATATGTTCAAACAATAAAGTTCTATCTACAATATCTGTAGAGCTTTACTAAACCAGCTGAACCTGCAATAGATACGTTTTGAACATAGAAACAGTTTTAGATAGCCTTGACTTTGTGAAAATATGAGATTAAAAACTCCAAATTTAATTAATTTAGAAAATCGGAGATTTCAACTTTGGATGAGTATTCCAAAGATATGGTAACTGCTAGATACCATTTTTTAATTTTAGTTGATACACATACATTTCAAAAATGATATGTACTAGAAACAATGATGGTCATCGCCATTGCACGGCCTACGTGTAAAAAATATGGTAAAACTTGATCAATTTGTTCTCTTAGGTGTACCGCGGAAACTGTGGGTGATAGAACCTATGTTTGTTCTGGACTTTGGTTCACAGAAGCTTAAAGGTTATGAAGCAGGTGAAATTATGCGTGGAGATTTTTTGCTGTTGGTATGTGTTATTAATGATTTATGCAAATATCTCAAAATTGATAACAACATCAGCTGCACATCATCACAAAGCCTTGCTGACAATAGAATGTTGGAAACAGCCCCAAGCGTATTTAAAATAAGAAAAGGATGTGCCTTTACCATCGTTCAGTTACATGGCACCTATAGCATACAGTCGGATGATCCTTATGAAATTAAGAAGGTAGGACTAGATTGTGCAAAATGAATCCGTAGAAAGCCCTATCATTCTAACCTTTAAAAACACCAATGATCGCTTACAGTTTGCGTTTTCCGGCTGCGCTAAATAAAAATTTCGGACCCCATTCACGTGTGCTTTGAAAAATGGGAAAATGGTGGGCACACCACTGCTGAAAACAGTCATAAGCTTACGGCAAAACTGAGAAGTATACAATTGCACCACAATTTTAGACCATGGTGGTCGTAAGTAGCGAAAAAAAAAGAGAGCAGGCCAATAACTGACCGAAAAAACGTAGTGTGTTATTTCGTTTATGGTTCTTTCAAAAATCGAATGTTTACTAATATAGTGCTGTTTCTAGTAACAGAGGACAAAGGAGCTTTCTTTGTTTACAAATCAGAATGTTGGGTGCAAACGATAATAACAATTTTCTTACATTTTATCAGTTTTATTATAGCCATTATAGAAAAAAAAATAGTTATATTGCCCTATATTTTTCGTATAAAATTAGCCACAAAATGTTTCTTGTGTAGCAAATCCCCAATTTCTGGCCAAATTTCAACCAAGTTAATAAAATTGATGATTTTTATTTCATCAAACACACCAAGTCGGATTTGGAGGGATTTTCCACATTTTCCTTCCATTAAAAATTTTCAATGTGAAATTAAACTTTGACACTAGCGCCGTTCTTTAATCTTTAATGCAGTTATTAGCATGTTTACTCTTTTCGTTAGAGACCTGTAAGCCTTCATCGGTGTGGGTTGTCTGCCCCATTTAAATTTGTTATTTCTTTTTAAGATCTGAGTACTTGGGTGCGACAAGACCCTGTCAAAAACGGTTTCGATCTGAGTACTATGTCTAAAATATACGTGCCATTTCAATACGACGCACCTTTCTCGAGCAGTGTTGCATCATGCCTTATCTGAAACTGAATTTTAATTTCTAACTTAGCGACTTCCTTACACTTCTATCATAAGTTTAGATAAGTTATTATTATTATTTTATTAAATAGTAATATTTATTAATGCTGATACATTTTTTGAAGTTAATAATTTTCTACAAATATGGATAACCCAAGTTTCGTCCAGTAACGGCAGCTGATATTGGCGTAGCACCTGATGGATAGTTCTGAGGGTATTGCGAAGAAATACCAAGAGCTGGACCTGCAGTAATCATAAGTTGGGGTTCCATTTGTATAATATTTTTTTGTTCTGTACTATCATTATCCTTCTCTCGTTGTGCTTCGCTTAGCTCCAATTTATCAACCTTTATGGTGTATTCTCGCAAAACCTTAAATTTATTTTGGATGTTTAAGGATGATTTATATTAAAATTTATTAGATTTATTTTGAAATAATTGCATTACCTGTATTAGATAGGGCATAGCAAAGTCTAATATTTTATGTTTCCAGGCCAACTCCAAAATTATATCAGGGCGTAGCAATTCGTAGCACTAAAAAAAATAAAATAGGCAAAATAGTATTAATTATGATTTTTAAGCTCTATAACATCAATATAATAAATAAACGATGTTTAATAAGTTGAATCATGTAACGTACAAATAATTTTTCTCAGTACCACTAACAGTGGTAAGAACTCTCTGAATCCGAAAGACCTAATTATTTGTTTATTACATAGCTTGCAAATAACTGTTAACCGATTCGTGCGGTCTCAAAATAAGTGTTTGTCACTGAGACTTTGAGCAAAAAGTCTGAGAGCAACCGATTGAGTTGCTCTTATACAAATTTTGCTTGCGCTCAGTCGAAAAACAATTTTTTCTGTTTTCGTTTGGTCTGCTCATTCTCGGACCGTTTGCATGCGTTCGACGATTCAAAAAGTCTTTTGTGCATGTATGTGTGTATGTGAAGTTTCGTGGGCTCAACTTGTCAATTTGCTTTGTAAATCTCTCGTGTAAACAGTGATTCATCAAATTTATTGAAAATGGGACGAGAAATTAATAAAAAAAAAGTGCATCAATTTTTTATATTTAACAAAATGGACAACAAATCGGTGTGCAAAATGTGCGGAGTTAAATTAGCAGGTTTTCACTCTACAAATTTAAAACGCCATTTGACATCGAAGCATGGTGAAATATTTAAAGACTGTGACAGCGAAGAAGTCACCGAAACTCAAGTTGTGAAGAAAAGAAAAATTTCATTTGAAACTAGTGAAGGCACACTTATAAGTTCACTGGTGAAAATTGTCACAGCTGAGGGAAAGCCATTTATGTTCTTGGACAGCGAGGGATTCAAAGAAATTTTTGACCCAATTTATAATGTCCTTGGAATGAACGGAATTACATCAAGGAACATTATGAGTTTCGTTTCCGTAAAAGAACAGGCCATCAAAGACGGCATAAGGGATTTAGTTAAAGGAAAGCTGCTATCGTTAAAAATCGATGTGGCGACTAGAATGGAAACAGCAGTTCTATGTGTGAATCTGCAAATGATTCACACAAATATTAATAAAATGGAGATTGTTGTAAAGACATTGGGGATGATCCAGCTCACCCATGCACACACTGGGGTCTACATAAAAGAAAAAATTTTGGAAATTCTTTACGAATATGGCATTAATCTTAATCAAATCATCAGGTAAAAATGTGTTTTTAGTTAGTTTTTAATATTTTTGTTATTCAAGAAAAAAATGTATATACACAGTGTTGCTTCTGATAATGGGAGAAACATGGTCAAAGCCGTAGAAATTCTTAATGACGAAACGGAGAAATCCCTTTTTGAAGATGACACAGGTGAGGACAATTTGGTGGGTAATCTAGATGATCTGGATTTGGCGAATATTCATCTCGAACGGTGTGCTGCGCACACTCTACAGCTGTGTACAGCTGAGCGAGATTAGCGAAAACATTAGTATCTGCCGCAAATTATGCAAAAAATTGCGCACTGAAACTTATAGGTAAGTAAAGTTTAAATAAAAATCTATTTTTTATATACATGTATAAAATAAAAATGTAACCTGCGCAGACGCGTCTTAATCGAGCACAACAAAACTATACCCTTGCTCGACGTTGTCACTAGGTGGAATTCAACGTACTTAATGGTAAAAAAAACTACTTGTCCTAAAAGAGTTTCTGGCCGCTCAGTGTATCATTAATACCGCCGTAGAATGGGACTGGATGGAGACGTATGTCGACGCTTTCAAGGACGCATATGATGCGACCATAAAGCTGCAAAATACAAATTTAGTTTATAGTGAATTTTTCATTATTTCGATGGAACTTAAACTGAAATGCGATAACAGCCAAAATATTATAAAAGCTTTATTATCTTTATTATCTTTAGCTTTATTATCTGCAATTTATATGGATCCACGAGTGAATTGTATTTTAACAGAACACCAGAAATGGTTGGCTAAACAGAATTTAAAAAAAATTGCTTTTCGACTGCTTGAGCTGAAACATGTAAGACGAAGTATGATTGAAGTTTGGGTCCCGTTTCCTTTATATTATAGCTGCTTTTAGATACGTTTTCTTAGTTTAAATAATTAAAATTGTCCTCGTCAAACACTAACAGCTGTTCTAAGTTGTTATTGGAAAAAATAAATTTCAAATTAATTTTGTTTTATTATTAAAGGATCATTCCACAGAAACTGTTGTTTCGCAGCCAATTGATGATGTTGAACTGGATAAGGACTTTTTATTTTGATACCCACCAGAAGAAAAGTCGCTTTTATCAGCATTTTTGGATGTCGTGCAGACTGTTCCAGAAGCAAAGGATGAGCCTGTTTCGGACCAACTTGTCAAAATATATTTTGAGGTGGAGAACTTCGACAAAATATACTGTCGCTAACCTTTAAATGACGATGTATTAAATTTTTCTAGATATGTCAAGCTGAAATCGCCACATTTGAGTGCGCTGTCACAAGTAGTACTAGCCACACCGGCTACTCAAGTGTCGGTGGAAAAAGTAGTTCACTAGATTCTAAAAACTTGAATTCTTTATTAGTTTTTAAGCTTAACTCAAAATAAATGAATTTAGAAGGAAACTATTTATTGTTTAATTAAAATAATCAATATATTAGTTTGAAATTGGAAAAATTCACGTTTAAAATTTTAAGAAGTTTTTTTTTGTGAAAATTGCATGTACCATGTACCACTGCGCAGCGAAACGAAAAAGAATTATTGAAAAGACTTTTTGCGCTGACTTTTTCAGTCAATCGGTCTTTTACTGAGTCTCTCTGCGCGAGCGTCACTCGAATCTCTCATTGAGCAATGTTCGGTAGACGAGAGTTTCATGATTGGCTCATTCGTTCAACAGAAAACCGAAACAAAGACTGCTGCTCAGAGAGAAACCGAAACGGCATGTTTTTTTTCGGTTGCTCTTGCGAACAGAGCGTGAGCAAAAAAACGGTTAACAGTTATTTTCAAGCTATGATTAAAAGTATCTCTTTATCGAATTTTTTTTGATAAAGAGACTGCTAAAGAGCCAAGTATGTCTCACCAAAGCTCCCCCTCTCTGACTCTGGACATATTGCGAAAGCTACAGGCCAATGAAGGCATAGAAGATTTGGCATGAAGGCTCCGCCCCAAGTTAACTTTCCTTTCTTGTTTTTATTTAATACTAGCTGACCCGGAGAACTTTGTTCCGCGTTAATGGCAATAAATAAGCAGATTGTGTTTTTTTTTATTGGAAAAAATACAAAAAAAATTAAATAACTACATTAATCATTCATTATTATTTCTGTATTTAAGTACATAGGTTGCTCTTCATTTAAGAACCTTGTGATACACGACATTGTTTGTTTTATTATCAGGCGCAAAAACAAACAACGCAGATGGTTTTCCGACCCGTGAACACGCCACGTATAATTGACCATGGGAAAAACATGAATGTTCTAGATTTAAACCACAAACTTTTAAGGATTGGCCTTGTGATTTGTTGATGGTTATGGCAAATGCAAGACATATCGGAAATTAATGTCTTTTAAATTCAAACGGCATATCGGTTGGGATCATCGGGATCCTCGAAGTGAGAACTTCCTCACCTTTGAATTTTCCTATCATTATCGTAGCGTAAATTACATTGTTCATCAATTTACTAACTACCAAACGCGTACCGTAGCACAGTTTTGGTTGGTTTATGTTTCGAAGCATGATTACTACGGAGTCAACCTTTAGGCGTAAATTGTTCGGTGGTAAGCCAGGCACGTCCAAAGAGTTTAAAAATTCAATTGGATAGTTGGTGGCTTCATCTACATTTGTGACGCAGTCAATAGATTTGAATGAATGCATTGTTCCAATGATGTTATTTTTAATTATGTAGTTCAGGTCATCTGCATCTTTATTCTTAGCCGCTAAAATTGCTCGCTCACTCAACCATTCATTATTTTTGTAGTTAGAAATAATATTTGGAAATACATTGTTGATAAGTTCGTCTTTTGATGAGACAAAATTACAGAACTTATTTGGAAATGATATTAATGATAAACTTTATTAAGAAGGAACTGCTAACTTTAATTAGATTAAGGTATATAAATTCAAAAATTATCCATACCTAGTGAAAATTGTGGCGATAGAGATGGGATAAGTGATTATAGTTTGTACATAACGCAAGGAACAGAATTCGGGGATAGGTTGAACCAGAGCTACGTATAGTTGTAAACGGATCATTTAAACTATTTAAAAGATCGTTTCATGAAGGCTAACATTCATCTGGCCTTATTCACGGTCACAGAAAGGATATCTTTAAATGACAACTTATGATCAAATAGGACTCTAAAATCTTTTATCGATATCACCAATAACGAAACCACATTCCTTTTGCGACACCTGATGAAACCTGGATCAACTTGGATTTAGTGTTTTTAAATACCGCTCTCTGCTTGCGGTATGTTAAATAGGAGCCAATCCACATTAGAATGTTGGAAAGAAAACTCAACAATGACTGTTTTTGAAAAAGAAATCTATGATTCACGGAGTGAAATACTTTGCTAAAATCTTCGTCTGTTATATCTGTTTTCATACAGTTCAGAAATCCACGATGGACAGTGGAGGAAAATCCCAAGCAATTAGTGGAAGTGAAACGATGTTTAGTAAAGCCATGTTGAGAGGGCGAAATAATACTTTTGCAGAAATGTTAAAGTTGCGACGTAATCAATTTCTCCAGAAGTTTTGGTCTAACGCAAAGCTTATCTTTTTTTTTAAGTCAAGCAATTTATCGTTTAAACCTTTTTTATGAAGAGGAATAATATAAGACTTATAATATAAGCCGATGGCTCAACCGATGGAATAATTTAGTGATATATTAAGGCTTTCACAACTATATTTTAGTATGCAGTTCAGTACCACTAAATTTTCATATTATATTCCTTTACTACAACAGATTCGCTTACCTTTAGCTTGTAAAGGTCTATAAATCTTTTGTAGTTATATAAATCAATGCTGAGATATTTCCTTATTTTCATCTTCAAAATATTTTGGAAAATGTTTGGACAAAAATTATCTAATTAAAACAATACCTTTCGATTGGTGTATAATTCACTCAGATCGGATGCCAACAGAAAATTTTTAATTCTTCGGCTATACATGGAGTCTCCTCGCGCACGGCAAGGAATGCAGGTCGTCACATCGTGGACTGCCGTCCACAGTGATCTTTATTACTTTAAATAAAAAAAACTTTTAAAAAGTAGAAAAAAAACACTGTCTTATCTTCTCAATATCTGCAAAAACGTAGGAAGCGGGTCAAGTTCTGAACTGAGTACATGTATGGTGTTACTGTTTTTAATTTATTTCTATGCTATGCTATTTATATTTTTGTATACCTATATAGCATAGCTTTCTTCACAAAATCAGAATTTATCAGATATCAGAATTTTTTAAGCCAGTAGATTAAAGGTAATTTACAAAATCAAGCATTTTTTTTATTTGAATCGGACCGGATGTATACCCCAAATATCGGATACATCTGGCCGATTCTTATAAAAAAAAAATGTGCCTAATTTGGATTCGGTCAATCTGTCCTTTCAAATACCTGAACGATGGGTAGATCAATCATTCGGCGGATACGCTTAAATACTAACCTGATATAGGCATGCTGCAAAGCAGTCATGGGCATCACGCTCCAAAAACCAGCCCAACAACTCTTCAGCTAGTTCTTGTTTACCAGACTCTGATGCATACTCCATTGCGTCCTTATAAAGTTTGTCCTTCTTACAAAGTTCAACGCTTTGTTTCCATCGATTATTTCCTGGAATTAATAACAAAAAAGATTATATATACGAGTTCCGTTCGAGCAGTTTTGTTATTTGTGTGTTAAATAAAGTTCAATTGCCCCTACAAATTAAATTGGGAAGACAAAAAGTGGGAGAACGAGGGCAATAAATATATAAACCAACCCCGCACCCGAGACACCCAAAAAAATAAAGGAAAACAAGAAAGAACAGTTCACCCTCAAATCAATTTTTAATAAAAATGGAAGCAGCCCGAATCGTCTTTAAAAATAGCATGGTTGTGCCATTTTCGATTATTCAGTTACATGTCGTCCAACTACATACTATCCGATATATATATAACAATAAATGCTGCTAGTTAAGTGCAAGGGTATATAAACTTCGGCTCAGTCCGAAGATAGCTTTCCTTGTTTATTGATCAAAAAGTATAATATAATACTATTATACAGTATAATATATTACTTTCATAAATAAATAAGCTCAAACTTATTAATTTTTTTATGAGTTACAGATTTGGTAGTTCCAATTCTTTGGTTGGGCTGTTCAAGTGAGTGGCCGTGTATATTTATATACATATGTATATAGGTATGTATATAGGCATTTCAAGAAAAAATTTGCCACGAAGGAAAAGTTAAAATTTTATAAATATGAGTTATTTTAATTAATATTAATAAAGGAATATGTATGTGCTGAAAATGTTCAATGGCACCTTTGGAGGGAAATACAATTATTCCATTGCCAGAGGTAATGCGATGCATAAACTTGCGATTGACAAAATTAACGACATTGTTTTGTTAAAGGATGGTTTGAGACTTAAAAAAAAAAAATTGTTTTCAAAAATTTTTTATATAATAGAATATTATCTCAGGAATATCCTGTGAAAGTTTCTTGTCGATCGGACTAAAGCTCGCTGAGATATTGTCTAGTTACTTTCTACCCATATACTTTCAATTGCTTTTAAAATTTTAGACGCGTTTTTCGCAAAACAACTTTTTCAAGTCGGTGCGTAACGTAACTCAAAAAGTAATGCTCGGATCTAAATAAAATTTTTCACACATCTTTTATACAATAAATACTTGCGGATGAACGATCGCATTTATTAAATATTTTTTTTACCACTTTTACTGGCAATAATGGGCTGATTTTTATGTCAAAATGGTACCTCCGACTTTACAACCGCGCCAAAAATTCAAAATCGCATATTTTTCAATATTGCTTCGTTCATCTGCACACGAAACTAATATTTTAAATAAATCATTTCAATTTTTTTTATTTCCAATAACACTGTAAGGCCAGATTTTACGCACTGCAAGATAACAATTTTTATGCCCTTGCAGAGGGTTTTATAATTTTGATCAAAAGTGTGCAACGCAGTGAAGGAGATATCTCCGACCCTATAAAGTATATATATTCTTGATCAGGATCACCTCCTGAGTCGATATGAGCATGTCCGTCTGTACGTCTGTCTGTTTCTACGCAAACTCGTCTCTCAGTTTTAAAGCTATCGAGTTGAAACTTTGCACACATCCTTCTTTCCTTTGCAGGCAGTATATAAGTCGGAACGGCCGGGATCGGTCGACTATATCCTATAGCTGCCATATAACTGATTGATCGGAAATGCCATAACTTTGGTGTTGTTTAAGTTAGAGGGTTGGGACTTTCCACACCAAAATATCTTTGGTGGACATTTTGGACCAAAATATCTTATGTACAAAATTTCATAAGGATCGGCCGTCAATATCCTATAGCTGTCATATAACTGATTGATCGGAAATGCTATAACTTCGTTGTTTTTCAAGTTAGAAGGATGGGAGTTTTAATGGATTCCTCTTTTGGCAAAATAATTCGATTTGCCAAATTTCATAAGGATCAGCTATAAGTCTAATAATATAAGATGCGTGGCGCCACCTAGCGGACTGCGACTCAACTGCAAGGGTATATAAACTTCGGCTCCGCCCGGAGTTAGCTTTCCTTTCTTGTTTGAAGCGAATCCGGCCAACTGCCCGTCACGGGATAAAAAATAATTATTTCTTAACATAAAAAACTCCTAGATACTCTCTGTCGGGTCAAGCAGCCGCCGGAAAGAAGTTTGGCCGGCAATAATTTATTGAGTTCGGGACGTCACTTTCTTTTATACTTATGTATGTCGATCTGCCACCTGCATCTTCCGTCATGCACTAGCGTTTGTCTCGCTCTCTTCCGGGCTCTCCGCATCGCTCCGCAGCATCAAGCGTTGAGCCGCGCTCCCGCGTTTGTAGTCTAATTCGATCTTCACCCCCTCGCAGTCACATCTATATATATATCATTTTTATAAACCCAAAACATTTCAAATAAATTGTATGAATGTCTCTAAATTGAACTGTGCTTGTTTTTACTAAAGCCAATATTTAGAACGTTGAATATAGCTCCCGAAAACGATCGGTAACTGAACACTCTCCAAATATAGCCATGTATCGTGTAAAAAAATTGAATAATAATATTCACTCAGAAATGAAAAAAAAAATCGCAAAAATCTGTTTTTTTTTCAGCCTCTGAAACCATCCTGCCCCCTTAAGGGATAACAAAAAAGGCGTTTTGACGAAGCGAACCCAAGAAAGTTTGTTTTGCAGATCAATTTCGGTAAAAATTAAAGAACCATTTTTCAAAATGGAATTCAAAGCGCACATTATAATTATCATATAAAAAAACCTCTTGACGAGGTAAAGTACCGGTGACGAACCTGCATGCGAAACCCAAAATATCTGATATCAATTTTAGTGACGATAATATGCTATATAGGTGTACAAAATTGCATATAAAAAATATTCTTGTTCGGCACGTGACTGATTTTTTTTTTGTTTTTCTTGCACGTGCCGAACAAGAATATTTTTTATATGCAATTTTGTACACCTAAATAGCATATTTTCGTCACTAAAATTGATATCAGATATTTTGGGTTTCGCATGCAGGTTCGTCACCGGTACTTTACCTCGTCAAGAGGTTTTTTTATATGATATCAGTTGTTTTTTTGTATATATTGATCTTCAATTATTTAAAATAGAACGCATAACATATAGAATATATATACATATATGGAAGTAACCTCTGGACAGGCGATTTACACAGTTAGCAATACTTTAATTGTAAGGATAAACATCAAAACTATTTTTTTTAACTCTATAGATTTTGACATTCAAGAAGGTGGAATAATTAAAAACCTTTCCAAAGACGTAAAGAATTTTTCAATAGCTTCAGTGGCTCTGAAGTTATACGTATTTTTAATTTACAAAGGTTTTGGAATTTGGTTAGTTTAAAAATTTTCATTAAAAATTTGCCCAAAAATGTATTTAAAATCCAAAATTGTTTCGTAGTTGTGGGAAACCAAATTATTTTAACAAATTAACAAATGAGAGGCCTATCCTTATGAGAGTTCCACTATATAATAAATTATTAAAAAACAAGAAAGGAAAGCTAACTTCGGGCGGAGCCGAAGTTGATATACCCTTGCAGTTCAGTCGCAGTCCGCTAGGTGGCGCCACGCATCTTATATTATTAGATATATAGCGGATCGTATATAGTCGGCCAATCCTTATGAAATTTGGCATATCGAATTATTTTGCCCAAAAAGTAATCTGTACCAAGTCCCATCTTTCTAACTTAAAAAACACCAAAGTTATGCCAATTCCGATCGTTGTATGACAGCTATAGGATATAGTCGGCCGATCCTTATGAAATTTTGTACATAAGATATTTTGGTCAAACATAACATGTGTGGAAAGTCCCAACCCTCTAACTTAAAAAACACCAAAGTTATGGCATTTCCGATCAATCAGTTATATGGCAGCTATAGGATATAGTCGACCGATCCCGGCCGTTCCGACTTATATACCTGCAAGGAAAAAAAGGATGTGTCCAAAGTTTCAACTGGATAGCTCCAAAACTGAGAGACTAGTTTGCGTAGAAACCGACAGACAGACAGACAGACGGACATGCACATATCGACTCAGGAGGTGATCCTGATCAAGAATATATATACTTTATAGGGTCGGAGATGTCTCCTTCACTGCGTTGCACACTTTTGACCAAAATTATAATACCCTCTGCAAGGGTATAAAAAACAAGAAAGGAAAGCTAACTTCAAGCGGAGCCAAAGTTGATATACCCTTGCAGTTAAGCAGAAGCTTATGTTATTATTATATATATCGGATCCTATATAGTTGTCCGATCCTTATGAGAATTTCACCATCAACAAAATTTCTAATAAAAATATTGGAAACAGCCCCAAGCATCTTAAAAAATAGAAAGGTTGTGTCATTTCCGATCGTTCAGTTATATGGCAAGTATAGGATATAGTTGGCCGATTCTTATGAAACATAGGATTAGATTGCCCAAAACGGAAACCATAGATAGTCCCATCATTCTAGCTTCAAAAACAACAAAGTTAAGCCAATTATCCTAATAAAATTTTGCAAATCGGATAAGATTTCCCAAAATGCAATCTTATAAAACTTATAAAAGAAAACAAAGTTATGGCATATCCGATCAATCATATAATAAACATGTATTATATCTAAAATAAATGCGCAAAGATAAAAAATTAAAAAAAACTGGAAATTTCGTTTTTCCAGTTTTTCTAGTTAAACCAATTGTTGAATGTAACAATTTATTTTGGGTGTGCGATATAAAATAATAAATATTAGAAAAGTATTGGCGGAGTTGGTTTGCCTGGTTTTTTTTTAGCTTTTAATCCATGATTTGGCCCAAAACGGTGGTGGCTGCATTTATTTATATGCATTATATGCTCAGTGGGGGCATATGCATATAAAGCGTTCTACTCATAAAATTTTGCATTCTTCTCATTAAGACATGAGACACTGACACATAAAGCAGAATTACATCAAAATTTGCCATCAAGCAACAAAGTTCGAGATTAGCCGAGTGGAGAGCGTTGTGGTTTCTAACACGGGAGGGCCTGAGTTCTAACCCTAGTTTGAGTCAATGTTTACGTTTTACTTTTTAAGCCCTTTTTTATTTGGATTTTATTTTTGAAATATTTGAAAATATCTTATGTACAAACTTTCATAAGGATGGGCCGACTATATCCTATAGCTGTCATAGAACGATCGGAGTGGGCATAACTTTGGTGTTTTTTAAGTTAGAAAGATGGGACTTGGTACAGATTCCATTTTGGGCAAAATAATTTTATTGGCCAAATTTCATAGGGATCGGCCAACTATATCCAATAGCCGTCATATAACTGAACGATCGGAAATGGCACAACTGCAAGGGTATATCAACTTCGGCTTCGCCCGAAGTAAGCTTTCCTTTCTTGTTTTTCTTTGGGACCTCAAGATTGGTACCTCAACCGACCCGTCCGACATTTCTTTTAGAAGTTATTCAAGAAATTAGATTTTTACAGCTTTTTCAAAAAGTTGTAGAACAATAATTGCTCATATCATATGAGTCATATGACATTAACAAAAATCTCCAATTTTATTCAGGATTGCCAAGAAAAAAATACAGAGAAACAGACACACTGTCTTCATTTTGAAAAAACTGTAAAAATCGAATTTCTTGAATAACTTCTGAAAGAAATGTCGGACCGGGTCGGTTAAAGTACCAACCTTGTGAGTCTTCTCATTAAGACATGAGAAACTGAAAAACAAAGCAGAATTTCATCAAAAGTTGCCATCAAGCAACAAAGTTCGAGGTTAGCCGAGTGGGGAGCGTCGTGGTTCCTAACACAGAGGGCCTGGGTTCGAGTCCTAGTTGAGTCAATAATGTTTATGTTTTACTTTTTAAGCCCTTTTTTATTTGGATTTTATTTTTAAATAAATAAACTAAAATCTGAAAAGATATACTCCATATTTTTTAGGGTATTGACCAAATATATGCAGACTCCAAAAAGCAAAGTTGCCAATTAAATACACACACATGTATAAGTAAATGAAAGCTTCACAGGAGGATGCACAAAATGGGTAGCTACTTTAAAGGGCTATATCTTGATTTAACGGATTTTGCCAGATATGAGCGATATATCAAAAGTTGCGTCATCTCAAAAGCTATCTAAACGTGCAATATAAAAAGGATCAGTCGACCAAATTTTGAAAAATAATTTTTTTTCTTAAAAAAAAAAGTTTATTTTCAGTGTATTTTTTTTTGTGTACTATATAGACGTTTGGTCTTAAAGAAAGTGAAATTGATATTAAAAAAACCATTTCAACGGTGTAAAGCTCTTTTTAATATCTTTCTTAATTATAAAGTTATGAATTTTTTCATTCACAAAGTTTTTTTAATTTTTTGACGAAGCTTAAGGTGTTTTAAAAAGTTGTAGAACAATAGTTGCTCATATGATAGTAACAAACATTTTCCAATTTTTTTCAGGATTTTTAAGATAAAAATAGTGCAAACAGACAAACCGACAAACCGACGCAAACTGGCTTCATTTTGAAGAAGAAGAAAAAATCGAATTTTTCGAATAACTTCTGAATGAAATGTCGGATCGGGTCGATTGAGGTACCAATCGACGCGTATTCAGCTCTAGAATGCGAATATATAAAAATATTATATCTGGGGACTAAAATGTGTCCACCAGCTCCACTTTAGTGATTAAAAAATTTTTTACTTTCACCCTAATTTCTCCCAAACCAAATAACTTTTGGAATATGTTTCGACAAAAATTATCTCATTGAAACAATACCTTTCGATTGGTATATCATTCATTTAGATCGGTTGCCTACAGAAAATTTTTAATTCTTCGGCTATATATAGAGTTTCCTCGCGCACGCCTAGGCATGCAGGTCGTCACCTCGTGGACTTCCGTCCACAGTGATAAAAGTCTCAATATTTACCTGCGCTGCGTGGATTTCAAATAAAACTGAATCTCTGTCTGTAATTAACAATAGTCTAAAACACAACAAGCTGAAGTATTTAAATTTTTATCAACAGATTTGAACAATCTTAAAAAAATATAATTGAAATTTTGAAAAAAAAACTTTTGTTTTCTGGCGGAAGTAGCTCACAGTTGAAAAATAAATTAATAACTCACAGCCTAATAGATGTTGTTGTTGAATTTGGATGCAATGCTATTGAGTGTAATTACTTTGCATCATCGTATGGTAAAAAATTTGGGAAATAACTGAAATTAAAAAAGTTTTGTTGTCTTATGTATGTCGACAAAGGAAAATTTCGCCAATTCTAATGCAAAAGTGGGAATAGTCTCAAAATTTCAACGGGCTCAGAAAAATTCACAATGTTGCCTACGATGAACATTTTAATATCGAAATAGCTGAAACATTATGTTCAAATAAATATACATATATTTATCTTTGTTCGTAATTACAATATGTTTTTAATAAAAACATTTTTTCGTGAAAGTTTTAACTCCGTGGAAATCTTGAACCGTCGGCGACGTACCGCGAATAATAAAAAACTAATATTTTTGAAAATAATTAATATAAAAAAAATAAACCTATTAATCGGAAACTACATTTTTACATTTTTTACTACAATTTTCTAATAAAAATGTTGGAAATAGCCTCAAGCATCTTTAATAATAGCAAGGCTGTGCCATTTCCAGTACATAGTTCAGTTATATGACAGTTATAGGATATAGTCGGCCGATCCTTATGAAATTGGCAGACGTATATAGTTGGGCGATCCTAATGAAAATTTCGATATAATTATAATACCGTCTGCAAGGGTATAAAAACATATTTGTAGAGCTTTTAGAGAATTAAACGAAAATTTTACCCAAATCCGTAAATTATAATAACAACACATTTTTTTTTTATAAATTTAAGGGATATATAAAAATATTGTGCCAAATTTAGTTTTAAAAAATGTTACAATATTATATGCAGAAAATCTTATATATTTGACGTACAAACTCGCACAAATAACAAACGTTATAATTGGATAGACGATTAAAATTAAAAATAAAGTATTTTTTATTTCCATTTTTAAATTTCAAAATAAAAACTTAAATAAAATAATGTTGTTTACTTGTTATACTAATAGCTATTAGTAAAACAAGCTAGCTAAACTATAGTTTCAAGTCATGTTTCAAGTTTAATCTGTTTTTGTTTTAAGTCCAAAAAATTATCCAATTAAAAAATCTTACTTTTTGTGTGAAAAAATGTGGTAACCAAACATAATCAAACCCAAACCAAAAAAAGTTCAATTTAAAAAAATGGCGAACTTACCCTTGTATAAGTATGCAGCTATTCGTCTGAATTCAGTTAGTTCATGCTTTTCAAGCTTTTGAGCCAGTGCAATATTATCAAAATTGTCAAAGCCATCGATTGAATTCCTTAATCCTTGGTAGTCTTCCTCGTCAATTAAAAGTCCATTAAGAGCTTCGTTAATTGCCTTATTATTAAGAGATTGAACAGAGCGTAAATAAGGCTTCACAAGTGGGAGATACCCAGTTTTTGAAAAGTAACTAACAGCACGGGTATGATCCATTCTAGGTGCCAGTACAAGAAGGATATCATTCAACAACAATGGCTTATATTCAAGATAAAATTCAATGGCTTTGTAGTACAACTCAATATTTGCCACTTTAGTGATAATGTCCTTAAAATGACCTTCACGCCAAGCCTCAGTGGGATGAGCCATCATAGCTAAAACAGCATTGTCATACTCTTCGTATTTATCATAAAGAAAAACTAATTCAGACCACAAATGAGCTGATTCTGCAGCCCTCAGAACTTTTGGTATATTAACGCGTGACCAAAACAGTTCCAAATGTTCTCTCATTTTTGAGGGTTTGAATTTGGAATACAATATAGCAAGCTCTGTAAACATTCCCATGTGAGCACGTTCTAACCCCAGGGCAGATTCGAGTAACGCTATCAATTCATCGAAATATCCTCGATTCTGATAATAATTTATTAAATCCTCAAGCTCATCCGCGTGGACGACTATGTGTAACCCACACATTTGGGCTAGCCGAAATTCCTCTGCATTCACACAAGCAAAACATACTTCTTTCCAGGTTCGAGTAGAGTTTGCTTTTCGAGCAGAATCGACGGCCCCTTGAAACTCCTTAAGATATACTAGCGTAATTGCTAACCGTGCAAAGTTGCTGACGTTATTATAAAGCAGTTTTGCAGCATCATACATTCCATCATTAAAACAACGGTCACCAATTTTTTGAATGTCTGCGTGATTAGGGCCTGATATAAACTCCTCGAGATCGGCTAGCCTTCCTGTTCGCGCATATGCATATATTAATTCACTTTCGATATAAGATTCACGTGCCTTTTTACGCGCCATTTGTAAGTAGCGAACAAGGTCGTCCCATGATTCCACTTTACTGGCTACGTCAACTACATCGACATATGCACTCGGATCATCGGCTTTAATATATGAATCAATAGACTCTTTTACCAGCCCTTGTTGCAGCTGAGCTTTAGCCAATTGGGACCACACTGCTGCTTCGTTACAACGTTCAGCAAATTCGTTTGCCCTCTCCAAGTTGTTTACTTGATCAATGAGTACCTGAATAGCGGAAGTGTTTACGTCAAACTTCTTAAAAATAGCAAAAGCTTCTTCGTACAATTGGTTACTAATTGCAATGTTTGCAATGTCTGGGGCATCATAGTTATCCAAACGATTTATATAATCCATGACACGCGTACGATCTGCTTTGATTGCTGTAAGAATAAGCAAATTTTGTAGATTACGATGGTCACTAAACACTGAGGAGTCCAAAATAATCTTTTCAAGAAGTTCTATAAGTTCATTAGGTAAATCAGCAGTCATAAATGCTTTGACTGTCACCGAAATATCATCGGGGTCTTGAGTTTCAGACAAAGCCGTCTGCACAACTTGATCAATCAACGGACGTTTATAGGGATTTGATTCTGAAAGCACTTCTGCCCACAGTTCGGCATCTCGTCGTCCAACTAAATACCTGGCTTCACTTTTAAATAGAGAATTTTCGTTACAAACTGCTATCAGTTCGCGGTCACAATGACCCCGTTCATACGCGACACAAGCCAAGTGGGGATCGCGTTTCTCGCAATACCGACCCACCACACGACTGTCGTAGTATTGATTTTCCTTAAGAAATCGCTCTGGATTGTTATTTGAATCAATGTAAATCTTGGCCAATGCGTTGTGCGTGGCGGCCTCAACGCAACCTTCATGAACACGTGATTCTAACCACGTCAAAAGAAGTTTTAGCCGATTGCGTTTTTCAACTTCTTCCACAAGTTCATCTGTAGAGAATTGTCCTTTTACAACTAAGATAAGATTTTTAATGATATCTTCGCTGCAGTCAACATCAAGAAGTCCACCCACTACAACTGGTAAACGAGAAGGATTAACTTTTTGCACATATATTTCAATATATTTTTGAAGATTATTACGGTATAAGTAAAGTACCAAATCGTGAACGAAGTCAAATCGATCACAAACAATAATTAAAGGAAGTTGATCAGTAAGTTTTGCTTCTTTTAGGAAATTTTTGACCCGTTCAGGATTGTAGCAATTTGATTCTCGACAAATACGCTCTACTTCCTTAATTTGATTAGTTTTACATGCAGCCTGAATGTATTTAAAGTGAACCTCAGGGTCTTGCGAAAAATTCACAATGCTGCTTAGAAAGTAGAATAAACCGTCGTAGCTTTTAAAGCTTTCGAAAAGATCAATAAGAGCTTTAGTTGTAAGTTGTTCATGGTATTTGGTTGCAATCTGAACGCAAATTTGGAGGTTCTGGCGTAAATTGGCTGTAAGCATCGCTTTTAGACATTCTATGGAGTCCTCTACAGATAAAGTGCCAAAGAAACTGACCAACCATTCGGCATTTAGCATGTGAGTATGCACAACGGCCCTTTTGATATCATAAAGATCTGTGTAATGCTCAAGAGCACGTTGCAGTAATCCTGCTTTCTCACACAATTGGGCAATATGGGCACGATCGTAATGAGTAAACATGGCGTTACCCAAAATAGCATCAGCCACTTGGGGCGCAGACATAAGGTTCATTTCAAGTAAACGCGTCTGAAGGGCACCTTCTGAAGCTCGATTATGTTTAAGAGCGTCTAAAAGAAACGCTGTACACTGCTGCACCATAGAATGTTCCATAAATATATCCACAATCTGGCTGATATCCGCCAAAGGCTCTTCTTCTGCCACAAGCATGGTGGCAAAGCCAGCCCCTTGTTCGGGATTGCTTCGCATTACCGATCGCAACAGATAAATATAATCAGGCGTGAAGTTTACTTTTTTAGCGTATAGTACAATCTTTTGGAACTGTCCAGTTTCAGCAAAACATTGAATGACCTTGTTGGGAACATTTGCACGCAAGTATATGGAAAGAGCCAGAGTAAGATCGGAAGCCTTTACGAGATCACCTAGCTCCTCGCTGCACTCTAATTTTTCTTCTTTAAGCCACTTTTCGCACAATTGCTTCTTTCCTTGCAATAGAACTGGACGACACAGCTCTAGAGATTCAAACTTATTTAATTTTCCCTGGTCCAAAAGAATTCCAAAATATTGCAGTAATGGAGGTGTTGTCGATCCTGCTGGTGTTTGAACTTGCTGAAACCGTTGAATGGTTTGTGGAGTACGTAAAATGGCTTTGGGTGCTAGAGCAGCTACTTTTGCAGCTTCAGCATATTGACCTGCTGTAAATAGCTTATTAAACTTGCGTACAAAAAGTTCTTCGGCACCGGCCAAATTATTACGAACAGCCATGCGTAGCGCTAAGTCAGGATTTTGCAACACCGTATTAATGTACGGAATTATTTGTTCCTCATCCACAGTCACAGATAACACTTGTCCTTTACGATTAACGCCAATTATACCTCCACTGGATTCGTGTGGTGCAGTTACAAAAATCGTATCCGCAGATATGCGATTCATGTAAATACATGTAGCTGTTTCCATATCGTAAAGATGAATGTATCCATATTTCGTTATCAAATATATTGTATCATACTTGACCGAAACTTGCATAGCGACTGGGAAATCATTTTGCGCTTCTGGCGGAAAGAACACATCTACAGCTTTCTTAGGAAAAGCCTGGTTACCATTTGGCGGAGTTCCTACTTCGATAATATGAAGCTTGCCGCCAGTAGCAGTACGCACAGCAAAACAAAACAACGTTGTTGGCTCTTTATTACCATCAATTTTAAAAGTGGCAAAACTAGCAGCGTGACCTTCAATGGCTTGTGAAACCTTGCGTTCTACCGAATATAACTGCATAGCACCAGCAACTCGGCTGGGCAGCGCGGATATTCCCACCAAAAGAAGCCATTGTTGCGTAGCGTTGCACCGGTAATTAATTATTTGGCATCCATTAAGAGAAGAATGTCTGTCAAACATTTTTTGTGGCATTGAATCACCTTCCATTGACCAATGAAATACGCTCGTTTCCGTAACAAGCGCTAAAGTATTCAGCGATATCCATTTCCAAAACACCACATCTTCACTCATTGTATGCGCTTTCATTTTAGATTTCATTTCAATATTAAAAATCTGCAATGTTTTTTGTGCTATAAAACAAAAAAAAAAATTATAAAATATTAATAATTATTATTTTTGGATTTAAAAGTTGTTTTACCTTTAAGGGCAATGACCTTGCTTGCCGGATTCATAATTGCAGAGTCCGCTGATATCGGTCGACGAGTGGGATTAGTAGCATCATTCATATCGATTATAACCACTTGGGCAGTATCATTTACTTTCTCTCGAACACATATAAACTTATCCGATTCCATCGTAAGAGTGCTGAACGAAAATGAGTTTGCATTGATCCCAACATTTGTAAGCTGTTTATAAAAAATATAGAATTAGAATAAGTAAAAGTAAAGGATGGTTAATTGGAAAATACATAGAATAATGGCCAGGTTCCTCCAAACAATTTTCAAAAAATCGAAAAAATTTCCCTTAAAATTTTAGGAAGTTTTGTTAGGTATAATACAGAATAAGCGCCAAAGATCTGCGCGACCTATAGAGGTATAAAACAAAGGAGAGCGGGTCGTAACAATCCTTTTTTTCAAAACTACGACAGAAGTTGAAAGTTATTAAGATATTTCATGCATGGTAACTAGTCATACCTAATGTAACCTGTAAAAAGTTTCAACATACTTTCTTTAAAAACACCAAAGTTTCCGATCTCCGCCGTTATGGATTAAACTGAGTGCAAAGTTTAAAAAAAGGAGGATATGTGCATGTTTAAAGTCAATAGCTTTAAAAATAGGAGACTTGTTTGCGTCGAAGCAGACAGACGGACTAATCAACTAGTACAGGAATCCCTCGTGGATGGATTCTCTCACCAAAATTTAAGCGCTCCCATCGAAACACATAGCTGTAAAATTTATATAAAGGATATAGTCGTTTATTTCTTAATTCCCATATATTCATAATATTGATAATATTTTTATAGATTATAGTAAAAGTTTTATAGCGATAGCACATTTGGTTTCATACAACCGTGCCTAACCAAAGAACGTTTCGAATTTTGAAAACTACGTGTATTTTAGACGTGTGTTTGGGAACGTTGTCCTGCATAAATTTGCACCTCAAAGACATTTCCTCTTCGAGATATACCCACAACCTAGCATAAAATTTGTATCATTATATTTACAAAATCTCTGTCACTCATATTGTCTAGATTCACTACACTCTGCTAACATACTCAAAACTACTCTAGTTTAATATTAATTAGTTCTACATGCATTACCAATGATAAGTGAAGTTGATGTTAAACAATTTAATGGTTGTCCGCAATGGACAGTTTTAAATACAAATGTACCCTGCTATTAAAAAAAAAAAAAAAAAAATATTGTCCCGCACCTATCGTCGTTATAACAATATTAAATGATATAATATAAAGAGTTAACAAAATTGAAGGTCGAAAAAGCATATGGAAACTATGAGATCGATTTACATATATTTTTTGATTACAGCGAATTATAGCTTTTATTTTCAATTTAAAAAATTTTTAAATGTTAATATCACGTACGAAAATTTTACCTCATATGAGTTCCTCTTCTTTTGTATTACCATTGGAAATTTTTTCTTGCTTATTTCTTTGTATTTTTGTACTTTCATATGATAAAAATTTCATATAAATGCGAAGTTATATATACACCCATTATTGTATTAATACACTTACTCTTCTGACACTTTCAATTAACAAAAAGACCATTTTAGTTATTATAACATAAATTTGAGATGTCATTATAAACTTTTGCTGATTCCGGGACCTACATCATATAGTGTGAAGCAACTACCACATATTTTTCTAACCCTCCCTCTTTGATGAATTTTTATTACCCTGCAGGCGGTATTATAATTTTGGTCACAAGTGTGCAACAGGATCACATCCTGTGTCGATATAAGCATGTCCGTCTGTCTGTTTCTATGCAAACTAGTCTCTCATTTTTAAAGCTATTGACTTAAAACTTTGCACACATCTCTCTTTTGTTTGCAGGCAGTATATAAGTCGAAACGGCCGACTTATAATTATAATTTAAACATACAAAATAATATAATTTTTGGAAAATTGTGATTTTTAAAATATAGTATAATATTAGCTAATACTTACTTGCAAATGCTCCTGAAAACGTATCGGGAGCGGTTGTGCCATTTTAACTTATTTTGACACTTTTAACGAATATGAAACTTTAATAATCAATTTTAATAACCACTTTTATTCGAGAACGTGGATGTGTACTAATTTTACCGCTTTTAAGTATCAATATCTCAGTTTTTCTCCAAAATGACGTTTGTTTATTTGTCCTTTATCTGCTGAATAAAAGACAAAAAATAATTGTACATGAATATGTATATAAATTAAACCTAGTACTCACAACGGGAAAACATGTTTGACGAGCAAAAAAGTTATTCTTTCTACGGTTCTATTGTCAATCAATTATGCGTTTTAAACATGTTTTTGTTTTTTTTAATTGCCTCCTAAAATTTTTGTGTATAGTTGGCATAAACTTTTTTGTTCTATTCCACAAATTCTGAATCTCTAGACGAATTTCAAATATTTTAATTGGATCGATGATTTCAGGTAAATCGAAGTCATCTAATCAACTTTAAGTATTTTTTTTTTGATCTAAGTATTTGATGGAGAACAGACACCTCTCGCTCACTCTCATAGCTGAGAAACAGTTTTTCTAAGTAATAGTAATAGTATCCGGATTCTTAGCTCCCGCTTAAGATAAAGCCTAGTGCTCAGATCGATCAAAAAAGTTTTTCAGTCATGAGAGTGAGCAAGAGGCATATCGTTTTCGTCAGAGTCTGGGGTCGGTTCGCCACCAAGTACTCAGATCGAACAAAAAATATTAGAATTACAATTTACCAATGCCAACCCGCAGCGATAAAAAATTTGCAGAACCCAGCAAATGATTAAGAAGTTATTTCATTTATTCAAATGTAAATTAAAGTTTTTTTGTGACGCTTATTGTGGGACATGAGTTTTGAAATATTAATTATTAATATGGTTTTTAAACCATGACAATAGACCGTTATTCTGTCCACTATTAAAATCAACTTAAAAGAATTCAAAGAAAACTCCCAGGAGGTATTCCTGCCAATGAAAATAAAACGTCGTTCTAGTAAGAATATACAATGAATATTATATATGCACATTTTTATGATATTTTTCTTTTATTCATGCAAAAATGCATGCTTAACAAATCAGACCGTGGCTGTAATCATTATGATTTTTATTTTAAAAATCACTAAATAATGATTATGAATTCATTTTTATTTTTTCGTTCAGAATAATTATAATTCTTTGAGGGAAAAAATAAAAATTAGGAATAATCAGTATCTGTGATATGTATTTTTTTCGCTTAAGATTAAGATAGAGAAAAGCGACAAGATGTAGTACTAGAACTTTAAATTTAAAGCTGCGTTATTGCCAGTACGTAGCCTGGTGGGGACTAAATAGATAAAAATGGCATGAGTTTATATTTCGATCCTTAAGCATTAGGTTATTTGCTGAACACCACTTTTGAAATTTATCGAAATCGAATTAATGTCAAAAATATAAGAAGTGAATTAGTTAAGGCAAAGGCCATTTCGTTAATAAAAAATGTAAAAATTTTCCTTGGGGAACACCAGATGTTACGCGCACTAGGCGCGAGTGACAATTTAGAAGCATCTCAATAATTGGCAGTGTCGGATTTTTTCCCTTTTTTGTGAAGAGGAGTAATAAAAGTTTCGGAAATGAGCGGAATGTTTGAAGTTTCCAGAGATATATTAAAGAATTAAAGGAGAGTTTTAAAGAATAAACGGGTGTAAGGGGTGAGGTGGGTTTACTCAGCCAAAAAATTTAATTTTGCCGATTTTACTCGGCCAAAAAATTGACTATTTTCAATATTTTTTTTTATACAAAGAATAAAAAATTTAGTACAACTTTCAAGTTTCTTAAATATAAATTTTTGAAGAATTTCTAAAATTTTCAGAAAGAAATATTAAACAGTCAGCCATTCAGACGTCATTTCTGGTGACCTCTCGGAAAAAAGTTGCTTCCTCATTGACAGCACAATTCCTGACAGAATCATGAGAAATGAAAAGACCAAATACTTTCTTTTAGTACAGACCAAAATTAGAAACTGAACGAAGGAAAAATAAAAGAAGTGAAAATTGGATTTTTGAGACCCATGTTTGCAAAAAAAAATTCAAATTGTGGTGAAATTTGATTAAAGGGGGCAGGATGGTTTCAGAGGCGGAAAAAAATGTTTGCGATTTTTACACGATAAATAGCTATATTTGGAGAGTATCTAGGAATTATTTTTAAGAAATAATTATTATTTATCCCGTGACGGGCAGTCGGCCGGAGTCGCTTCAAAAAATTTTGGCGCGGTTGTAAAGTCGGAGGTACCATTTTTACATAAAAATCAGCCCATTATTGTCCGTAAAACCGATAAAAAATAAATTTAAGGTAGTAGACCAATGTAACGGCCCAGATTCGGACGTTTTTTTGAATTTTTTTTTTAACAAGAAAATAAAATGCAATCGTCTTGTAACTTTTACATGTTTATTTTAATAATTTCTAGGGTACAAAAAAATTAAGTTGACTCAATTATACTTTAAATTAGTAACAGTAATAAGGTAATGAAATAAGGTTCTTTCAAAAAATGTCGAAAAAAAAAATCGATTTTTGAACCCATCACAGTGGTCTACTACCTTAAAAATAATGCTGTCGTTCATCCGCAAGTATTTATTGTATAAAAGATGTGTGAAAAATTTTATTCATATCCAAACATTACTTTTTGAGTTACGTTACGCACCGACTTGAAAAAGTTGTTTTGAGAAAAACGCGTCTAAAGTTTTAAAAGCAATTGAAAGTATATGGAAAGAAACTAGAAAATCGGTATCTCAGCGAGCTTTAGTCCGATCGACATGAAACTTCCACAGGATATTCCTGAGATAAAGTTCTATTATATAAAAATTTTTGGGAAAAAAATTTTTTTGGAAGTCTCAAACCATCCTGCCCTTTAAAAATTTTTTTTTTTTTAAGTTGTTATCAACGAAAAAAAAATCCTTTCTTTCAAGTTCTCGAAAATCGTATCTCGAAGGCCTGTGCAAAATTTGATCAAGATCGGTTGTGTAGTTTCCGAGAAATCTTGTCAATCGACTTTGAAAACATAGTGTTGAGAATAACGCGTTTAAAGGTTTGCGCTCTGCCTGACCTCGAGCGTATACCTTTTCAAGGCTGTATCTCCGAAACTTTTATTCGAATCGACTTGAAAATTTGGGAGAATATTCTCGAAATTCTGTAGAAATTTATAAGACAATAAAAAAAATTGATTTTTTTGAAGAGGCTGAACCCACCCAAGCTTAAGAGATCGATAATAAATTGAATATTATAGGTGTAAGGCTGAGCCGGAATGATTTAATAGACACTAAAGGTCAATAGAAGAATTTATTTCGATTAAAACCTCAAGCGTGCTATGGATCTTTAGAAAGAATCCAAGCTCTGGAATAAGTGTGTTAGAAAGAGGCAAAGCTCTGGAATAAGTGCACTTCCATCTGGATTTGAAATAAAACACAAATCATTATCAACATTAGACAACAAGAGTTCTGGGATATAAAAGCCACCCCGAGCTACCAGATGGACGCAATAAGACATAAGATTAGAAACCGATTAAAAAGCGGACAGGTGTAGCCAGTATGGGGGCGGTTTGGAAGAAGGCGGTATGTATGTAGAAACAGGTAACGTATAAAGATTGTCAGATAAGGATGAAATTCTATCTATGTATACCAATCTCATAAATGATGAATCAAAGCACGAAAAACGAGAAACGAAAGACACATAGTGCGCAAATGCAAAGGTAATCTTTTTGCATCCTCCATCCTCCTATTCGAAATATTTTATTTTAAACTTGCTGTATTTTTCCAGATATCATATAGTTGGAAAACTCGACTTTAGCCTTTTTTTGTGTTTTTATTTTAATTTTTTAAATTTCTTTTAAAAAAACACCACATGTTAAAAGTGGTAAAGTGATTTTCAAAAATTCTAAGTAGTTTTAAATATAAAGCAGTTAGAAGGCAGTCTTTAAATTAGCAAAATTACTTTCCT
The DNA here is from genome assembly GCF_017639315.1 of Drosophila ananassae. Lineage (NCBI taxonomy): Eukaryota > Metazoa > Arthropoda > Insecta > Diptera > Drosophilidae > Drosophila > Drosophila ananassae. The sequence goes on along the minus strand of NC_057932.1, from coordinate 3,097,205 downwards.
TCATCGTATCTAAAAATCAAGAAAGGAAAGCTAACTTCGGGCGGAGCCGAAGTTGATATACCCTTGCAGTTCAGTCGCAGTCCGCTAGATGGCGCCACGCATCTTATATTATTAGATATATAGAAGATCGTATATAGTCGGCCGATCCTTATGAAATTTGGCAAATCAGATTATTTTGTCCAAAATAGAATCTGTACCAAGTCCCATCTTTCTAACTTAAAAAACACCAAAGTTATGCCAATTCCGATCGTTGTATGACAGCTATAGGATATAGTCGGCCGATCCTTATGAAATTTTGTACATAAGATATGTTGGTCAAATATAACATGTGTGGAAAGTCCCAACCCTCTATCTTAAAAAACAACGAAGTTATGGCATTTCCGATCAATCAGTTATATGGCAGCTATGGGATATAGTCGACCGATCCCGGCCGTTCCGACTTATGTACTACCTGCAAGGAAATGAAGGATGTGTGCAAAGTTTGAACTCGATAGCTCTAAAACTGAGACTAGTTTGCGTAGAATTCGACAGACAGACGGACATGCTCATATCGACTCAGGAGGTGATCCTGATCAAGAATATATATACTTTATAGGGTCGGAGATTTCTCCTTCACTGCGTTGGACACTTTTGACCAAAATTATAATACCCTCTGCAAGGGTATAATAACGACTGGACTGAATGATATTTAAGTACTCTAAGCTCATGTTAATGTATCAAATGATATAGAGTAAATAACAAATTTCCAAAATCTGATTTTTTTATAGCAAAAAAGGTAACCCCAAAATCCTCAACTGCATACTGCCGTTTAGAATGGCTAGTTCACATTTTATAAAATATTTTTAGTTCAAAGTTTATTTTTATATACATATGTACATACATATGTAGCTTTAAAATATGTTAAAAAATTATACAAATGTGAAAGCTCTACCTATATTCTTGCGGCAGAATAAAAATCCTAAAAACAGCCAAAAATAAAATAAATAAAAAACTCCGCCACACGAGAAGACACCCTTTATTTAAAAATTGGGCGGTAACAAACAAGAGAACTCCCATAGAAACATAGTTCTCCATGTTTCGCTTCGGATAAGTACATACATATGTATATTCTGTACAATATGGTATTGACAATCATATCATATTGCATGTATTGTGAAAGTTTTCAGGTCATTTAAAACGTTACATCTCTTGATGAATAAACATATATTTTTAAAGTATATAAAAAGAATACATGGTTTAAAGTCAGATTACTTCGATATATAACAATATTTTCTTTAATGTACATATGTTTTAAATATACATACATTCCTTTTGTTTTACATATTTATGGATGCATGATGCATTTGGTAGAATGTAAGTAAAGAAACGAGAAATCACAAAAAAGTGACGTGTTTAACGAATATACATACATATACGCAAGTAATCCGCCATTTTTTTTTTGCCAAAACATTAGTCATAGTTGATTAGAACTTTTTTCGAATTAATCTTGTGTTTATCCGCATTTAACATACATTACATTAACTAAATTAGATAATTGTGTTTATATAATTACTAAACTAAAAAATATATAAAAAAAGGTTCTAAAAACATAATTCGTCCGCATAAATTTCAATTTCAAAGTTTTTTTGTACATTATATATAGATTTATAGAAGAAATAATTTAAATTTTATTTACTTTGTAGATATCATAATAAAACAGTTAATTCACCAGATTTAGTAAGAGCTTAATAACGAATATATATACATATATGTATATTTATTAACAATTGCTCCAATGATAATTTTTTTTAATGAACAGCACAAGATTGGTTTAACAAGTTTCAGATGTTGAAAGTAACCACATAAAAACACTCACCATCTTTTTTTTATCGAGAATCGGTCACCTAACTCACAAACGATATTATGGGATTCGCTTGAATATTAATACATTACAATTTACCTAACGCGTTTTGAAAGAACAATGATTATGGAGTAAGTTAGCAGCACAAAGGAACAATTTTTTCAATTTAAATTTGATAAAAAATAATATAAACTACTTATTGGCGGAATTGTTTTTACTATGTCAAAAAAAGTAAAAATACAAAAGTTTTATATTAAAATTTTATTCTGCGCGAAAGTATGTTACGAACATATACATTACATATAACATGGATATATACATAAATATTTAAATATTCCTTAAGTCTTCATAATTTTTAAGTCCGTCTTTATCAATTGTTTATTAAATAAACATTTGGTTTACTTAGTTGTAAATAAATCTTAACCAAACAAAAAAATTTCGGGTTTCAATTGAAACTGTTACAAATTTAAATTCACTCTCTCGTCACTATTAACAAATTTTCATCGATCAGGTATGTGTTAATATACATATACATTTTAGTTGTATATTTATAGGTTTATAAATGTGTATACATAAACTTTTTTTACATAAATTACACATTTACATGTATGTGTGAGCATAATTTAATGCATCGCCTTTGCATTATAATGTCTGAAGCTGCAAATGCTGCATTGTGAAATTAAAAATGTCTGCTATTTAATATTATCAAAATCCGAAAGATACTTGTATTTATGTATGTACATACATGCATATGTATAATGTTTTGGAACCTAAAATCCATTAAAAAATATGGCCACTCAATTCGAGGTGAGAAAAATCTATTTTTTATGTTATGTTCAAAAAATATGTTAATTTTATGCTTCGCCCGTGTAATTATCAAAAAATATAATGTTTGGCATTTTCGATCTAGGGATATGATTTGTCTATACAGAGTTTATACCTTTTTCGGGTTTTCCTATTCATTCTGAATGAAAAATAAACCCGGTATTCCTCTCGCCTGTCCGTTTTATTCTGCTCTTTTTAAAATAGGGATGTCGGAAATATCACAAAATATCGATATTTTTTCACTAACAAAATTATTGTCGCAACATTTTTTGGTAAATTTTTAGATGATTTTGTCAAAATTTTATATTTGGTTTATATTTGCACTGAGAAGGAATCGGATCGTCGCGCATAGGAGTATTTGAAATAAAAATCCGGACAAAATTATTTTTTAGCATTTTTTTATTCTTTATGAATTGGAAGCTAATACTAAATCAAAATTTCATGTAAAAAAACTATAATAAAAAAATTTGAAAAAAAAAAAAAAAAAAAAAATGTAAGCCATACAGATCAACGTACAATCGAGCAGTCTTTTGTGCATAGATATCAAATTTATTCGGATCGATCTCGCGTCCACATGATACAATCTCAAGGATAACTTGGAACACCTTTATTTATTCTACAGTGACTCCTGTTATTCGTGAAGAGCATTCTGGGTTTTCGAAAAACCTTCTGGATGTCGATTTAATGAAAATAATGATCGCAGACTTTGAAAAACTAAAAAAAAAAATGGGTTGCGTTGGGGGGAAATGTTTTTTTTCTTTTAAGTTATCGACAGAGTATATTTTATTCCTACATAAAAAGTTCCAGGAGACAAGGCGCGACACATAAACAAAATCCCTAATATATTGTAAATTTCATAAAAAAAAATTAATAAAAAAAGGGTTGTTGAGCGATCAGCTTTTTGATAGCGACCGAATTAAAGACGAGATTCAATTGTTTATATTTAATTTATTGAGCTAATTCCGCACAATAAAACAAATAGCGGCCCGTCAATAACAACTCTTCAACTACAACAAGAAGAAGAACAGCTTTGGCGCAGAAGCTCTTCCAAAGCTCCCAAAAGCGCATGCGCTACAAAAATGACAACAAAGTGCATGCGAATCTGGGAGTCAAAAGAGAAGATTAAATGCCGCTGCAGATGAACAAATTATCAATATTCTAATTAGCCTATCTGGTGGCTGCTTAGCCCAACATCCTCCCCCCTATTGAAGGGTGGGCCTTCAATAACAATTTTAGAAGGGCAGCAGACACGTCTTTTTCATTAAGAAGATTTAGAACTCACAGGGCGAACAAGGCACACCAACTTCTTCCAAACTCTTGACCATGCATTGCTCCCCCCAATAGACCAATGCGGGAGTCGAGTTCTCCTAACGAGTGCAGGGGGTCCGGAACGTTGATTCTTCTCCTCTTCTCCTTCTGCAAAGGGCAATCCAGCATCCCGCGATAGTCCATTGCGTCCAGAAACTACCCATCCAAATAGTGTATTTTGGACAACTGGGAGGCAGTGACCTAATTGGATTTGGCCAACTGACAATAGGTTGAAGAACAGGCTGGCTCCAATTAGCAGGTCCACACCTTGCGGTCTGTGGAAGTTGGGATCAGCCAGCGCTACGCCGTGAGGAATCTTCCATTTCGAAATATCAATTTTAAGGCTGGGCTGACAGTCCGCAATATGAGACACTATAACCGCCTCTAGGTTCGCACAATATGTGGTTAGTCGAGACTTCACACACACATTAACGGAAGATCCATCCGTAGCAAACTCAGTGCCGCCGAGACCGGCGACCGCTACACAGCTTTTGGTGCGACGAAGCTGAAGTTGACTTGCCAGCCGCGATGAGATAAGGTGAACTTGTGAACCAGAGTCCAATAACACCCTGCAAGGCAGGAAGGCACCTGATCGACCACGGATGAGGATATTGGCGGTTGGCAGAAGCACTTCAGTAGGGCGATCCTGCGTCAAGACCGTGTTGATTGACTGGGAAGGTGGGGTAGCAACGGCAACACCAACGGCGGAACCCAAGCTTCGTAGTGGTGGGGAATTGTTTGAGCTGGGCAGCTGCCCGCAATGGTGCAACAAGCATGATGTCGGCGATTGCACTTTGGGCAACGGGCAGCTGAACATCCGCGTGCAAAATGACCATCCTCCAAACATACAAAGCAGCGGGTCAGCCGTCGCACTTCGTCGTACCGTTGACTAAGTGGCAAGGCAATGAAGCTTGGACATGTAGGAAGCGGGTGCGCCAAAACACCACACAGGGCGCATAGAGCTGGACGGGCGTTGATAATCATACATGACGATCGGTTATTCGAAGATCTCCCTCGGCCCACTTGGTTAGATGGTGGATACGCAGCCAAAGAAAAGTCGACGCATTCAAGAGTCCGGCACCTTTGCTCCAAGAATCGTGCCATGGACTCCCAAGACGGAAGGCTGTCGTTGTTTCCGGCGAGAGTGTCTTCCCACTTGGCTCTTGTGGCCGGATCCAACTTCTGAAGGACAATCTGGATGAGCAAGCATCCTTGGATCTCGGCAGCTGATCCGGAACTCATGAGGGCCCGCATATGCCCATTGAACCGATCCGACAGCTCCCGCAACGTAGCAACAGAACCTGGCTCGACCACACGAAGCTGCAGGATCTCGTTGATGTGAGACTGGAAAATTAATCGCCTATTACTAAACCGATTGCGCAATAGGTCAAGAGCCACATCGTAGTTCGCGTCAGTAATTTCCAGCGCTCTCACCGTCTCCAAGGCTGACTCGCGCAGGCATGAAATGAGCCACCGGAGCTTTTCCATATTTGTTAGATGCGGATGGCTGTCAATCGTGGCCTTGAACAGGGCGAAGAAATCCGGCCAGTCAACATAGCCGCCGCTAAATGTTGGCATCGGCAACGCTGGTAAGGAGGGGGCTGGCTTGTATGGCATGGGTGAGACACCGGCACCGTCGAGAAGTGTGGAGTGGGCAGCAATTCTAATGGAGTGCTTGGCAACCTCCACCTGAATGTCCACCTGCACATCAGTCGCCAGCTGCGAGAATCTCCAATAAAGGTCACTCCCGATCTCGCTGAAGTTAAGCTCCTCCAACTCTTCTTGAAGCGCGGTGAACCGCTCACGCAAACGCTTCTCCACTGACTCCAGCGCCACAATGGTGCCATCCTCATTCCGCGCTGCAGCCTTCACCTTATGATGCAGCGCCTCCATCTCCTGGCAGGTCACCTCTGCTCTTCTCCGCAGCATCCTTTCCCGGCTTGCGGCAGCAGATCCAATAGTTCCACATCCAAACTCCATCCCGCAAATCTCCAGCGCGTGTGAATCAAATCGAAAACCAAGAGATGTTTGTTATTTTTTTTTTGTTTATGAGGTTTTCGTACCGCAGTTTTTTCAGTTTCTCGGGCAATTAAACTGATTGAACTTCGGGCGCGATCACGTCGGGGTCACCAATGTTGAGCGATCAGCTTTTTGATAGCGACCGAATTAAAGACGAGATTCAATTGTTTATATTTAATTTATTGAGCTAATTCCGCACAATAAAACAAATAGCGGCCCGTCAATAACAACTCTTCAACTACAACAAGAAGAAGAACAGCTTTGGCGCAGAAGCTCTTCCAAAGCTCCCAAAAGCGCATGCGCTACAAAAATGACAACAAAGTGCATGCGAATCTGGGAGTCAAAAGAGAAGATTAAATGCCGCTGCAGATGAACAAATTATCAATATTCTAATTAGCCTATCTGGTGGCTGCTTAGCCCAACAAGGGTTTTCTAAAATTGAATGTATAAATCAAAATATAATAAAGAAATAACTTATAAAATTATTTTTATACAGTACTTACCTTCTAATTCCATGATCAAGTCGTTTTTTTTCACTTGTCCGCTAGACGAATTTATTATTGAACACAAAACTACTGCGATTATACTAGAGCACCAAAAACAAAGACACCCAAAAAGCACAATAACGCACTTGCGAACGCCGTCGTCACGAAGTAAGTGGACTGTGGCGAAAGGGGGGTCTGTTTATAGATGAGGCCGTTATTAGAGATGAGCAAAAGTACAGTTTTGATGATCTTAAACGCACTTCACGATTTTCAATTTTGTCCGGTTTTTTTTGATAAATACTCCTATGTGCGTCGGCGAGTGCAGACGTGTTTATTTTTTCTTTTTTTCCTATCTTCTTACATGTAATTTAAATAAAAGAAGTGCAAGCTATAAACATCAACACACAGTGGGCGAAAAGACGCTTAGTGCGATGAACTTCGTACATTTTGTGTAAATAAACAAGAAGAAAATCCAAAACATTAAGCTATGAGTGAATTCGACACTCATACGGTGCTCCAATGTCAGCAAGACGACCGTCGGCTCTCTCTGCAACGAAACAACGCATACCACTCATTCATGTCAACCCAAGACAACGCGACCGCTAACCCAACAAAAACTACCCAACCGCGATCAATAACTCCAAGCCCGAGTAATGAACTTAATCCAACATCGCTAGGCAGGGCGCGCTCTTGCTCTCCAGCGCTCTTGTTGGACAAAACCTCATACCCCTCCCTCATGCAAACCTGCTTAGCCCCGGTCACCAGTACAGTGACGTCACTAGCAACTGCAACGGCTATTTCTATAACAACTACAATAGTATCAACAGCTCGCGCAATACCATCTACTGCAACAACGAAATCTACTGTGCAAGCAAATAATGCAGCACCTTACACCAGCACGCTCTCCTCTAAACAACGTTCCGCCGTACAGACTGGCCTGGATCGGTACATACAAATAAAACGTAAGCTCAGCCCGCAGAACTCTAGGCTTGGTAATTCTGCCAAAATAACTCGCGGCACCTTAAAACAATCCACATCAGAGCCCTTAGATTTGCTAAAGATTGCAAAAAGATTTGCTATTTTGGCAGATAAATCCGATGAAATACCTCCTTGAACACATCGTAGGGGACAATAAAAAGCCCAAACCGCCGCCGATTTACATTAGAGAGAAAAGTTCTAATGCTCTCGTAAGCTCAATACTAAATCTAATCGGACCAGACAATTTCCACATAATTCCACTAACAAAGGGAAATATTCACGAAACAAAAGTTCAGACTAATACGGAAGAAAATTACAAAATTTTGTGGAAGTATTTAAACGACAACAATAAAAACTTTTCCACGTACCAATTAAAAAGCATTAAAGGCCAGCAAGGAGTACATAAAGGTATTGAACCGGAAGTAACACCAGCCGAAGTTACAGGCGCACTAAAGGAAAAAGGTTTTAATGTTAAAAAGTTTACTAACATTTTGAATAGAGAAAGAAAGCCTCAACCTCCATTCAAGGTAGAACTTGAACCCAAAACCAAATCCAAGCCTCTGACTTCACCGCAGAATAACCGTAGAAGAGCCGCATAAGAGAAATGGGCCGGTGCAGTGTAATAATTGTCAGGAATATGGCCACACACGGACTTACTGCACGCTCCGTCCAGTATGCGTTGTTTGTGGAGAACTTCATGACTCCCACAAATGCCCAAAAAACAAAGAGGATCCCAGCAGCAAAAAGTGTGGAAACTGTGGAGGCAACCATACGGCTAACTACAGGGGCTGTCCAGTCTACAAGGAACTGAAAAGTCGTACACACCAAAGAGTGACCACTACTCGCTCACACATTACACCTATGAAATCAACGCGTGATGTCTTCCCCCCTACAGCCGTGAAACCTTCAGCTTATAATGAGTTCACTGACAAACCCGAAAGCTTTGCAGCTGCTCTAAAAATGGGTCTGAAAGGCACCGCCCCCACCAAGCCACGATCATCAGTTTCCCCGCACCAACCAGGAGAACAGTCTACGAACAAATTTAAAGCAATGATAAGTAATCTTCAACAAAGTATGATGGATTTCATGTCATTCATGCAGACAACTATACAAGATCTTGTGCGAAACCAGAACGTTTTGATTGAGCTGCTTGTTGCTCAAAACCAGACAAAGTAATCAATGGCTCCACTTCGTATATCACTGTGGAACGCCAACGGCGTCTCACAGCGCAAACTTGAGTTAGCTCAATTCCTTAATAACAACCATATCGATGTAATGTTACCCGCAGAAACTCATCTTACAAATAAATAAAATTTCCAAATTCGAGGCTACTTCTTTTACAACACGAATAACCCAGACGGGAAAGCACACGGAGGCACCGGGATTCTGATTAGAAAACGCATTAAGCACTGCTTCCACAATAGTTTCGCCACTAACTACATGCAAGCTACATCTATAGAGGTACAGGTGGACCACCGTTCCCTAAAGCTTGCCGCCGTATACTGCTCTCCTTGGTTTACGATATCCGAATCCCAATTTATGGACTACTTCAACTCTCTGAGCGAACAATTTATAGCAGCAGGAGACTTTAATGCCAAGCATACGCACTGGGGATCTCGACTGGTGACTCCAAAGGGAAGGCAGTTGTACAACGCAATAATAAAACCAAGCAACAAGCTAGACTGTATGTCACCTGGGACACCTACATATTGGCCAACAGATCCCAGAAAATTGCCAGACTTGATAGACTTTGCAGTCACAAAAAACATTCCACGCAACCTGATAAGCGCCAACTCCTTACCAGATCTATCGTCTGACCACTCGCCTGCACTCCTCTAACTAAATCTACATCCAGTTGCGGTAGATAAACCATTCAGACTAACAACGAATAAAACCAACTGGCTCAAGTACAAAAAATATGTAAGTTCACACATCGGGTTGAATCCACGTTTGAATGACGAAGCTGATATCAACTTATCCACAAACGCCCTTGATTCCGTCTTGGTCGCAGCAGCTCGCATGTCAACCCCACAAACGCAAGAAACCTCGTACAATCAGAGATACACGAACGTTGAAATAGAACAGCTTGTTCAAGCAAAGCGACGCTCACGGCGAGTCTGGCAATCCAACAGATCACCTTCTGCAAAACAAAGGTTTAAAGATGCTACACGAAGACTCACAGCTGCACTCCGTCAAGAAGAAGAAAGGTCCCAAAAACATTTCATAGAGTAGTTATCCGCAACGAGCTCCAAGTTCCCACTTTGGAGAGCACACTCATCACTCAGCGCAGCAATAGAACCTGCAATACCAATTAAGACATCAACAGGCAACTGGGCGCGCAGCGACGCAGAAGGAGCCGAGAGATTTGCAGAACATCTTCAAAATGTATTTCAGCCCAACACAGCATCAAACGGGATCTCACTGCCAGCAACATCAGATATCGACACATCTACGTATGATCCCATTGTATTCAGACCACACGAGTTGCTCAAAATCATAAATGAACAACTCAACCCAAAACAATCCCCAGGATGCGACCTAATATCACCAAAACTGATTATCGAACTTCTTCTCTGCGCAGTTCGAGCTATTTGCCAACTCTTCAATGCAATAACGAGACATGGACACTTCCCAGAGAGATGGAAAAAGTCGATCCTCATAATGATATCAAAACCTGGCAAAGACCGCACAATTGCTTCATCATATAGACCAATTAGTTTACTAACGTGTCTATCAAAACTCTTCGAAACACACAACAAAATCCCGACTCATCAATTCGGTTTTCAAGGAAAACATGGAACTATCGAGCAATTCAACCGCATAACTTCTGAAATCAGAAATGCATTCGAACAAAGGTAGTACTGCACTGCGATATTTATGGACGTATCACAAGCTTTCGACAGAGTATGGCAACAAGGTTTAATGCACAAAATAACAGAAATGCTCCCAACCAACACTCATAAACTTCTGAAGTCATACCTTTACAACAGGAAATTCTCAGTAAGATGTAATGCTGCCATGTCCGATGATTACATCATCAGTGCCGGAGTTCCTCAAGGCAGCGTGTTAGGACCAACACTCAACCTTATCTACACTGCGGACATCCCAAAGAGCATGCAACTCACCACATCCACTTTTGCTGATGACACAGCGATCCTAAGCCGATCGAGATGCCCCAAGCAAGCAACGGCGCAACTTGCTAAACACCTGGTGACAGTGGAGAAATGGCTATCCGACTGGCGAATCAAAGTTAACGAACAAAAATGCAAACACGTAACGTTCACAATTAACTGGCAAGACTGCCCCCACTTGTTCTAAACAACACAGTGGTTCCGGTAGCAAATGAAGTAACATATCTTGGCGTACACCTCGATAGACGTCTTACTTGGCGGAGCCACATTAAAGCCAAAAGAACTCATTTAAAGCTCAAAGCCAGCAACATCCACTGGCTTATCAATAGCCGCTCGCCGCTTAGCCTGGACTATAAGGTACTCCTATACAACACAGTTCTAAAACCAATCTGGATGTACGGCTCTCAGTTGTGGCGGAATGCCAGTAACAGCAGTGTGGACATAATGCAAAGAACACAGTCGAAAATTCTCAGAACCATTACTGGGGCACCGTGGTACGTTCGGAATGCAAACATTCACAGGGACCTTGACATACCACTCGTCAGAGAAGAGATAGCACAAATTGCAACAAAGTACTACAACAGGCTATCAGTACATCCAAATCATCTCGCGAGAGCCCTCACGCGAATTTCTAGCAGTTCCCGCCCACACCGCAACGACCTTCCAATCCAGCGCTAATTATTAGGACCATGTAGTCTATATCCAGTTAAATTAAACTGTTAGTTAACGTATTATTTTTAGTTTTGCAACCTTATTGTTAGACTCATAAAGAGAAGACCCAATAAATAAAATCAAGCTTAAAAAAAAAAATAAAATATTTTCACTTAAACGTACTATGGTCTTACTGTCAATTAGCTGTACTTGTTGACACATTCATTTGACTTTGAATTTAAAAATCAACCTGTTTCATATATCTGTTTTCATATCCTCTATTTTGTATTTTTGGGAGTAATAATGTTATCGAAACATATTTTTTCAATTTTTTTTTTTGACCCGGCACGTTCCTGACTTTTTGTTTGTTTTTCTTGCACGTGCCGTAGTATATACATTCTTGACCAGGATCCCCTCCTGAATCGATATAAGCATGTCCGTCTGTCCGTCTGTCTATCTGTCGGTTTCTACGCAAACTATTCTCTCAGTTTTGGAGCTATCGAAGTACAACTTGGCACACATCCTTATTTATATTACACGCAGTGTATAAGTCGACCGAGCCAAGATTGGTTGACTGTATCCTATACCACCCATAACGATCCAAAATACCAGAATATATATAGTTTACTGAGTTGCACACTTTTGACCAAAATTATAATACCCTCTGCAAAGGTATAAAAAGGGGGGAAATTTTTTTTTTTTTCTGCCCAGAATGTCTGATTGGGAAAGAATTAGGATTAGGGATTAAAAAGTTTAATCAGCGAAAAAAAACCTTAAATGTTCCAAATGATAGCTCCAATTTAATGAAAATTTTAAATTTCTTTTTATTATCCACAAATTTTTCCAAAATTTAATAACCTTCTAAAACTTATTGGTACTATTGAATATAAAATTTTTTATTTAAAAACTAATATTAAATAATATTAACAATTTGGCTAAATTTAGTTTTGTAGTTATAAATTAGGCGTTGGTAAGATTTAATTTTGGGGGTGAAAGAGGGCGTGGTATAATTTTGACACAAAGTGTCGAACTGGATTGCTCAAAAAAATCCGAGCGTCTTAAATACTTCAAGTCAAAATGGCAATCAGAATAAAAATAAATATAAATCGTCTAAAAATTCCTCCGCCAAACTTTCGATTTTATTTATTGTAGCTTAAGGGGGCAGTTTGGTTTTTGGTTTCCAAAGCTGAAAAATAAAACAGATTTTTGAAATTTTTTTGTTAATTTCTGAGTGAATATAATTATTCAATTTTTTTAGACGATAAATGTCTATATTTGGAGAGTATCGAGGAATTTTGTTGTTAAGAAATAATTATTATCCCGTGACAAGCAGACGGCCGGAGTCGCTTCAAAAAATTGTTATCTTGCGGAGCGTAAAATCTGGGCTTACAGTTTTATTGGAATAAAAAATTGAATTGATTTCCTTAAAATATTAGTTTCTGCGGATAAACGTAATATTGAAAAATATGTGATTTTTAATTTTTGGCGCGGTTGTAAATTTGGAGGTACCATTTGATCAAAAAATCAGCCCATTATTGCGTGAAAAAATGGTAAGAATGGTATTTTTTTGAAATAAATGCGATTGTTAATCTGCAAGTATTTATTGTATAAAATATTTCTGAAAAATTTTATTTAGATCCGAGCATTACTTTTTGAGTTACGTTACGCACCGGCTCAAAAAAGTTGTTTTGACAAAAACGCGTCTAAAGTTTTAAAAGCAATTAAAAGTATATAGATAGAAAGTAATTAGATAATCGGTATCTCAGCGAGTTTTAGTCCGTTTCGTTTTATATACTGCCTGCAAACAAAAGAAGGTTGTGTGCAAAATTTTATGTCGGTAGCTTTAAATCTGAGATACTAGTTTGCGTAGAAACAGGCAGATAGACGGACATGCTCATATCGACTCCAGAGGTGATCCTGATCAAGAATATATATACCTCAGTAAAATTGATATTTGAGCAAAACTTATATTTGATATAACGGTTATTCGAATAACTATATTAATCTTTCGAGTATACAGATTTTTTGTCGTATGCATTGTCATGCGTTTCTATGCATTTATTTCTTATCTGCTTTTAATCTATGGTCCCGTTAGGATTTCAAGAAGACAAAGTCATGCGTTTAATAGAAAGTTGATATTTGTGCAAAGTTCTGCATTTGGATTTTGAGCTCGACACGTCAACTGACCTCCAGCAAAAAGCGATTTATTTTAAAAAATCGTTCATTTCTTAATACAAAATGTTTATATTGTTGCCATTTATTATTTATTTTCTGAGATTTATAACATTTTTGATTAAAAATGTCGCGTGCACCCGAATTAAGTGAAAAGGAGACGACTCAAATTGAAACAATGGCTAAGTGCGGAGTTAAAGTTGGCGAAATTGCCAAAAGAAGGAATAGGCATCGCAATACAATTGGAAATTTTTTAAAAAATCCCTGAGAAATATGCGCAATTGAACCGCAAGGGAGCCGTTTAGACGCGCGCACTAAACGGCACATTCGAGCCTTGGCAACAGCTAAGACAATGAGTTGTGCACAAATAAAAGCAGAATTGCAATTGCCAATAAGCAGGCCAAGAGTGCAACAGATTTGCAAAAAAGATTTAAACCTGCAGTATGATGCAAAGGTGCACAGACCAAAGCTCTTACCAAGATATAAGAAGGCCAGGCTTGCCTTTTATGAAAAATATAAGTTTTGGACAAATGAATTTGAAAAAGTAATTTTTAGCGATGAGAAGAAGTTTAATTTGGACGGCCCAGACGGTAACCAAAAGTATTGGAGGGATCCTAGGCATCCAAGACAGACTTGCCATAAGCGAAACCACGGTGGTGGCTCACTTATGGTTTGGGCCGCTTTTTGTGCTAAAGGAAAGTCCCCGGATCGGATGAAAATTTTTAATTTTTCGACTATATAAAGACTCCAAGCGCACACTAAGGCATGCAGGTCGTAACCTCGTGGACTGCCGTCCACAGTGATAAACATTTTATTTCGATCAGAATACTATGTTTAAGCCGGGAAGCAAAATTAAATTTTCTTTATGCTATTTTCAAGTAAGTAGACATATCTATTAAAATTGTGTTACTAACAAATATTAACTAGATATAAATATTAACTAAAATAATAAGTTTTCTAATCACGCTTGGTAGTTTTGTTTCGACACAGAGACCAGCATGTAACTCAAAGTGTTTTCTTCAAATCTTTTAAAACAGATTTGTTTTCAAAACATACACTAGTCGGCATAATTATTTTGACGAAATACAAATGGTTCAGGTTTTTAAATTACTTTGCAATGGTTTAATATAACTTAATGAATTTTTTTGCTGTTTTACTTAGTGCTAATACAAACTTAAAAATGATGAATTCAACATTTTATCATATTAACTTAAAAAAATATAGGCTTATGTAATTTTCAAGTGGTGGCATAAGTATTTTGACAAGTTTATTTTAATACGAATAGCAAAGTTTAAACTTAAACAAAACTAAACGAAAAAAGGAATTTAGTAAAATACACTAGTCGGCATAATTATTTTGACGAAACTTTTTTTGACTCTTGAACTTAGAGTTGCTTGAAATCGTCAAATAACGGTGCGAATATGAGGCGCAAAACAAATAATCTATTTGTAGCTATGTGCATGCCAAATTTTATTTCGTTTCTCTTTCCGCTGATAAGAATGCATGCAGACAATGGTTTTTTGCGTGGCACAAGTATTTTGACAGCATCTTTATGGAAATATTTTTACACTTTTAAGTACGGGAGAATCAATGAACTTCAGTGTTTTAACTTTGAGCAATATTTATGGTTGTTATTAAAATAGAAAGTTATTAAAAATTTTTAAAAATCATGGGTAAAACGGCTGAGCTAAGTTTGGTTACCAGATCTTCAATGGTAGCAAAATTTAACGTTGGAATAGCAGTCAAAGACATTGCCAATGAGTATAATGTGTCGCGTCAAACTGTGCACTACCAAATCAAAAAGTTTAAAAAGCATAATGACATGCGTAATTTAAGAAGATCAGGCGCTAATCGTAAAACAGATCTCAGTGAAGACCGAGTCCTCTTACGGGTATTAAAAAAAAATGTTTTACTAAAGCCCCAATCCGCGGCAGATCAATTTAATTTGTCAGCTAAGACACCAATTAGTGAGCGCACAGTCCGTCGACGATTAAAAGAATATGATTTTAAGACTTATAAAGTCAAGGAAGTACCATATATAACAAAAGCAAATAAGTTCAAAAGACTATCATTTGCCAAGGAATATGTCAATAAGCCAAAGGAGTTTTGGAGGAGCGTTCTATGGACAGATGAAAGCTCCTTTGAGAATAATTCAAAAAAAATTGTTGTAAGATTTCCAAGGGCACAAAGGCAGAAAATGCGGCCGGTAAATCTGAGATACTAGTTTGCGTAGAAACAGGCAGATAGACGGACATGCTCATATCGACTCCAGAGGTGATCCTGATCAAGAATATATATACCTCAGTAAAATTGATATTTGAGCAAAACTTATATTTGATATAACGGTTATTCGAATAACTATATTAATCTTTCGAGTATACAGATTTTTTGTCGTATGCATTGTCATGCGTTTCTATGCATTTATTTCTTATCTGCTTTTAATCTATGGTCCCGTTAGGATTTCAAGAAGACAAAGTCATGCGTTTAATAGAAAGTTGATATTTGTGCAAAGTTCTGCATTTGGATTTTGAGCTCGACACGTCAACTGACCTCCAGCAAAAAGCGATTTATTTTAAAAAATCGTTCATTTCTTAATACAAAATGTTTATATTGTTGCCATTTATTATTTATTTTCTGAGATTTATAACATTTTTGATTAAAAATGTCGCGTGCACCCGAATTAAGTGAAAAGGAGACGACTCAAATTGAAACAATGGCTAAGTGCGGAGTTAAAGTTGGCGAAATTGCCAAAAGAAGGAATAGGCATCGCAATACAATTGGAAATTTTTTAAAAAATCCCTGAGAAATATGCGCAATTGAACCGCAAGGGAGCCGTTTAGACGCGCGCACTAAACGGCACATTCGAGCCTTGGCAACAGCTAAGACAATGAGTTGTGCACAAATAAAAGCAGAATTGCAATGGTTTTTTGCGTGGCACAAGTATTTTGACAGCATCTTTATGGAAATATTTTTACACTTTTAAGTACGGGAGAATCAATGAACTTCAGTGTTTTAACTTTGAGCAATATTTATGGTTGTTATTAAAATAGAAAGTTATTAAAAATTTTTAAAAATCATGGGTAAAACGGCTGAGCTAAGTTTGGTTACCAGATCTTCAATGGTAGCAAAATTTAACGTTGGAATAGCAGTCAAAGACATTGCCAATGAGTATAATGTGTCGCGTCAAACTGTGCACTACCAAATCAAAAAGTTTAAAAAGCATAATGACATGCGTAATTTAAGAAGATCAGGCGCTAATCGTAAAACAGATCTCAGTGAAGACCGAGTCCTCTTACGGGTATTAAAAAAAAATGTTTTACTAAAGCCCCAATCCGCGGCAGATCAATTTAATTTGTCAGCTAAGACACCAATTAGTGAGCGCACAGTCCGTCGACGATTAAAAGAATATGATTTTAAGACTTATAAAGTCAAGGAAGTACCATATATAACAAAAGCAAATAAGTTCAAAAGACTATCATTTGCCAAGGAATATGTCAATAAGCCAAAGGAGTTTTGGAGGAGCGTTCTATGGACAGATGAAAGCTCCTTTGAGAATAATTCAAAAAAAATTGTTGTAAGATTTCCAAGGGCACAAAGGCAGAAAATGCGGCCGGTTTGCCAAAAAGTAAGCCATGGTGGAGGCTCTGTGATGTTCTGGGGATGTGTTGCGTATAATGGACTGGGTGACTTCGTACCTGTCACTGTCTCGATGAACCAAGGCCAATATTTACGGGTTTTAAATGATAATGCATTTACTTCTGGAGACAGGCTAATTGGACAATCGTTCATTCTGCAGCAGGATAATGCCCCATGCCACAAAGCCAAGATGATTACACAATTTTTGAAGGATGTTGGTGTTACCATTTTGGACTGGCCACCTCAAAGTCCAGATTTAAATATAATTGAAAACGTCTGGTCTCTTATAAAACGTAACAGAAGAGTATCGTTAAATAAAACCAGAGAGGAGACAATTTCTGAGGTCACTTCCCTTTGGGAAGAAATATCTCCAGAGATCATCCAAAATTTAATTGATTCAGTACCGGAACGGCTGCAAAAAGTTATTGAAACTAAAGGAAAATATATATTTTACTAAATTCCTTTTTTCGTTTAGTTTTGTTTAAGTTTAAACTTTGCTATTCGTATTAAAATAAACTTGTCAAAATACTTATGCCACCACTTGAAAATTACATAAGCCTATATTTTTTTAAGTTAATATGATAAAATGTTGAATTCATTATTTTTAAGTTTGTATTAGCACTAAGTAAAACAGCAAAAAAATTCATTAAGTTATATTAAACCATTGCAAAGTAATTTAAAAACTTGAACCATTTGTATTTCGTCAAAATAATTATGCCGACTAGTGTACATATGTATAAAAAAATTAATGGAACTTAATAATTAATAATATAGGGCAACAGAAAAAAACATCATCAACTCAGGTCCCGACATACACATAAGAGAATAAATGGATCAATTTTCACCATTTATTGAACTGTGTAAGCCTACATAGCTCTACAATAGTGTTTATAAATTAAGTTAATATATCAATTAAATTAATATATTACTGCTTCAGTCGCCGAGTTGCTCTTAGTAAAGTTCCTCAGCTACCTTGTAGAGTTACGACGATTATGTTGCGGAGTCTACTGTCTCCTTTGCCGCTGGCCTAGTGACTCAGTTGGCAAATAAAATATATATAATTATGACGGCGATTACCGGAGTTAAATCTTTATTGAGCAGTGCGCTCTTAATTCTTTGAGATACAGACTTAAACTGAAACTCTTGTAATCTAAGCTATGGTAGGTGGCCCAACCGTGCTGAACTTCATGCATAGTACACCACATCGGGAAGGCCCGTCCCCTAAAAGCGGCTACGCTGAGCATAAGGTTGGACTTAAATATAAGTATTTACGGCTGGTGCCTATTACATTGGGTTTGTTATAAGTATTTTAATGTTATTCATTTCATTATCTGCGTTAACTTATATACAGAACCCTTTTATTTCTCGCACAAGAAAGAAAATAACAAAAAAAAAAATTTGATCCAACAAAGGACTCCGTTTTTGACACGTTTGGCATTGTATACAATGAAATGTTCTTCTGTGTGGTCAAAAATCTACACAATTTTTTACTAAGGTAAAAAACTAAGTTGAAGTTTGAATTTAAATTTTGTAGCCTTTTTTTTAAGTTGGCAGGACTGTTAATGACATCTGGGCGAAATTTCAATTTCTCGGCTAAACTGTTAATAAGGCATATTTTTGCGTTCGGACGCTTTATTTTCTGCTAATGTCGCCGTGCCGTGCCTAGCATACCCCCTGTGTTGATTTACCCCCTGAGGCAATAAAATTTCTAATAAACATTCCAAAATTACTGTGGCAATGTGATAGATGCGTCATTAAAACCGACTGTCACACAAAAATTGATGAGCTTAATAAAAAGGTTCTGTATCTGGAATCCCTCTACTTGAGCCTTAATGCGAAATTGGATTTTGCTCTTAAAAGTTCGTCTGGACTCATGACTACTTCAGAGAGGTCGCAAGTTGTGGCACCGCCCACTTATTCTTCTAGTGCCCCCACTGCGTCAAATGTGGCTGTCCCAAAACAGAAGCGGAACCACCCTAACAAGCGCATTGTTGAACATGCACCCAGCTGTGCTCGGTGCCCAGTTCTTCCCACCTTAAAATACCTGCACATTGGTAAATTTGCAACGGCTACCCAACCTAAGTCACTGTGCAAATTTGTGGCTGATAAGCTGCATCTGGACCCCAGGGATTTAGTCTATGCTAAACTGGTTAAAAAAGGGGCTGATTTCCCGACCAACAATTGTTGGCGCTGACATTTATGGCAACTGTTGACGCCTATTTCACTTCCTCTGATATTCTGCTCCCATCAATGCATTATCTGCTCCAACAACAACAGCTGATCCCAAGGTGGGCTGTTTAAGATAAGAATTTGGATCGCCAGCAAAAAGAAATGGTTCGAAATGCGATGTTGGGAGCCCTTCTCTGTTTATTTTCTTATCTTTTTTCGACGGGCTGTCCACTGGGAGACTGCCCGCTCATGCTCACTTTTTGGCGAATGGAGAAAATGTTTGTTTACATTTTGTATAGGAGCATAAAGCATCGCTGCGCGTGGACGCTCCAGACTATTTTCTCTCTATATCTTTACTTGTCACTGGATTCGCATGGAAACTGGAAATTCATAGGCCCAATCTGGAGATTAAGAAAAATTTATGTGTGTCCTCGTTGGCTATCTTAGAAGCTATGCGTTTGGGATATGCGACCACTTGCACTTGCTTGATTGATTATATAGTGTTATACTAAGTTTTTGATTGCTTTGTTAAATATTATTGACCATAATGCCTCTGTTATGGTTCGAAAGTCGTACAAGCTTCCCTGATACACAGATGGTTTTAAAAACCTAAAGAATAGAAAGGAGGAAATTTTATAAGCGATTTTTAAGCTAGTTGGAATCTTATTTGGCAGACTAACCATGCCATGTTCCCATTAGAGAGGCCACGTCTAGTCCCTCATTGCCTCGTCGGGCCTTCCGCAAACTAGCTCTTTGGGACCGCTCCTATTCATCATATTCATAAACGACATCTCCTCTTGCTTTCTTTATTCTAACTTCCTATTGTACTCGGACGACCTCAAAGTCTATAAGGCCATTAGTTGCATTAGAGATCGCTATCTGCTGCAGGAGGATTTGCGCCAAGTCTCCTCTTGGTGCACCCTCAATCTTCTTCCGCTAAATTTATTAAAATGTCATTTTATTCGCTACAGTAAGAAGGCGCTTGATATTTGTACTGCCTATGCAATCGGCAACCACAACTTGTAAGACTAAGTGTAAGTGTAACTTAAAAGAGCAGGAGGTTGATCTTTGCGTCCTTTTTGGCAAAAAATTATGCCATGCGGGGTTTTTTAAAGAGGCACTTAGACCAGTTCAAGAACCCGTACTCGAGGCTCAGTGTGTATGCCGCATTCGTCCGGTCGAGGCTCGAATTCGCCTCTATTAAATAAATATTATTTAATAGAAATAAATAAATATTAAAATTATACTGATAAGGTCAATCAAATATCAACCACAAAGTAAAATTAAAAACAAGAAAAAAAAACGGAGCCCAAGTTGATATACCATTGCAGTTTGGTATTATTATATATATATCGGATTGTATATAATTGGCCGATCCTTATGAGAATTTCACCATCAAATCAATTTTGTAATAAAATGTTGGAAACAGCCCCAAGCATCTTTCAAAATAGAAAGGTTGTTCCATTTTCGGTCGTTCAGTTACATGAAAGTTATAGGAAATAGTCGGCCGATCCTTATGAAATTTGGCAGATCGAACTAAGTTAAATGGAATAATGGAATATGTACCAAGTCCCATCTTGCTTACTTGAAAATCACGAAAGTTATGCCAATTTCGATCGTTCTCTGACAGCTATAGGATACAGTCGGCCGATCCTGAAATATTGTAGATACGATTTTTTGGTCAAATATAACATGTTTGGAAAGTACCAATCATCTAACTTAAAAAAACAACCAAAGTTGTGGCATATCCGATCAATCAGTTTTATGGCAGCTATAGGATATAGTCGACCGATCTAAGCCGTTCCGATTTATATGCTGCCTGCAAATTAAAGAAGGATATGTGCAAAGTTTTAACTCGATAGCTCTAAGACTGAGAGACTAAAATTTCAGAAAAATTTCAAAAATGGAAATAATAGCAATGGAACACAAAAAATTTAGCTTCTCTAAGTGTGTGATCTACTCAAGACCTACAAGAGGTAAAACCTCCTTAAAAAGTAATTGAAGATAGAACAACAAAAGAAAGCTAACTTCGGACGAAGCCGAAGTTGATATACCCTAGCAAATGCAACCTTGCAACCTAACTAGGTAGTAGCTTATATTATAATATATATATTTATCGGATCGTATATATTTGGCCGATCCTTAGGAGAATTTTAAAATGGAAGACTAATTTTCGTGGAAGCAGACAGACGGACGGACAGACGCATATGCTTATATCGACTCAGGAGGTGATACTGATCAAGAATATATATGGAACAAAAATCCATGGAAAACAAAACAAAAACACCAATCCCAACAACAACACAAATGCTTTAACTCAAACCGGCTTAATATTAATTACGTTTGAAACACATAAACTCTTCGAAATAATACGAGTTGGCTATGAAACAGTTTGCGTACGCTAGTACGCCCCACTTTTATTACGCTGCAAAACGGCCTCCGTCTCAGACACCCAGATTCCATTTGCAAGAGCACAAAAAAATGTATAAACTGCTCGGAAGAAAATACACCACCAACGGTAAACCTGTGAAAATACCCCACCAAAATCACACTAACCACAAAGATCAAGTCGACACCGAGACCACGGAAACCGACAACAAAGACAACAGAATAAAAACAATATACTCATCTTATCACAAAGAACCTCACTATAACCTACATACTACTAAGAAACGTAGCCCCAACAGATTTGGCGGTGTTGCACTATTACGAGGGTTGGCATATATGCGTCTGGTCTAGGCCATACTAAGTGTTGCCTGGCGCCATTCAATCGTGGCCGACGCTCTCTCGAAGACGAAGGTCGTCCAAAAACAGTCATTGTTCCAGAGAACATTGACGCCGTGCATGGACTGATAATGCAACATCGTCATGTGACATACCGTGAGATATAGGAACTCCAATACACAAGAGGTATACTCATTTAAAAATGCATAGACACAACCCAACTAATTGTATTAAATGAAAAATCGGGGGTTTTAGCCCCTATATCCAGCTA
This sequence comes from Drosophila ananassae, assembly GCF_017639315.1. NCBI lineage: Eukaryota > Metazoa > Arthropoda > Insecta > Diptera > Drosophilidae > Drosophila > Drosophila ananassae. Next base: position 3,074,996 of record NC_057932.1, on the reverse strand, counting down.
ATTCTATTCAACGACAAATCGGGAAAAACAAAAATTAATTCCTCAATTGTCTAGTAAAAACACTCGAAACGTTCATTGCCAAAAGTTTATGGTAGTTTGTGATTCAAAACAAACGAAAACCAATTCGGCTTCAACGAGGAAAATATATTTCGGATAAGAAGCATAGCTCCCTCGTCACTCTTGACTTATGAATAGCCTTCGATCGAGTAGAATACCATAACAGACCAACTTCAAAAGTGGAAAATGGGACCAAAAATACAAATTACATAAAAAACTGTATGCTCAACAGGAAAGAAATTGATCGTTTAGAACCAAGCACGTCAAATTTACACCCCTTATTTAATAGTATCCTTCAAGGATCACCTATATCTGTAATATTATTTCTAAAAGCCTACAATAAACTTAAAAATACTATGGCCTTACACACAAAAATATTAAATTTAACGCATATGCCGAAGATGCGTTCTTATCATAAATTTAAATAAAAACAGAAACACCAACCTCAACTTAGAACACATTCTAAATTATATAAGCACTTGATTGTTTTATTTCGGAGCATCCCTTTCTCTAACAAAATGTCAACACCTCCACGTTTGCAAACAACATGCAACAACATTTAATCTTGCAACTACATGAAAATAACCCTTTCAACTCTTTCAAACTCCTAGGTTGGATCCTGGGCCGTTGATAAGTTGGATGCGAGATGAGTGGCACAAGAAAAACATAATTTGTTGAGGTTATGAATATAGGAACATGCGTCCTTGTATGTACTTAAATACTTAATTTTTTATTTTTAACTCTTGCAGAGAGTGTTATAATTTTGGTTAAAAGTGTGTAACGCAGTGAAGAAGACATCTCCGACCCTAAAAATTATATATATTCGTGATCAGAATCGATCGATATAGGCATGAGTCGATATAAGCATGTCCATCTTTCTGTCTGTCTGTCTCTACGAAAACTAGTCTCTCAGATTTAAAGCTATCGACTTTAAGCTTTGCACACATTTTTCTTTTGCAGGCAGTATATAAATCGGAACGGCCGGGACCGGTCGACTATATCCTATAGCTGCTATATAACTGATTGATCGGAAGTGCCATAACTTTAGTGTTTTTTAAGTTAGAGGGTTGGGAATGTTAACACTTGCACATGTTAAATTTGGCCAATATATCTTATCTACAAAATTTTATAAGGATCGGCCGACTATATCCTATAGCTATCATAAAACGATTGAAATTGGAATAACTGGTGTTGGTGTTTTTAAAGTTAGAAAGATGGGACTTAGATTCCCATATTGTTTTAGATTGAGGGTATAGATACCATTTTGGGCAAAGTAATCCGATTTGCAAAATATCATGAGGATCGGCCGACTATAAGCAATAGCTGGCATATAACTGTACGATCGGAATTGGCATAACTTATGGCGTAACCTAGAATGATAGGACTTTCTACGGATTCCATTTTGGGCAATCGAATCTGATCTGCCAAATTGCATAAGGATCGGCAGACTATATCCTATAAATGGCACAACCTTACTCGTCTTAAAGATGCTTGGGGCAAAAAAAAAGAAAACATGCGACGCAGCCATCTATAGAGATATCTCTAAATGTTCTGCAATTTCACAGTTATTCAAAAAACTAATTATTTTCCATTAGGAGGACCTTTGAATTTAAATTATTGTCTTTAAATCTTTTCTTTGAACATTTCCGTCTAGTTCGTTGTACATCAGGAGTCCCTGAAGGAAGCCATTTTGGTCCATCACCGTTTACCCTTTTAATAAATGATTTTCCTCTAGCTTTACGAATCTTAAATAGCTGGCGCGTATGTGCAACGTCGTTGTATGCGAATGATTAATGACCAAGTTAATGAAGTGATGAGAACTGGGTAAAATTATAGTATAGCGTCTGTCCGGTAGCAAACCGAGCGTGGTCTTTGACTTGTTAAAAGTCTTCGACTAAAATGGGTGCCAGGCGTATGAGCTTGCTCCGGGATGGCAGGGTCTTGGAGTTGCACACTGCGGGACGCATGGTAAATGTTGATCTAATTAAGATATCTAATTAATCTCATGAGGGACTTTGGCCACGGACCACGATCGCGGGACAACCAGCCTTGACCTTTCTACCATAAAGAGAAGTGTCGAATACAAGCTCCTTTGTATTCAGCCCTCTGGTCGCGCAGCCTGCCGATTTGTCGACGATACCTACGTACCCCTATTGACCTGGCTCCGTGTGATCCAGTATGAAAGCCACTCGCTTGGCCACAAAGGTCTTCCATCTCTTCACATCTCCATTCAATAGATCGTTTGCTAGCACCGGTTCCTACCGACTCTGTCGGCCAACCGTGATATTCTCGATCCCTGGGAGGCAGGTTTGGAATGTCCGCCATTGCTCCTCGATGGCCGCTGGGTACGGCGAGTCCCAAGCCAAGGACACCTGAGCTCCTGCGTCCTCGTTCCACACCTTGGCCGTGGTCACCTTATGGATTAGATTTCCATCAATGTGTGTGACAGGGGCGATCAGCCCTAGCGGACCAATCAGACACGCTTGGCCGACAGCAAAATTCTGCGCGTCCTCCAGTTTGAAAAACAATATTCATTTAATATATGAAGCAATCGGAGCCTGGTAAAACATATATCCCCAACGTCTTTATCCTTCACATCCCAGCGTAAAGGCGTCTTAGAGCAACGATGCTTCTGCTACATCGAGGTTAACAGCCTTGAATAATTGCTGGATCATTTCCGCCATTCCATTGGGGGGGATTTTATTCCACCTTCCAACTGCACACGCTTGTTCTCCGCATCTTCTACGGTGTAATACAAAAACCGGTAAACAAAACATCACTTAGCTAATTTCCGTTGTTGCTAATTAATTCCGTCGCTTAGCTAATTTTCCTTTGCTGGGTTGCAGCACCTTCTTTCTTGAAGAGTGCATGATGCGGCAGCACCCAAGACGCATGATGACTTCCGACAAGAGTGCGCAGACACAGAATGCTCTCGGATCTTTTCGCTGGAGCGATTTGGCCTAAAGTGAAGTACTCTTAATCTTCCCAGCATACCGTCTACTTTGCTCAGAGCTTCGTGAAAGAGAGTCGAACTACGTACCTTCCATATATACCTAGATTAAGTTCTTTGAAAGAAGGACTCGCGCAGTAGCCTAAATTATGTTGCCTGCATGATTGCAGGGCGATGAGGACGTATAACACCGATGCGGTGTGCCAGCATCCCGCTCTGAAAGACCTCTACTGGATGCCATTGGAGCTCGTGGCTGCAGCGAAGATGGCCCAGCCGCTGGCGTCTCTGAAGTGCTTATAGCCTAACCTTGGGCTGAACTTGGCAAGTGCAGCAGCGTGTGATGACTTTGACCATACATTTGGCACCCTTTGTTGCTGGTGCAGCGGGGAAGTGTATGAGCCTTGCTAAGACAATTAGGCATAGCCTACGTCCTGCTCACCACTTTTTTGCCCCTAAAAACCTCCATGGCCAGAAACGCCGGGCATCGGCTCAAAATGTCACCGCTGTTACAGTGATGACACTTGATGCCAGCGTGTCCTGATTTGAATTCTGCGAGTGGAGTCTGACGATCCGGGTCCAGCAATGGTGTCGTACGATGAGCTGCAGTCACATCCATGATTATCTATTTGTCCAATCCTATGACTGTCGTCGTACTATCCTGTTGGTGCTCCCAAGCGTTATGGGCTTCTTTTAAGAGCCTGGCCTTTTTTTTTATGAACTTGGAAGCGGAGTGGTATGTCATTCATTAAAGAGCCTGCCCTTCTAGGGCCTTGACGCGCTTGAAGGTGGCGCTTCTGAAAACTTCCTCTGGAACTTCAGAATCGTGAAATTTGCATTCAAGTTATGAGCGAAAACCAGACGTTTCCAGACGTTTCGCTGTCAAAGCTTCATTCGGTGTGTTGCATTTGCATTAGTCGAATGTTGTTATCGCCTGCGGCGGGAAGCGATTCTTTAAGAAAATGCAATTTCTGCAGAGCCGAGGTGTTCTAAAAAAGATTGATTCATAACTTGGGAGCGGGCTTCCGCGGCATAGCTACGCCAACTTCCCGGGACGCGCTGGCGGCGGCGAACAAAGCTGTAGAGTCTTCTGGTAGTAGCTTCTCCAAATGTGCCAGTGTTAACAACCTGATTGTATTTGCTGAAAACGTTTTTTAAAGTATATAAGTGTTTTTTTATAGTTGCCGGATCTTCCCTATAATTTTTCAGAATGGCCTTTGTTGGGCTAAGCAGCCACCAGATAGGCTAATTAGAATATTGATAATTTTTTTATCTGCAGCGGCATTTAATCTTCTCTTTTGTCTCCCAGATTCGCGCTTTTGGGAGCTTTGGAAGAGCTTCTGCGCCAAAGCGGTTCTTCTTCTTGTTATATTTTGGGAGTTGTTATTGACGGGCCGCTATTTGTTCTATTGCGCGGAATTAGCTCTCAATAAATTGAATATAAAAAATTGAATCTCGTCTTATTAATTCGGTCGCTATCAAAACGCTGATCGCTCAACATTAGTGACCCCGACGTGATCGCGCCCGAAGCTCAATCAGTTTAATTGGCCCAGAAACTGAATAAACTGCGGTACGAAAAACAAAACAAAAAAAAAAACAAACATCTCTTGGTTTCCGATTTGCATCACTCGCGCTGGAAATTTACGGGATGGAGTCTGGATGTGGAACTATTGGATCTGCTGCCGCAAGCTGGGAAAGGATGCTGCGGAGAAGAGCAGAGGTGACCTGCCAGGAGATGGAGGCGCTGCATCATAAGGTGAAGGCTGCAGCGCGGAATGAGGATGGCACCATTATGGCGGAGCTTAACTTCAGCGAGATCGAAAGTGAGTTTAATGGAAGTTTAATGGAGATTCTCGCAGCTTCAGAAGTTGGATCTTGCCACAAAAGCCAAGTGGGAAGACACTCTCGCCGGAAACAACGACAGCCTTTCGTCTTGGGAGTCAATGGCACGATTCTTGGAGCAAAGGTACCGGACTCTTGAATGCGTCGACTTTTCTTTGGCTGCGAATCCACCAGCTAACCAAGTGGGCCGAGGGAGATCATCGAATAACCGATCTTCGTGCATGATTATCAACTCCCGTCCAGCTCTATGCGCCCTGTGTGGTGTTTTGGCGCACGCGCTTCCAACATGTCCAAGCTTCATTGCCTTGCCAATTAGTCAACGGTACGACGAAATGCGACGGCTGACCCGCTGTTTTGTATGTTTGGAGGATGGTCATTTTACGCGCGGATGTTCAGCTGCCCGTTGATGGTAGATTCCTCACGGTATAGCGCTGGCTGATCCCCATAGACCGCAGGGTGTAGACCTGCTAATTGGAGCCAGCCTTTTCTTCAACCTTTTGTCAGTTGGCCAAATCCATTTCCAAATCCATGCCTTCCAATTGCCCAAAATACACTATTTGGATGGGTGGTTTCTGGACGCAATGGACTACCGCGGGAGGCTGCAGAAGGAGAAGAGGAGAAGAATCAACGTTCCGGACCTCCTGCACTCGTTAGGAGAACTCGATTCCCGCATTGGTCTATTGGGGGAGCAATGCATGGTTAAGGGTTTGGAAGAAGTTGGTGTGCCTTTTTCGCCCTGTAGGTTCTTTATCTTCGAAATGAAACTACGCAGCGCGTGGAATATCCCTTAAAAGATGTGTCTGCTGCCCTTCCAGAATTGTTATTGAAGGCCCACCCTTCAATAGTGGGGAGGATGTTGGGTTAAGCAGCCACCAGATGGGCTAATTAGAATATTGATAATTTGTTTATCTGCAGCGGCATTTAATCTTCTCTTTTGTCTCCCAGATTCGCATGCACTTTGTTGTCATTTTGTAGCGCATGCGCTTTTGGGAGCTTTGGAAGAGCCTCTGCGCCAAAGCGGTTCTTCTTCTTGTTATATTTTGGGAGTTGTTATTGACGGGCCGCTATTTGTTTTATTGCGCGGAATTAGCTCTCATTAAATTAAATATAAAAAATTGAATCTCGTCTTATTAATTCGGTCGCTCTTGCGTTCAGTATATTTCAATACAATTAATTAAACTAAGTATAATTCACAGTTTATTTGGTATCTAAAGGGAATACGACTATTCTAATGGAAATGTACATAAGTAAGACAAAAAAAAATTTATCGCGCAGCTCCGTAGATTTCTTTTGACAAATAAGTTCCCCATAACAGCGCTTCTAATACTGAAAAAATATTAGTTTTTTGGGAACTAAAATATATTAGTTGACTAGTATTAGGTTATTAGTCAACCATTTCTGAAAATTTGAATTGATAAATTTGTTATTCTTTCAATATATAACCAAGGTAATGTTTCTAGCCAAGGTTCACCCCGTTCAGGGGTTTTTATGTTTTGCAGGAGTTTTTGTTGTTTTTTATTTTCTTCCAAATTGGAGCCATATAGTTTTTTAAGTGTTTAGTGTTATTATGAATTATGAAATAAAAACTAAGTACCATCGTAAATCGCCAAAAATGATAGAAAAGATATGTATGTTGATTATGGAATCATTTCAATTTCGAAATTCTGCACCATGTTTAAAAAAAAACAGATAATACGACCTGAAAGTTTTTTAATTATGAATGGAAATCTTGGATTCAATATTTGGATATAACATTTTTTTTAGACATACATTTTTAATGAATCAGAGGGTATTATAATTTTGGTCAAAAGTGTGCAACGCAGTGAAGGAGACATCTCCGACCCTATAAAGTATATATATGTATTATTGATCAGGATCACCTCCTGAGTCGATATGAGCATGTCAATGGATAGTTTCAATGGATTCCTCTGTGGGCAAAATAATTCGAAATGCCAAATTTCATAAGGATCGGCCAACTATATACGATTTGCTATATATCTAATAATATAAGATGCGTGGCGCCACCTAGCGGACTGCGACTCAACTGCAAGGGTATATAAACTTCGGCTCCGCCCGCTTTCCTTTCCTTTCTTTCCTAGCTTTCCTTTCTTGTTTTGATTTAATTTGTTTGATTTTTGTTAAAAGCTTATAATGTTATAGAAATTGAATATGTATCTTGAAAGATAAGGATTTAAAATATAAAAACTGATTTTGTACTGCTCTTCTAACATGTTGAAATAAGATCGATAGAAAAAAAATCGGTAACGTAAATTCTATCTGAAATATTAATGTACCAATTTTATAAATCATTAACAGTGGAATAATAAGATTCCAAATTCTAAACATTTTAATTAAACTTATGAATTTAAATAAACTCTGTTTACGTTGATCCGATTTCGGTTGATAACACTGTCCTGCATGGGTCTTGAAAAAAAGATGAGATATAGGGTTTCCGAAAGGTTTTTTATTTTTTTTTGCTAATATAGCCATTGATGCCGGCATACGCTAAATATTTTTTTTTTATATCTCTATGGTGTCCCATAGGGAAAATTTTCGCTAAAAGGTCGTTACACATCGTTTATATCAAACAATGTTGCTGTATGCATAGCCATTTTCATTCTAAGATTAATTCCCCTTAAAGTTTTAGGATGGTTCGTAAAGGCAGTTAAATTGATTAGAAACTATACGCCGTCAGCGGAATACCATCAAGCAGGTCAACACTATTATAAGCTATGATAGATTGTATGATTTTGGTAGGTCTCAAGGATGGCAACGAATGAGCTCGGATGAATAAAAGCCAACATTTAAAAAAGTGTAACTGGTGAAAATGTTTCAATAATTTTTTTCAGTACTAGGATTAAAAATGAAAAAAAAATTTCGCAAAGATATATTTGGGATTTTGTGCATCGGTATTAAAGTTTGTCATAAGCAGTGTTTGGGCATCTCTGAATTGGACTAAAGTGAATAAAAATTAAGTAAAAATTAATAGCGCATTAAAAATGTTCAATTAAAAGATTCTATGAAATAAATTCGATTCTACTAAATTTAACTAAAGTTCATAAATTTTTCTCACAATAATAATATAAAATTTGTGAGTAGCTTAAATTAAAGTACAACTTTTGATCCTAAAAGATAACACCTAGATTAGGTTAGACGACTGGTGGTTTCCTTCTATTGAAGCAACCAACACACTCAGACCGTATTCGGTCCCTTGTGATACCGTGGGCCGGATCTACTCGTAATTTCCCTTATTCGCAGAAAGCACTTATGATCTAGAAGTTTCCCTTAGGCTTTGGCCTAATGAAATCGCAAAGCGTCTGTGGGTATTTGCCTGTGAACAGGATTGGATGCAATCCGCGTATGCCACTATCTTGCAGCCTCTTCCATTTTACATAGAATCGAGTTGACAGCTACGTTCCATCTTTTGAAATCTTTTGGGGCTGTATGTGATGGCTTTCCCGCTTTGGGTATGCAGACGATCCATTAATTTAGCCACTGTTGTGGAAGTTTGCCTAGTGTAAGGGATCTGTATAAAGATATGGGTAATTCTCTTATGTCGAACGCGACATTCGTACGCATTCCAACTTATAAAAAGACATGTGCTAAAACTGTTTTTTATTTTTACAAAAGTGAATCTAACAGGTCTTGACAAGTTTTATAATTGGTGCAAATATAAGTTTTGGATGACTTTTTGTTTTTAGAAGTTACTTTTTCAAAAACCATTTCAAACGCTGATTTCAGCGAAACCTGATGGACAATTTTTTGCCCATTATCAGCAGTTCCATCTTCTTTGATTCTCCCAGATTCGCATGCGCTTCTTCTTTTGTAGCGCATGCACTTTGCAAGAAATATTGTAATCGAAATTGGATAAAGGAAAGGATTGCTTTTGTTTCCATTACTTTGCATCTTTCAAAATAACTCCTACTAGGAGATGGAAGCCCTGCATTATAAAATCAAGGCTGTAGTGCAGAAGGACGATTTGACCATCATGTTACTGGAGCCTTTGGAAATTTTGTTGCGTAATAAATTCACCACGCTCCAAGTTAAGTTAGAGCGATTGGGTTCTAGTGAAGTTGGGAGTGAATTATTCTGGGAGTTGTCCCAGCTTGCCGCTGAAGTACGTTTTGACATCCAGGTAGGAATGGCCAAGCACTTTATGAGGCCATGAGGCACACTCCACTCGTCTCGACGGCACCAATGGTCTCAATGGTGAAAAATCGTCGCTCATGCAGTCAGGATTTCCCACTGGACCGCGAATTTCTTCAGGACTTGGCCAATTGCATCTCATCAATGCGCCCGCTATCCACCGCTCTCCCCGTGGTCGCTATTTCCTCGTCGCGTCTGGCAGTTGCCTGCGATGGATTTTCTGAAGCTGCTGTTCCTGATCCCTCATCTGAGCTGGAATTTTGTTTATTGTCACCGCTGGCGACAAAGTCAGGGCCCAGATCTAACTCCCTTCTGGACTATAACCTGCACCAATCGCCCTTTAGCGTACTGACAATAATTATATTTTAATTGTCGACGAGTCTGCTGCAGCAATCGATAAGTGCGCCTCCGCCCGGCGCAACCCCGGAAAGTTGTTTCCTGGCTCAAGTGCTCTCCGGGTGAGTCTGGGTCTGGATGGACACAACAGCCTGCAACCGAAAACTTTATGCCTTGGGATCATAAGCAATATTATGTGATGTAGCTATCCAATGACCCATGTCCCATGCCTGTCCCAACTTTTGTTGAAAGTTGCATTTTTAACGGGGGGAGGATGTTGGGACTTGTGTCAGAATCAAATATTGTATTTATCGCTAATTTGTTCTCTTAGTATACTTTAGCGACAGTATTAGCGTTCTTGTTTGGTAACAGGTATGGCAACTAAATACTTAGTGAGGTCACATATTAAAGTGACTGCATAATCGTTACCATTTTCTTTTTTGTTTATACCGGTTTGCAGTTGAAGCCTTCGGAAAAATTTACCTAAGTCTAGAATTCCATTGGTATATAAATCGCTAACATCGTATCTTGCAGTAATTTTTCTGCCATGTTTAAATATGCATAACATATCTTTTACATGCAATGTTATTCGGCATTGTTTATGCATTCATATACGTTGGGCCAAGAAGCTGTATCTAAAGATGGCGTATCTTTAGATTATCTTTTAGAGTATCTTTTTCTTTATTTTCCCCGCGGATTTTCTGTCTATTCCGATATCTTGTAGTGACTTTATTGATATTTCTAGTTATATTTTGTAGGTCTTTGATGGTTGAAATGAAATTTCACACTGAAATTATATTCTTCCAGCTCAATTCGCAGGCGTGTTAGCTTTGAGCTTGGATTAATCATTGAAAACAGGTAAATTAAAGGTCTATGATCAGTCTTGACTGTGAAGTGTCTACCATAAACATATGTAACATAAGTTATATATGAAATAAGTTATTGCCCAATAAATTGCTGTCAATTATTGTTGTACTTTTATTACATTCACTCTTAGTAAACGATCTTGATGCATAAGCAACTGGAAATTGGAGTCCATTTTTGTTTTGAGTTAAAGCCGCTCCACGCGCTTGCTTACTTGCATCCGTTATTATGAAAAATTCTTTGTTGAAATCTGGGTATAGTAATAAATTTGGATTTACCGATTTGAAATGTGCCGATTTAAGATGTTCGAAGGCATTCTGGCAATCAGTTGTCCTTTCGAATTTAACATCTTTTTTACATAGTCTTGTTATGTGTCGAGCATAGACGGCAAAATTTTTGATAAAACGTCTAATTACAAAATGCTACAAATCTTCTAGCGCTGTCCGCATCATGAGGGACTGGGTAATTCTTAATGACGTCGTATTTTTTGTCGTCTGGCAGGATTCCTTTATCAGTGCAATTATGTCCCAGAAAGGTGACTTTATGCATGAAAAATGAGCATTTTTCAGGATGTAACTTAAGGTTGTATTCTCTACATTTCTCAAAAACATCAGTTAAATTTTTAAGCATATGTTTTAACAACCTATAACTATTAAGTCATCCATATAAAGGAATGCTTGTGTAGGTTCTAATCTAGAGAATGCAATAGTCATCATCCTCTGAAATGAATTAGGTGCTATTTTTTAACCAAAAGGTAATGGTGACAAACGATACGAGCCATTGCTCGTTGAAAATGACGTTATATCCCTTGAATCTTTTTCAAGTTTAATTTGATGAAAGCCAGACATTTAGACCAGACATGAGAAAGTCGCTCTTCCTAGTTGATCCAAAATATCATCAATTCTAGGTAGCGGGAATTTATCCGAGACACTGTTTTTTATTAATTTGACGATAGTCAATTACTAATCGCCATTTTTTCTTATCAGATCCGGGAAGTGATTTCTTCGCAACTAATAACAGTGGGCTGTTATAGGCTGATACAGACGGTTCTACTATTTTATTGTCTATTAATTTTTTTACCTGTCTATTAATTTCATCTTTCTGACTATGTGAACTTCTATAATTCTTTATGTAAACTGCTTCATCATCCTTCAATCTTAGCTTTTGCTTGTAGAAATTGTTGGTAGTGGTTGATTCGGTTTCGAGTTCGAATACGTCACTAAACTGGCTGATACAGACGGTTCTACTATTTTATTGTCTATTAATTTTTGTACCTGTCTATTAATTTCATCTTTCTGACTATGTGAACTTCTATAATTCTTTATGTAAACTGCTTCATCATCCTTCAATCTTAGCTTTTGCTTGTAGAAATTGTTGGTAGTGGTTGATTCGGTTTCGAGTTCGAATACGTCACTAAACTGGGAGCATAAATTAGTCTGTTCGTTTTTGAATTGTGGTGGGAAATTTTTAGCTAATTGAAATAAGACAGTTTGTCTCTATTTTCTGGATTTTTGTGAACTATGTCATTGTTCAAATTTTGCCATAGTTCGAATTTTGCATAGACAAATTCATTTTTGGTTGTTGCGACCGTGTTCGCAACATAATTGCCATGTTGAATTTCCTGATTAGGTATTAATATACATTCTTCATCTGATGATAGATGAATCTTTTGAACAACTTGGGATATTGCTGGCAGAACAATGGAATTATTACCAGAACTGTATGTCATTGGAACATAAATTGGGAAATTCAAATTATTTGGTCTCATTATGAGCCAATCTTCATTTGGTTTGAAATCTAATTGGCAATTGAATTTCTTAATGAAATCAATGCCTATTATTCCATCACAAGGTATTGCGATGCAAATTTACTAAGTGAAAATCGTGTGGAATTATGTATTTACCTGTCTGTATCTCTATTGAAATTAGTCCGTTCGACTGTATTATATCTTGGCCTATGCCTTGGATATTGATTTTCTTATTGATTTGGATATCATGAAAGATATCAGAAATTTTTTAACAGAGATATGTCTGCACCAGTATCTATTAAATATATTTAAGCTAAGATTGATTGTATGAATCGCATAACTGCCTACTGCTGAACATTTGAAGGGTGAGAGTTTTTCGAATTATTCGGGGCAACTCTCACATTATTATTTGTGTTACTGTTATTGTGGCCTTGATTCAAGTTTTCCTCTATATCGGCCTTGTCCATTATTGATATAATTGGAACTGTTGTAGTTGTTGTAATTATTATTACGACCACAAGAGTTTCCTGTAAAATTTCCACGTCCGCGGTTTCCACCACGCTGTGAATAATTTTTAAAATAAAGCACATTATTAGGTTGTGTAGTATGCATGGGTCATTATAAGAAGCATCCACTGTAGCAATACAATATTGTGCTACAGTGTTGTTATATAATCATAATGCCCCGGCCAAATAGCCAGCTATATACATATGCCTTAAAGCCTCACTCCTGGGAAGTGCATACTTACACCCTTACGCTCGGGCCGCTACCAGCCTTATGTACGAGCATAGAAATATATATATATATGAATATAGCCGCGACTGATCGCTGCCGAGCTTTTGTAGGCAGCGCAGCCGCGAGCAAGAGAATATCAAATCACTCTGGATTTGACTTTTAAAGAATAAAGTCTAAGTTAACAAAACACTAAGAAAACTCAATAAAGATTACAAAACAAAATAAACTACATGGTTTAAACCAAACAACATGGCGACCGTGAAGGTTCAAAGAACCTGAGGATAATAAACCAACAGCAACAACTACAACAGCAGCAAGCAAATAATCAACATCCTAATGCAGCCACCAACACCTGAGGATAATAGAACCTGAGGATAATAAACCAACAACAACAACTACAACAGCAGCAAGCAAAATAAAATCAAGAAAACCTGTCACTACGCAAGACGACACAAAAAAAAAAAGATGACTGAGACAAAATAACTGAGTGAGTTGTGTGCAAATAATGGGAAAACGCGGAGGTGTAAAAAATAAGGTGAATAAAAGAATAGCACACATTAAATGGCTATTGTTTTCTAAAACACCGCCTCCCGCGTGGTCTACTGCACAAAAGTTGCAGGCCGAGCTTGACTTTTTAAAAACAAGCCTCGCAGAGAGACGCCCAATTGTTGCAACACACTCACATACAATACAAAACATAACCAAGCCAATAACAAAGCTTCAACCACCGCCAGCAAAAAAGATACCGGCGCTGGTAAAGACGTGCCCAGCCGACTGTCCCGGACCCCTCTACTCTACGGCATGTAACTTCACATGCCCGAAGCCCAGTGCGAAGATCAGCACCAACACCGCATAAACGGAATAGACACCAAAAGGACATCAGCCGCAGACCCCTGGAGTAACCAGTGCAGCCACCACCGGCCCGACAGCGCTACAAGGAGCGCACAACAAAAAAGATATATTTTTTTTGTAATGCACTGCGTTGCATTATTAATGTACTGCGTTACATTATAATTATAAACGACTTTATGTAAAATTGAGCGGAACCTTTTCCGCCCAATTAGAAGTGTAGCCCGCAAAGCTATGCGAAACAATAGGCAGGATAAATGTAATAAAAATAATATAATATAATACAAATAAGATAATAAAAGAAAATTTTGTAAAAGCGTACGAAACCATTTTCGCTCGTTTATAAGTATAGCCCGTAAAGCTATGCAAAACAATAGGTAAAATAAATGTAATAAAAACAAAAAAAAAAAAAAACATATAAGAAATAATAAATGAAAAGTAATTCTATTAGTAAATTCAGTGCGGAAATAGTTGATAGTTATACATATAATTATAATCTTAAAAAAAAACAATGGCTATAGTTGACGTTAAGACAGTGGATTCCACTGCTAACGTAATAAATAAAGTTGAGCCAAATAACATTAATTTGGAATTTGTAAACATTATGCTGTTAATAATTGTTGTCATAATGTGCGCCAATTGTTTTTATAAACTATACAAACTCCACAATAAATGTTTGAAAAAAAAAAAAGAAAGGAAAGCTAACTTCGGGCGGAGCCGAAGTTTATATACCCTTGCAGTTCAGTCGCAGTCCGCTAGGTGGCGCCACCCATCTTATTTTATTAGTTATATAGCGGATCGTTTATAGTCGGCCGATCCTTATGAAAATTGGCAGATCAGATTGGTTTCCCCAAAATAGAATCTGTACCAAATCCCATCTTTCTAACTTAAAAAACACCAAAGTTATGCCAATTTTGATCGTTCTATGACAGCTATAGGATATAGTCGGCCGAACCTTATGAAATTTTGTACACAAGATATTTTGGTCAAATATAACATGTGTGGAAAGTCCTAACCCTCTAACTTAAAAAACACCAAAGTTATGGCATTTCCGATCAATCAGTTATATGGCAGCTATAGGATATTGTCGACCGATCCCGGCCGTTCCGACTTATATACTGCCTGCAAAGGAAAGAAGGGTGTGTGCAAAGTTTCAATTCGATAGCTTTAAAACTGAGAGACTAGTTTGCGTAGAAACGGACAGACGGACAGACGGACATGCTCATATCGACTCAGGAGGTGATCCTGATCAAGAATATATATACTTTATAGGGTCGGAGATGTCTCCTTCACTGCGTTGCACACTTTTGACCAAAATTATAATACCCTCTGCAAGGGTATAAATATGAGCCAAGCAAACGACTTGGACAAAATCTAAAAAAAAAAAAAGAGAGCAAACAAAGCACACAAAATAAAAAAAAAAAATAAATAAAAATATTAATGATCAAAATTTTTTTTTTTAAATTATATACAATAAAGTAACGGCATTACTATAATAAAGAAAATTTTTTTTTCTAAATAATGATGACCACCATAGAAGCCATTAGAAAAGTTTACGAAAGGGATGCTTATTTTAAAGAACATGTTCAATAAATAGTCCCAACGACTCCAATAAGCATAAATCAATTAGAATACCTTCTAATTGAAACATTTAATTTCGAAAATTCACCATTAATACATTGCTCAAAAACACAAAAAGCGATTGTATTAAGCACCATTCCAGGTGTCCAAATAAAATCAGTACTGGAAGAACATGAAACATTAGGCAAAACTCTTGTTATGGTAATATTCAGAAAATAATTCTCCGTACTAACAAAAATGCAATGGAATGAATTATACACCGAATTGAATAAATTAAAAACCGATTTTGACAAATCATATAAATCTTTAACTCAAAATCGTACAATTCAACAGAATACCATACACAAACACGCCGAAATGTTAGTAGCCCGTTTTAATAAAGCGCGGATATTAATATATGACCAGAGAGATCGATTAGATAAAAATCGATGGTCACAAGTTTCAAAGTTCCTAACAAGATTGCGATCTAACCTAGAAATGTAAAAGAAAGATATGACTTGGCTATTTCAGTACCAAGCATCTTAAACACACCCTCAACAGTAGAACCTGGGGACGAATTAGAACTACCAACCACAGACCAAGTAGAGTTGGAAGATTTAGACTCTGATAGATTAGAAATAGAAGAAAAAGACTTAAACAATCTAACTATACCCGCAGTTCTCTTGCAATCTGAATTATCAGACCAAGACGAAGAAGATATAGATTCCAACAACATAATAGACCAAAAACCAATTATAATGGCAGACGAAACAATTGCCCAACGGGCATACATAAAAGATATTTCAAATGCCATCCCAGAGTTCAATGGCCATAAACTAAATCTTCAAAGATTTATCACAGCCTTGAATTTAGTGAATTTAACAAAAGGCACATTTGAACATATAGCGGTTGAAGTAATCAAATCAAAAATTGTAGGATCAACCCTATATAAAGTCCAAAATGAAACCACTATAAATGGAATAATTAAAAAACTCAAAGACAATATAATCGGAGAAACATCAGATGTCATTAAAGCAAAAAGGTCAAAAACTCTTCAAAAAGGTAAAACAGCTGAAAAGTTCACAACTGAAATCGAAAACTTGCGAAAGCTTCTTGAAGCATCGTATATCGATGAGGGGTTGTCTGCCGAACATGCTGATAAATTCAGCACAAAAGAGGCAATCAACACAATGACTAAAAATTGTGAACATGGACGCCTTAAAACAGTACTAGAAGCAGGCAATTTTTCAACAATGAACGAAGCCATCGCTAAATATATACAATGTAGTACCGATATAACAGGCAATCCAAGTACAATCCTATATAACCGAAGAGGTCAACCCTACCACAATAACTTCAGAGGAAATTCCCGCGGAAGAGGTTACGGTAGAGGCTATTATAACAATAATTACCACCAAAACAACGGTTATAACCAAAATAATGGGTATAACCCAAACTATAATAACCACACCAATAATTATAGAGGTCGTGGAAATTCTAGATGTTACAACCGTGGTGGAAATAACGGCTACAATAACACTGGTGGAAATACCAATTCCCAAGTTCGAACTATTGAATCCCAGCCGGAAAACTAAAGACTTCCCTTAAGAAAAAGCCACAAAACTTACAATTGTATAAAATAAACCTCAGCCTCAATATTTATGTAACCATTAAAAATTACGTTACAAAAACATCCCTAACACTGTTAATAGATACAGGCTCAGACATTAGCATTTTAAAAATAAATTCAGATCAATATAATGAAGTAGATTCAACAAAAACTATAACAATGTCTGGTATAGGAGAAGGTACTATTCAATCTCAAGGTTTAACTTTCGTAGAAATTCAAACAGGAAAATTCATAATTCCATTTCATTTTCATTTAGTAAACAATGACTTCCCAATACCATGTGATGGCATATTGGGAATGGATTTCATAAAAAGGTTCAATTGTCAACTAGATTTTCAAATAGATCAAGATTGGTTAATAGCAAGACCATCAGATTTCAATCAAGACATAAATATTCCGATTACACATTCAAATAATAATAACTTACTTATCCCAGCACGATCCGAAGTCGTGAGACAAATTAATATAATAACCACCCACAAAGAAGTCCTTATTAAAAATCAGTGTATAGATGAAGGCATCATTATAGCCAGCACTATAACTGATTCAAGCAACACATTTGTCCGAATATTAAATACGACCGATAAAAACAAAATTATAAACATTTCCAAAATAAAGTACGAACCATTGGAAAATTATCAAATTGTCCAAAGCAACGAAACTAAAATCAGAAAAGAAGATGTCCTTTCAAAATTAACGAAAAATTTTCCTACAATGTATAAAAGTACCCTCACCAACCTATGTACCGAATTTACAGATATATTCGGATTAGAAACCGAACCAATTTCAGCAAATAATTTCTATAAACAGAAGCTGAGATTAAAAGATTTTACACCAGTCTACATTAAAAACTATCGAACACCACATAGCCAAAAAGATGAAATAAACAAACAAGTAGAAAAGCTAATAAAAGATGATATAGTAGAACCATCAGTATCAGAATATAACAGCCCATTGCTGTTAGTACCCAAAAAGTCACTTCCTGGCTCAGAACAAAAACGTTGGAGACTAGTTATTGACTATCGTCAAATAAACAAAAAGCTACTAGCTGATAAATTCCCACTACCAAGAATCGAAGATATCTTAGATCAACTTGGTAGAGCAAAATTTTTTTCCTGTCTAGATTTAATGTCTGGATTTCACCAAATTACCCTAGAAAAGGAATCAAGAGACATTACCTCTTTCTCTACAAGCACTGGGTCATTCAGATTTAAAAGACTACCTTATGGAGTAAAAATAGCACCAAATTCATTCCAAAGAATGATGACATTAACATTTTCAGGATTAGAACCTTCCCAAGCTTTCCTTTATATGGACGACTTAGTAGTTATAGGTTGTTCAGAAAATCATATGATAAAAAATCTAACTAATGTATTCAATCTATGTAGAAAACACAACCTTAAATTACACCCTGAAAAATGCTCTTTCTTTATGCACGAAGTCACATTTTTGGGACATAAATGCACAAACAAAGGAATTTTACCCGATGATAAAAAATTTAACGTAATAACAAATTATCCCGTTCCGTCCGATGCAGATGAATCTAGAAGATTCGTAGCCTTTTGCAATTACTACAGACGTTTCATACCAAATTTCTCGTATTATTCAAGACACCTTACCCATTTGTGCAAGAAAAACATAAAATTCAACTGGACTACTGAGTGTCAAGAAGCTTTTGAATATCTTAAAAACGCACTAGTCCAGCCCACACTATTAAAATACCCAGATTTTAATAAAGACTTTTGTATAACCACAGATGCTAGTAAACAGGCATGCGGTGCAGTTCTAACCCAATCATATGATGGGATAGACCTTCCGGTAGCATACGCCTCAAGAACATTTACAAAAGGCGAAAGTAATAAGTCCACAACTGAACAGGAATTGACAGCTATACATTGGGCAGTTAACTATTTTAGACCATATATATATGGAAAATATTTCACTATAAAAACAGACCACAAACCATTAACATATCTATTTTCAATGAGAAACCCAACTTCCAAGTTAACAAGAATGAGGTTAAACTTGGAAGAATATCAATTTACCGCAGTATACCTTAAGGGAAAAAACAATTATGTGGCAGATGCCTTATCAAGAATAAGCATCGATGAACTAAAAGAAATGAATAGACAAATACTAAAAGTCACTACTAGATCCCAAAGTAAACAGAAAAATAACTGCGCAGTTTCAACATCTAGTTCGGATTTGCAAAAGCAACCGACAGCTTCCAAGCCCAAAATATTTGACGTCATTCATAACGAAGATGTTAAAAAAGTAGTGACCTTGCATCTAACAATATCGAAGTGCTCTCTCAAGAAGGGAAAACAGATATATGCAAGAATAAACGTTGATGATCTATATACCAATGGAATATTCGATTTAGATCAATTTTTCCAAAGGCTTGAAAAAATAGCCGGTATAAATAAGATTAGACAACTTAAAATGGCACCGAGTGAAAAAATCTTTGAACTCGTTTCAATAGATAAATTTAAAGAAAAGGGCAATGAAATATTATTAAATTTAAGAGTAGCGCTACTCCAGCCGGTGACCATAATAGAAAATAAAAAAGAAAAGGAAGCTATTCTGTTTACATTACATGACGATCCTTTACAAGGCGGACACACAGGCATAACAAAAACGCTAGCAAAAGTAAAAAGACATTACTATTCGAAAAACATGACACGTGACGTTGCAAACCACGTAAAGAAATGTCTGAAATGCCAAAAATCAAAAACCACAATCCATACAAAAACGCCTTTGACGATAACAGAAACCCCATTAAAAGCGTTTGATATAGTATTAGTGGACACGATCGGTCCATTACCTAAATCAGACGAAGGTCACGAATATGCAGTCACTCTAATATGCGATTTGACAAAATATCTCGTTACAATCCCTATACAAGACAAAAGTGCAAAAACAGTAGCGAAAGCCATATTCGAATCTTTTATTCTAAAGTACGGTCCAATGAAGACGTTCATTACGGACATGGGAACTGAATATAAGAATTCAATTATTAATGATTTATGCAAATATCTCAAAATTAATAATATGACATCGACTGCACATCATCACCAAACATTGGGGACAATAGAAAGAAGCCATAGAACATTTAACGAATACGTTAGATCATACGTTTTGTCAGATAAAACAGACTGGGATGTTTGGCTTATATACTTTACATATTGTTTCAATACAACACCCTCTGTTGTACATGGATACTGTCCATATGAACTAGTGTTTGGTAAAACCCCGACCTTAAACATTAAATTCAATAGCAGTGAATACATTACACCACAGTATGACATAGAAAACTTTGCAAAAGAATCAAAATTCAGACTCGAAAACACCTATAAAAGAGCGAGAATGATGATTGAAAAAAATAAGCAAAAACAAAAAGAAACCTATGATAAAAGATCAAATGATTTAAAATTAGAAATAGGAGATAAAGTTTTATTAAAAAACGAAGTAGGGCATAAATTAGACTTTAAGTATACAGGACCCTATAGGGTAGAAAGTATAGGAGAACGAGATAACATAACAATCTCAAAAGTAAAGAATAAAAATCAAACAGTTCATAAAGATAGATTAAAGAAATTCTATGCATAATTCTATGGTGGCCACCAATCAATCAATCAGAAAAAAAAAAAAAAAAAAATTTTATTTATATAATATACAATAATAAGCAAAATAAATAAGATAACTATTTTTTCAGAGAAATTTTACATATGACAATAATGCAAACAAAATTAAAACATATTTTTTTTTCCTTTTGTTTACATTTTTCTAAAATTCTAGATTTTGATCATAAATCTGGGATGGGAATCTGTACCAAATCCCATCTTTCTAACTTAAAAAACACCAAAGTTATGCCAATTTTGATCGTTCTATGACAGCTATAGGATATAGTCGGCCGAACCTTATGAAATTTTGTACACAAGATATTTTGGTCAAATATAACATGTGTGGAAAGTCCTAACCCTCTAACTTAAAAAACACCAAAGTTATGGCATTTCCGATCAATCAGTTATATGGCAGCTATAGGATATTGTCGACCGATCCCGGCCGTTCCGACTTATATACTGCCTGCAAAGGAAAGAAGGGTGTGTGCAAAGTTTCAATTCGATAGCTTTAAAACTGAGAGACTAGTTTGCGTAGAAACGGACAGACGGACAGACGGACATGCTCATATCGACTCAGGAGGTGATCCTGATCAAGAATATATATACTTTATAGGGTCGGAGATGTCTCCTTCACTGCGTTGCACACTTTTGACCAAAATTATAATACCCTCTGCAAGGGTATAAATATGAGCCAAGCAAACGACTTGGACAAAATCTAAAAAAAAAAAAAGAGAGCAAACAAAGCACACAAAATAAAAAAAAAAAAATAAATAAAAATATTAATGATCAAAATTTTTTTTTTTAAATTATATACAATAAAGTAACGACATTACTATAATAAAGAACATTTTTTTTTCTAAATAATGATGACCACCATAGAAGCCATTAGAAAAGTTTACGAAAGGGATGCTTATTTTAAAGAACATGTTCAATAAATAGTCCCAACGACTCCAATAAGCATAAATCAATTAGAATACCTTCTAATTGAAACATTTAAATTCGAAAATTCACCATTAATACATTGCTCAAAAACACAAAAAGCGATTGTATTAAGCACCATTCCAGGAGTCCAAATAAAATCAGTACTGGAAGAACATGAAACATTAGGCAAAACTCTTGTTATGGTAATATTCAGAAAATAATTCTCCGTACTAACAAAAATGCAATGGAATGAATTATACACCGAATTGAATAAATTAAAAACCGATTTTGACAAATCATATAAATCTTTAACTCAAAATCGTACAATTCAACAGAATACCATACACAAACACGCCGAAATGTTAGTAGCCCGTTTTAATAAAGCGCGGATATTAATATATGACCAGAGAGATCGATTAGATAAAAATCGATGGTCACAAGTTTCAAAGTTCCTAACAAGATTGCGATCTAACCTAGAAATGTAAAAGAAAGATATGACTTGGCTATTTCAGTACCAAGCATCTTAAACACACCCTCAACAGTAGAACCTGGGGACGAATTAGAACTACCAACCACAGACCAAGTAGAGTTGGAAGATTTAGACTCTGATAGATTAGAAATAGAAGAAAAAGACTTAAACAATCTAACTATACCCGCAGTTCTCTTGCAATCTGAATTATCAGACCAAAACGAAGAAGATATAGATTCCAACAACATAATAGACCAAAAACCAATTATAATGGCAGACGAAACAATTGCCCAACGGGCATACATAAAAGATATTTCAAATGCCATCCCAGAGTTCAATGGCCATAAACTAAATCTTCAAAGATTTATCACAGCCTTGAATTTAGTGAATTTAACAAAAGGCACATTTGAACATATAGCGGTTGAAGTAATCAAATCAAAAATTGTAGGATCAACCCTATATAAAGTCCAAAATGAAACCACTATAAATGGAATAATTAAAAAAACTCAAAGACAATATAATCGTAGAAACATCAGATGTCATTAAAGCAAAAAGGTCAAAAACTCTTCAAAAAGGTAAAACAGCTGAAAAGTTCACAACTGAAATCGAAAACTTGCGAAAGCTTCTTGAAGCATCGTATATCGATGAGGGGTTGTCTGCCGAACATGCTGATAAATTCAGCACAAAAGAGGCAATCAACACAATGACTAAAAATTGTGAACATGGACGCCTTAAAACAGTACTAGAAGCAGGCAATTTTTCAACAATGAACGAAGCCATCGCTAAATATATACAATGTAGTACCGATATAACAGGCAATCCAAGTACAATCCTATATAACCGAAGAGGTCAACCCTACCACAATAATTTCAGAGGAAATTCCCGCGGAAGAGGTTACGGTAGAGGCCATTATAACAATAATTACCACCAAAACAACGGTTATAACCAAAATAATGGGTATAACCCAAACTATAATAACCACACCAATAATTATAGAGGTCGTGGAAATTCTAGATGTTACAACCGTGGTGGAAATAACGGCTACAATACCACTGGTGGAAATACCAATTCCCAAGTTCGAACTATTGAATCCCAGCCGGAAAACTAAAGACTTCCCTTAAGAAAAAGCCACAAAACTTACAATTGTATAAAATAAACCTCAGCCTCAATATTTATGTAACCATTAAAAATTACGTTACAAAAACATCCCTAACACTGTTAATAGATACAGGCTCAGACATTAGCATTTTAAAAATAAATTCAGATCAATATAATGAAGTAGATTCAACAAAAACTATA
Organism: Drosophila ananassae; assembly: GCF_017639315.1. Lineage (NCBI taxonomy): Eukaryota > Metazoa > Arthropoda > Insecta > Diptera > Drosophilidae > Drosophila > Drosophila ananassae. The sequence continues at coordinate 3,051,971 of NC_057932.1, read as the reverse complement.
ACAATGTCTGGTATAGGAGAAGGTACTATTCAATCTCAAGGTTTAACTTTCGTAGAAATTCAAACAGGAAAATTCATAATTCCATTTCATTTTCATTTAGTAAACAATGACTTCCCAATACCATGTGATGGCATATTGGGAATGGATTTCATAAAAAGGTTCAATTGTCAACTAGATTTTCAAATAGATCAAGATTGGTTAATAGCAAGACCATCAGATTTCAATCAAGACATAAATATTCCGATTACACATTCAAATAATAATAACTTACTTATCCCAGCACGATCCGAAGTCGTGAGACAAATTAATATAATAACCACCCACAAAGAAGTCCTTATTAAAAATCAGTGTATAGATGAAGGCATCATTATAGCCAGCACTATAACTGATTCAAGCAACACATTTGTCCGAATATTAAATACGACCGATAAAAACAAAATTATAAACATTTCCAAAATAAAGTACGAACCATTGGAAAATTATCAAATTGTCCAAAGCAACGAAACTAAAATCAGAAAAGAAGATGTCCTTTCAAAATTAACGAAAAATTTTCCTACAATGTATAAAAGTACCCTCACCAACCTATGTACCGAATTTACAGATATATTCGGATTAGAAACCGAACCAATTTCAGCAAATAATTTCTATAAACAGAAGCTGAGATTAAAAGATTTTACACCAGTCTACATTAAAAACTATCGAACACCACATAGCCAAAAAGATGAAATAAACAAACAAGTAGAAAAGCTAATAAAAGATGATATAGTAGAACCATCAGTATCAGAATATAACAGCCCATTGCTGTTAGTACCCAAAAAGTCACTTCCTGGCTCAGAACAAAAACGTTGGAGACTAGTTATTGACTATCGTCAAATAAACAAAAAGCTACTAGCTGATAAATTCCCACTACCAAGAATCGAAGATATCTTAGATCAACTTGGTAGAGCAAAATTTTTTTCCTGTCTAGATTTAATGTCTGGATTTCACCAAATTACCCTAGAAAAGGAATCAAGAGACATTACCTCTTTCTCTACAAGCACTGGGTCATTCAGATTTAAAAGACTACCTTATGGAGTAAAAATAGCACCAAATTCATTCCAAAGAATGATGACATTAACATTTTCAGGATTAGAACCTTCCCAAGCTTTCCTTTATATGGACGACTTAGTAGTTATAGGTTGTTCAGAAAATCATATGATAAAAAATCTAACTAATGTATTCAATCTATGTAGAAAACACAACCTTAAATTACACCCTGAAAAATGCTCTTTCTTTATGCACGAAGTCACATTTTTGGGACATAAATGCACAAACAAAGGAATTTTACCCGATGATAAAAAATTTAACGTAATAACAAATTATCCCGTTCCGTCCGATGCAGATGAATCTAGAAGATTCGTAGCCTTTTGCAATTACTACAGACGTTTCATACCAAATTTCTCGTATTATTCAAGACACCTTACCCATTTGTGCAAGAAAAACATAAAATTCAACTGGACTACTGAGTGTCAAGAAGCTTTTGAATATCTTAAAAACGCACTAGTCCAGCCCACACTATTAAAATACCCAGATTTTAATAAAGACTTTTGTATAACCACAGATGCTAGTAAACAGGCATGCGGTGCAGTTCTAACCCAATCATATGATGGGATAGACCTTCCGGTAGCATACGCCTCAAGAACATTTACAAAAGGCGAAAGTAATAAGTCCACAACTGAACAGGAATTGACAGCTATACATTGGGCAGTTAACTATTTTAGACCATATATATATGGAAAATATTTCACTATAAAAACAGACCACAAACCATTAACATATCTATTTTCAATGAGAAACCCAACTTCCAAGTTAACAAGAATGAGGTTAAACTTGGAAGAATATCAATTTACCGCAGTATACCTTAAGGGAAAAAACAATTATGTGGCAGATGCCTTATCAAGAATAAGCATCGATGAACTAAAAGAAATGAATAGACAAATACTAAAAGTCACTACTAGATCCCAAAGTAAACAGAAAAATAACTGCGCAGTTTCAACATCTAGTTCGGATTTGCAAAAGCAACCGACAGCTTCCAAGCCCAAAATATTTGACGTCATTCATAACGAAGATGTTAAAAAAGTAGTGACCTTGCATCTAACAATATCGAAGTGCTCTCTCAAGAAGGGAAAACAGATATATGCAAGAATAAACGTTGATGATCTATATACCAATGGAATATTCGATTTAGATCAATTTTTCCAAAGGCTTGAAAAAATAGCCGGTATAAATAAGATTAGACAACTTAAAATGGCACCGAGTGAAAAAATCTTTGAACTCGTTTCAATAGATAAATTTAAAGAAAAGGGCAATGAAATATTATTAAATTTAAGAGTAGCGCTACTCCAGCCGGTGACCATAATAGAAAATAAAAAAGAAAAGGAAGCTATTCTGTTTACATTACATGACGATCCTTTACAAGGCGGACACACAGGCATAACAAAAACGCTAGCAAAAGTAAAAAGACATTACTATTCGAAAAACATGACACGTGACGTTGCAAACCACGTAAAGAAATGTCTGAAATGCCAAAAATCAAAAACCACAATCCATACAAAAACGCCTTTGACGATAACAGAAACCCCATTAAAAGCGTTTGATATAGTATTAGTGGACACGATCGGTCCATTACCTAAATCAGACGAAGGTCACGAATATGCAGTCACTCTAATATGCGATTTGACAAAATATCTCGTTACAATCCCTATACAAGACAAAAGTGCAAAAACAGTAGCGAAAGCCATATTCGAATCTTTTATTCTAAAGTACGGTCCAATGAAGACGTTCATTACGGACATGGGAACTGAATATAAGAATTCAATTATTAATGATTTATGCAAATATCTCAAAATTAATAATATGACATCGACTGCACATCATCACCAAACATTGGGGACAATAGAAAGAAGCCATAGAACATTTAACGAATACGTTAGATCATACGTTTTGTCAGATAAAACAGACTGGGATGTTTGGCTTATATACTTTACATATTGTTTCAATACAACACCCTCTGTTGTACATGGATACTGTCCATATGAACTAGTGTTTGGTAAAACCCCGACCTTAAACATTAAATTCAATAGCAGTGAATACATTACACCACAGTATGACATAGAAAACTTTGCAAAAGAATCAAAATTCAGACTCGAAAACACCTATAAAAGAGCGAGAATGATGATTGAAAAAAATAAGCAAAAACAAAAAGAAACCTATGATAAAAGATCAAATGATTTAAAATTAGAAATAGGAGATAAAGTTTTATTAAAAAACGAAGTAGGGCATAAATTAGACTTTAAGTATACAGGACCCTATAGGGTAGAAAGTATAGGAGAACGAGATAACATAACAATCTCAAAAGTAAAGAATAAAAATCAAACAGTTCATAAAGATAGATTAAAGAAATTCTATGCATAATTCTATGGTGGCCACCAATCAATCAATCAAAAAAAAAAAAATAAAAATTATATATATAATATACAATAATAAGCAAATAAGATAACTATTTTTTCAGAGAAATTTTACATATGACAATAATGCAAACAAAATTAAAACATAATTTTTTTTGTTTTGTTTCAATTTTTCTAAAATTCTAGATTTTTATCATAAAATATAAATTAATCATATATTACTAAAATTTAATTAAAACATATTAAGAAAATCTTTAAACTCTACACTAAATGTATATAATCAATAGAAAATAAGTTAATTCAAAATAACTCCATTTTATTACGTTATTTTAAAAAAGGAGGGAGATGTAGTATGCATGGGTCATTATAGGAAGCATCCACTGTAGCAATACAATATTGTGCTACAGTGTTGTTATATAAACATAATGCCCAGGCCAAATAGCCAGTCATATACTTATGCCTTAAAGCCTCACTCCTGGGAAGTGCATTGGTCAGCAAATTCCCATGAGTTGTCAACGCATACAAATGAGCCATGCATACTTACACCCTTACGCTCGGGCCGCTACCAGCATTATGTACGAGCATAGAAATATATATATATATGAATATAGCCGCGACTGATCGCTGCCGAGCTTTTGTAGGCAGCGCAGCCGCGAGCAAGAGAATATCAAATCACTCTGGATTTGACTTTTAAAGAATAAAGTCTAAGTTAACAAAACACTAAGAAAACTCAATAAAGATTACAAAACAAAATAAACTACATGGTTTAAACCAAACAACATGGCGACCGTGAAGGTTCAAAGAACCTGAGGATAATAAACCAACAACAACAACTACAACAGCAGCAAGCAAATAATCAACATCCTAATGCAGCCACCAACACCTGAGGATAATAGAACCTGAGGATAATAAACCAACAACAACAACTACAACAGCAGCAAGCAAAATAAAATCAAGAAAACCTGTCACTACGCAAGACGACACAAAAAAAAAAAGATGACTGAGACAAAATAACTGAGTGAGTTGTGTGCAAATAATGGGAAAACGCGGAGGTGTAAAAAATAAGGTGAATAAAAGAATAGCACACATTAAATGGCTATTGTTTTCTAAAACACCGCCTCCCGCGTGGTCTACTGCACAAAAGTTGCAGGCCGAGCTTGACTTTTTAAAAACAAGCCTCGCAGAGAGACGCCCAATTGTTGCAACACACTCACATACAATACAAAACATAACCAAGCCAATAACAAAGCTTCAACCACCGCCAGCAAAAAAGATACCGGCGCTGGTAAAGACGTGCCCAGCCGACTGTCCCGGACCCCTCTACTCTACGGCATGTAACTTCACATGCCCGAAGCCCAGTGCGAAGATCAGCACCAACACCGCATAAACGGAATAGACACCAAAAGGACATCAGCCGCAGACCCCTGGAGTAACCAGTGCAGCCACCACCGGCCCGACAGCGCTACAAGGAGCGCACAACAAAAAAGATATATTTTTTTTGTAATGCACTGCGTTGCATTATTAATGTACTGCGTTACATTATAATTATAAACGACTTTATGTAAAATTGAGCGGAACCTTTTCCGCCCAATTAGAAGTGTAGCCCGCAAAGCTATGCGAAACAATAGGCAGGATAAATGTAATAAAAATAATATAATATAATACAAATAAGATAATAAAAGAAAATTTTGTAAAAGCGTACGAAACCATTTTCGCTCGTTTATAAGTATAGCCCGTAAAGCTATGCAAAACAATAGGTAAAATAAATGTAATAAAAACAAAAAAAAAAAAAAAAACATATAAGAAATAATAAATGAAAAGTAATTCTATTAGTAAATTCAGTGCGGAAATAGTTGATAGTTATACATATAATTATAATCTTAAAAAAAAACAATGGCTATAGTTGACGTTAAGACAGTGGATTCCACTGCTAACGTAATAAATAAAGTTGAGCCAAATAACATTAATTTGGAATTTGTAAACATTATGCTGTTAATAATTGTTGTCATAATGTGCGCCAATTGTTTTTATAAACTATACAAACTCCACAATAAATGTTTGAAAAAAAAACAAGAAAGGAAAGCTAACTTCGGGCGGAGCCGAAGTTTATATACCCTTGCAGTTCAGTCGCAGTCCGCTAGGTGGCGCCACCCATCTTATTTTATTAGTTATATAGCGGATCGTTTATAGTCGGCCGATCCTTGGCGATCCTTCCTTGGAAAATTGGCAGATCAGATTGGTTTCCCCAAAATAGAATCTGTACCAAATCCCATCTTTCTAACTTAAAAAACACCAAAGTTATGCCAATTTCGATCGTTCTATGACAGCTATAGGATATAGTCGGCAAATCCTTATAAAATTTTGTACACAAGATATTTTGGTCAAATATAACATGTGTGGAAAGTCCCAACCCTCTAACTTAAAAAACACCAAAGTTATGGCATTTCCGATCAATCAGTTATATGGCAGCTATAGGATATTGTCGACCGATCCCGACCGATCTCTAACTTAAAAAACACCAAAGTTATGCCAATTTCGATCGTTCTATGACAGCTATAGGATATAGTCGGCCGATCCTTATGAAAATTGGCAGATCAGATTGGTTTCCCCAAAATAGAATCTGTACCAAATCCCATCTTTCTAACTTAAAAAACACCAAAGTTATGCCAATTTTGATCGTTCTATGACAGCTATAGGATATAGTCGGCCGATCCTTATGAAATTTTGTACACAAGATATTTTGGTTAAATATAACATGTGTGGAAAGTCCCAACCCTCTAACTTAAAAAACACCAAAGTTATGGCATTTCCGATCAATCAGTTATATGGCAGCTATAGGATATTGTCGACCGATCCCGGCCGTTCCGACTGCCTGCAAAGGAAAGAAGGGTGTGTGCAAAGTTTCAACTCGATAGCTTTAAAACTGAGAGACTAGTTTGCGTAGAAACGGACAGACGGACAGACGGACATGCTCATATCGACTCAGGAGGTGATCCTGATCAAGAATATATATACTTTATAGGGTCGGAGATGTCTCCTTCACTGCGTTGCACACTTTTGACCAAAATTATAATACCCTCTGCAAGGGTATAAATATGAGCCAAGCAAACGACTTGGACAAAATCTAAAAAAAAAAAAAAGAGAGCAAACAAAGCACACAAAATAAAAAAAAAAAAATAAATAAAAATGTTAATGATCAAATTTTTTTTTTTTTAAATTATATACAATAAAGTAACGACATTACTATAATAAAGAAAATTTTTTTTTCTAAATAATGATGACCACCATAGAAGCCATTAGAAAAGTTTACGAAAGGGATGCTTATTTTAAAGAATATGTTCAATAAATAGTCCCAACGACTCCAATAAGCATAAATCAATTAGAATACCTTCTAATTGAAACATTTAATTTCGAAAATTCACTATTAATACATTGCTCAAAAACACAAAAAGCGATTGTATTAAGCACCATTCCAGGTGTCCAAATAAAATCAGTACTGGAAGAACATGAAACATTAGGCAAAACTCTTGTTACGGTAATATTCAGAAAATAATTCTCCGTACTAACAAAAATGCAATGGAATGAATTATACACCGAATTGAATAAATTAAAAACCGATTTTGACAAATCATATAAATCTTTAACTCAAAATCGTACAATTCAACAGAATACCAAACACAAACACGCCGAAATGTTAGTAGCCCGTTTTAATAAAGCGCGGATATTAATATATGACCAGAGAGATCGATTAGATAAAAATCGATGGTCACAAGTTTCAAAGTTCCTAACAAGATTGCGATCTAACCTAATAAATGTAAAAGAAAGATATGACTTGGCTATTTCAGTACCAAGCATCTTAAACACACCCTCAACAGTAGAACCTGGGGACGAATTAGAACTACAAACCACAGACCAAGTAGAGTTGGAAGATTTAGACTCTGATAGATTAGAAATAGAAGAAAAAGACTTAAACAATCTAACTATACCCGCAGTTCTCTTGCAATCTGAATTATCAGACCAAGACGAAGAAGATATAGATTCCAACAACATAATAGACCAAAAACCAATTATAATGGCAGACGAAACAATTGCCCAACGGGCATACATAAAAGATATTTCAAATGACATCCCAGAGTTCAATGGCCATAAACTAAATCTTCAAAGATTTATCACAGCCTTGAATTTAGTGAATTTAACAAAAGGCACATTTGAACATATAGCGGTTGAAGTAATCAAATCAAAAATTGTAGGATCAACCCTATATAAAGTCCAAAATGAAACCACAATAAATGGAATAATTAAAAAACTCAAAGACAATATAATCGTAGAAACATCAGATGTCATTAAAGATGTCAAAACAGCTGAAAAGTTCACAACTGAAATCGAAAACTTGCGAAAGCTTCTTGAAGCATCGTATATCGATGAGGGGTTGCCTGCCGAACATGCTGATAAATTCAGCACAAAAGAGGCAATCAACACAATGACTAAAAATTGTGAACATTGACGCCTTAATATGACAGGAAATCCAAGTACAATCCTATACAACCGAAGAGAAAAACCCTACCACAATAACAACTTCAGAGGAAATTACCGCGGAAGAGGTTATTATAACAATAGTTACCACCAAAACAACGGTTATAACCAAAATAATGGGTATAACCCAAACTATAATAACCACACCAATAATGATAGAGGTCGTGGAAATTCTAGAGGTACCAACCGAGGTGGAAATAACGGCTACAATAACAGTAACACTGGTGGAAATACCAATTCCCAAGTTCGAACTGTTGAATCCCAGCCGGAAGACTAAAGCCTTCCCTTAAGATAAAGCCACAAAACTTACAACTGTATAAAATAAACCTCAGCCTCAATATTTATGTAACCATTAAAAATTACGTTACAAAAACATCCCTAACTCTGTTAATAGATACAGGCTCAGACATTAGCATTTTAAAAATAAATTCAGATCAATATAATGAAGTAGATTCAACAAAAACCATAACAATGTCTGGTATAGAAGAAGGTACTATTCAATCTCAAGGTTTAACTTTTGTAGAAATTCAAACAGGAAAATTCATAATTCCATTTCATTTTCATTTAGTAAACAATGACTTCCCAATACCATGTGATGGCATATTGGGAATGGATTTCATAAAAAGGTTCAATTGTCAACTAGATTTTCAAATAGATCAAGATTGGTTAATAGCAAGACCATCAGATTTCAATCAAGACATAAATATTTCAATTACGCATTCAAAAAATAATAACTTATTTATCCCTGCACGATCCGAAGTCGTGAGACAAATTAATATAATAACCACCCACAAAGAAGTCCTTATCAAAAATCAGTGTATAGATGAAGGCATCATTATAGCCAGCACTATAACTGATTCAAGCAACACATTTGTCCGAATATTAAATACGACCGATAAAAATAAAATTATAAACATTTCCAAAATAAAGTACGAACCATTGGAAAATGATCAAATTGTCCAAAGCAACGAAACTAAAACCAGAAAAGAAGATGTCCTTTCAAAATTAACGAAAAATGTTCCTACAATGTATAAAAGCACCCTCACCAAACTATGTACCGAATTTACAGATATATTCGGATTAGAAACCGAACCAATTTCAGCAAATAACTTCTATAAACAGAAGCTGAGATTAAAAGATTTTACACCAGTCTACATTAAAAACTATCGAACACCACATAGCCAAAAAGATAAAATAAAGAAACAAGTAGAAAAGCTAATAAAAGATGATATAGTAAAACCATCAGTATCAGAATACAACAGCCCATTGCTGTTAGTACCCAAAAAGTCACTTTCTGGCTCAGAACAAAAACGTTGGAGACTAGTTATTGATTATCGTCTAATAAACAAAAAGCTACTTGCTGATAAATTCCCACTACCAAAAATTGAAGATATCTTAGATCAACTTGGTAGAGCAAAATTTTTTTTCCTGACTAGATTTAATGTCTGGATTTCACCAAATTACCCTAGAAAAGGAATCAAGAGACATTACCTCTTTCTCTACAAGCACTGGGTCATTCAGATTTAAAAGACTACCTTATGGAGTAAAAATAGCACCAAATTCATTCCAAAGAATGATGACATTAGCATTTTCGGGATTAGAACCATCCCAAGCTTTCCTTTATATGGATGACTTAGTAGTTATAGGTTGTTCAGAAAATCATATGATAAAAAATTTAACTAATGTTTTCAATCTATGTAGAAAACACAACCTTAAGTAACACCCTGAAAAATGCTCTTTCTTTATGCACAAAGTAACATTTTTGGGACACAAATGCACAAACAAAGGAATTTTACCCGATGATAAAAAATTTAACGTAATAACAAATTATCCTGTTCCGTCCGATGCAGATGAATCTAGAAGATTCGTAGCCTTTTGCAATTACTACAGACGTTTCATACCAAATTTCTCGTATTATTCAAGACACCTACCCATTTGTGCATGAAAAACATAAAAAAAAAACATTTGTGCATGAAATTCAACTGGACTACTGAGTGTCAAGAAGCTTTTGAATATCTTAAAAACGCACTAGTCCAACCCACACTATTAAAATACCCAGATTTTAATAAAGAATTTTAAATTTTGAAACAACAGATGCTAGTAAGCAGGCATGCGGCGCAGTTCTAACCCAATCATATGATGGGATAGACCTTCCGGTACGCCTCAAGAACATTTACAAAAGGCGAAAGTAATAAGTTCACAACTGAACTGGAATTGACAGCTATACATTGGACAGTTAACTATTTTAGACCATATATATATGGAAAATATTTCACTATAAAAACAGACCACAAACCATTAACATATCTATTTTCAATGAGAAACCCAACTTCCAAGTTAACAACAATGAGGTTAAACTTGGAAGAATATCAATTTACCGCAGTATACTTTAAGGGAAAAAACAATTATGTGGCAGATGCCTTATCAAGAATAAGCATCGATGAACTAAAAGAAATGAACCGACAAATACTAAAAGTCACTACTAGATCCCAAAGTAAACAGAAAAATAACTGCGCAGTTTCAACACCTAGTTCGGATTTGCAAAAGCAACCGACAGCTTCCAAGCCCAAGATATTTGACGTCATTCATAACGAAGATGTTAAAAAAGTAGTGACCTTGCATTTAACAATATCGAAGTGTTCTCTCAAGATGGGAATACATATATATGCAAGAATAAACGTTGATGATCTATATACCAATGGAATATTCGATTTAGATCAATTTTTCCAAAGGCTTGAAAAAATAGCCGGTATAAATAAGATTAGACAACTTAAAATGGCACCGAGTGAAGAAATCTTTGAACTCGTTTCAATAGCAAAATTTAAAGATAAGGGCAATGAAATATTATTAAATTTAAGAGTAGCGCTACTCCAGCCGGTGACCATAATAGAAAATAAAATAGAAAAGGAAGCTATTCTGTTTACATTTCATGACGATCCTTTACAAGGCGGACACACAGGCATAACAAAAACGCTAGCAAAAGTAAAAAGACATTACTATTGGAAAAACATGACACGTGACGTTGCAAACCACGTAAAGAAATGTCTGAAATGCCAAAAATCAAAAACCACAATCCATACAAAAACGCCTTTGACGATAACAGAAACCCCATTAAAAGCGTTTGATATAGTATTAGTGGACACGATCGGTCCATTACCTAAATCAGACGAAGGTAACGAATATGCAGTCACTCTAATATGCGACTTAACAAAATATCTCGTTACAATCCCTATGCAAGACAAAAGTGCAAAAACAGTAGCGAAAGCCATATTCGAATCTTTTATTCTAAAGTACGGTCCAATGAAGACGTTCATTACGGACATGGGAACTGAATATAAGAATTCAATTATTAATGATTTATGCAAATATCTCAAAATTAATAATATAACATCAACTGCACATCATCACCAAACATTGGGGACAATAGAAAGAAGCCACAGAACATTTAACGAATACGTTAGATCATACGTTTTGTCAGATAAAACAGACTGGGATGTTTGGCTTATATACTTTACATATAGTTTCAATACAACACCCTCTGTTGTACATGGATACTGTCCATATGAACTAGTGTTTAGTAAAACCCCAACCTTAAACATTAAATTCAATAGTAGTGAATATATTACACCACTGTATGACGTAGAAAACTTTGCAAAAGAATCAAAATTCAGACTCGAAAACGCTTATAAAAAAACGAGAATGATGATTGAACAAAATAAGCAAAAACAAAAAGAAACCTATGATAAAAGATCAAATGATTTAAAATTAGAAATAAGAGATAAAGTTTTATTAAAAAACGAAGTATGGCATAAATTAGACTTTAAGTATACAGGACCCTATAAGGTAAAAAGTATAGGAGAACGAGATAACATAACAATCTAAAACGTAAAGAATAAAAATCAAACAGTTCATAAAGATAGATTAAAGAAATTCTATTCATAATTCTATGGTGGCCACCAATCAATCAATCAAAAAAAAAAAAATAAAAATTATATATATAATATACAATAATAAGCAAATAAGATAACTATTTTTTCAGAGAAATTTTACATATGACAATAATGCAAACAAAATTAAAACATAATTTTTTTTGTTTTGTTTCAATTTTTCTAAAATTCTAGATTTTTATCATAAAATATAAATTAATCATATATTACTAAAATTTAATTAAAACATATTAAGAAAATCTTTAAACTCTACACTAAATGTATATAATCAATAGAAAATAAGTTAATTCAAAATAACTCCATTTTATTACGTTATTTTAAAAAAGGAGGGAGATGTAGTATGCATGGGTCATTATAGGAAGCATCCACTGTAGCAATACAATATTGTGCTACAGTGTTGTTATATAAACATAATGCCCAGGCCAAATAGCCAGTCATATACTTATGCCTTAAAGCCTCACTCCTGGGAAGTGCATTGGTCAGCAAATTCCCATGAGTTGTCAACGCATACAAATGAGCCATGCATACTTACACCCTTACGCTCGGGCCGCTACCAGCATTATGTACGAGCATAGAAATATATATATATATGAATATAGCCGCGACTGATCGCTGCCGAGCTTTTGTAGGCAGCGCAGCCGCGAGCAAGAGAATATCAAATCACTCTGGATTTGACTTTTAAAGAATAAAGTCTAAGTTAACAAAACACTAAGAAAACTCAATAAAGATTACAAAACAAAATAAACTACATGGTTTAAACCAAACAACAGTTGTCCAGTTGCTTCCGTGCAACTGTTTACGAATTTGGATATGGCATCATTCATGATGTTGAAGGTGCCAGCCTGCATGATAAGTTTTACCTTATCAATTGCGCAATTCTTTTCCATTGCCCTAACTGCAGACTGTGTAGAATAACTTCTGGCTAACGCAAGTGGTAGGCCGTTCGTTATGTACGCACTTTCTAAAGCTTTTGTAATTTGCTCAACCTCTGATGTATATTGGTTAGCAGTTTTGTTGCGTTGCTGTAGATTCATCAGTTTAGCTGATAATACTTCTAAAGTTTCGCCTTTGACTTTTATCTTTAGTCCGGAAATGACTTTTTGAAAATATGAGATTAAGAACTCCAATTTAATTGAAGAAAATATTGTTTAATTAACTATAATAAATTCAATAAAATTATTTCGAGTTTTTCCTTAAATCCAAAATTAACTATGGTATGATCTACTGATTCCAATAAGAAAATAAAAATCTTACATAGGAAAATGTTTGGGGAAAAATCATAGAAGACCAAAAATTTATGTAGAAAATCGGAGATTTTAACTTTTGTTTTTATTTCTTACAATTCTCTTACAAGAATCATACATGAAAATCTTAAATCTATTTAAAACTACTTATCAACGGACTTCACGCTGACATGCTATGTGACCCTTTGTTAAGTGCTTCAAGTGCACCACATAAATATTTGGTTAGACTGCAGGAGATCGTTTTTCAAACCATGCTGTTAATCACTTATTCCCATGGTTCCGATCTCTTACATTCTATGTTTGGAATTCTTATCATGTTCAATGCTTGAACATTCTGCAAAGGGCCACAAAAAAGGTGAACATATTTTAAATTCATTATATTGTCCTTTGATAACGCTAGATAGCGGACTATTTAGTATATGTGTATTTCTGCTTTTGTATTAAATTTATAAATTTCTTTTTTCAATATTAGAAAATATTATTATTATAATTCTTCGATAACAATATGTTGTTAATTATATCATTCTATTACATATTTTTAAATATTTTAACATTGCTTAACATTGCATATTATGTTAGCTCCCATGTTCAACTTAATGTTTGAACAACTTTTGATGAGTATTCCAAAGATATGGTAACTGCTAGATACCATTTTTTAATTTTAGTTGGTACACATACATTTCAATAATTATATATAAGGCAAATTGCCATTTATTAGAATATAGAATAATAGAATAGAATAATAGAATATAGTATAGTACGACTGCGACTGAACGACTGCGGCTGGACGACTGCGGCTGGTCGACTGCGGCTGTGCACTCCTGGCTGCTGATCACCGACTTCTCGTTCTTACTTCATACTCGCTCACACCGCATCTCCCATCTTACATTCGGCCATCCTGATTAGTCATCGGCCTCTGATGACCAAGCTTCATCGTTGTCCTCCGCATAACACCATAGCTTCATATTGTCGTTGCTTGTAGCGGTGTTCATAGGCCCTTCTGAGTCGTCAACTTTCCGGACCTCATAACGCCCGCTGCGTTTCACCTTCGTGATTTCATATGGACCAAGGTATTCGCTTGCTAGTTTTCTACCAGCCACGAACTGCGTACGGCGAATAGCAACTAGATTTCCCATCTTGTAGCCATAATTGTTCTTTCTTTTTCTATCAAACGCTTTTTCCTCTTCTCCTCTTGTGCCTGCTGACTTTCCACCTTAGCTTCTTGCCTGGTTTTCTGTCTCTCTTCGTCGGAACTGTTGTACATCTCCTCCTCATTTGCAGAATATTACCATTAGCATCATTCCTCATCTTAATGCCAAACATAAGCTCGAATGGCGAGCGCTTCGTAGACTTGTGTATTGTGCCATTGATGACCCGCTGTACCTTTGGCACAAACTGAAACCACTTGTCGGGCTTATCCGCTGACAGCTTTGAGATTATGGCCAAAATGGAACGATTCTCGCGTTTGACTTGACCGTTTCCTCTTGGGACTCCTGTGGTGTTCCATACATGCTCGATCCCGTTTTCCTTAGCGTACGCCTCAAAAGCAGCTGACGTAAATGCCGATCCACGATCACTGATGATTCGGCTAGGATTACCGAAAACATCTGACCAGTTGTTCAGCTTTTGCAAAACCTCTTCACTGCTGGTGGTTTTAGTTGGATACAGCCAGACAAACTTTGTGAAGCCATCCACAATCGCAAATATGTGTTTATATTGCTTGGCAGTGGCATCCATTATCCCCAAGTGGTCTACGTGTATGGTGTGTAACGGTTCTACTCCTTTGTCGATACTGTGAAGGAATCCCTCTTTCTTGCCCAATTTTTTGTTGTAGATGATGCATTTGATACAGTTATTGATGACCTTAGCCACCTTTCCTTCCAAATGTGGAATCCAATAGTTTTGTTGGATAGAATGCATTGTTTTCTGAGTACCAAAATGACCAACTTTGTGTGCTTCTGTGATGACCTCCTTTTCATAATCTTTGGGACTACAAGTACATCAGTGCCTTAGACTGATCTGTACAATAGGCTTCCTTTGATTTTGAAATTTTCATAAGGTCGGCTGGATAAAATTTCTAAAATCGCTTTGATCATGGCATCATCGTGCTGCGCTTTCTGCAGTCTGGCAGAAACTTCTGCAGAGACCATCATTATCTGATGTGGGTAGCGGCTTAAACAATCAACGTGCTTCAATCGGGTGCCAGGCCTATGTTCCATTTCGAAATCAAACTGCTCCATGTATACAAGCCATTCTGCCAAGTCACGCGGAACATCCCGTTTCTTAAGGGTTTGCTTGAACGCGGCACAATCGATAATCAGTTTGAATGAAATGCCTAGTAGGTATTGGCGAAACTTTTTAAAAGCCAAATACACTGCTTTTGCCTCCAGTATATAACTGTGCTTCTTCGATTCTGCCGGTGTAGTTTTCTTACTCCAGTAGCAGACTGGATACAACTGCTCGTCGTACCACTGCAGCAATGTGGCACCAAACCCATCCTTCGAGGCATCTGTGTGGAGCTCTGTTCTGGCATCTCTATTATAAATTCTTAGAACAGGCTTCGAGATATGTGCATCCTTCAATTCTTTCAGCGACTTTAACTCGGCATACTCCATTCGGAACAACTTATTTTTGCGCAAAAGGTTTGTCAGCGGCTTTGCGATCTGGGAATATCCTCAAATAAACTTGCGAAAAAACCCAGTGAGACCCAGAAAAGACTGCAGAGCTTTAATATTTTGCGGCACCGGAAATTTTTCGACTGCTTTTGTTTTTTCTGTTCCCGGCTTGATTTTGCCTTCTTCAATTACATGGCCTAGAAAATGGATTTTCGTCTGGAGAAAATGGTACTTCTTCCATTTTATCTTTAGGCCATACTCTGCTGACTTCTTGAACACGCTCTCCATTTTCCTCAGACATTCGTCCGCTGTTAGTGCATGTATGATTATATCATCCATATACAGATCCAAAACATCATCGTTCATTAGCTTTTGGAACACATGGTTGACAAAACGAATAAAAACCGCTGGAGAAATGCAATCTTTAAGTACCATTTCGTTGAGCTGCCGGTAGTCGACACAAATGCGGTTGCTTCCATCCTTCTTTTTGACAACCACTATGCGGCTGGCAAAATTAGACGTTGACTGCCGAATTACGCCTGTATCAAGCCACTCCTTGACTTGAAGTTTTACCGCTTGTGCCTCGTTGGCAGCGATACAACTGGGTGTCTGCCGAAAAGGCACAATGTTATTAACCCGCACGATCTTGAGCTCGATCGGGCATTCAGCTGTTTTTTCCATCATGTTGAACTCGCTAACCATGGTTTCAACTGCTTCTTTAAACTTCTCCCCCAGCAGGGGGAGAAAACTCGAAGCCGGCTGCTGTCATCTTTACCCGTAAACTTTGCCACAAAGTCGTATCCTAGTAAGGCATCACAGACCATGGCATTTTCCGGCACGACCAGGAACTTGTGTGTAAGCTTCATTTCGTCGATTTTGGCCTCTGCATTGAATTGACCAGGCGGGCGCGTCACGCCATTTCCAAGACCTCGTAGGGTAGAGACACTCTGCTGTAGACTAACACCACTCATTTTCTTGACCACGGTCTTGATGATTGAGACGTCAGCTCCAGTATCCACTAGAGCTTCCACCCAGATGTCACCGATGCACAACTTTTTAAGTCCTCATAGGCAATTTTTATTTTTGGTGCTGTACCACAGTTTTTCGCCGTGTGTCCGCTTTCTTTGCAACGAAAACACTTAACCTCACTTTTGCAGTCTTTTCGAATGTGATCTTGGGCACCACAATTAAAACAATGCTGCTTTTTCCCAGAATTTGCCTGTGCGCCGTATTTACTTTTATTCGGCTGAATATGTCGTTTCTCCTCTTTCTCATAGGTTTGATTACTTTCATACACTTCGTACTTTTCTCTCAGTTCTTTAAATGATGAACCGCCGTAAAGCGTAAATTTGAAGTCACTTTTGAGATTCAGACCATCTACCATTAATTACTGATCTACAATTAATTACTGATTCTGTGTCTATGACTCCACGCGCAGCAATGCGTTTCATTTGCAGAAGGTACTTATGAAAACTTTCGTTTTTGAGCTTCACACGCTCCATCAATTGCTTCTTTATTTCGGCGCTGCCTACTTTTACTCTAGCAAATTCATCAATCAACACTTCCCGCAATGTATCGTATTCATACACAATTGCCGACTCCAAAAATAGCGCGGCTGTATGGGTCATCTTGGCACGAGCGTGCACATATTTTTGTTTTTCACTGAGCCCAAATGCGTCGGCATTTAACTCAAAGTTTTGAAACTTCACTTGCATATTATTACCATTATTACCAATCAGCTTTCCCTCATCTTTTTGAACTTCGTCTGCCCGAATTTTTAAAGTTAACAACTGTACTAACTGCTGGAGCATTTCTTTATTTTGTGTAACTAAATTCATATCACCTTAAACACCCGTGTTCTCTTTTCTTTCAACTTTTTTTTCCATCGCTTTTGCAACTTTTTCAGTTTTTTTTGTCTCTGACATTATCATGCGTGATCGCAGCGAGTATAATTCTCTCGCTTGCACAACTAACGGCTTTACGTTTGGCTTCTCTTCTTTTTGTGTGTCTGCTTTTTCTTTTGCGGCTGCTTGCAGTAATTTTGCCTTTCCTCTTCTTACTGTCGTTTTTTCTTCGTCGTCGGTTCCTGTTTTTTTTCGTTCATATGCAAGAATTACTCAGGCACCAAATTTACTTATGCACTCTTTAATTTTTTCTGTCGTTGTTTTTGGTTGAGCCCCCAAATTGTGGGGGTCGAAACAGTAGAGAGAACCAAGAAATTATTTTGTATCAGCCTTTACCAAGAATAGTCGGAAATGCCGAATCCGAAGTGTAGGGTGCTGTGCGTAGGGACGAAAACGGCAATATAATCGTACCGCTCTGGCACACGGTACGATCTCTTTCTGGCATACTTATGCGAAAGCGCTGAGAGACATATGGAAACGGAGATCAGGAATTGTCCCGTTATTGGAAGTTTTGGAGATTGTCTCGGTTGCGTAGCAACGAAGTTAGCTTATTGGCAGGTCGTTCATTTGAATTTGCGATAGAGAGAGTACCAGACGTGAAAAACTGATCTGCGTAAATTGAAAGAAGGCAGCAACCACGTGCTAAAACAGCTTTGGAATTTATAAAATTTCCAACATCTCGAACATCAGTATTGAAAACATCTCTTGCAACAGTTGAGAATACTAAGATTGATGAAAGGTAAATATAGTGGATAGATAGTGAACAGATCAGTGAGAGAATGTGTATTACAGTGGGAAAGCAACCTGTATTGCGATCTCTATCGGCCGGTTAGCCTCGCGCACGTCGCGTAGCGCGTTCGCGCTTTACATCAATGTGGCAGTTGCCACTGGCAAAAACAAAGGCAACCGGTCGGAAAGGAAGCAAGTGAGGAAAAAAGGAGTGGAAAAAGATCGAGTGTAAGAGGTCGAGTACACGTGGCAACCTAACCCTAAACTGATGGCGTAACAGAGCCATGAGCAGAGTAGGCAAAAGCAGCAGTTCCACAGCAGCCAAACTTGGAACAGTGCGGCATGAACTCATAACCACGTGATCTCGCAGATCCGCCGGACCTAACCTACGCACTTCACACCACCCCCCAGCGACCCGAATTCAGCAAAAGACCCCGAGAAAAGCAATCACGAACTAGGATGGGAGAAGTATCAAAGCGATGGATCAATTAAAATTAGATTTAAGATTTTGCTAGAGATAGTTATTTAGGGTAATTTATATTTTCATGAAGTTTAAATGTAACTGCACATGCACTGCACAACCGCCACCAGCTTTCACTTGCGACGATAGAAGCACCATTTTACAGAAATCTGCATCTTCGATGGGCCCAACGAACCTGCATCGCCGGAAACGAGCGTAAGTCCGTAAAAAGTGAATATATATCTATCTATATATATATATAAATGTAACATATGTTAGTGAATATAGTGACAATTGGTACATATGACAGATAGGCCAAAATAAAGTAAGATGAATTTGTAGTATTATTTCTTTTGTTCTTTAATTTTGATTTTCTCAGTTTCTTTTTGAGTTTTCTTTGTTGTGATATGGCGCAAAGGCGTATGAAGTGTATTTTGATTTGATTTAGTAAAGATAATGTATATTATAATGGAATAGAAGAGTATTGTCTGGGTCTGGGGCTTATGGTGATGCAGTTTTCAGGAAACTCCGAAGTCGTTTGAGTCTGTAGAGTACATTACTCTAGGGATACCAAGCAGATTCATATCGAGGTATCAAGGTAGGGAGGATAAAGACCAGGGAAGCGTACAACATCTCAGCCACCCTGATCAAGTGAAAGTTTTCCTGATCCTCAATACAACCCGTGTCCGTCCGTTTCCAACAGGTCTTAATTTAAATAATTGCCCGATCATTAACGAACAGTGAAGTGCACTTAAATAATTATTAGAGTAGAGTGGTGTTATGTAGGAAGCTAGGAAGAACCCACACCGTTCCGACGAGCTTAGAACCGAGCAACGCAAGAAGTGCACGCCCCCGAAACCTCCTACGCTCCGTGAGTAAAGACGATCCGTCGATCCCAGGGTGAATACCGACAGTAAGTCTCTTCGCTACCAGTTTTCTTTAACTATGTGGTAAAGCGAAAGGGAACAGCAGCGTACGAATACTTGCTTTTCCTAACTGGATACTACAAAATATAAGGCAAATTGCCATTTATTAGAATATAGAATAATAGAATAGAATAATAGAATATAGTAAAGTACGACTGCGACTGGTCGACTGCGGCTGGACGACTGCGGCTGGACGACTGCGACTGGACGACTGCAGCTGTGCACTCCTGGCTGCTGAACACCGACTTCTCGTTCTTACTTCATACTCGCTCACACCGCATCTCCCATCTTACATATATGCACTAGATAAAATTATGGTCATCGCCATTACACGGCCTACATAATTCAATGAAATAATTCAATGCTATGGTAAAATTTGATCAATTTCTTCTCTTAGGTGTACCGCGGTAACTGTGGTGTGATAGAACCTATATATATATATATATATATATTATACATACTTTGTATACATTGTCGTTATTTTTTTTTTAAATAACATTTTATTATATTTTGCTTCATTAATATTTGTTGTTTGTGTGGGCTTTGTTGTCTTTTTTTTTTTTAATTTTGTTTTAAAATATCTTTTTTTCAAACATTTATTGTGTAGTTTGTGTAATTTATAAAAGCAATTCGCACATATTAAAACAACAATTATTAAAAGCATAATATTTACAAATTCCAAATGAATGTTATTTGGTTCAACCTTGTTTACTACGTTAGCAGTGGAATCCACTGACTCAACGTTTACTATATCCATTGTTTTTTTTTGAAAATTATAATTATAGTTATAATTATCACCTATTTCCTCGCTGGCGGTGGTTGCAACTTTGTTATCAACTTTTATATTTTGTATTTTATGTGAGTGAGTTGCAGTAATTGGGCGTCTCTCTATGGGCTTGTTTTTAAAAAATCAACCTCGGTCTGCAACTTTTGTGCAGTCGACCACGCGGGAGGCGGTGTTTTAGTGAATAACAGCCACTTAATGTGTGCTATTCTTTTGTTCACCTTATTTTTAACACCTTCACGTCTTCCCATTGCTTGCACTCAACTCACTCAGTTATTGCTATTCTTCGTTTTCCTCGCATGTTGGTTTGGCTGTTGCTGCTGTTGCTGGTTTTGTTGGAACCTGCGCAGGACAGGTTTCCTTATTGGACTACTATTGTGCTTGCTGCTGCTGTTATTGTTGTTTGTTGATTTTGTTGTTTGATTATGCGTTCATTTTTTTTTCAGGTTCTTTTAAACCGAAGTCACGGTCGTCATGTATAATTGAAAAGGATGCGTCTTATCCAGTTCAGTGTCCAATCCAGTCCAATCCGTCTTATCCAGTTCAGCCTCTTCGTCATCGGAGAAGTCTTCGTCGATGACTCGTCAAGCAGCCATCCTGCGGAGCATCGGTGGTATATCCATCTTCGAAGTCTGAGACTCTATCCTCCGTCTAACTTTGAGGCTAGTTACTCCTGAGTAGTGACTGGGTTTGCTCTATTTTTCGAGTCCGACTTATAGACTTTATGGTTATGGAGCTAAAACCAAAGTTTATTGTTAGGATCTAGCTGGGTTCCTTTATGGAGGCCGGGATCCAGGCTCTGCACGGGTCGTCACGCCAGCTAAGCGCAACGAGCTTGGCAACCTCGTAGATCTCATCTACCGCCGTCTTGTATAACTCTTCGGAACGCACATCATCGCAGGCTATCACCTTCACACTACGTCTTTAAAGATAGGAGGGGACCGCTTTGGCTGTGTGCGCAGGCGCTATCTCGTAGATTCTCCCAGTACTTCCTGGGATCGCTCCTTTTTGAAATGTGGCTTTGGCTCCTGCCTTGGTGCTGGGCGTCTTGCCATATTATTTATCCCTTTCCACCTTGCCAGCTTGCTTGGCCGGACGAGTGGGCTCGCTCGCCATTTCTACCGTCTTTGATTCTTGGTCACTTGGCCATTGACTCACTCGTCAATGCCTGATTTTTGGGCTTTTTTGGGAGACCCCGACACATTGCTTGTTTTCATTGTAATTCGTTCCATTTTTGGTACCACGAGATGCGGAGAAGGGACGGTCTACCCGGACGGAGATCCGCAGAGACAACAGAGGGTCGCCAGGTACCCTGAGCCCTCTGTTTGAGACTGGTTGACTCTCGGCGCGGGTCGGGTTACACCTTAGTCCGGAAAAAGTTTTAACAAAAATTTTTGTATAAATACAGATTCAAGTAAGGAAGCGTGTGGAGCAGTTTTAACTCAAAACAAAAAGGGACTCCAACACCCAGTAGCATACGCATCAAGAGCATTTACAAAATGAAAGCAACAAAAACACAACAGAACAAGAGCTGCCAGCAATTCATTGGGCAATAACAGACCATACTTCAGACTATATATTTATAGTATGTATTTATAGTATGTACACTTTAGTATGTGATCTGTATATGATGTTAGTATCAAAACAGATCACAGACCACTTACGTACTTGTTTTCAATAAATTATCAATTTGGAATTAGGTAAATCCTAATTCCAAATTGATACGAATGGAACTTGAATTAGAGGAATATAACTTCATAGTAGAGTATCTAAAGGGTAAAGATAATCATGTCGCAGATGCGTTATTAAGAAAAACCTTCGAAGAAGTGAAAAATATTAACAGAAAAATAAATAAAGTAACTACAAGATATCGAAGAAGCAGAAATCCTGCGCAGGAGAAAAAAAAATAGAATTTCCTAAGCAATCTATAGAAAAACCTTTAAAGCCCAAAGTATTCAAAGTCATTAACAACGACGAGGTACATATGGTAGATATGCTATGTTTATTCAAACATGGAAAAAAAATTACGTTAGCGTTAACATTAGATATGACGTTAGCGATTTATATACCAATGGAATTCTTCACTTTGGCCAATTCTTCCAATGGCTTGAAGAGCAAGCCGGTATATATAAAATTAGGAAACTAAAAATAGCACAATGGGAAAATATTTTTGAAAAATTTTATTTATTTCTCTTTCGCCATTGATTATTTTTAATCTTACATGGCTACTATACAATCTAACTTACATACTACTTAAGAAATGCCTAACCAATAAGACCCTAAACGCTTGTTTATCAGAGCCCCACTTAGTTCGTAGGCTAGGCAGCAAAGTATTAAAAAATGATAATGCTCTATCAATAGGCTCGTTCAAAAGGTAATAGGCCCTACGACAAGCAATCCGAAAGGGAGCAAACGAGCGAAGATCCCTCTGGGGCACATTGAAGTTTATAAGCTCCAATAACATGGGGCAATCATTGCTGCTAATTACTATGTTATTGATGAAATTTAAAGCTGCCACAGTGCGCCGAACCTCAAGTGTACATATGTGGAGCAGAAGGCACCGGCTATGGTATGAGGGTAGAGGATCCACAAACCTTAAAGGGAGAAGTGCAAATTTTAAAAATTTTTTCTGCAACCGTTCAACTCTATTTGAACTTATTTTATTTGCCATATTGCTCCAAATAATAGAGGCATATTCCAGCCTCGACCGGACGAATGCGGCGTAGACACTAAGCTTCGCGTACGGGCTCTTCAATTGGTCAAATTTTAATTGATAATTTTAAGAAAATGGGGCAACAAAATATCAAAATTATTGAGAGTAGCGCTACTTAACATGGTGACCCTAATAAAAAATGAAAAAGAATCTATACTGTCTACGGTCCACAACGATTCAGCACAAAAGGGCACACAGGGACGCGAACGAAAACAAAACATAGATATTTAAAAAATATTCCTTCTCACAAGCTCAAAAGAATATCCAAGTAATAATCCAATTCTGTCAAACCTGTAGAGAATCCAAATACGATAGACACATACCAAAAGGGGAAATCCAACCAACTCCTATCCCTAGATACCAAGGAGAAATCATCCACATAGACATTTTCATAACGGAAAGGAATAATATATTAACTGGTCTCGACAAATTCTCTTAATACGCCCAAATAAAGAATTTAAATTCAAGAGCCGCTAAGGACATCCTTCCCGAAGAGAAATGCTGATGGCCTTTTGCATACCCAAGTGGATAGTATTGAATAACAAACTCGCCTTAAACTCGGCTGCGATCCGATTCTTTTTAGAAGATCAGCTTAAAATATCATTCCACATGACAGCTCCATATGCTTCAACAAGTATTTAGAAAGATTTCATTCTACACCCACTAAAATCATGAGATGCATAAAAAAAGACAACAGCAGTCTGACGTTCGAAGACCTAATTGTTAAATCAGTTGAAGAATACAATAAGTCCATCCTCTCAGTAATAAGGAAAAGCCAGTTGAGGTTCTACCTAAAAAAGTTCTAACTTAAAAAACACCAAAGTTATGCCAATTCCGATCCTTATATGACAGCTATAGGATATAGTCGGAGGAAAAAGACAGTAAATGAAAAAAAAACACTACCATGAAACCTAATCCGGAAAAGTAATACACAAGAATAACATTAGAAACTAACATACAGATTTTTCATACTAACTTTCCTGGGTCGGTCTACAGTCCTCGTCCAGCCCAACTCCCAAGTGATTTCACTTGAAACTGGACGTGCGGCCAGACACGAGGGAACATATAAAATCATCCATACATTCGAGCTAAATGATACGACAATACATTTGCCCAACTACGCTTTAAACAACTTCACCCCGTCCCATCATTAGTACCCATATCTGTCTTACGAATCAAATCAATTAAAATTAAGATTAAGAAAATTAAAATGATAAAAAACAAGACAAAGAAATCTGAAAATGGTTGGCAGGAACACCGGACCACCAAGACCATGAAATATTAAAAAGTAAAATAAACGGTCTATTAGAAAATAATAATCAACAAGTTATAATAAATAAATTTTTAATATTAATTTTAATTATTCAAATAAGAAGCCATATTTAAATAACAAATGCCATTCTAAAAATAACTAAAAATTCAAATGAAATAATTAACGAAGAGGAAAATATTCTAGACATAAAATTCAAATGATAAAAGAAGAAATTTCCAATATACTTCATGCTTCACTATGGCCAAAACAAATTTGGTAAACTCTTTTATATTCTCAACAATCGAAATCAACTTTATAGAGAACATTTTTAATAAAGAAAACAACTTGTTCGTTAATATAGAAGAACTACTAGAATTTTCAAAAGTTAAACTCGCATCAAATAATAACAACCTTCTTTATATAAGCATCAAAATAATGAAATTTGCTGAACACTATTAGTCAAAGGAGTAAAAATGGCCTAAGTAATAAATAACAAAAAATTTGAAAATTTGTAAGAATGTAAGACGGATCTATTTGCAATATGAAAACCATGTGAATCTCATAATGATAGAACAATTTGCGTTAAAGAAAAACTGTTAGACCTAAGCAATAACACTTGAGCGTAAGCGCTTTATTAAACTTAAGGCTTTATTAAACTAATGTAAGGCAATAAACAGTCAACAAGTGCCAAGATCCTAAAAAAAATTAAAGAAGGGAAGACAATCGAAGCATCCGTAAACTACGCGTCAGCCCCTATTCTGCTCAAATTAATAATAAGTCTGATCTCAATGCTAGTCAGAATGTGCAAACTAAAAGGGGCTGCCCCAAAAACGACAAAAACATCGGCTGATCTTTCCCCGCCTAACCCAGTTCTCTTCTTTATTTCGAACGAGGATGCCCGAGATTAAGGGGAGAAGAGTTAACACCAAATATGTCCATTACTAAAAAAAATTAAATAAAAATAAAAATATTTGGCAAGCTCAGTGAAGCCAATGGCAAGTTCATCTACCAACAACACAGTGCAGTTGCGTTGACCAATTAGGAGCAAAGACATGGACTTCAGTTACAGCAACATACTACCAATGACATCGAGGGACGCCAGCAGCAGCAGCAACGCCGACCGTGATCGTGGCAGCAATGCAGCATAGGTTTAGTTATTATTCATAAGGATCATAATTGTCAGTTCAAAATGTAAACTCTTATAAATAAAACGTGAAAAGACTTATTATTTTTTATATAAAATATTAACCTAATCTTTTAACTTATATAACATAGGCATTCCTTTGTTAGATCTGATTTGATACAGTGGCTTGGGCGATATATGTAAATAATAGTCTGAGGAGTTCAAGACCGGGCGACGAAGTATAAAAGGGGTCGCGGCTCAACGTTTGATGCTACGGAGCGACCACGAAGGACAACGCTAGCGCATGACGGCAAATGCAGGTGGACGATCGAATGCATGGGAGAGGGCGACGCGATGAGAGACATAAATAGGCGGTGAAACCGAGTGACGTCATGGGGGTTTCTGAGGTCAATAAATTAGTGCAGGCCAGATTTCCAGGTGGCTGCTTGACCAGACAGATAAGATAAATTAAATTTATTCTGTTTAAGTTACAAGCTGCTCCCGTAGCTGCTGGCAGGCCAGAAAAATAATATTTATAGAACAACAGATTCAGAAATAGCTTTTGGTACAGTACTTATGAACTTTGTTCTGTATTAGAATGCCATTTTGGTAATGGTGCTATCGAATCCACTCTAAAGGGCCACTCTAAATCCATTTCTAAAAGGCATTTCATCTAATTGAGTTATTCAAGCTTTGAATGAAAATTTTAGTAGATTATTCAAGAAAAACAAAAACATATAATGGATGGCAGTATATTAGTGTAAATTTTAAAACATTTTGTAAACAATGTGGCATAGAACAAGTAACCTCACCACCTAATGTTCTCAGGCCAATGTGGAGGTCGAGCGATATCGCGACCAAGAAAGGATTGAAGTTGAAACTAATCCAAAAGGGAAGTATATGGGAGCCTGACCCTGCGGAGAGCAGTGACGGAGAGAGAGACAGCGCAACAGTCTTTGATTTCTCGTCGCAGAATACTTCTTTACTTTTATTCTGACCAGCAAAGCGGTCACTTGTGAATTAATAAAGAAAGGCAAATAATAAAACAACGTGGTCATTATAGGATGGATCATTAAATGGATTATTATA
This sequence comes from Drosophila ananassae, assembly GCF_017639315.1. Classification (NCBI taxonomy): domain Eukaryota; kingdom Metazoa; phylum Arthropoda; class Insecta; order Diptera; family Drosophilidae; genus Drosophila; species Drosophila ananassae. The sequence goes on along the minus strand of NC_057932.1, from coordinate 3,025,206 downwards.
TGGATCAACCGAGTGCATATACTACTATATTCCATAAAGAATATATAGTATATATGAAATTTAGATCACTTCGTGGAAGTTAACGGGTCTAACTCATTACCATTCATGATCTGTTTGAAAATCAATTTGGCAATTAAATATTTTTAGAACGTCCATTCCTAAATCCACCATTACAGTGTAGTGGAAAGTCCAAAAGTATTTTGAAGTTGAAAGGGATTTTAAATTTTCCTGTTTGTATTTATAAATATGTAAAAACTCCATCTCCGGAGAGACAAAAGGAGACATCTCCGACCCCACAAAGTATATATTTTCTTGATCAAGATCACCTCCTGAGTCGATATGAGCATGTCCGTCTATCTGTTTCCAAACAAACTAGTCTTTCGGTTTTAGAGCTATCGACTTGAAACTTTGAACATTACATTTTTTTTTTCAGGCAGTATATAAGTCGGAAGGGCTGGGATCGGTCGACTATATAGCTATATAGCTGCCATAAATCTGATAGATCGAAATTGACATAACTTTTTTGTTTTTTAAACTGGTGAGTTCTTACGGATTCCATTTTGGGCAACCTAATCCGATCTGCCAAATTTCATAAGGATCGGCCTATAGCTGCCAAGCAGCTGAATGATCGAAAATGGCACAACCTTGCTGTTTTTAAAGATAATTGGGGCTGTTTCAAACATTTTTATTAGAAAATTGATTTGATGATAAAATTCTCATAAGGATCGGCCATCTATATAAGATATATGTGTAATAATATAAGCTGACTAACCTAACTGCAAGGTAGGTAGCTTTAGGGTTGTTAATATTTTATTTTTGGCCAAAAGGATCTCGTATATGTGTGAAGTGTCAACCACATCACCCACGGTGCCCCGGTGATGGTTCTGAGAATTTTTGACTGTGTTCTTTGCATTATATCCACACTGCTGTTACTGGCATTCCCCCATAACTGAGAGCCGTACATCCAGATTGGTTTCAGAACTGTGTTGTATAGGAGTACCTTAAGCCAGTGGAGGTTGCTGGCTTTGAGCTTTTAATGAGTTCTTTTGGCTTCAATGTGGCTGCGCCAAGTAAGACGTCTATCGAGGTGTACGCCAAGATATGTCACTTCATTTGCTACCGGAACCACTGTGTTGTTTAGAATAAGGGGGGGGCAGTCTTGCCTGTTAGGTGTGAACGTTACGTGTTTGCATTTTTGTTCGTTAACTTTGATTCGCCAGTCGGATAGCCATTTCTCCACTGATAAGGTTGAGTGTTGGTCCCAACACGCTGCGTTGAGGAACTCCGGCAGTGATGATGTAATCATCGGACCTGTTGTAAAGGTATGACTTCAGAAGTTTATGAGTGTTGGTTGGGAGAATTTCTGTTATTTTGTGCATTAAACCTTGTAGCCATACTCTGTCGAAAGCTTGTGAGACGTCCATAAATATCGCAGTGCAGTACTCCCTTTGTTCGAATGCATTTCTGATTTCTGCTCGATGGTTCCATGTTTTTCTTGAAAACCGAATTGATGAGTCGGTATTTTGATGTGTGTTCTGAGATGTGGGGTAATATGTGCCAAGAGGCATTTTTCGAAGAGTTTTGATAGACACTTTAGTAAACTAATTGGTCTATATGATGAAGCAATTGTGCGATCTTTGCCAGGTTTTGGTATCATTATGATGATCGACTTTTTCCATCTCTCTGGAAAGTGTCCATGTCTCGTTATTGCATTGTAGAGTTGTCAAATAGCTCGAACTGCGCAGAGAGAAAGTTTGATAATCATTTTTGGTGATATTAGGTCGCATCCTGGGGAGATCCCATTTGATGCTGTAATGGGCTGAAATACATTTTGAAGACGTTCTGCAAATCTCTCGGCTCTTTCTCCGTTGCTGCGCGCCCAGTTGCCTGTGGATGTCCTAATTGGTATTACAGGTTCTATTGGTGCGCTGAGTGATGAGTGTGCTCTCCAAAGTGGGAACTTGGAGCTCGTTGGGGATAACTGCTCTATGAAATGTTTTTTGGACCTTTCTTCTTCTTGACGGAGTGCAGTTGTGAGTCTTTGTGTAGTATCTTTAAGCCTTTGTTTTGCAGAAGGTCATCTGTTGGATTGCCAGTCTCGCCGTGAGCGTCGCTTTGCTTAAACAAGCTGTTCTATTTCAACGTTCGTGTATCTATGATTGTGCGAGGTTTCTTGCGTTTGTGGGGTTGACATGCGAGCTGCTGCGACCAAGACGGATTCAAGGGCGTTTGTGGATAAGTTGATATCAGCTTCGTCAATCATTTTGTACTTGAGCCAGTTGGTTTTATTCGTTGTTAGTCTGAATGGTTTATCTACCGCAACTGGATGTAGATTTAGTTGGAGGAGTACAGGCGTGTGGTCAGACGATAGATCTGGTAAGGAGTTGGCGCTTATCAGGTTGCGGAAATGTGTTTTGTGACTGCAAAGTCTATCAAGTCTGGAAATTTTCTGGGATCTGTTGGCCAGTATGTAGGTGTCCCAGGTGACACACAGTCTAGCTTGTTGCTTGGTTTTATTATTGCGTTGTACAACTGCCTTCTCTTTGGAGTCACCAGTCGAGATCCCCAGTGCGTATGCTTGGCATTAAAGTCTCCTGCTGCTATAAATTGTTCGCTCAGAGAGTTGAAATAGTCCATGAATTGGGATTCGGATATTGTAAACCGAGGAGGACAGTATACGACGGCGAGCTTTAGGGAACGGTGGTCCATCTGTACCTCTATAGATGTAGCTTGCATGTAGTTAGTGGCGAAACTATTGTGGAAGCAGTGCCTAATGCGTTTTCTAATCAGAATCCCGGTGCCTCCGTGAGCTTTCCCGTCTGGGTGATTCGTGTTGTAGAAGAAGTAGTCTCGAATTTGGAAATTGTATTTATTTGTAAGATGAGTTTCTGCGAGTAACATTACATCGATATGGTTGTTATTAAGGAATTGAGCTAGCTCAAGCTTGCGCTGTGAGACGCCGTTGGCGTTCCACAGTGATTTACGAAGTGGAGCCATTGATTACTTTGTCTGGTTTTGAGCAACAAGCAGCTCAATCAAAACGTTCTGGTTTCGCACAAGATCTTGTATAGTTGTCTGCATGAATGACATGAAATCCATCATACTTTGTTGAAGATTACATATCATTGCTTCAAATTTGTTCGTTGACTGTTCTCCTGGTTGGTGAGGGGAAACTGATGATCGTGGCTTGGTGGGGCCGGTGCTTTTCGGGCAAATTTTTAGAGCAGCTGCAAAGCTTTCGGGTTTGTCGGTGAACTCATTATAAGCTGAAGGTCTATAGAGGGGAAAACATAACGCGTTGATTTCATAGGTGTAATGTGTGAGCGAGCAGTGGTCACTCTTTGGTGTGTACGGCATTTCAGTTCCTTGTAGACTGGACAGCCCCTGTTAGCCGTATGGTTGCCTCCAAAGTTCCACACTTTTTGCTACTGGGATCCTCTTTGTTTTTTGGGCATTTGTGGGAGCCATGAAGTTTCCACAAACAACGAGTACTGGGCGGAGCGTGCAGTAAGTTCTTGTGTGGCCGTATTCCTGAAAATTATTACACTGCACCGGCTCATTTCTCTTATGCGGCTCTTCTACGGTTATTCTGCGGTGAAGTAGGAACTGGAGAGTAAAAATTGGATGCACTTCATTTTTTTCAGAGGCTTGGATTTTGTTTCGGGTTCAAGTTCTACCTTGAACAGAGGTTGAGGCTTTCTTTCTCTATTCAAAATGTAAGTAACATTTTTAACAATAAAACCTTTTTCCATTAGTGCGCCTGTAACTTCGGCTGGTGTTACTTCCGGTTCAATACCTTTAAGTACTACTTTCTGGCCTTTACTGCTTTTTAATTGGTACGTGCGGAAGTTTTTATTGTTGTCGTTTAAATACTTCGACATAATTTTGTAATTTACTTCCGTATTAGTCTGAACTTTTGTTTCGTGAATATTTCCCTTTGTTAGTAGAATTATGTGAAAATTGTCTGGTCCGATTAGATTTAGTATTGTGCTTACGAGAGCATTAGAACTTTTCTCTCTAATGTAAATCGGCGGCGGTTTGGGCTTTTTATTGTCCCCTACGATGTGTTTTAATATTTAAGAAAAAGTTTATAAGTTGTTATATGTGGCTGCCTACTTCAACTGTGTTTCTAGATGGTAATGGATATATCTAGGCAGGCTAAGAATAATCTCTTATCCGTAGAATAGATATGTATATGTAGTCTTTCACACCGTATGAAGGGATATGTGTGGCACCCAACTCCTGCTTCTTGGGATGTCGTTGTACTTAGCCTTGGTGCATGTCTTGCAGTTTATCGCCACTTCATTTCTGAGTTTGGCCATATTCGGAAAATAGTAATTCTGAAGGACTTGTTTATCATTTTCTTAGGCAGCCCTGTGGGCGCGGTTGTATTCGCATGTAATTACTTCTTTCTGCTCATTTGTATTTTTAATGTCACTCACGAATTTTTTGGTGTGCCAAAAGTTGGTAACTAAGAATTCCGTAACTAAAGCATTGAAATTAAAGATTATTTCTAACAGGGAATTACGGGGAAATTCAAAGGACTATTAAATATTTTAAGCGTCATCAAATTGGTAAACTCAACAAAAGGAACCCTTGAAGCAATTGCAGTTGAAGTCATAAAATCTAAAAATCTAGAATATTTTTCTGCAGGATGTACGGCGCAACAGGAGTAAGGAGCACAGAGTGCTTCCAAAAAACGGCAAATGCGCAGCGATATCAGCCATAGAGAGGAAAGCAGAGATTGCGAAGTGCTTTCTCTCAAAGCTGAGGTTTATCCGCACGCATACCAAGATAACATGGTATGGTAACAAAGGAGGCGGTCGTCACGGTCGGAGGATCAGAAATTCAGGTCATGATAGACACAGGGCAAGGGCTAGCTTCATTTCAGAAAAGTTAGTAGAGAGCTAGGAAATCCCCGGAAAATGAGCAGAAACGAGAAGATGGGTAACGTTGGCCGATGGGAGCCACACGGAGCCTCGAACGATACCCCAAACAAATTTAAGCTTTGGTAAAAAGGAAAGAAAATTGAACCAGCTGATGATGTCAGGCATGGGATACAGCGCGGTGCAAGGGTGGGATTTCCTCGCAGGATTTAACACAACATGTGCGTGAGCCATCAGATCACGACACCGAAAAGAAAAAGATGGAGCGGCTGCCTAGAGGATAGGTTCCCGGTAGCGGTATCTCGATCCTCGGAGGAATGGGAGAAGGAACGTGACAAAAGGTTCATTGAAGAGTAGCTAGTGGCATTGGCAAACCAGAAAGGTTGTTCGAATATAACGCAGCACAGGATTACCATGAAAGACGACATCTCCATAAAACAGAGGTATTATCCGAAGAACCCCGAAATACCAGGGGAGATCAACGCAATGATGGAAGAGCTGCTAGAGAAGGGAAGAATCGTGCATTGAAATAAAAGATATTTTTCTTTGTAATAACAGGACCTAGGCGAGGCTCCCCGATGTTTGCCGCATTATGTTGATGGCCTCATTTATAGAGCCTCCTCCAGAAATAAGATCGTCAACATAAAAACGCGACACAAAATTTCGGCACCCTTTGGAAACCACATAGATGAAAATCCTTCAAAGAATGCACTGGAGATAGCTATCATGGAAGCTCATGGAAAACTCTGATGCATTAGTATATATTGCAAAAATTTCCCGTAAAGGTCACCCGATGGCAACGGAACCTTAGAAGGATGTGCAACTGCTTTGATTGGATAGCCGGACCAGACATCTACACTTCATTCAATGCATGACCAGTGGTGGTGGCACCAGACCCATCGAAAACAACCCTGAGCTGGTTGAACTACCCTCTTTTAAAATACAGTGATGCGGTAGGAAATCTGTTCATGTGTAAACAAATGAAGAATAAAAGACATAAGTAAACTGAGCGATTCGTGATATATATGGCCTCGGGAAATCACGAAATTCGATGAAACGATCCCATAACCTCTGTGAGTTAGCCACGGCAATAGTTTCGAGCAGAAAGTAGCAAACTACTGACGTGAACTACGATGTGGCCCTTGCCCTATTGCGTAATCGTTTTAGTAATTTAAATTTTAATTTTCCAGTCTCTCATCAATGATATCCTGCAGCTTCGTGTGGTCGAGCCAGGGTCTGTTGCTACTTTGCGGAGCTATCGGATCGGTTCAATGGGCATATGCGGGCTCTCGTGAGTTTCGGATCAGCCGCCGAGATCCAAGGATGCTTGGTCATCCAGATTGTCCTTCAGAAGTTGTATCCTGCAAAAAAAAGCCAAGGGGGAAGACACTCTCGCTGGAAACAACGACAGCCTTCCGTCTTGGGAGTCCATGGCACGATTCTTGGAGCAAAGGTGCCGGACTCTTGAATGCGTCGACTCTTCTTTGGCTGCGTATCCAGCAGCTAACCAAGTGGGCCGAGGTAGATCTTCGTATAACCAATCTTCGTGCATGGTTATTACCGCCCGTCCAGCTCTATGCGCCCTATGTGGTGTTTTGGCACACGCACTTTCTACTTGTCCAAGCATCAATGTCTTGCCAGTTAGTCAACGGTACGGCGAAGTGCGACGGCTGACCCGCTTTTTTATATGTTTGGAGGATGGCCATTCTGCGCGGATGTTCAGCTTCCCGTTGCCCAACGTACAATCGCCGACATCATGTCCAGCCCTAACAATTCCGCACCAGTACGAGGCTTGATTTCCACCGCTTTTGTTGCCTTTGCTACCCCACCTTCCCAGTCAATCAACACCGTCTTGACTCAGAATCGCCATACTAAAGGGCTTCTGCCAACCGCCAATATCCTCACCCGTGGTCGATCAAGTGCCTTTCTGCCTTGCAGAGTGTTATTGGACTCTGGTTCACAAGTTCACCTTATCTCAACGCAGCTGGCAAGTCAACTTCAGCTTCATCGCTCCATGCTGTGTAGCGGTCGCCAGTCTCGGCGGCACTTAGTTTGCTACGGATCCTCCGTTAATTTGTGTGTGAAGTCTCGACTAACCACATATTCTGCAAACCTAGAGGCGGTTATAGTCTCTCATATTGCGGACTGTCAGCCCAGCCTTAAAATTGATATTTTGAAGTGGAAGATTCGCCTCACGGCGTAGCTCTGGCTGATCCCAACTTCCACAGACCGCAGGGTATGGACCTGCTAATTGGAGCCAGCCTGTTTTTCAACCATTTGTCAGTTGGCAAAATCCATTTGGTCACTGCCTCCCAATTGCCCAAAATACACTATTTGGATGGGTAGTTTCTGGACGCAATGGACTACCGCGGGATGCTGGATTGTCCTATGCAGAAGGAGAAGCAGAGAAGAATCAACGTTCCGGACCCCCTGCACTCGTTGCGAGATCTCGATTACCACATTGGTCTATTGGGGGGAGCAATGCATGGTCAAAGGTTTGGAAGAAGTTGGTGTGCCTGGTTCGCCCTGCACGATTCCTAAATCGTCTTAATGCAACTACGCAACCCGTGAAATAATCCATTACAAGATGTGTCTGCTGCCCTTCCAGAATTGATATTGAAGGCCCACCCTTCAATAGGGGGGAGGATGTTGGGCTAAGCAGCCACCAGATAGGCCGATTAGAATATTGATAATTTGTTTAGCTGCAGCAGCATTTAATCTTCTCTTTTGTCTACCAGTTTCGCATGCACTTTGTTGTCATTTGTAGCACATGCGCTTTTGGGAGCTTTGGAAGAGCTTCTGCGTCAAAGCACTTTTTCTTCTTTCATATTTTGGAGTTTTTATTGACGGGCTGCTATTTTGTGATATTGCGCGGAATTAGCTCTCAATAAATTATAAACCGGAATTGCAATTGATTTTATTCGGCCGCTATCGAAAAGCTGGTAGCGCTACAGTGGGTTTCACCAGAGTTGTCTCTTTTGCTGGATCCTTGCTGCTCCTTCGTTCGCTTCTGCTCGACTCCGCCGTCGAACGCTCATCCTCCCTTTGTTCCCCGGTCACCGTTGCGGGTAGTGCTGCGGGATGAGTCCAAGTCGATGCTGTTTGTTTAAGGGGTTACATGGAATTCGCGGTTTCAAAAATTCAAAAAAAATTTTTCTCTCGCCGTCATGACCGTCAACACTCCTCGTCGATTGGAACCGCCAGGCATGCCGATGAGCTTTGTTGTCCGATGATACCACAGGGGTAGTGGGGCGGAATGAGTCCATGTTTATGCTGGTTGTTTAAAATACGCGGCCCGGTGTCCACCTCTGCCTTTTTATAAGCATAATTTTCGCCCGCCTGGAATTGCTCCGTTCTTGTGGTTCCTTTTTACTTTTGTTATGTTTCAAATTCCTGTTCTGTTACCTCTTCTCCTTTTTTTGTTCTATTTCCGGTACACGTCCCATGTCCTCTGGTCCTGTCCTGGAAACTAAGCGATCATGGTTTTGACCGTCCTGTTTGCCCTTTCCGGATTTTCCTGCGGCGTGTGAGGTGCGGTAAACGGATGACGTACTCCGAGCTCCTTGAGGAACCTCTTGAAGCTCCTGCTGGTGAACTGGACGCCGTTTTCTGTAACCATCACATTAGGAACCGCGTACCGAGCGACAATTCTTTCCCGGATTGCCTTCTGAAGCGTCTCGGTCGTAGCTTTCCGTAATGGAACCATCTCCGTCAATTTCGAGCACATACCGTCGCCCATGGCTCTTCTGGGATCTGCGTCAGCATTTTTCCTGCGACCTACATCTAACTTGGCTTTTACCGTATGCATGATTCTCACTGCCTGACATACTTCCGTATGTCTCTTTGCATCCCTGGCCAGAAGTACCTCGCTACGAGCCATGAAATCGTTTTTCTTCCTCCTAGGAGTCATGCTGTTGGAGCGTCATGGTTCTCACTTATGACCTGCTGCCGCATGTCATCTGGTACACATAGCTTCCACGACGCCACTTCTTCACTGCCAGCACTATGCGGGACATGTCGGAAAAACGGGGCCCGGCTTTTCCATGTATTCTGGATATTTTCTGTATTTTTTCTCTCAGCGCGCTTACCCATATGCATTTAGCCTCTCTTCCTCCTGTGGCGCTTCATAGTTTTTATATTATAGGCTGACGGGAAAGTGCATATGCCACCACATTCAGCTTAACTTTCTTGTAGCTGATTACCTAGTCGTACTGTTGCAGTTCAAAAACCCATCTCACAATCCTTCCAAGTGGGCTCTCTATATTGTACAACCATTTCAGGGCCATGTGGTCCGTGACCACGAAGAATTGGAACCCTTCCAGGTAGGATCTTAACTGCCTAATTGCCCACATTATGGCTCGGTACTCCTTCTCAGTTGCCGAGTAATTTTTCTCTGCCCTGATTGGCGTTCGACTGGCGTAAGCAACCACCCGTCCTCATTCGTGTTAGGACTGCACCCACGTCTCTTTGAGAAATCCGAGCTTGCCAGCACTGATCCTCTGCCAACCGTGACTTTAGATTTTCAAACGCCTCTTTGAGTCTGGCCGTCCATTCGCATTTTGTCCCTTTCCGCAGGAGATCGTTCAATGGCTTCGCAACTCCGTTGAAGTCTGAGACGAAAAGCCGATACCACGACGCCATCTCGATGAACTGACGTACTCCCTACACGTTTGTTAGGGGCTAAAACTCCGTGACCGCGGCAACCTTTCCTGGATCCCTGCCGATTCTCGGGCTCTTTATTTGGTGGCCCAGGTACAGCAGCTCTTCCCTGAAGAAATGACACTTGTCCGTGTTTATCCGCAAGTGCGCCGCCTTCAGTATCCTTCCGTCAGGAAGAAGGACTCGAAACTCCTTCTGAACTCCTTTCATGTTGGCCAGTCCTCATCATTCATTATGAACCATCTCTGCGCTCTTCTCTGGAGTACTTCTGGCATCGCCCGCGGGATCGCATTTATGTCATAACATTATGTGTTATGTTATGTCGCGGACCATTCTAATCGATCTACGAATTTTAAGGGGTCTCCTGTTCCGTCGAACCGGAATGACCAATCCTGTACTTGTTTTGCCACCTTTGCATATTCTACTTCCACCGAGACCGGCTTTCGAACTTGTAGCTCTATGCTCCTCACACTTTTCATTTCTGGCACCGCCAGACTTTGATTTAGCTTTTCTGACTCACTCACCCCTCTTTGTCTTTGCGTGGATCTCTGTTTGAATTTTTTGAAACCCACGCGAGACCTCCCACATCTCATGGTCCTTTGTGCCGTCGACCCACATTGCTATCGGTTTATGTTGTTCTATACCCTCATAGTTTCTATTTTTCCCTCTGCTGGGAGACCGAGCTCTCTACATATTTCACTCAGCTCCTCCTTGCGCAGCGCATATATCCAATTTTTCCTCCCACTCTTGAAGCTGCGTTATTTCTAGACTCGAATGAACACGTAGCTAGAATGCCAGGTGTAACGAACTGTTTTACTTCTTTACGCTCGCAACAGAAGCCGCGGCTAGCTTACAGAGGTTGTGGATCGTTCCACAGAATTTAGAAATCCGACGTGACTACCCGAGCCCAGAAAAAACACCGAATGCTTCTTTTTACCAATGCTTATTTTATTCAAAGTGTGGTTTGTTTAAAATTAATTATTACAATGGTGGGTCTCATAGGAGTTGACTCCTCCGCCGGATCCTCGCTGTTCTTCCTTTCGCATCTGCTCGGCTTCGCCGTCGAACGCTCGTCCTCCCCTCGTTCACCGTCCCGGTTTGGTGTCAATATACACAACTCCCCCTGTGCCTACGCCCCAGTGCTCCTGAATCAGGAGTCTTCTGACTTGACCGGGGTGTCGTTGAATGGTTTCTATATGGGCCTGAGCTGGAGCTGGATTTCCGGAGCTGGTGACCACTCGCTCTGCAGGATCACACCTAATCGTTGCGATCAGCAAGCTTATTGTTCTTTTGCTCCGAAACCGGGATACCTGCCGTTTCCAGGAAATGAACCAACCCGACTTGTTTCACCCTGGGCTCCAGTTACACTAAGGATCACGGTACGCTAAGTAATTTTCTCTTCCGTACTTTCTAAACACAGCCGCCTCCGTCGGTTGTTACATTCCCCGCTGTACCCGCTTTCTTCTGCACCTTCCGAGCACAGCCGCGCTGGCCCGCCCGGAACCGTTACGTTCCACGTCATCTCTACTTTCTCCTTCTTCCGTGCGCACAGCCGCGCTAGCTTGCCCGCCCCCGCCGCTCCCCGCTTCGTTACCACCTGTGTTGGCGCTTGGGAGATTCAATCTTCTCACAATATCTTATAGCTGCCATATAACCGATTTTGTCGTAAATGCCATAACTATAGTGTTTTTTATGTTAGAAGTTTATGATTTTCCACACATATTATTTTTGGGCAATATGTGTTATAATTCCCATAAAAGCCAACTATATACGATCTGATATATATATAGTAATATAGGCTGCTACCTAACTGCAAGGGTATACTAACTTCGGCTTCGCCCGAAGCTAGCTTTCCTTCATTGTTTGTTTAAATCACAGTGTCAGCTTTGATATATTTGGTATGCAGTTTTTTGGGTTGCTTGTCTTACTTAAGAATTGCTTAGTTTTCTTGATTGATTAATCTCTAATTTCAATGCCCTAGTTACGGAATTCCCAGCTACCAAGTTTTGGCACACCAAAAAATTCGTGGATGACATTACAAATACAAATGAGCAGAAAGAAGTAATTACATGCGAACACAACCGCGCCCAGGGCTGCCCAGGCAAATGTTAAACAAGTCCTTCAGAATTACTATTTTCCGAACATGGCCAAACTCAGAAACGAAGTGGCGATAAACTGCAAGACATGCACAAAGGCTAAGTACAACGACATCCCAAGAAGCAGGAGTTGACCAGACGACCAGAAATTAGCAATAAAAAACAATATCAGAAAAGCCACAACAGGCTAATCTTGATAGGTCCAACCTCACTAGATAAAACCATAATTTTGCCGACCATAATTTTAAGCAGACATGGGAAAGTCTGTCCTTATTAGAGATAGGGTGGTCCATAAGGATAACTTTAAATAAAGCCCCCCTCATGTTCTTTACCTTATTTTCATGCACCATAGCTAAGCCACTTAACGCACAGTAGATTTAATCTTTAGCCTTTTTACAGGATCGCGGGAATTATATTTATAACGTTAGCTATAGTTAACGCTAGAGTGACTACTCTCATGGATTAACACCCCACACATATACGAGATCCTTTTGGCCAAGAATAAAATATTAACAACCTTAATGCTACCTACCTTGCAGTTAGGTTAGTCAGCTTATATTATTACACATTTATCTTATATAGATGGCCGATCCTTATGAGAATTTTATCATCAAATCAATTTTTTAATAAAAATGTTGGAAACAGCCCCAATTATCTTAAAAAATAGCAAGGTTGTGCCATTTTCGATCATTCAGCTGCTTGGCAGCTATAGGCCGATCCTTATGAAATTTGGCAGATCGGATTAGGTTGCCCAAAATGGAATCCGTAGGAACTCCCCAATTTAAAAAACACAAAAGTTATGTCAATTTCGATCTATCACATTTATGGCAGCTATATAGCTATATAGTCGACCGATTCCGGCCGTATCGACTTATGTACTGCCTGCAAACATGAAGAACGTGTGCAAAGGTTCAGTCGATAGCGTTTAAACTGAGAGACTAGTTTAGAGGAAACAGACAGACGTAGAAACAGATAAACATACGGACCGACGGATAAACGGACATGTTTATATCGACTTAAGAGGTTGTTCTGATCAAGAATATTGATACTTTATAGGTTCGGAATTGTCTCCTTCACTGCGTTGCACACTTTTTACAAAAATTATAATAGCCTCTGCAAGGGTATAAATATAATAGGTGGAGTTTTTCTTACCTTTATTTTATCTTATCGCTATTGTTGGTCGCCAGCCGACTCTTTACTGCCGCTCGGGTTCAATGACCAAACATTTGTGACCCCGATGTGATCATTTAATAAAATTAACAATTTTCGAACATTACGAACATAAATTAGAACCAGTGCGGATATATTTTGTTCAATTTTGCGCACTGTTTAAACATATGTATGTACATTTTTTAATAAACTGCATGCATCTGTGGTTGGAAAACAAGCATTTTTTGTTCATAATTCGTTTTCTTTATTAGAGCACGTAGAGCGGGATCGGGGATCGACGGGAGGACGGACGGTCGGTCGGCTGAGCCCAGCAGCCGGTGATCTCACCTTTTTTTTTAATTTGTCGCAATGAAGGGGATATTTATATAAGGCAAATTGCCATTTATTAGAATATAGAATAATAGAGTAGGATAATAGGATATAGTATAGTAAGACTGCGGCTGGACGACTGCAACTGGACGACTGCGGCTGGACGACTGCGACTGGACGACTGCGGCTGGACGACTGCGACTGGACGACTGCGGCTGGACGACTGCCACTGGACGACTGCTGCTGGACGACTGCAACTGGACGACTGCGGCTGGACGACTGCGACTGGACGACTGCGGCTGGACGACTGCGGCTGGACGACTGCCACTGGACGACTGCTGCTGGACGACTGCCCGCTGATCACCGACTTCCCTTTCTTACTTCTGACAACTCACACCAACTGCTGGTTCCAACTCTTCACTGCTGACTCCGATTCACACTTCATACTCGCTCTCGCCTCATCTCCCATCTTACATTTATGAAACGAAGCAGCCTGTGTTATTTCTGGGCTCGGGCAATCACGTCGAATCTGTAAATTCGGTGGAACGTTCCCCCAAACTCCCCAGCATTTGTTGGGAGCAAAAGTTAACAAAAACAGTTCGTTACAAATCTTTAGATCCGTATCGTTTCGCGTGTGCAGTGATATATTTGGAGGTAAAATAATAATTTGATTTATTTTCCTTCCAAACATATCCCTGTTCTGATTTTTCCTCTTTTACGGTGTTGCTTCTATTCTCGCTCAATAGATATTCTTATCTCTATTCTTTGCATTTTACTAACTCACACTAATCGCTCTCTCTTATATCTCCCCTCTTCGTTTCCCTGGTACAGTGGTCCAAGGTTCTTCAATAATATAAACAAATAATATTAATAAATTAATTATTTAATTTTTAATAATTTTTCACAAATTAATATTTAATTTTTTATAGTTATGGAATTTAAATTGGTCTGTACGTTGAAGTCTTGTAATAAGACAATATCCTCTTCCAGCCCACCATCCACTGCTGGCTTTGTGAAAACATTTTACACGGTAAGTGTGCCGGGTTCGGGGCCTCAGTTTCGGATGCAAACTCACGAAGATTTGGTGTGACGGTTGTCGTGCTGTTCAGGACGAAATGAGATCGTTCACGAGACAGACTAAAAGCGGATTCAAAGAGTTGATTAGTGGTTTTCGTAAAATCAATGACCAACTCTGTGCGCTCGGTACACAGTTTATTAATCTTCTACAGTTTAGAAATCCTCTTTTAGGGATGTGCTTGTGGCGAATAAACTTCAGCCTGCTCAGCCAACAATTATGCAGCCGCTTATACGAGGGTTGCTATATATATTTCTGGCCTTATAATGAAAATGCGAATATTTATGATTAAAAATGGTTTTATTGTTTTTCAAAGTATTCTCCAGCAAGTCTTATACACTTTTACATGCGCTCAAACTAATTGTAGAAGCACTTTGTCCACTCCGATTGAGACACCTTCAAAACATAGAATGCAGAATCCGTCTTCTCTTGTTCGTTTCGAATTTCTCCGAAGATTTCAGGCAAACAAATTGTGGTGTACCAATCCTTCCTTAGAGCGATTGGCAAATTTTGCGGGATCCAACGAGAGCAAATTTTTTTTACGGCCAAGTGTTCGTGCAATATCGAATGTATGCTGGAGAAAGAAAATCCCAAGGATGCCGCTATCTCACGGTATGTCACATGACGATCTTGCATTATCAGTTCATGCACGGCGTCAATATTCTCTGGAACAACGACTGTTTTTGGACGACCTTCACGACCTTCGTCTCCAGCGAGCGTCGGCTACGATTGAATTCATTATACCAGTTTTCACAGTGCTATAAGATGGTGCTCCATCGCTATACAAAGATTTAAGTTCATTGATGCACTCTTATCGTGTTAATTCACGTCGAACGCTGTGAAAAATGATTGCGCGAAAATGTTCACGAGCTAATTCCATTTTCTGCCAAATTGATTTTTCTGTAAACAACAGAGTCCGGTCCCACTACCCAAAGAATTGTGAGCAAAATAATTTTTTGTGTTATATAAATTTGGAAACAAGACCAATCCCCTTTGGGAAAATACTATTGACTGGTTTGGATGCTGTCTTGCAGAGTGTCGGCAACTGAAAAATTACAAAACATCCTACTGCAGTGCGAAAAAACTGCATTCTTGCCCATTGGGCAACACATCACCCCTCAAGTGGTGCGTGGCTGCACACGAGGGGTAATGCAGACAGCGCAGAAGAAGCCTTGAAGGAACTAAGCAAACTCTTGCCTTTTGAATGGATGGACATTATTCTCACTCTCAGCTTAGCAATAAGCAAAATAATTATGAAAAAATTTACCACGTTGCTGGGAAAACACCCTCGGAAATCAGGGAAGAAATCATCATTGCTCAACGCTCACAGAGCTCTAAGCCCCAGAACATCAGCACAGTGACCATAACGCTAAAATTTACTAGTGCTACAAGTAACAGAGTATTTTCCACGACAACTACGACAACTGCCGCAATTAGCAGTGTGCGTGTTACTGAGACCATAGGCAATAATAATGGTTATCCCATGCAATGCTCATCTGACATTGCTTCTCCAACATTCAGTGGACATGAGTCGATTGCTTCTCCAACTTTCGATGGGTATGCCACAATTTCTTCTACACAACATAGTGATGCTGCTACCAAGTTGAAGGTTGGCCAAAGAAATCTTTTGAAAAAGAGGAAGAAACCACTATCACCCACTTTCAACTCTAAAAAGGTGCACAGAGAACTGAAGTTTGGATCACCCTCAGAATCAACCAGCCAGGAAAGCTCAAGCAATAGATTTGCCTTACTAGACATGGAAGTGGACCTAAAAAGTAACACACATGCTGAGGAAAGAACAATCAATGTAGAGGGAAGCCCTACTAGCCCTCCTATGGCTGTTAAAGAAAATATATCTATATCTATCTCTAATGGAGACACAGATGATTTAGGCAATAGATCCCAACAGAATGGTTCTAATAGAAATTATAATCATTAAGAAAATGGTAAACCACCGCAAATATTTTTAAGCAAGGACTCTACAACTTATAGAGCTATTGTCGACCATTTTGATAGAATGGAAATTGAATTTCATTCATACCAAATGAGGGAAGAGAAGCCTCACAGAATCGTAGTTAAAAGACTTCATCATAGCACACTAACTACTGAAATTGTTGCCAATTTTAAAACATTTGGATTCGATGCTCTTCAGGCGCATAACCCAAGATCAAGGTCTAACCATGATGTAAATCTAAACAAATTTTTTATTAATATTAAGCCTTGCGCAGGAATTAATGCTATATATGATATAGTAACACTGTGTCGCCAACGAGTAAGAATTGAAAGGATGCGCAAATCCTCAGAAATTGCTCAATGCACGCGATGCCAAGAATTTGGCCACACAGCTAAGTACGGTCGTCGACACCCCAATTGTGCTCGAGGTGGCGAAGGCCATTTTAGAAAGCAATGTGTTCGTCCCCAAGATCAACTGCCTATATGTATGCATGGTGGAGAAGAGCATTCGGCGAGCTACAAGGGTTGTCAGTCTTACCAAAATTACCTCAGGCGATCTATGGGTTCTGCAAAGAAGAAAACAACACGACAACAACCACAACAACGTCATCAGCAACAACCGTCAACTCGACAAAAAAATACTCCATATATTTCTACAACCAATAGTGGAGGTTTGCTTCAATGCTTCAATAGTAAGAAATGGAAATGAACCAGCTCAACGCCGTCTACATGATCTCCAAGCGCAGTCATAAGTACACAAATCGAAGGAAAAAGTGCAACAACAATATGCGACTGATGTTCAGACAATTTTAGAGCAACAGCAACAGCTATTTATGAAGTGGCAACAACAACTCTAAGAAAAGCAGCAGCAGCAATTCCTTGTATGGCGAAGGCAGCAGCATCAAGAACAACAAATGCAAAACAAGCTGAACAGTCAACGGCTTGAACGTCTGAAAATATGGATTTTGAAATGGCCAACTCGATCAAGCAATGGACTGGAGATAAATCACTTCTCCAGCTTCACAACAACGCTTCAGCCTCACAATGAACACACTCAAAATTATTATTTGGAACGTCAGTGGCATTTTAGGTAAAGCCAGAGAAATTGAACTCTTCGCGCACACCAACGACGTTGATATCCTACTCTTAAGTGAATTAGAGTAGGAAAACTCCACCAAGAGGAGGAGTTTTGGGTATCATGGTAGTGGGGCGATCATGGTAGTGGTTTTCGTAAAATCAATGACCAACTCTGTGCGCTCGGTACACAGTTTATTAGTCTTCTACAGTTTAGAAATCCTCTTTTAGGGATGTGCTTGTGGCGAATAAACTTCAGCCTGCTCAGCCAACAATTATGCAGCCGCTTATACGAGGGTTGCTATATATATTTCTGGCCTTATAATGAAAATGCGAATATTTATGATTAAAAATGGTTTTATTGTTTTTCAAAGTATTCTCCAGCAAGTCTTATACACTTTTACATGCGCTCAAACTAATTGTAGAAGCACTTTGTCCACTCCGATTGAGACACCTTCAAAACATAGTTTTTGAACGCTGCAACAGCATCTTATGGCGTCGAAAATCGTTGACCGCGCATTTTTCTCTTGATGTGCGGGAATAAAATGAAGTCATTGGGTGCCAAGTCAGGGCTGTATGGCAGACCCATCAATTCGACATTTTGGCCGGTCAAAAAGGTGCTTGTTTGAGCTGATGTGTGAGATATCGCATTGTCATGGTGCAGAATCCGTCTTCTCTTGTTCGTTTCGAATTTCTCCGAAGATTTCAGGCAAACAAATTGTGGTGTACCAATCCTTCCTTAGAGCGATTGGCAAATTTTGCGGGATCCAACGAGAGCAAATTTTTTTTTACGGCCAAGTGTTCGTGCAATATCGAATGTATGCTGGAGAAAGAAAATCCCAAGGATGCCGCTATCTCACGGTATGTCACATGACGATCTTGCATTATCAGTTCATGCACGGTGTCAATATTCTCTGGAACAACGACTGTTTTTGGACGACCTTCACGACCTTCGTCTTCCAGCGAGCGTCGGCTACGATTGAATTCATTATACCAGTTTTCACAGTGCTATAAGATGGTGCTCCATCGCTATACAAAGATTTAAGTTCATCGATGCACTCTTATCGTGTTAATTCACGTCGAACGCTGTGAAAAATGATTGCGCGAAAATGTTCACGAGCTAATTCCATTTTCTGCCAAATTGATTTTTCTGTAAACAACAGAGTCCGGTCACACTACCCAAAGAATTGTGAGCAAAATAATTTTTTGTGTTATATAAATTTGGAAAACAAGACCAATCCCCTTTGGGAAAATACTATTGACTGGTTTGGATGCTGTCTTGCAGAGTGTCGGCAACTGAAAAATTACAAAACATCCTACTGCAGTGCGAAAAAACTGCATTCTTGCCCATTGGGCAACACATCACCCCTCAAGTGGTGCGTGGCTGCACTCGAGGGGTAATGCAGACAGCGCAGAAGAAGCCTTGAAGGAACTAAGCAAACTCTTGCCTATTGTAAATGGATGGACATTATTCTCACTCTCAGCTTAGCAATAAGCAAAATAATTATGAAAAAATGTACCACGTTGCTGGGAAAACACCCTCGGAAATCAGGGAAGAAATCATCATTGCTCAACGCTCACAGAGCTCTAAGCCCCAGAACATCAGCACAGTGACCACAACGCTAAAATTTACTAGTGCTACAAGTAACAGAGTATTTTCCACGACAACTACGACAACTGCCGCAATTAGCAGTGTGCGTGTTACTGAGACCATAGGCAATAATAATGGTTATCCCATGCAATGCTCATCTGACATTGCTTCTCCAACATTCAGTGGACATGAGTCGATTGCTTCTCCAACTTTCGATAGGTATGCCACAATTTCTTCTACACAACATAGTGATGCTGCTACCAAGTTGAAGGTTGGCCAAAGAAATCTTTTGAAAAAGAGGAAGAAACCACTATCACCCACTTTCAACTCTAAAAAGGTGCACAGAGAACTGAAGTTTGGATCACCCTCAGAATCAACCAGCCAGGCAAGCTCAAGCAATAGATTTGCCTTACTAGACATGGAAGTGGACCTAAAAAGTAACACACATGCTGAGGAAAGAACAATCAATGTAGAGGGAAGCCCTACTAGCCCTCCTATGGCTGTTAAAGAAAATATATCTATATCTATCTCTAATGGAGACACAGATGATTTAGGCAATAGATCCCAACAGAATAATTCTAATAGAAATTATAATCATTAAGAAAATGCTAAACCACCGCAAATATTTTTAAGCAAGGACTCTACAACTTATAGAGCTATTGTCGACCATTTTGATAGAATGGAAATTGAATTCCATTCATACCAAATGAGGGAAGAGAAGCCTCACAGAATCGTAGTTAAAAGACTTCATCATAGCACACTAACTACTGAAATTGTTGCCAATTTTAAAACATTTGGATTCGATGCTCTTCAGGCGCATAACCCAAGATCAAGGTCTAACCATGATGTAAATCTAAACAAATTTTTTATTAATATTAAGCCTTGCGCAGGAATTAATGCTATATATGATATAGTAACACTGTGTCGCCAACGAGTAAGAATTGAAAGGATGCGCAAATCCTCAGAAATTGCTCAATGCACGCGATGCCAAGAATTTGGCCACACAGCTAAGTACGGTCGTCGACACCCCAATTGTGCTCGAGGTGGCGAAGGCCATTTTACAAAGCAATGTGTTCGTCCCCAAGATCAACTGCCTATATGTATGCATGGTGGAGACGAGCATTCGGCAAGCTACAAGGGTTGTCAGTCTTACCAAAATTACCTCAGGCGATCTATGGGTTCTGCAAAGAAGAAAACAACACGACAACAACCACAACAACGTCATCAGCAACAACCGTCAACTCGACAAAAAAATACTCCATATATTTCTACAACCAATAGTGGAGGTTTGCTTCAATGCTTCAATAGTAAGAAATGGAAATGAACCAGCTCAACGCCGTCTACATGATCTCCAAGCGCAGTCATAAGTACACAAATCGAAGGAAAAAGTGCAACAACAATATGCGACTGATGTTCAGACAATTTTAGAGCAACAGCAACAGCTATTTATGAAGTGGCAACAACAACTCCAAGAAAAGCAGCAGCAGCAATTCCTTGTATGGCGAAGGCAGCAGCATCAAGAACAACAAATGCAAAACAAGCTGAACAGTCAACGGCTTGAACGTCTGAAAATATGGATTTTGAAATGGCCAACTCGATCAAGCAATGGACTGGAGATAAATCACTTCTCCAGCTTCACAACAACGCTTCAGCCTCACAATGAACACACTCAAAATTATTATTTGGAACGTCAGTGGCATTTTAGGTAAAGCCAGAGAAATTGAACTCTTCGCGCACACCAACGACGTTGATATCCTACTCTTAAGTGAATTAGAGTAGGAAAACTCCACCAAGAGGAGGAGTTTTGGGTATCATGGTAGTGGGGCGATCATGGTAGTGGTTTTCGTAAAATCAATGACCAACTCTGTGCGCTCGGTACACAGTTTATTAGTCTTCTACAGTTTAGAAATCCTCTTTTAGGGATGTGCTTGTGGCGAATAAACTTCAGCCTGCTCAGCCAACAATTATGCAGCCGCTTATACGAGGGTTGCTATATATATTTCTGGCCTTATAATGAAAATGCGAATATTTATGATTAAAAATGGTTTTATTGTTTTTCAAAGTATTCTCCAGCAAGTCTTATACACTTTTACATGCGCTCAAACTAATTGTAGAAGCACTTTGTCCACTCCGATTGAGACACCTTCAAAACATAGTTTTTGAACGCTGCAACAGCATCTTATGGCGTCGAAAATCGTTGACCGCGCATTTTTCTCTTGATGTGCGGGAATAAAATGAAGTCATTGGGTGCCAAGTCAGGGCTGTATGGCAGACCCATCAATTCGACATTTTGGCAGGTCAAAAAGGTGCTTGTTTGAGCTGATGTGTGAGATATCGCATTGTCATGGTGCAGAATCCGTCTTCTCTTGTTCGTTTCGAATTTCTCCGAAGATTTCAGGCAAACAAATTGTGGTGTACCAATCCTTCCTTAGAGCGATTGGCAAATTTTGCGGGATCCAACGAGAGCAAATTTTTTTTTACGGCCAAGTGTTCGTGCAATATCGAATGTATGCTGGAGAAAGAAAATCCCAAGGATGCCGCTATCTCACGGTATGTCACATGACGATCTTGCATTATCAGTTCATGCACGGCGTCAATATTCTCTGGAACAACGACTGTTTTTGGACGACCTTCACGACCTTTGTCTTCGAGCGAGCGTCGGCTACGATTGAATTCATTATACCAGTTTTCACAGTGCTATAAGATGGTGCTCCATCGCTATACAAAGATTTAAGTTCATCGATGCACTCTTATCGTGTTAATTCACGTCGAACGCTGTGAAAAATGATTGCGCGAAAATGTTCACGAGCTAATTCCATTTTCTGCCAAATTGATTTTTCTGTAAACAACAGAGTCCGGTCACACTACCCAAAGAATTGTGAGCAAAATACTTTTTTGTGTTATATAAATTTGGAAAACAAGACCAATCCCCTTTGGGAAAATACTATTGACTGGTTTGGATGCTGTCTTGCAGAGTGTCGGCAACTGAAAAATTACAAAACATCCTACTGCAGTGCGAAAAAACTGCATTCTTGCCCATTGGGCAACACATCACCCCTCAAGTGGTGCGTGGCTGCACATGAGGGGTAATGCAGACAGCGCAGAAGAAGCCTTGAAGGAACTAAGCAAACTCTTGCCTATTGTAAATGGATGGACATTATTCTCACTCTCAGCTTAGCAATAAGCAAAATAATTATGAAAAAATGTACCACGTTGCTGGGAAAACACCCTCGGAAATCAGGGAAGAAATCATCATTGCTCAACGCTCACAGAGCTCTAAGACCCAGAACATCAGCACAGTGACCACAACGCTAAAATTTACTAGTGCTACAAGTAACAGAGTATTTTCCACGACAACTACGACAACTGCCGCAATTAGCAGTGTGCGTGTTACTGAGACCATAGGCAATAATAATGGTTATCCCATGCAATGCTCATCTGACATTGCTTCTCCAACATTCAGTGGACATGAGTCGATTGCTTCTCCAACTTTCGATGGGTATGCCACAATTTCTTCTACACAACATAGTGATGCTGCTACCAAGTTGAAGGTTGGCCAAAGAAATCTTTTGAAAAAGACGAAGAAACCACTATCACCCACTTTCAACTCTAAAAAGGTGCACAGAGAACTGAAGTTTGGATCACCCTCAGAATCAACCAGCCAGGAAAGCTCAAGCAATAGATTTGCCTTACTAGACAAGGAAGTGGACCTAAAAAGTAACACACATGCTGAGGAAAGAACAATCAATGTAGAGGTAAGCCCTACTAGCCCTCCTATGGCTGTTAAAGAAAATATATCTATATCTATCTCTAATGGAGACACAGATGATTTAGGCAATAGATCCCAACAGAATGATTCTAATAGAAATTATAATCATTAAGAAAATGCTAAACCACCGCAAATATTTATACTTATACTTATAGTATATACTTATATACTTATAGAGCTATTGTCGACCATTTTGATAGAATGGAAATTGAATTCCATTCATACCAAATGAGGGAAGAGAAGCCTCACAGAATCGTAGTTAAAAGACTTCATCATAGCACACTAACTACTGAAATTGTTGCCAATTTTAAAACATTTGGATTCGATGCTCTTCAGGCGCATAACCCAAGATCAAGGTCTAACCATGATGTAAATCTAAACAAATTTTTTATTAATATTAAGCCTTGCGCAGGAATTAATGCTATATATGATATAGTAACACTGTGTCGCCAACGAGTAAGAATTGAAAGGATGCGCAAATCCTCAGAAATTGCTCAATGCACGCGATGCCAAGAATTTGGCCACACAGCTAAGTACGGTCGTCGACACCCCAATTGTGCTCGAGGTGGCGAAGGCCATTTTACAAAGCAATGTGTTCGTCCCCAAGATCAACTGCCTATATGTATGCATGGTGGAGACGAGCATTCGGCAAGCTACAAGGGTTGTCAGTCTTATCAAAATTACCTTAGGCGATCTATGGGTTCTGCAAAGAAGAAAACAACACGACAACAACCACAACAACGTCATCAGCAACAACCGTCAACTCGACAAAAAAATACTCCATATATTTCTACAACCAATAGTGGAGGTTTGCTTCAATGCTTCAATAGTAAGAAATGGAAATGAACCAGCTCAACGC
Organism: Drosophila ananassae; assembly: GCF_017639315.1. NCBI lineage: Eukaryota > Metazoa > Arthropoda > Insecta > Diptera > Drosophilidae > Drosophila > Drosophila ananassae. Next base: position 3,001,765 of record NC_057932.1, on the reverse strand, counting down.
CTACATGATCTCCAAGCGAAGGAAAAAGTGCAACAACAATATGCGACTGATGTTCAGACAATTTTAGAGCAACAGCTATTTATGAAGTGGCAACAACAACTCCAAGAAAAGCAGCAGCAGCAATTCCTTGTATGGCGAAGGCAGCAGCATCAAGAACAACAAATGCAAAACAAGCTGAACAGTCAACGGCTTGAACGTCTGAAAATATGGATTTTGAAATGGCCAACTCGATCAAGCAATGGACTGGAGATAAATCACTTCTCCAGCTTCACAACAACGCTTCAGCCTCACAATGAACACACTCAAAATTATTATTTGGAACGTCAGTGGCATTTTAGGTAAAGCCAGAGAAATTGAACTCTTCGCGCACACCAACGACGTTGATATCCTACTCTTAAGTGAATTAGAGTAGGAAAACTCCACCAAGAGGAGGAGTTTTGGGTATCATGGTAGTGGGGCGACACTTACGATTCACCAAGAGGTAACTGAATCCATTGTAATAAGAGGGGCTAAAAGAGGGGCAGATACCCTGGTCACACAGCTTCTTGCACAAACTTTGCATTATACCATGGGATACTGGATTCTCAATTAAGTATTGGACAAAACTGGAATTTGGACTCGGATCACATGGCTCTCGTTGTTAATCTGTAAACAAATGGTGTACGGATCAGACCAAGCCCTCGCTTAATTACAAGCCGAACTGATCTCAATACTTTTAAACAACATCTTGAGAGCTCCTTCCAACTAAATTCTGTTCTGAACTCTAGAGAAGACATCGAGAATGCAGTTGACATTCTTACTGATAATATATATGGAGCTGCTACTGCTTCAACGCCACCAGAACCTGTTCTACGTCCTATAAGCTATGGCATTGTTCTTACAAGGGAAGCCAGCGAGCTAATCAAGAGAAAAAGGCGCCTTCGAAGAGGAGCAATTCGTTCTCATGATCCTTTGGACCGAAATAGATGGCACCAGGCAGAGAGGCAACTACGAACTGTTTAAGAGGAACTCCGAAGCTATTTTTTCGAGCAAAAATTATCCTCTATGGATTACGCCATTGACGCAAACCACTCACTATGGAAGTGCACAAAATCGCTTGAATGACAACCTTTTGGACAAGTTCCAGTCCGATGTCCTGATGGTGAACTGGCCAAAAATGAATTGAAGCAGGCTACTGTTTTTGGCCAGCATCCAGAAGATCGCTTCACTCCCTTTAACTTTGCATCGGTAGAACAGACTAGAGAGACCCATCAGAGTTTGGAGACGCAGATGTTATTGCCAATTAAACATATAAGAGTTGAGGAAATATCTGATGTCATACAATCTTTGCCCAAAAACAAAGCTCCGTGTATTGATCGAATTTGTCACGCTTCGTTAAAGGCCTTGCCTACAAGAGCGATCCTTTTAGCAGTAATTTGTAATGCAATTATAAGGATCCAAGTGTTCCCAAAACATTGGAAATTGGCTGCGATTATGATGATCCACAAGCCAGGAAACCCAGAGGTTGATCCTGAGTCATATCGTCCAATCGTCTCTTACCCTCTTTGTCTAAACTGTGGGAGGGACTTATTGCAAATCGAGTTAAAAGGATTATGACTGAAAACAATATCTTGCCAGATCTTCAATTTGGCTTTCAAGGAGGACACGGCACCGTGGAACAGGTCCACAGACTGGTGCAACATATCTTGCAGGCCTTTGACGATCAGAAGCATTCCAACGCTGTTTTTATTGATATGCAACAAGCTTTTGATAAGGTGTGGCATGATGGCCTTTTGCTCAAAATTAAATATCTTTTACCTGCTCCGTACTATGGACTATTTAGATCACATTTGGAAGGACGAGAGCTCAAAGTAAAAGTAAAAAATATGAACTCGGACAACTTTTTAATGAGAGCAGAAGTTCCACAGAGTAGTGTGTTTGGACCGTTCCTCTATTCACTGTATACGGCAGATATACCCATCTCCAACAGCCAACATATCGTAGCTCCCTCTAAAGCACTTATTGCGACCTATGCAGATGACATTACAGTCATTTACAACTACAGATGTCATAGAGAAGCTTCTAATGGATTACAGGAGTATCTAGTCACCCTTGCAGCTTGGTGCAAAAGATGGAACCAGAAGATTAATCCTCAGAAAACAACTAACGTCTGCTTTACACTGAAAATGCTCATAATTAATACCCCTCAAATCCAACTAGAGGGAGTTTCCCCAGACCAGCAAAACGAATCAAAATATCTTGATATTACTCTGGATAAGCGACTTTCTTTTGGGCCACATGAAAAGGCAATGACTAAAAAAAAAAGGGTTCAGCAGCTGCGTTGGCTGATAAGTAAAAGAAGCACCATGCCGCTAAGATGCAAAAGGGCAGTATGTGTTCATTGCATCCTGCCAATTATGTATGGTATACAAATCGTGGGGATCGCAGCCAAATCGAACTATAAGCGCATCCAGGTGTTGCAGAACCGAATGCTAAGAACCATAACAGGCTGTCCCTGGTACGTGCGCGGCTCAACTCTTCATAGAGACCTTAATGTACATACTGTGGAAGAACAGATAAATAGACACACAAGCAGTTACAGCAAAAAATTTCTAAGACATCGCAGCCTACTGGCTAGAAATTTACTTCCAGCTAGACCATTGAGGTGTCTTAAACGTCTAGGTTTAATTAGAACCTAGGAACTTAATTAGAACATAAATCAGACATTAGAAATTAATAATCCTTATATGTATTATATTTTGGTTAGGCTTACATTGTATATACATTTCTTGTGATGATAAGGTACTTATTTGATGTACAGATTCTTCACTTAATAAAAAAATAAAAATAAATACAAAAAACTGTAAACAACACAAATTATGGCCGTACGTCAAAACGTTCTGAGCACGTTTCTGGTAAAACATGTCAAACTTCCCAATGAAAAAGTCAGATGGCGCTAGGCAACACTTAGTATGGCCTAGGCCAGAAATATATATATAGCAACCCTCGTATCTCTGGCCACTTCAAGGGCTAGACCTGAGAAAAATTCGGCTTCCGAATATATCAGAATTAATGAGCAATTGTCCGATATGTCCGATCAAATTTAAATATTCATACACCAGGCACACGTCGTCTTTCAAAATACGTGTGCTCTTGCAGATGTTCAAGACGATTTGTTCCGCCAGCTATTGGCCAGAGAATATTTTCGTCCAAGAACATCAGCCGAGTACGGTGAAAAAAAAATAACCAAACCTGCGGGTGTAAAACTCCCACATGTTACGGCCACTGACCAACCTTCCACCTCATCTTCCACACTTTTAAAAAACTAAGTGAAGTGTGTCTTCACTCACACTTACCTATCAGAATACTAAAGGGTTACGTAGTAAACTTCCCAAACTGTATTCTGATAGTTCTTTCTTTGCATCTCACATTATTGTATTTACAGAAACTTGGTTAAAGCCGGAGATCTTAAGCTCCGAAGTTTTCCTTGTAGGTACACCACTTTTAGATGTGATAGAACTCTGCGAAGGGGAGGAGGAGTGTTAATCTCTGTAGACTCCAAACTCGCTTCTGAAGAGGTAAAATCACAAGAGTTTGGTGACATTGAATTCCTTTGCATCAAAATCATTTTGTCCGATCAATCTTTGTGTGTTACCTGTTCGTACATACCACCTTCGTCCGAACCGCCAACATACTGGCAACATTTGGCCGCTATTCGTTTGGTTTTCGATCGTCTGTCTGATGGTGACCAGCTGATAGCTCTGGGTGACTTTAATATCCCAGAACTTATGTGGTCAAATGTTGAAAATTCACCGTCTTTACAGCTTAACTCCCACCACGACTTCCCTGCGGGCATGTTGGACATGTCACTTGTGCAAATTAACCACGTTAGAAATTCTTTAGGTCGGCTGTTGGACTTATGTTTCGTTTCTGATCCTGATGGAATTACTCCTTCCAGAACTTTGCCCCTTTCCTACCTTGAGGATCCATATCATCCCACTCTTGAGCTTTCAATCGAAAACAATTCCTGAATTGATCTTAAGTCTACACTTAAATCTCATAAGGTTCGTTTCTTCCGTAAGGCTGACTTTATGAAATTAAATAAGCTAATTTCGGAATTGGATTGGTCTGATTTACTGGCATGTGAGGATATAAACATCGCATTACAAAAATGTTACTTCACTTAAAATTCATTTTTCGACGCTTGCGTGCCGTGGAATTATCCGTCCTTATAAAGGCACCTTATAAATTTAAAGAATAGTATGAGTAGACTTTTAAAAAAACATAGATTATCTGGTTGTACAGTTAGTTATTCAAGATACTTAGTAGCTCGGTCCAATTTCACCGTGCATAACGCAGAATGTTATAGGAGTTATATTCGCCGCTGCAAGATACAAGTTTTATAACTTTGTAAACACTAAGCGTAAACATGCGTCTTTTCCCCCACTGCTTACGTTTGAGAACTCTTATGCGCACACTGATCAGGCAATGGCAGATCTCTTTGCGCAGTTTTATATAAGTTTGTGATATGTGGAGTGATAAGTTTTTTATAAAGCTTAGGAATTGCTGACAATTTAGAGATGCCTCTATAATTAGCAGCGTCGGATTTTTTCCCTTTTACATGCAGCGGAATAATGAAGGATTCCTTCCACATAAGAAGAAAGATCGAAGTTTCCAGCGATAGATTAAAGAGTTTAACGAGCGGTTTGCACAGAGCCTCAGCGCAGTTCTTCAGAACACATCCTGGTACTCCATCAGGGCCTGGCGAATACACGGGCTTGACCTTAAGAAGATCCGATAACACACCACTTTGATCAAAAGATGGGCAAAATATAAGGTTGGCTGATTGGATATTATAAGTGTAAGGCTGAGCTGAACTGCTGCTAGGTGAATACGTAGTTTGAAAAAACTGTGCAAAGAGATCTAACGTAAACAGTGAGGAAAAAGAAAGGAAAGTTATAAAACTGCTTCGTATCCTGAGTAAATTGAATTCTGCAGCGGCGAATATAACTCCTATGTTTGTTTAAAAGTCTACTCATACTGTTCGTCCGTAGAGCGTTTTGTGGCCACTACGTCGAATTTGAACTCGTGGGCAAACCCGTAGATCCCGGAGTCGTAGTCAAAAGAACATAAAAAGGTTCTGACTAAAGGTACCTGGATTCTGCAAGGGAATGATCGGGTTGACCAGGCGCTTGCTGTGGTCAGGCTAGAGTTGATGTGGGGTACTTGAAATCCTGGGCTGGTTCTCCTCAAGTACAGATGGTATGGTGGTTCGGCGGATTCCTTATCATATATAGGAGGCACTTGAAGTAGGTTCGATGATGAAAGTTCTATTGGTGGTCGGTTAACACTGTAGCCACGCGAAGTACATAGCTTTCAAAAAGTCTTACTTGTGAACCGTTTTACACAGGAACACTCGAAGTAGGTTGATTTTAAGTGCCGAAGTTCAGACAATGAGTAACGAGACGATTCACTCTGATTTCGCAACTGTCTTTATTTCAGAAGAAAAATTCTTATATAAGATGCTAAATTATACATAATTAAATCTAGGAAAGGTCAATGTTATGAACGTGCTCAAACTAATGTTAATGCTAAGGTCACCCACCTCTGAGTCTGCTGACTATGCATTGCTTGTTTTTTGCTTGGGTTTTGCTTGCCTCGGTCAGTCCGTCATTCTTCCCGCTGATAATGCTGATTTCTGCTTCTGGCGCCGTCTACTAGTGCTGAATTAATAGGTTGGATATAGTTTTATGCTTATAACTAATTATTAATAGGTGTGCCAATAGGTTAGTGGGTTTTTATATTGCGACAGTGGCGGCGCTAGCCTCGTTGGCGCTCGGGGCGAAAGACGCTTTTGCCGAATACTTGGAACAAGTCACGGAACATCGTGTTTTTTAAAATTTAACTTTTCTTGCCTTCGCCTCTGCAAAAGCAGTGATGATATCATTATAATCTACTGATGTAGCTATGCCAAAACTTTTTTGCTTTTTTTTTTTTTCGGTAAAATTTTTTGCACCAATTTTGCCGCCCCTTAGTCTTGGCGCTCGGGGTGACTGCCCCTTTCGCCCCCCCTCGCGCCGCCACTGTATTGCGACATGCTGATGCATATTGATTGGATCAAATTACTAAGTGTGCATATAGGGTAGTAGGTCTTGGCACTAGGTGCCAACATTCTCCCCCCCATTGAGAGACTCAATCCAATGCGGATGTGCGTTGTTGTTGGACCGTCTCAGTGAACCGTTACCTTAACCTTGCACAATCATATTTTTATCCGGCCTGTTGTCTCCTTCGCCTTGTCGCTTGGCCTCATAACTATTTTCCTTCGGCATCCCATATAGTATTAGACGTTTGTTCTTGTTGGTCAGTGTGCATACAGGTCTCTTGGTCCTTTCTTGGCCTTGCTTCTTGCTCCATTTTGAAGATGCCTGTTACCCATGCCGGGTGATGTGTCTCCTTTAGAATTGGAGGTGACTTCCCTTGTTTACTCTCCCTTGCACTCTGTGCTCTTCAGTTGTGAGTTGACAAACTTGGGCTTGTGGTTCAGGATCCGTCTGCGGCTCTCCTCCGCTGATGTTCAGAGTTGATGACTCCAATTGTAGTCCATGTGTGTCAGTCATCCTTCTGGTGATTATGTTAATCTGTGATTCGGAATCTAGGAGTGAGAGGAATTGCTGAGGGGTTCCGGCTGGTCCATGTATTTCCACTTGGGCGGTTGGTAACAGAACGATGGGCTTATCTGTAAGCAGGGCTGTGGCTGAACACATTAATCGTGATGAACTGGATCGAAGTGGAACAGCCGACGTATTTTTCTGCATTGTTACTTGACTGGTTGCCTGACGCTCAAGATTTTCTAACATCTCCTTTAGAGATTGTCGATTGGTTGGATCGGTGATGGCTAGTTCTAGAGATGACAGTGTGTTTGGATCCAATCTTTCCTCAATGATGTGTATCAAGATTGGGTCCCAGTTGTTTGTTGACACTTTGAGTGCGTTGAGAGTGGCGAGAGTGGTTCGCAGTACGGTATCATGTAAGCAGCTGGTCCGCTGATCCATTTGTTCTGGGGTGCCGAAAAGCTCTTGGATCGCGGATTTAATCAACAGCCGTTCATTTTGGTATCGATTCTTTAGCCGTTGCCAGGCATCCTGGTATTTGATCTGTCCGCCTATTGCCGTTGAGATTGGGTTTTGTGCTTCACGTGTTCCATGATTCTCTTTTTCTCGTCATGTTTGTGCCTTTGGCTCGAGATTTTCGCTTATTTTCCGGTGCCTTTATGACGGGCCTCACAATGATGGAATTCCATCCGAAAATATTGCTTTATTTTTTTCAACAAGCTCTTCTAACTCTTTTTTGGCCCTTGGGAAATACTCATTCTCAGGACTTAGTGCTAGCTCATGAAGTTTGGCATCATTTTTATACCCTTGCAGAGAGTAATATAATTTTGGTCAAAAGTGTGCAACGCAGTGAGAGAGACATCTCCGACCCTATAAGGTATATATATTCTTGATCAGGATCACCGCCTGAGTCGATATAAGCTGTCTGTCCGTCTGTGTGTCTGTCCGTCTGTCTGTCGGCTTCTACGTAAACTAGTCTCTTAGTTTTAGAGCTATCGAGTTGAAACATTGCACACATCCTCCTTTTCCTTGCCGGTAGTATATATGTAAGTCGGAACGACCAATCGGTGGACTATATCCTATTGCTGCCTGATTGATCGGAAATGCCATAACTTTGGAGTTTTTTAAGTTAGAAAAATGAGATTTGGTACAGATTCCATTTTGGGCAAATTAATTAGGGAATTTATTTGCCTTATTTGCCAAATTTCATAGGGATCGGCCAACGATATCCAATAGCCGCCGGATCGGAACGATCGGAAATTGCACAACTGCAAGGGTATATCAACTTCGGCTCCGGCCGAAGTTAGCTTTCCTTTCTTGTTTTTTTTTTATTTTTTTATATTAATGCCCTACTATTATTAACAAAGTAAATATTTGGGGATTCCCTTGAAAAACTAACTCTAAAGCCCCTAAAAAGGCCCATCTTTCAAAGATCTCCGAAAAATTTCATGCAAATGAAGTGAGTTTCTATAAAAAAAAATATATAAACCAAAAAACATAAGACCAGAATATTTTGATTTTAATTAAACTTCATTTTCGTCCCCCCTTAAGACTCTTCAGCTGCTTGCTGTGAAAGCTGAGCTGTCGATTGACTTCCGACACCACCTTCATCTGATTTTCGTTGAGATCGACGAAGATCTCCTGATAGAGCTCCCCAGGAAGTCCCAGCAACGATGGCTGCAGGTTCTGGGCCATCTGCGTCAGCTGCTGCGATCTCATCGGCTGGAAAAGATTCTGCTTCAACTGAAATGATAGTTCATCCAGTTTCCGGAATCTGTGGGCTTTGGCGAATGGGCTTCGATTTCGGCTGGATATTGAGAATATATCGGCCGATCGAGAGACTAATGCTGAAACCGGGCAGTTTCGAGCTTGGCGCCGGGGAAAGAGTTACCATTAGCTGGTCACCCACGGTAATGGCCATCAGGCGGGACTGCAGAACGGTGACCAAACCCGCTCCCTGGATGGCGTGCTTGTCGAGCAAAATGCGCAGTCGCATTGTGTAGGCGGTGTCATTGAAACCGATGACATATTTGGCGGGCTGTTCACTCAATAGCTGGACATTGCGGGCATAAAAACTGCTAAAGGCCGGCACCGGTAGAAGGAGATGCCTCTTGTCCAAGTACGTCTCCTCCTCCGCATAGCCCAACTCCAGAGCCAGCAGGCTATTTTTTGTCCTTGTACTGTTCCATTAGATTCTCCAGATGCTTCGGCACCGACTCTAAGTTGGCATGTTCCAAGATCAGTGGTGGCAGCTTCAGACTGCGGTTCTGCGGCAACAATTGTCGCCGATGCTTCTTGGGGGCCAATTCGGGGCCTTTAGATTCGCCTGTTGCTGCAACCTATTGCTCGCCGGATGTCGAGGGTCCTGCCATTTCGAAAACTGAAGGGTGTGCTATTTCTGACTTTAAATTTTGTACGATCCTATTCAACAAATGAAGTGACTGTCATTTCCATCTCAACTTCTCAATGACAATCAGAAAATAGAGTCTACTGCGTAAGTGCGCTGGCATTTATTGCGATTTTTCGTTGGCCGAACCAATTAAAAGTGGGGCAAATAATTTTCCACAGAATTTGTATAGAATTTGTGCAACAGATTGTGCACTTTACAGCGAATATATATACATCTATATATTCAGCTTATTTACAAATATATTTTTTTTCAGCTATTTTATGTAAATAAACTTATTGGTTCATTGTTCATTCCGCGTCATCACTAAATCCGGTTCGTCGAAATGCCGATTAGTCATTTGTTTACGACTAATGATGAAAATTAGGTCACTAAAACTAATTATTATGCCTCTTACGGCAATTTAGGAATAGAAATTTAGGGATAAGGTTTAGCTTACTGGCCAAGTAACTATCAGTGAAGTGTGTCTATATTGTAGTTTATCCTATTGCTATATATTGAAATGAAGAAATGTTATTTCTGTCTTCCCCAAGTTCGTCAAAGAAAGAGTTTTGTGAATTTTCAAAAAAAAATTGTTTGTGGATTATTTCTTGTTAATGTGACCTTTTTGTGTTTCTATTTGTCTTGCAGTTGTTGATCTGGTACGGAATACTATTTGACTATGATGACTGAAGTGATTTTAATGGTTGTGAATCGATTGGTATATTTTGTGGGTCTTCGTTTATGTTCAAGTTTGGCTCAATTCTGCTGAGTGCGTCAGCGACTACGATTTGCGACTCTTTTTTGAATACGACTTCGTAGTCGTAAGCGGCCAGGATAGTTTTCCATCGAAGTAGTTTTGGATTCTGGCCTTTCAGATTTTCTAACCAGATTAATGGCTTATGGGCCGTGACTATTTTGAATCTGCACCCGAAGAGGTATGGTCTGAAATGGCCTACAGACCAAATAATAGCTGGCATTTCTTTCTCTATCGTAGAATAGCGGTCAACGTGAATGGTTTATTAGAGTGCAGTCGCTTGACATACTACATACCGACATAAAAGATGGAGAACCCTGTATAATATGTACATACATATATGTATCTATGTTTGGGTGCCAGAAAATGTTATGTATGCACTGGTCCTTTATTTATATATATATATATATATAAGGTTGTCAAATATCTCCCTTCCGCCTTTTTGTCTTTTGAATTTCGCGGCTATGTATATTATACATCGAGTTAGACCGGCATTTGGCATCTCGAGACATCGCCCAGGAGATGGGAGTTAGTCACCAAACCATTTAAAACCATCTGCAGAAGGCTGGATACAAAAAAAAGCTTGATGTTCGGGTGCCGCATGATTTGACGCAAAAAAACCTTCTGGACCGAATCAACGCCTGCGATATGCTGCTGAAACGGAACGAACTCGACCCATTCTTGAAGCGGATGGTGACTGGCGACGAAAAATGGATCACATACGACAATATCAAGCGAAAACGGTCGTGGTCGAAGGCCGGTGGCCAAACAGTGGCCAAGCCGGGATTGACGGCCAGGAAGGTTTTGCTGTGTGTTTGGTGGGATTGGAAGGGAATCATCCACTATAAGCTGCTCCCATATGGCCAGACGCTTATTTTCTACCATCTACTGCGAACAACTGGACCGCTTGAAGCAGGCGATCGACCAGAAGCGTCCAGAATTGGCCAACAGGAAGGGTGTAGTGTTCCACCAGGACAACGCCAGACCACACACTTCGTTGATGAGTCGTCAGAAGCTACGGGAGCTCGGATGGGAGGTTTTATCGCATCGACCATATAGCCCGGACATAGCGCCAAGTGATTACCACCTGTTCCTATCCATGGCGAACGCCCTTGGTGGTGTAAAGTTGAACTCAAAAGAGGCTTGTGAAAAGTGGCTGTCCGAGTTCTTCGCAAATAAGGAGGGGGCTTCTACGAGGGAGGTATTATGAAGTTGCCGTCTAGATGGAAACAGATTATCGAACAAAACGGCGCATATTTGAACTAAATCCGATCACTGTAACACTTTTTATAAAGCATTGAATAAAGAGCAAAAAAGCGAAAGGGAGATATTTGACAACCTTATATTATTTACATAAAAGAGCTGAAAAAAATATATTTGTAAATAATCTGAATATATAGATGTATGTATATTCGCTGTAAAGTGCACAATCTGTTGCACAAATTCTATAAAAATTATTATTATTATTTATATATATACAATATATCTGTATATATATGTATTTACAGTATATTACGTAATACGTAGTGTGAATCCGATACGCATTTCCCTGTTTTCCTTGCTTCCCTGTGTTTAGTGTAAGTTGTATGCCATTCGTATAGTGCTACTGTGTTTCCTTCCACCTTTGTCGTTGTTTTTTAATGTTATCGACTTCAACTGTAATGTATGTGATTTAGTAAATATATATATTTTTTTTTTAGAACAATAAATGTTAAGTTGTTCGTGGAACGTTTTGTTGTTTTCTCTTCTTTTTCTTATTATTTTTTTTTATACCCTTGCAGAGGGTATTATAATTTTGGTCAAAAGTGTGCAACGCAGTGAAGGAGACATCTCCGACCCTATAAAGTATATATATTCTTGATCAGGATCACCTCCTGAGTCGATATGAGCATGTCCGCCTGTCCGTTTCAACGCAAACTAGTCTCTCAGTTTTGGAGCTATCGAGTTGAAACTTTGCACACATCCTTCTTTCCTTTGCAGGCAATATATAAGTCGGAACGGCCGGGATCGGTCGACTATATCCTATAGCTGCCATATAACTGATTGATCGGAAATGCCATAACTTTGGTGTTTTTTTAAGTTGGGTTGGGACTTTCCACACATGTTATATTTGACCAAAATATCTTGTGTACAAAATTTCATAAGGATCGGCCTACTATATCCTATAGCTGTCATACAACGACCGGAATTGGCATAACTTTGGTGTTTTTTAAGTTAGAAAGATTGGTACAGATTACTCGTTGTGCAAAATAATTCAATATACCAAATTTCATAAGGATCGGCCGACTATATACGATCCGCTATATATCTAATAATATAAGATGCGTGGCGCCACCTAGCGGACTGCGACTGAACTGCAAGGGTATATCAACTTCGGCTCCGCCCGAAGTTAGCTTTCCTTTCTTGTTTATATATAACATATGTATAATATTTTCCTTTGATTAATTTTATTGATTTTATTTCACTAATATGGTTCTATTCGTAGTGCGTGGTGTGTAAAAAGAATTCAACAGTGTACAAGCCAACGCGGCATCAAGTGTCGCTCCGCCACTCTGGCGCGTCATTAGCTCTTGGCGGCAGTCACTGCACAGCAACGCAACAAGAGTTTCACAAGCGGCCTAAGACAAATAGATACATACATACATGTTTGCTTGATATTTGCCAAAGGGAACAGTATAATATTTGTGCAGGCTTAATTTATTCTTCCATTTTTTTTTTTTATAGTATTCTTGTTTTTATGTATTTACATTAGCGTTTGTGTAAATTGCTAAATGGAAACGATCCCGATGCCTTAACAGCGGTTGTTGCACACATATACGGTCGTTAATCACACAACTTACTTATTTATGTATTTCATAATAATGCGTTTGCGTTCATGTAGATTGATAAATGGAAACGATCCCGGTGCCTTAACAGCGAATGTTGTACACAATACGCTCGTTAAGATCACAACTTACTCAACTTGTAATCTTACACAACTTGTAAACCACTGTGTGCGGATTGTCCCTTTGCGTTGTCGGCGATTGATGTACACATTGGCAAGTCGGTGATATTTGAGGGCACGTTGTTATTTTTCGGTTCTTGAGCAGAGAGTTCTGGTCACAACGAAGTCTAATGTTCGACTGATCTATTTTCTTAGTATTCTCCTTCTTCAGTGAACCACGCTCGGCCACAGCGACGCCAGGTTGTCGCCGCGACATAACGGTTGTTTTTAGAAGTGCAAAACTACAACCAATCGCAATTAAGCTATAGGCTGATGCGATATTAGCATAGTGTTGAAATTACTATTCCGATGATATCCCCAAAAAGCATACTCGTATTCTCTCGCACGCCAAGGGCTCTCCGACACACACACGGTCGCCACAAACAGCAGTTTGAGATGTCGAATTTGTGATCGATCTATTTATCGTTTCTTAATTTTTTACCATTTTTTTGAGCTGCTGTGTATTGATGATACCGGTGCCTTATCAGCGATTGATGTACACATATACAGTCATCGCACACAGCTTGTTGGTATAGTAGTTGTAAATTGTCCCACACAAGCGAACCCGGTGCCTTATCAGCGTTTGATGTACACATATACGGTCGCTTGCGTGGCATTTAGAATTTGATTTCGTTTGTTTCGTTTATTGCATTGGCACTTGCACGTTATTATGTTTTATTTCCTTTTGCCGTTGTTCTCTCTTTTAAGTACGTATGTATTATATGTAATTATTTCACTACTAAAAGTTTCCACAATCACAGCTGTCACCTGTTCACTCACCTCAGCCTACAAGGAAAATTAGAACGATAAGCATAGTGGGCATGGTTAATCCCTTGTTCGTAGTCCGGTTGCGCCAGTTACAGTCTCGTGTCCGTGGGAGTAGAGGAGATGTCGTATGAGATTATCGCTTTTTAAAATGCTGAAAGGACAGCTTGCAAATAAAGTGACTGTGTTGCTTGGAGTACAAAATAAGAATGGTGTTTTATTATAAAGAAGTGTGAATGGGTATATGTATGAGTGAACGAGAGTAGTGTGTATTCGTCAGAGTTCTTGCGTTGGCGATCTTGTTGTTGTCCATCGGCGCTAGTCTTGCAGTTGCCGGGTCTGCGTTCTCTCTCCGTGGCTGTGGAAAGGGGTGTGTTAACTCGCTCGATACACAGTTTAGTAGTCTTCAACTTCTAAATGAGTCTCTAAAGCGTAAGAAATCCTTGTGGCAAATAATCTTCAGCCTGCTCAGCCGACAACTATGCAACCGCTTATATCTCTGGCCACCCCAAGGGCCGGACCTGAGCAAAATTCGGCGTCCGAATATCTCAGAATTAATGAGCAATTGTCCGATATGTCCTCTGTGGCATTGCTTCAAGTGATCCCAGACACAATAATTCAAACCCCCGTAACAGTCATCAAACAGTGTAAACAACCGTCCGCACCCCTGGTTCGTACTGATGCCGCAGTATTAGTTACGGCGGCACCAAAACCCTTGCAGGTGATCCCACCATCAAAACACATTTTTGTTTCCCGGCTTGCCCCTGATACTTCTGAGATTGATATCTCTTACAGCAAAGCCAAAAAAAAAGTCGACATAAAGGTGGTGGACATTACAAAATTTAAATATTCATACACCAGGCCAACGTCATCTTTCAAAATACGCGTGCCTTTGCAGATGTTCAGACGATTTGTTCCGCCAGCTTTTGGACGGAGAATATTATCGTCCAAGAACATGCGCCGAGTACGGTGAAAAAAAAATAACGACACCTGCGGGTGTAAAACTCCCACATGTTACGGCCACTGACCAACCTTCCACCCCTCATCTTCCACACTTTTAAAACACTAATGTCTAAAAAATGTTAAAAAACTTTTAACTAAAACTAATGACTAGAGGGTTACGTAGTAAACTTCCCAAACTGTATTCTGATAGTTCTTTCTTTGCATCTCACATTATTGTATTTACAGAAACTTGGTTAAAGCCGGAGATCTTAAGCTCCGAAGTTTTCCTTGTAGGTACACCACTTTTAGATGTGATAGAACTCTGCGAAGGGGAGGAGGAGTGTTAATCTCTGTAGACTCCAAACTCGCTTCTGAAGAGGTAAAATCACAAGAGTTTGGTGACATTGAATTCCTTTGCATCAAAATCATTTTGTCCGATCAATCTTTGTGTGTTACCTGTTCGTACATACCACCTTCGTCCGAACCGCCAACATACTGGCAACATTTGGCCGCTATTCGTTTGGTTTTCGATCGTCTGTCTGATGGTGACCAGCTGATAGCTCTGGGTGACTTTAATATCCCAGAACTTATGTGGTCAAATGTTGAAAATTCACCGTCTTTACAGCTTAACTCTCACCACGACTTCCCTGCGGGGATGTTTGACATGTCACTTGTGCAAATTAACCACGTTAGAAATTCTTTAGGTCGGCTGTTGGACTTATGTTTCGTTTCTGATCGTGATGGAATTACTCCTTCCAGAACTTTGCCCCTTTCCCACCTTGAGGATCCATATCATCCCACTCTTGAGCTTTCAATCGAAAACAATTCCTGAATTGATCTTAAGTCTACACTTAAATCTCATAAGGTTCGTTTCTTCCGTAAGGCTGACTTTATGAAATTAAATAAGCTAATTTCGGAATTGGATTGGTCTGATTTACGGGCATGTGAGGATATAAACATCGCATTACAAAAATTTTATTTCACTTAAAATTCATTTTTCGACGCTTGCGTGCCGTGGAATTATCCGTCCTTATAAAGGCACCTTATAAATTTAAAGAATAGTACGAGTAGACTTTTACAAAAACATAGATTATCTGGTTGTACAGTTAGTTATTCAAGTGCATAACGCAGAACGTTATAGGAGTTATATTCGCCGCTGCAGGATACAGTTTACTCAGGATCCGAAGCAGTTTTAGAACTTTGTAAACACTAAGCGTAAACATGTGTCTTTTTCCCCACTGCTTACGTTTGAGAACTCTTATGCGCACACTGATCAGGCAATGGCAGATCTCCTAGCGCAGTTTTTTCAAACTACGTTTTCACCTATCAGCAGTTCAGCTCAGCCTTACACTTATAAAATCCAATCAGCCAACCTTATATTTTGCCCATCTTTCGATCAAAGTGGTGTGTTATCGGATCTTCTTGAGGTCAAGCCCATGTATTCGCCAGGCCCTGATGGAGTACCAGGGTGTGTTCTGAAGAACTGCCCCGAGGCTGTGCAAACCGCTCCTTGTGCAAACTCTTAATCTATCGCTGGAAACTTCGATATATTTATGTGGAAGGAATCTTTCATTATTCCGCTGCATAAAAAAGAGAAAAAATCCAACGCTCTAAATTGTCAGCAATTCCAGAGCTTTTTGAAAAACTGTGTGCAATAATAACTCCGTGCCAGCATGGCTTCATGAAGCGCCGCTCCACCACTACCAACTTATTGGAGCTAACGTCTTTTATCACGGATGGGTTCCGGATTGGCTTACAAACAGACGTCATTTACACTGACTTAAGTAAAGCATTTGACTTTGTTAACCTTTCGCTTCTTATAAGTAAACTCAGTCTTTTGGGATTCCCAACTGATCTTCTTATCTGGATTTCGAGCTACTTATCTGAGAGAACCCAACGTGTTTTTTTAAAGATGTTACCTCGCGTTTAGTCCGCGCCACATCTGATGTGCCCCAAGCAAGCCATCTTGGCCCCTTACTTTTTACACTGTATAACCAGTCTAGACTTCAATTCGATTTGGATAAACTTCAATATTGGTGTTTAGCAAATAACCTAAAGCTTAATGGATCGAAATGTAAACTTATGTGTTTTTACCGATCTAGTCCTCACCAGGCTATGTACTTTCTCTATGGGAACGCCTTAGAACGAATAACTCACTTTAACGATCTAGGTGTCCTATTAGATTTAAGCCTTAAATTTACCGACCATATACATATCTACCATGGTTAATAAAGCTATGGGTTTTATTAAAAGAAGGTCAAAAGAATTTAATGTCCCGTACATAACTAAAACGTTATATACATCATTGGTCCGTCCGATTCTTGAGTATGGATCGTGTGTCTGGAGTCCTCAATATGGAGTACACCAAGATCACATTGAATCTGTACAAAAAAACTTCCTGACTTTCGGTCTTAGGGGACTTAATTGGGATGCAAATCTTTACTTCCTCTCTTATCGTAGTAGACTTTTACTAATCAACAAACCGTAGAACGATGCTGGGTGTCATGTTTCTATATAATCTTATGTATGGAAATATAGACAGCCAGCAGTTACTAGCACGCTTAAATTTTAACGTTCCTAGTAGAAGGACTAAAAAATTTCGTCCTCTACTCCTCAGCCATTGTAGTTGGGCATAGCCATATGCCCAACACGATCCGTTCAAGGTATTATGTTCGGACTACATTGGTCTCTACCACATGCTGCTACTTTGCTCTACTAACAATCTTAAATCGCTTATATTAACCGCCTTATCTGTGCAACACTCTTCCTCGTGATATCTTTTTTCAACTCTTCGCTTAACTATCTCGGATCTATTCCAGCGATTCGAGCCGTACGTTACGCTGCAGCGTCCCTCGGTCGGTTGGACGGGAGGTGGTCTGTACGTATGTAGTGGGAACCGCGCAAAAAAAATAATATGGGCAATTCGACAGATGAGACCATACCTGGAGGGGTACAAGTTCGACGTGATCACGTATCATATGGCGCTGAAGTGGCTGAATAATATAGAGAGCCCACTTGGAAGGATCGTGAGATGGGTCTTCGAGGTTCAACAATATGATTATGTTATCAGCTACAGGAAAGGCAAGCTGAATGTAGTTGCAGACGGTTGCCCGCCAACCGTTAGTAGAAAAGTTGAGGAGTGCCACAGCAAACGAAGACGTGAAGTGCGTTTGGATAAGCGCACTAAAAAGGAAAATGCGAGAAAACCCACAGAAATGGCCAGAGTACGCAGAAGAGGCAGGCCTGGTATACCGACATGTTCCGCATAGAGCGGAAGCGAGGAAATAGCATCATGGAAGCTGTGTGTGCCGATGGATATGAGGCAGCAGGTGCTAAAGGAGAACCACGACGAACCCACAGCGGGACATCTAGGCGGAAGGCCAGGGAATCAAAGGGACATAAGAAAGTATGTCAGGAAGTGCGAGATATGCATGCGGTATAAAGCAAGTCAGATGCAGACCTCAGGAAAAATGCTGACACAGGTCCCAGAGGAGCCATGGGCGACGGTATGTGCGGACTTCGTGCGACCGTTGCCGAGGTCCAAGCATTGAAACACCATGCTTTTGGTAATGATCGATCGATTTTCAAAATGGACAGAAGTGGTCCCAATGTGGAAAGCCACAACGGAGACGCTGCAGAAGGAGATACGGGGTGCCAAAGGTGATGGTGACAGAGCTTCAAAAATTTTCTCGAGGAGCTCGGAGTTCGTCATCAGTTTACCACACCATACACGTCACAGGAAAACCCTACAGAAAGGGCAACCAGGACGGTTAAGACGATGATCGCCCAGTTTGCAGGCAATGACCAAAGGACATGGGACGAACACTGGCCAGAATTAATGCTGGCAGTAAACTCAAGCGTGTCAGACTTCACGGGATACTCGCCATGCTTCGTAACCCAAGGCAGAGAGCCAAGAATTCCAAAGGCAATATACGATAAAGGGACATTGGGGACGGGAGCAGCAGTGAAGATCGGCGACACAGTGTGGGCAATGGAGCACCATTTGTCCAAAGCAATCGAAGGTTTCGCGGCGAAACTAGCGCCGAGATACGACGGGCCGTACACAGTAATGAATTTCATTCGGCCAGTGATTGCCGTGCTACAACAAGTTGGCATGAAGAAAGAGAAAAGAGCACACGTAAGTGAGCTAAAAGCCCAAGTGGAGGAGTCGGCACCACACCAAAAAGAGGAACATGCAGAATACATACACGAGAACGGAATTACACGAACAAACGGAGAATGGAATGAGGAGGAGACCCACAACGGGAGCATGGAAGTGGATACAAGAACCGCAAGAACGGATCTATTCCAGGCGGCAGAAATGCGAGTCTATAAAAAGGCAGCGGGGGACACCGGCCGGCCTTCTTTTTTTCTTTACCCAAGCCAACATGGATGCATCGAACACGCCCTCATCAAACACAACGCCGGTGGTCTCTTTCGACGACGGTGACCTGGAGATCCTAGACATGCCAGGATGGGACGTCCGGCGGCTCTGGGCCACGAGGAGGATCCTCCGAGTGATGACCCAGGATACAAACGGAGTGCGAGGAATCCCGGTGGGTACGGCCACCGTGGAGGAGGAGGAACACCACAAAAATGCTAGCACGGCGGCGTCGGACGGACCAGCGCGGCTTGTTTAGAAAGTACGGAAGAGAAGAAATGCGTCGTGTGCAGACGATAGGTATCCTGGTGTCATAGTGATAGCGACGGATCGGCCTGGCGTACGCCTTGTCGATTCCTGAACGTTAAGACCCGGTGTGATCCTGTAAAGCGAGGGGTAGCCAGCTCGGAAACTCAAGCCCAACAGTGAAACCAAGCAGGGACACCCGAGAAAGTCAGTAGAATCCTGATCCAGGCGCTGGGGCGTATGCAGAGCGTATCACCTGGAGTTAAAGGAGACGCGACGCCAAAACCTCTGGTCTACCATAGATCCTGCGGAGCGTATGCACGCAGGTGTTTGGAGGTCTGTGGGGTAGGTACCGAGAAGCGCATCCTACCCGGCGTAGAGTCAGTAGAATCCTGATCCAGGCGCTGCGGCGTATGCAGAGCGTATCACCTGGAGTTAAAGGAGACGCGACGCCAAAACCTCTGGTCTACCATAGATCCTGCGGAGCGTATGCACGCAGGTGTTTGGAGGTCTGTGGGGTAGGTACCGAGAAGCGCATCCTACCCGGCGTATGCCTGGAAGGTGAGCCTATCGGTCTGCTACCCGGATTAGGTGCCGGCCACGGCTAAGGGGCATTCCCAGTGAGCCAAGGATACCGAAGGTCCACGGCACCCACTAAGGAGAAGCAGCGAGAGGATCAGGATCAGGAGCAGCGGCGACAACGGGAGCAGCGATAGGATCAGGATCAGGAGCAGCGGCGACAAGGGAGCAGCAACAGGAGCGGCGCCAACGACAGGAGCAGCGGCGACGACAAGGGAGCAGCGACGACAAGAGAGCAGCGACGACAACAACAGCGACAGCACAGGCCCCGCAGCTGGAGCACGTGAGTCCAAACGGAGGGAACCGGGAGCCGATTCGGCGCCAGGTACCAAGACCACACGGCCTGCTGGGCGCAAGCTTTGGGAGGACGTGTATATTGGCACCAACCTGGAGCGGTGATCAGGGTTCGACGGGAGGACGAGCGGTCGGTCGCCAGAGCCCAGCAGCCGGTGAGATTCACCCTTTTTTTAAATTTGTCGCAATAAAGGGGATTTATTTAAACCGCGTTATTTAAAATCACATCGAATATATAAATTCGGTGGAACGTTCCCCCAAACTCTGTGAGCTAGCCGCGGCATTTGTTGCGAGCAAAAGTTAGCAAAAACAGTTCGTTACAGAGTAATTCCATCAGGATCAGAAACGAATCATAAGTCCAACAGCCGACCTAAAGAATTTCTAACGTGCAGTTTCACTCCGAGCTTCAAAGAGTAAAGACGTGCAACAAGCTTACGCTCCAAGCAACACCTTATCAGCTTAATAGACGACCCGATCCACAACTACTTTATGCCCAATTACATATAAAACAAAAAAATTCAAAGAACAAGTAAACTCCTTTACACATAGCAGGGCCCGAGCCCAAAAAACACGGTATTGTCCCGTCCACCCGAACACCCGTGGACAATGATAAACTTAATAACAAGTGAACCGAAATATATTATTATCAATAGAACCGACAATGAAACCTTTGAAAAAATATCACGGTTTATTGTTAAAAAAGTAGTAGATTTCGCCTGCAATGGAGCAGTCATAACTTGCAAGAAAACCAGATCTGGTCTCCTTGTCAAAACAAAAAACCACATTCAGGCAGAGAAACTCCTTAAAATAAAGTCTTTTCACAATTTCCCGGTCCACGCTGAAGAACACAAAACTCTGAACTCCTCCAAAGGCATTATCTACTCCAACGACCTACGGAATATCGACGAAAAAAAAATCTTGGAAGAACTAAAATCTCAAAAAGTTACTGACGTCCGTAAAATACTAAAAAAAGACAACAGTGACACAAATAAAACAACAGAAACAGGCCTAATTATACTAACTTTTTCAACAATTACCCTACCCGACAAATTGTGGATAGGATATGAAGTCGTTAACATACGTCCATACATTCCGCCCGAAGTTGAGATGCTTCAACTTCCGTAGATTTGGACACCCCTCCGCCTACTGTAAAAGCCCTAAGACATGCGCCTGCTCCGAAAAAATCCACACAATAAACAATGAACCATGCACCAATACCCAAACCTGTATCAACTGCAAATATGAAGATGACAAAATCTTACACCACAACGCAATGGACAAATCGTGGTCTGCCTTTACAAAACAAAAAGAACTTACCGCAATCAAAACGACTCAAAAAGTAGACCACAAGACAGCCCGCTCTATATACAACGCACGCCATACACACCCACCCATACCATACGCTCAAATAGCAGCAATTTCAACACAAAAAACACCAGCTATAGAAACACATATTAACTCATCAACACCAAACACTATGTCCAGACAAATTATCACCTACGAAGACTCCTCTGAAGAACACATGGACACCAGTGCATCAACATCATTACTCGCCGCACGTTTTGAAACTTCCAACGGACTAAAACTGAAAATATTCTCAACTAAATAAAATAAATTGAGCACCTCCTTGAAATCGAAAGATAAAAACAACCAAAAAAACAAAAATGATAAACAAACCAAAAGAAAGACATCTAGCGATAAGTATATAATGAGTACAGATGAAGAGTTGAGAAGGAGATTTGAGATTGGAGAAGGAATCGGATCGTCGGCGAGTGCAGACGTGTTTATTTTTTCTTTTTTTCCTATCTTCTTACAAGTAATTTAAATGCAAGCTATAAACATCAACACACAGTTGGCGAAAATACGCTTAGTGCGATGAACTTCGTACATTTTGTGTAAATAAACAAGAAGAAAATCCAAAACATTAAGCTATGAGTGAATTCGACACTCATACGGTGCTCCAACGTCAGAAAGACGACCGTCGGCTCTCTGCAACGAAACAACGCATACCACTCATTCGTGTAAACCCAAGACAACGCGACCGCTAACCCAACAAAAACTACCCAACCGCGATCAATAACTCTAAGCCCGAGTAATGAACTTAATCCAACATCGCTAGGCAGGGCGCGCTCTTGCTCTCCAGCGCTCTTGTTGGACAAAACCTTATACCCCTCCCTCTTGCCAACCTGCTTAGCCACGGTCACCAGTACAGTGACGCCACTAGCTACTTCTACAACAACTACAAAAGTATCGACTGTTCGCGCAATACCATCTACTGTAACAACGAAATCTACTGTGCAAGCAAATAATGCAGCACCTTACACCGGCGCGCTCTCCTCTAAACAACGTTCCGCCGTACAGACTGGCCTGGATCGGTACATACAAATAAAATGTAAGCTCAGCCCGCAGAACTTTAGGCTTGGTAATTCTGCCAAAATAACTCGCGGCACCTCAAAACAATCCACATCAGAGCCCAAAGAAGCAAACAGATTTGCTATTTTGGCAGATAAATCCGATCCGACAATAAAAAGCCCAAACCGCCGCCGATTTACATTAGAGAGAAAAGTTCTAATGCTCTCGTAAGCTCAATACTAAATCTAATCGGACCAGACAATTTTCACATAATTCTACTAACAAAGGGAAATATTCACGAAACAAAAGTTCAGACTAATACGGAAGTAAATTACAAAATTTTGTCGAAGTATTTAAACGACAAAAATAAAAACTTCTACACGTACCAATTAAAAAGCAGTAAAGGCCAGCAAGTAGTATACCTTAAAGTAGTATACCTAAAGTATACCTTAAAGGTATTGAACCGGAAATAACACCAGCCGAAGTTACAGGCGCACTAAAGAAAAAAGGTTTTAATCTAAAAAATGTTACTAACATTTTGAATAGAGAAAGAAAGCCTCAACCTCTGTTCAAGGTAGAACTTAAACCCGAAACAAAATCCAAGCCTCTGAAAAAAAATGAAGAGCATCCAATTTATACTCTCTAGTTCCTACTTCACCGCAGAATAATCGTAGAAGAGCCGCATAAGAGAAATGGGCCGGTGCAGTGTAATAATTGTCAGGAATACGTCCACACAAGAACTTACTGCTCCGTCCAGTATGCGTTTTTTGTGGAGAACTTCATGACTCCCACAAATGCCCAAAAAACAAACAGGATCCCAGCAGGAAAAAGTGTGGAAACTGTGGAGGCAACCATACGGCTAACTACAGGGGCTGTCCAGTCTACAAGGTACTGAAAAGTCGTACACATCAAAGAGTGACCACTGCTCGCTCACACATTACACCTATGAAATCAACGCGTGATGTCTTTTCCCCTACAGCCGTGAAACCTTCAGCTTATAATGAGTTCACCGACAAACCCGAAAGCTTTGCAGCTGCTCTAAAAATGGGCCTGAAAAGCACCGCCCCCACCAAGCCACGATCATCAGTTTCCCCTCACCAACCAGGAGAACAGTCTACGAACAAATTTGAAGCAATGATATGTAATCTTCAACAAAGGATTTGATTGAGCTGCTTGTTGCTCAAAACCAGACAAAGTAATCAATGGCTCCACTTCGTATATCACTGTGGAACGCCAACGGCGTCTCACAGCGCAAACTTGAGTTAGCTCAATTCCTTAATAACAACCATATCGATGTAATGTTACTCGCAGAAACTCATCTTACAAATAAATACAATTTCCCAATTCGAGACTACTTCTTCTACAACACGAATCACTCAGACGGGAGGCACCGGGATTCTGATTAGAAAACGCCACTAACTACATGCAAGCTACATCTATATAGGTACAGATGAACCACCGTTCCCTAAAGCTTGCCGACGTCCTCCTCGGTTTACAATATCCGAATCCCAATTCATGGACTATTTCAACTCTCTGAGCGAACAATTTATAGCAGCAGGAGACTTTAATGCCAAGCACACGCGATCTCGACTGGTGACTCCAAAGGGAAGGCAGTTGTACAACGCAATAATAAAACCAAGCAACAAGCTAGACTGTGTGTCACCTGGGACACTTACATATTGGCCAACAGATCCCAGAAAATTGCCAGACTTGATAGACTTGCAGTCACAAAAAACATTCCACGCAACCTGATAAACGCCAACTCCTTACCAGATCTATCGTCTGACCACTCTCCTGTACTCCTCCAACTAAATCTGCATCCAGTTGCGGTAGATAAACCATTCAGACTAACAACGAATAAAACCAACTGGCTCAAGTATAAAAAATATGTAAGTTCGCACATCGAGTTGAATCCACGTTTGAATGACGAAGCTGATATCAACTTATCCACAAACGCCCTTGAATCCGTCTTGGTCGCAGCAACTCGCATGTCAACCCCACAAACGCAAGAAACCTCGTACAATCAGAGATACACGAACGTTGAAATAGAACAGCTTGTTCAAGCAAAGCGACGCTCACGGCGAGACTGGCAATCCAACAGATGACCTTCTGCAAAACAAAGGCTTAAAGATACTACACAAAGACTCACAACTGCACTCCGTCAAGAAGAAGAAAGGTCCCAAAAACATTTCATAGAGAAGTTATCCCCAACGAGCTCCAAGTTCCCACTTTGGAGAGCACACTCATCACTCAGCGCACCAATAGAACCTGTAATACCAATTAGGACATCCACAGGCAACTGGGCGCGCAGCGACGGAGAAAGAGCCGAGAGATTTGCAGAACATCTTCAAATTGTATTTCACAGCATCAAACGGGATCTCACTGCCAGCGACATCAGATATCGACACATCTACGTATGATCCAATTGTATTCATACCACATGAGTTGCTCAAAATCATAAATGAAGAACTCAACCCAAAAAAATTCCCAGGATGCGACCTAATATCACCAATAATGATTATCGAACTTCTTCTCTGCGTAGTTCGAGCTATTTTCCAACGCTTCAATGCAATAACGAGACATGGACACTTCCCAGAGAGATGGAAAAAATCGATCATCATAATGATACCAAAACCTGGCAACGACCGCACAATTGCTTCATCTTATAGGTCAATTAGTTTACTAACGTGTCTATTAAAACTCTTCGAAAAATGCCTCTTGCCACATATTACCCCACATCTCAGAACACACATCAAAATACCGACTCATCAATTCGGTTTTCAAGAAAAACATGGAACCATCGAGCAGAAATCAGAAATGCATTCGAACAAAGGGAGTACTGCACTGCGATATTTATGGACGTATCACAAGCTTTCGACAGAGTATGGCTACAAGGTTTAATGCACAAAATAACAGAAATGCTCCCAACCAACACTCATAAACTTCTGAAGTCATACCTTTACAACAGGAAATTCTCAGTAAGATGTAATGCTGCCAGGTCCGATGATTACATCATCAGTGCCGGAGTTCCTCAAGGCAGCGTGTTAGGACCAACACTCTACCTTATCTACACTGCGGACATCCCAACGAGCATGCAACTCACCACATCCACTTTTGCTGATGACACAGCGATCCTAATCCGATCGAGATGCCCCAAGCAAGCAACGGCGCAACTTGCTAAACACCTGGTGTCAGTGGAGAAATGGCTATCCGACTGGCGAATTAAAGTTAACGAACAAAAATGCAAACACGTAACGTTCACACTTAACAGGCAAGACTGCCCCCCACTTATTCTAAACAACACAGTGGTTCCTGGCGTACACCTCGATAGACGTCTTACTTGGCGCAGCCACATTGAAGCCAAAAGAACTCATTTAAAGCTCAAAGCCAGCAACCTCCACTGGCTTATCAATAGCCGCTCGCCCCTTAACCTGGACTATAAGGTACTCCTATACAACACAGTTCTGAAACCAATCTGGATGTACGGCTCTCAGTTGTGGCGGAATGCCAGTAACAGCAGTGTGGATATAATGCAAAGAACACAGTCAAAAATTCTCAGAACCATCACCGGGGCACCGTGGTACGTTCGGAATGCAAACATTCACAGGGACCTTGACATACCACTCGTCAGAGAAGAGATAGCACAAATTGCAACAAAGTACTACAACAGGCTATCAGTACATCCAAATCATCTCGCAAGAGCCCTCACGCGAATTTCTAGCAGTTCCCGCCTACACCGCAACGACCTTCCAATCCAGCGCTAATTATCAGGACCATGTAGTCTCTATTCAGTTAAATTAAACTGTTCGTTATATTTGTCAACTTTATTGTCAGACTCATAAAGAGAAATCCAATAAATAAAATCAAGCTTAAAAAAAAAAAAAAAAAAAGATGAAGATTTAGAATTATAAAATTATAATAATAATAAATTAATATAATAATTTAATTTACCACATAAATAACTCGAACAACCCTTATGGCGGAGTAGCTCTCCTACTCCACAACTCCTTACAACAACAACAAACGCAAATCCGCAATATAAGCTTTACCTCAATCGCCGTAACAGAACATTCTAAAATCAAATTCACTATAATTTCTAGTTATATACCTCCTAACAAACCATTCACTTTACAAGAATTACAAGACACTTACAATTACATCAAAACTCCTATCCTAATAACAGGCGATTTTAACAGCTGGCACAAAAGCTGGGAATCACAATATAATAACCCACGAGGAAACTTATTATTCAATCCCTTCTAACCACTCTTAATAATGGCTCCCCCACCCACTTCACCACACACCACACCTTTACACATATTGACCTCTCTATAGCTTCCCCAGAACTATACTTACACTCTAAACGGACAATTGAAAACCAACTCTCAGGTAGTGACCACTTCCCAATTACAATCCAACTCTTTGAAAATATATCAACTGACTCCTTCGTCATTAAACCTAAATTCAACACTGATAAAGCCAACTGGCCCCTCTATCAAAAATTTAGTAAACAATTTTCCGACGACAGACCACTCAGCCAACAAATAAACCAAGAAACTGCCCACCTTTGTGCCATTATAAGACACAGTGCTCATTTATCCATACCACAATATCACCCAAACTCGCCCAAACAAGTCCCCTGGTGGGACACCGATCTACAAAAACTAAAAACCAAAAAAAAAAGTAGCCTGGCAAAAGCTGTGTCGCAATATAAATACAGCCAATATAATAACTTACAAAAAGGCCAACGCAATACTCAAATGAGAAATAAAACAAAAAAAATGCAAAGCCCTGCACGAATTTACCTCAGACATAAATCCACAAACTCCAATTCCTACAATATGGAAAAAAATCAATCGATTCTGTGGGCTCAAAACTAACACCCAAATTCATTGTCTAATTAACCCTAATAACACATCCGATACCCATACATCAAATATGACATCTCGAAAGCCCTATGTGAATTCTGGTCGAATGCATCACTTAATAATAACTTCCATCCATTGTTGGCAATTTCTTTATATAAGGTTGTCAAATATCTCTCTTCCGCTTTTTTGCTCTTTATTCAATGCTTTATAAAAAGTGTTACAGTGATCGGATTTAGTTCAAATATGCGCCGTTTTGTTCGATAATCTGTTTCCATCTAGACGGCAACTTCATAATACCTCCCTCGTAGAAGCCCCCCTCCTTATTTGCGAAGAACTCGGACAGCCACTTTTCACAAGCCTCTTTTGAGTTCAACTTTACACCACCAAGGGCGTTCGCCATGGACAGGAACAGGTGGTAATCACTTGGCGCTATGTCCGGGCTATATGGTCGATGCGATAAAACCTCCCATCCGAGCTCCCGTAGCTTCTGACGACTCATCAACGAAGTGTGTGGTCTGGCGTTGTCCTGGTGGAACACTACACCCTTCCTGTTGGCCAATTCTGGACGCTTCTGGTCGATCGCCTGCTTCAAGCGGTCCAGTTGTTCGCAGTAGATGGTAGAAAATAAGCGTCTGGCCATATGGGAGCAGCTTATAGTGGATGATTCCCTTCCAATCCCACCAAACACACAGCAAAACCTTCCTGGCCGTCAATCCCGGCTAGGCAACTGTTTGGGACGATTCACCGGCCTTCGACCACGACCGTTTTCGCTTGATATTGTCGTATGTGATCCATTTTTCGTCGCCAGTCACCATCCGCTTCAAGAATGGGTCGAGTTCGTTCCGTTTCAGCAGCATATCGCAGGCGTTGATTCGGTCCAGAAGGTTTTTTTGCGTCAAATCATGCGGCACCCAAACATCAAGCCAAACATCCGCCGGCTGGCTTATCCATGGTGTCGTTTTCACCGGCTCTGAATCGTCGAAACCATTCCTCCGCGGTTCGAAGTGATACAGTACCATCCCTCAAAACACCATTAATCTCACGGAACGTTTCTCTAGCGGATTTGCCTTTAACAAAGGAAAACTTTAAAATAGCGCGAATTTCGGCGTTAGTGAACTCCATGTTTACACGTCTATAACTGTTGAACGCAATATCCAAACTAATCATGCATAGCGTCGTTTTGTAGGTTATGTCAAGACCTTTCAAATTATGTATAGTATTGCCAGATACGAGCTCTGTAGCGCTTTGTACATAGCCGCGAAATTCAAAAGACAAAAAGGCGGAAGGGAGATATTTGACAACCTTATAATAATAATAATAATAATTTCTAACGTGGTTAATTTGCCCAAGTGACTTGTCAAACAAGCCCGCAGGGAAGTTGTGGTGGGAGTTAAGCTGTAAAGACGGTGAATTTTAAACATTTGACCACATAAGTTCTGGGATATTAAAGTCACCCAGAGCTATCAGCTGGTCACCATCAGACAGACGATCGAAAACCAAACGAATAGCGGACAAATGTTGCCAGTATGTTGGCGGTTCGGACGAAGGTGGTATGTAAGAACATACAAAGATTGACCGTACAAAGTGATTTTGATGCAAAGAAATTCAATGTCAACAAGCTCTGGTGATTTTACCTCTTTAGAAGCGAGCAGAGATTAACACTCCTCCTTCCCTTCGCAGAGTTCTCTCACATCTAAAAGTGGTGTGTCTACTAGGAAAAACTTCGGAGCTTAAGATTAACCAAGGCTTTAACCAAGTTTCTATAAATACAATAATGTGAGATTCAACGAAAAAACTATCTGAATACAGTTTGGGAAGTTTACTACGTAACCCTCTAGTATTTTGATAAGTATGTGTTAGTTTTTGAAACTGAGGAAGATGAGGTGGAAGGTTGGTCAGTGGCCGTAACATGTGGGAGTTTTACACCCACAGTGTAACAAATCGTCTTGAACATCTGCAAGGGTACACGTAATTTAAAAGATGAAGTGTACCTGGTGCATGAATATTTAAATTTTGTAATATCCACCACCTTTATGTCGACTTTTGTTTTTGCTTTGATGTAAGCCGAGATATCAATCTCAGAAGTATCAGGGGCAATCCTGGAAACAAAAATGTGTTTCGATGGTGGGATCACCTGCAAGGGTTTTGGTGCCGACGTAACCGGGGGTCCGTGTGGTTGATTACCCTGTTTGGTGACTGTTACGGGGGTTTGAATTATTGGGTCTGGGATCACTTGAAGCAATGCCACAGAGGACATATCGGACAATTTCTCATTAATTCTGAGATATTTTGAAGCTCAGGTCCGGCCCTTGGGGTTGCCAGAGATATAAGCGGCTGCATAGTTGTCGGCTGAGCATGCTAAAGATTGTTCACACAAGCAGATCACTAAAAGAGGATTTCTTATGCTTTGGAGGCTCATTTAGTAGTTGGAGACTACTAAACTGTGTATCGAGCGCACAGAGTTGGTCATTAATTTTACGAAAACTATTAATCAACTGTTTGAATCTACTTTTAGTCTGTCTCATGAACGAACTTATTTCGTCCTGAACAGTACGACAACCGTCACAGCAAAAGTGGAGACCAGACCTACGTGCAATAGCATCCGAAACTGAGGCCGTGAACCCGGCACACTTAGCGTTTAAAACGCTTTCACAAAGCCAGCAGTGGATGGTGGGCTGGGAAGACGAGATTGTCTTATTACAAGACTTCAACGTACAGACCAATTTAAATTCCATAGTTATAAAAAATTAAATAATTAGTTTGTGAAAAATTATTAAAAATTAAATAATTAATTTATTAATATTATTTGTTTATTCTTTTGAGGAACTTTGGACCACTGTACCAGGGAAACGAAGAGGGGAGATAAAAGAATGCGGTTAGTGTGAGTTAGTAAAATGCAAAGAATATAGATAAGAACCTCTATAGAAGTAGTAGAATAGAAGGAACACCGTAAGAGATGAAGAAGCAGAGCAGGGCTATGTTTGGAAGGAAAATTAATCAAATTATTATTTTACCTCCAAATATATCACTGCACACGCGAAGCTATACGGATCTTAAAATTGCAATTTGTTTATTTTTTTGTTTATGTGAATAGAAATAAACACCGATTGTTTATGGAAAGCTTATTAGCAATTTTATAAAAACGCAGTGCGCACAAAAAAAACACGTCCGTCCACTTCAAGATAAAGAGAGGAAGTCCCTCTTATCGTAGTATACTTTTACTAATCAATTTACCATCATTAAGAAATCGTAGAACGATACTGGGTTTCATGTTTCTATATAATGAATGATGAAAATGTAGAAATGTTTTATAAAAATGTAGACAGCTTGCATTAGTAGAAGGACTAGAAACTTTCGTCCTCTACTCCTCACCCATTGTTTTTCGACATATGCCCAACACGATCCGTTCAGGGTATTATGTCCGGACTACAATGGTCTCTACCATGTCTTGTCACTTTGCTTCACTAACAATCTTAAATCCCTCATATTAAACGCCTTATCTGTGCAACACTCTTCCTCGTGAGATCTTCCTCCTACTCTACTCTTAAACTATCTCGGATCTATTCCCGCGATTCGTTACGTGGCAGCGTCCCTCGGTTGGTTGGACGGGAGGTGGGATGTATGTATGCGCTGGAAACCGCGCAAAAAAAAAATTAAAAATACAAATGAGCAGAAAGAAGTAATTACATGCGAACACAACAGCGCCAACAGGACTACCCAGAAAAATTTTAAACAAGTCAATCAGAATTACTATTTTCCGAATATGGCCAAACTCACCAATGAAGTGGCGATAAACTGCACGATATGCACCAAGGCTAAGTACAACGAAATCCCAAGAAGCAAGAGTTGAGTGCCACACTTATCTTTTCATACGGGGATGAAAGACTACATATACATATCTATTGTACGGATAAGGGATTATTCTTAACCCGCGTAAATAAATTTTTTAAAATTCGCTGTGGTACATCTATTACCATCTAGGAACACAGTTGAAGTAAGCAGCCACATATTGCAAGTTATAAACTTTTTCCCAAATATTAAAACGTTTTACTGCAATAATGAAGCGTTCTTCAACTCATAGACGATAGCCTAATTATTGAAAAATGAATATGACCTTGACATGCACGCAAGTGGACAAGTGGGCAAGTGGGCAAGTGGAACGATTTCACAGTACCCTAACAAATATTGTTGACGTCACCATCGAGCTCATTATGAGAGCCATGGTAGAGTATAATAAAACATTACACTCAGTAACAAAGCTGCAACCCAATTATACCTTGCACTCAGACAACGACGACCAGAAATTAACAATAAAAAACAATATCAAAAAGGCACAACAGGCTAATATTGATAGGTGCAACCCTACTAGATAAAACCATAATTTTGAGGTAGGAGAAAAGGTATACCAAAAAAGGCATACATAAAAAAGGTTAGGAAACAAACTGACCGCACTGTACACAGAAGAGCGTATACAAGCAGACAAGGGAAAGTCTGTCCTTTTTAGAGAGAGGGTGGACCATAAGGATAATCTTAAATAAAGACCCTCTCATGTTCTTTACCTTATTTTCATGCACCATAGCTACCCTACTTTACGCACAGTAGATTTAATCTTTAGCCTTTTTACAGGATCGCGTGAATTATATTTAAAACATTAGCTAGAGTTACTACTCTCATACCCAATATATCCCTATCACGGACGGAGTTACACAAGTGTGGGAACAGAGGAACTTGCTACGACACTCAAACAATTTCTCAGAAATATTACTAACGATAGAAGAAAACTACTAGATTTTCCCATTTGTCGCATATGCGAAAATTGTTAGACGTCGACACCGACCATTTAAGATGCTTATTGTCCGTATTGACCATAAGATTTAGCATAAGCATTTTTTATTTATAAATCGTAAATATAAGTTAAAAAGATTTTATTAATGTTCTTTAAAAAAAAAAAATTAATCCGTTTTTAATTTCGTTTATTTGAGTTTCGGATTAGAACTGACAATTATGATTCCATCGCTGTTGCGATCTCGGTCGCGGTTGCTGCTGCTGCTGGCGTCCCTCGATGTCATTGGTAGCTGATGTTGTTGCTGTAACTGAAGTCCATGTCTTCGTTGCTAATTGGTCAATGCGAGTGCATTGTGTTGTTGGTGGATGCACTTGCCATTAAGTTCAGTTAGCTTGCCTAATATTTGGGTGTTTTCTTTCTTTTGGCTTTCCCACGATCGCAAGCATAATCAATGCTTACTCAGCGCACGTGTCTTTCGATCCTTGTGACCCTTATTGGTGCCATGGCATCATATTGCATCCGGTGCACGGTGCACTCAATGTGGTTGTGTAAGCTCTTTTGCAGTTGTTATTAAGAACTTATGCTCGTGTGGCTGGACTTAGCGTTTTATTAGCTAATTCAGTATTATTTAGTATTTGAAATTTTATAACTTATTGTAACTTATATAATGATACAATACGACCACGCTGCATGTTTTGGAGAGACGATTTAATAGCAATCAGTTGACATTTCAGGCTCATGTGAACGAGATTCGGGACCTCAATCTATTGGAAGGTGACTTAGTAGCCTCGAACTCGGACGTCATACCTACTTGGGAGTCGTTGGCAGAATTTTTGGAGCAATAATGCAGGACTCTGGAGGCTATGGATGTGGCCACCGTATATTATGCGGTGGGTAGTCCCATCTAGTGTCTGCATGGCCCAAATTTTTGTTAACGCCCCCTGAGAGCGTAAATTTTGGGAAAAAGAAAAGCTCCGAAAAAGCTATGAAGTTGACGAAGGAGGAGTTGCATCAGTTAGGCACCTACTCGGTGAAGCTTCTGCTGAAATGTAACTAAGTTGCTAGGTGAATCTTACTCTCTATCCGTGCGGAAATTTCTCTCCCTGAAAAGGAAGCTTTGCCGTCAGCCTTAATTGAAGAATCAGTATGCTGCGTGCATTAAGCAGTATGTGGAGTTGGGGCATATGTCTTCAGTCTCGGCAAGTGCACGATTCACCAGCCAGTATTTCCTACCACATCACTGTGTTTTAAAAGAGGGTAGTTGAACCACCAAGCTTAGGTTTGTTTCTGATGGGTCTGGTGCCACCACCACCAGTCATGCATTGAAGTGTTGATGTCTGGTCCGTCTATCCAGTCAAAGTAGTTGTACATCCTTCTAAGGTTCCGTTGCCATCGGGTGACCTTTACGGGAAATTTTTGCAAAATGTACTAATGTATCAGAGTTTTCCATGAGCTTCCATGATAGCTATCTCCAGTGTATTCTTTGAAGGATTTTCATCTATGTGGTTTCCAAAGGGTGCCGAAATTTTGCGTCGCGATTTTATGTTGACAATCTTATTTATGGAGGAGGCTCTATAAATGAGGCCAACAAGAAGCTTTTTCCAGAAAGCCTTCCTCAAAATCTTCATCCCAATTGGCAGATGATTTGTTGCAGCGGGGATCCTCGTCAAGGGCCAATTTTCTTTTCTGAAGTGCTGACGTGCCTGAATATGATCGGGAGTGGGTCCTAAAGTTTTATGATGGCAGCAATTTTACAAAGACTCTGAGCCTCGCTTGAGATCATGCGACAAATCACTTGCTATATTCTTTTGAAGGGCTTCAGTCAACCCAAAAGACCATTAGGAAAATCTTCCATTCTACATTCGCCCGACTGTGTAATCCACTAGTACTTGTCGGTCCTGTGCCTACGAAGGCAAAGATCTTTGTTCAAAAGCTATGCCGTAAGAAATTAAAGTCTGGCTCAAGCTCTTCACTCCAATTGAGAGATGATTTGTTGCAGCTTTACTATGGCGCAGCATGCTGAAATCCCCAGATGGTCACTATTATCACAGCCTGAAGTGTAGATTCATGAATTTTGTAACGCCAGCATTGATGGTGCTTGAGTTTATGATGTATCCAAGGGTACAAGATAAGAGAGTCCTTTTCTCTACTCGAAGTCCCTAGTCGCACCTTTAAAAACTGTCACGGTGCCAAAACTGGAGCTATCTGGAGCATAGTTGCTGGCTCTGCTTATTTCGGAAGTAGGTCACTTGAAGGTCAACGATGGGAAGTATTTCTGCTGGTGCAATCCTGCTGTGGCTATATCCTGGATTTGGGAGGAGTTCGCTCGTTTTAATGATTTCATCGCCATTCGGGTTTCGACAATCCAGGAGTTGACCAAAACGATGGAATGGCGATATATCCCTATGTCTTTGAACCCGACAGACATCCTGTCGCGTGGTGCTCTTCTAAAGGAGTTAATCGATGATAACATCTCATGGTCCTGCGTTTTTTCTTGGACCTCAAGAGCAGTGCCCAGCTTAGGGCAAGTGTTCTGCTAATCCAATCAACGTACCTTTTACGTGACAGCTGGTTCCAAGTACGCTAATACTTTTCCAGCAATGCAGCGAGTATTCGCTTAAGTTCCCACAGCGAATTCGCCACAAAGAGGTATCACTGCTGCCGACATCAAGTCTGGAACCCAACTATTATTCCGTCTAGTGCAGCGTGTGCATTTTTGGGATAACATAAATACGCTTCAGAATGGAAGGCAGATCTCATCTAGCATATTTGCTTCATCATCTCCTTTTTTTTTAAAGTTTAGTGTGTTGCGTGTGGACAGTCGTTTAAAAAAAATTGACATTGGATTTTGATGGTCGTCATCCAATTATATTGCCTAGAAGCCATCCAGCCATCTGGATATAATTGTCGATTTCCATGAGCGGAATCTACACACGGGGCCTCGTGCTCTGCTAGCTATTATTCGATCCCAATACTGGCCAACCGGGGGGATGAAAACGGAGGCTATGTACTAATGTTTCCGATGCTTCTGCACTAAGCCTCATTTGCTTCAACACATTATGGCTGATATCCTGGAGCAAAAAGTCTACAGTTGCCAGGTCTTTGGAGTCACTGGCGTGGATTAACAAAAATGCACCAGCAGCGTATTTGCAATAAGGCAAAAATGTTACACTGCTGGAATTTGGAGCAGCATTCTATAGAGTGGCATTTAACCAAGGCACTATCAAGCATACCTATTACCTTGAACATTATGTTGAAGGACAGACCCAATGGATGTCGAGTCAGGCATTAGCTACGGCATAGATTTATCACTAAAATTTAAACAGTTTATCTGTCTGTCTTATCTTTATATTATCTTATCGCTAATGTTGGTCGCAAGCCGACTTTTCTCCTTTCATATGCACGAAAAATGAATATTATTATAACGTTTTAAAATATATAATTTCGTGTTATTATCTGGAACGTCATTGACCAAAAAAAAAATGAAATAAAAAAATATAATTACACATTTATATGTATATTGGCCTGTACAATACAGGCCTATTATAACCTTACAGCCCTGTTCTGCTCCCTGGCCCGACAGGGTTGTAATTCGTATTTGGTACGGCTGTGATTGGTTCCTCTTCTTTTTCTTCCCACTGCTTTGCTTTTGGTCTTGACTTTTCGACCCCAAATACTTTGGGAAAATACTTCAAATAAAACTTAATTCGGGCTAGGGCTAGGGTACTAGGTAGGGTAGTTGACATGTCAAATACTACGTTCCCGTCAATTTCCCGTATAGGGAAATTAAAAAAGAAATCGTGAGCGATAATGAAGAAGAAACCCCCATGCGATATACCGCTCGACGCCATTAGGGGATGCATCCCCTTTATCAAGCCGTTACTATAATCAGGAATAAGATTGGGGACCCAGCGCGAGCGTTGTTGGTATCGCACAACACTGTACTTAATTTCGATGCCATTCTAGCCAGATTAGACTGCTTGTACGCAGACAAAACTTCGTGGCGACTGTTACGACAACAACTTGAGGAGGTACGTCAAGGTGACCGAAGCTTCATGCAATACTATGACGAAGTTGAGCGTAAGCTAACCCTTGTCACAAATAAAATTTTTATGACCCACGACATTGAAAGAGCCACAGTTCTCAACACAGAAGTGAGGCCAGACGCTTTACACGTGTTTATCTCATGCCTAAAAAAAAATTAGAGGGCAGTTGTATTTCAGGCACAGTCAAAAGACCTTCCATCGGCATTGGCGTTAGCTAGGTAGGCTGAAGCCCGCATCGAAAGAAGATTGTATATGTTCTAATTTGTATACGTCGTATACAAATTAGAATCCATAGAAAGTCCCATCCTTCTAACTTGAAAAACAACGTATAGCAAGTTATAGCATTTCCGATCAATCAGTTATATGGCAGCTATAGGATATAGTTGACCGATCCCGGCCGTTCTTACTTATATACTACCTGCAAAGGAAAAAAAGGGTGTGTGCAAAGGTTCACCTCGATAGCTTTAAAACGGACATGCTCATATCGACTCCTGATCAAGAATATATATACTTTATTGGGTCGGAGATGTCTCCTTCACTGCTTTGCACACTTTTGACCAAAATTATAATACCCTCTGAAAGGGTATAAAAATGATTTAAAGTCTTCTCCGACGCAACTCAAACCTTGCCGTGTGTAGAGTACTCTAAAACGTACCCAAATCCAATGGGAGTCTCAGAGTTTGTAGATAAAGAAATAAACAACATACTGAAGGCTAATATTATTACCCCGTCGAGACCACCGTACAACAATCCAAATTGGGTGATCGATAAAAAAGGATTAGATGGGACAGGTATTAGGAAAAAGCATTTGGTAATCGACTTCAGGAAACTGAAAGAAAAAACCATTCCCGATAAATATCCCTTGCCAAGTATCGAGGTAATTCTGGCTAACCTAAAGCCAAATACTTTACAACCTTTGATCTAAAATCCGCCTATCAATAAATTCTCTTCGCTGAGCAAGATCGTGAAAAACCTCATTTTCAGTCAACGGAGGAAAGTATTAATTCTGCCGTTTGCCCTTCGAATTAAAAAAATGCCTGTAGCATTTTTCAAAGGGCAATCGACGATGTCTTGAGATAGCAAATAGGGAAATTATGTTACGTCTATGTGGACGATTACGGAGACGGAAAATGCTATTTACGGAAAACGAAAAAGAGCATGTCAAACACTTTGACTGGGTCGTGGAAAAATTAATCCAAGCCAACATGAGCATCTCACAAGAGAAAACTAATTTTTTTAAAGAAAGTGTCCAATATCTTGGCTTTGTAGTGACCCGAATACTCAGAACCGATAAGCTTATTCTCGCTAAGACCATTCTTAGGACTTGCCAGCTATTATAGATGTTAGCGGTAGTGAATTGCAAAATATGCACTACAGCAAATGACAGTCACCCCATGAAACAAGAACTTGGAGTAACCCCAAATCCGTCATATGTCGGTGAAATGTTGCGTCTTGACATTTTTTCCAATGATAAAAAACTATATTTAATTTGCATCTATAAGTTCTCCATATTTGCGACCGTACAACAAATAGTGTTTAGGGCAATTTATTTTATTTATTAAATTTATTCCCAAGTACAAGGACAATATACTGTGATAACGGAAACGATTACATCGTTACTCAAAAATCAGTATCACATAGATCTTATAAATACACCCCGGCTGCAATAAAACTTTACATTGGGTCATTAAAAAAAAAACCCATTGATGTAATTTACACTGCTTCCGACGAAGTTAGGCAAGCAATAAAAATTAATATTGCGAAAGCGCAAAAAGATAACCTTGAAAGATGTAACCCATCATGAAAAAATAAAATATTTGAGGTAGTAGGAAAGGTCTACTTAAAGAACAATAGAAGACTAGGCAACAAACTAACTCCGTTATACACGGAAAAACGCGTAGAAGCGGACTTGGGGACAGCTGTCCTCATTGGAGGGAGGGTGGTCCACAAGGACAACCTTAAATACCTTTTTTTCCAAGTTACGCGCATTTACCACTCCCAACACAAACACACACTTAGAAAAAAGCCAGTAGATTTAACCTGTCATTTTCTTAGAGGATCGTGGGAATCGTGATACATGGTATCGTGGATCGTGGTACACTCAATGCCGATACATTCCCATAACCGACGGAGTTACATTGGTGTGGGAACATAGGAATTACTTTAGACATTCCAGCAATTTATCTAAATCATGATAAATGAAACAACTAGATTGTACGCGTTATTTTCACAATCACACATGCGAAAATTGTTAGACAGTGATACTGATCATATTAGAAACATTTTGTCCGTGTTGAAGAAGTCTAGACTTCTTAGGAACCGCGTTAAAAGTAGTAGCGAGCACTGCAGCTGACCTCGAAATGTTAAAAATGTCCAAGTCCCGAACACCGAAACGCAAAAGCAGATCAACAAATTAACCGACGCTGTTAACGAGATCATTAAGGCGAAAAAGAAGGACCTGGATGACACCCCCACATTTGTATGAAGTTCTTTTGGCCAGAAATATAATGCTAATTACAGAGATACAGAATTTAATGCTCACGGTCACACTTGCAAAAGTAAATATCATAAGCCGGGCCATTTTTAACCATGAAGATTTGAAGTCCGTTTTAGTTGATCACCCCACAGAGTTTCTCATTATTAATCTAATAGAGGCATCTTATATTAAAGTCCTTCAGTCCGATAATATTATTCACGTGCTCATTGCGTACCCTAAGATAAAATGTACATGTAAAAAGGTCACCGGGAAAGACGGTTTCTCACCAACACACCATTCTCCAACTAGCTAAACGCAACCAGGAAATCTTAGCGATCACCGATTGCAACCCAGGACAGGTTCGGACGTTTATTATCTGCTTTGTTCGGAGTGCAGTGGGGAAGTTACTGCTACGCAGCTTCGTGGGTGTGAGGCCGTTCGGGGCTCATCGATCTGCCGCCGTGCCTATCATACCGCTTGTGATGATTTACCCTCAGAGGCTATAAAACTTCTAATAAACATTCCAAACTTATTGTGGCAATGTGATAGTTGCGTCATTGGAAACGACTCTCATTCAAAAATTGATGAGCTTAATATGAAGGTTTTGGATCTGGAATTCCTTTACATGAGCATTAATGCAAAATTGGATCTTGCTCTTGAAAGTTCGTCTGGACCCATGGCTGCTTCAGAGGGGTCTCAAAGAGTGACACCCCCTACTAATTCTACTAATGCTGAAAATAAAAAGTCTTCAGTGGCCCAGATCCCCACTGGGTCAAAAGTGGCTGCTATGGTTATTGACCTCCCTGCGAAACTCCCTCGATCAAACCCTGGAGCGTCAAAAAACCCCCAGTAAGCTGCGCCACTGGAGCCGTTATTTTTCCCTCTTCATATTCATATTCTCCCTGTCCTGAGCCGCCAACAACATTCGGCGCTGGCAGTTATGGAAACTGTTGATGTCACTTCCTACGTGTTTCTGCTCCCGTCTTTGCACTATTTGCTCCAACAACAGCAGCTGATCCCAAGGTGGGCTGTTTGCATATTATCTTCGCTTGTGGACCTCCAGCAACAACAAATGGTTCGTTATCGTCTTATTGTGGGCCCCTCTCTGTTTATCTTATCTTTCTTGGAGGGGTTGTCCACTGTGAGACTGAGCACTCTTGCTCACTTTTCGGCGTCTGGAGGAAATGTTTGTAGGGCAGGGCGCAGGGCGACTAGACATTCATGGGTCCCATCTGGAGATTAAGGAAAATTTATGTGTGTCCACGTTGGCTATCTTGGAAGCTATGCGTTTGGGATATGTGGCCTCACATATAGAGCCTTGGGCTCTAATAAGAGCTTAAAAGTTTTCTTCCAAAATATATCTGGAATGCGGACCGAATCTCGCATGGTGCTTTTGAATTTTTCAGTCTGTGATTTTGATGTAATCGTTCTCGTGGAAACATGGCTCAATAGCAACTTTAGTTCCTCCGAGTTCTTTGAAGTCAACTTTTTTCAAGTATTTAGAAAAGACAGCGCATTCAGTACTTATCAAGCGCATATGGAAAATATCGCCAGTGTCTGTGGTAGTATGAAGGACCCTACTGCTCTGATGGTTGCTGGAGACTTCAACTTGAGCTCTATTGTTTGGACTTGGTACCCGGAGTCCCTTGGCATGTTACCCAGCAATGTTCACCAATCGCATGAAATCGTTGTTTTGGATGATATTTTTAGCATGGGCCTCTCCCAAGTAAATAATATTTATAATGATTTATCGGAAATTCTGGATCTGATATTTTTAAATAATTTCGGTCATAGTATAGTAGAAATTTGTAATGTACTATTAAGTCCGTGTGATATGCATCATAAGCCATTGTTGATACACATTGAATTTTATAGTTTTCTATCTTTCCCCTCACCTATTTCTTATTATCACTTTAATGAGTCTAACCTTTCACTTATTAATAACGCTATTGTATGTTTTGATTGGGTTTCCCTTTTTTCGGATGGCACGATTGATGATTGTTATACCAAGTTTTTGATTGCTCTTTTCAATATTATCGACAATAATGCCTCCGTTAGGGTTCGAAGGTCGTACAAGCTACCTTGGTATACAGAGGATCTAAAAAACTTAAAGAATAGAAGGGAAAAATTTTATAAGCGATTTCTAAAGACAGGAGAACAAATGGCTGGTGAGTTGTACCGGCAATATAAGCGGGAGTTTGAATTCCTGAATAAATTTCTATACAACCAATATATTACTGATGTTGAAGCGAGCCTCATATCCAACCCTAAAGCGTTTTGGCGGTTTTTGAACAGGAAAAAATCATCCTCTGATATACCTTCTTCCATGTCCTATGGAGGTTTTGGCGAAATATTTTGCCTCAAACCTTGACCCGAAGGTCTCTTGGGATGAGCAGGAGGTACTTTAGAAAATTTTTCCTCTTCTTGAGGTTGGAAGCTTGGACACATTAGATTGTGACATTGTTGAGGCCTCTAGTCATTTTAATGAGTCGCAAACACCTGACTTAGATGGTATCTCCCCATTCTTCATTAAGAAGTGTATTGCATCCTTAACCACACCTCTGCAACTTCTGTTCTCTTTATCATTATCATCGGGTAAGTTTGCTTTTCTATGGAAAATTACCTCGATCGCGCCCATTCATAAAGGTGGCAGAAAGGCAAGTTACTTGCCAAGTTACTTGAGCGTATTGTCACCAAAAAGCTAACATTTTTGATTGGTAACTTTATTTCTCACAATCAACATGGATTCTTGCCTGGGCGATCTACCACAACCTACTTAGTGGTTTTCTCTAAGCACTGCCTGGAAGCCTTTGAACGCCGATGTCAGGTTGATGCCATTTATACGGACTTCTCTAAAGCCTTTGATAAAGTTTTCCATGCAGCCCTACTTGCTAAATTGTTCAGATTAGGTGTTCATTCCTCCATGTTAAGTTGGTTGGAGTCTTATTTGGCAGACCGACCATGCCACGTTCCCATTGGTGATGCCACCTCGAGTCCCTTTATTGCCTCATCTGGCCTCCCGCAAGGTAGTTCTTTATGGCCGCTTCTATTCATCATTTTCATCAATGACATCTCCTCTTGCTTTCTCTATTCGAACTTTTTGTTATACGCGGATGACCTTAAAGTGTATTATGCCATTAGCTGTATTAGAGATTGCTATCTACTGCAGGATGATTTGCGCCGAGTCTCTTCTTGGTGCGCCCTCAATCTTCTTCCTCTAAATTTAGCTAAATGTCATTTCATTCGTTACAGTAAGAGGAGGCGTCCAACCATGACCTGCTCAAGGAGGACGTGGTTGATCTTGGCGTCCTTTTTGACTCAAATTTAAAATTTTCCAGCCATTTAGATTTTATAATGCCTACGGCGTATGCCATGTTGAGTTTTGTGAAGAGGCACACAGACCAATTCAAGAGCCCGTACGCGAAGCTCAGTGTTTACGCCGCATTCGTCCGGTCGAGGCTGGAATATGCCTCTATTATTTAGAGCCCTGAAAATAAAATAAGTTCCAAAAGAGTTGAGTGGTTGCAGAAAAAATTTTTAAAATTTGCACTTCTCCCTTTAAGGTTTGTGGATCCTCTACCCTCATACCATAGCCGGTGCCTTCTCCTCCACATATGTACACTTGAAGATCGGCGCACTGTGGCAGCTTTAACTTTCATCAATAACATTGTAATTAGCAGCATTGAATGCCCCATGTTATTGGGGCTTATAAACTTCAATGTGCCCCAGAGGGATCTCTGCTCCCTTTCGGATTGCTTGTCGTAGGGCCAATTACCTTTTTAACGAGCCTATTGATAGAGCATTATCATTTTTTAATACATTACAAGCGCTTAGGGTCTTATTGGTTAGGCATTTCTTAAGTAGTATGTAAGTTAGATTGTATAGTAGCCATGTAAGATTAAAAATAATCAATGGCAAAAGAGAAATAAATAAATAAACGCGGGGGTCACGGCGCATTGCGAAACGTAGGCCAGCCATCTAAGCCTCATAATGCTGGTAGACGATAGTATAATGAAAATAAATGAGTGTTCGGCAATAGTCAGCACAGATGACGGCCCCAATATCAAAACAAATGGGACGCATCTAATAACATTTGAGCGACTAGCTTTTGTAAATGGCACCAAATACTTGAACCAGCGTAAAATCATAAAAAAGACTGCTGGCGTGGCGTCTTCCCCCCTGCTAAACAATACCGGGCATAGCCACGCGCTAAGTATGCCGATGCTTCAGAGCAGGGGTGCCTAATCACTGTTTATGACAGAGCATCCAATCCAATACCGATGCAAAAAATTACAAATACATATGTGTTTTTAGTCTTTTTTTTTTATTTCCAATCCAACAACAAATTGCCTTCGCACTGGGATGAAAAATGTTACTATTTAAACTAAGTTAAGAGTTGTTAAGCTATGAAAAATTGTTATTGTAATTTGCCTTGCCTATGCTGGGAGCAGCACACGTAAATGATTTTGCTCTACCCATATGACAGAGCAATC
Organism: Drosophila ananassae; assembly: GCF_017639315.1. NCBI lineage: Eukaryota > Metazoa > Arthropoda > Insecta > Diptera > Drosophilidae > Drosophila > Drosophila ananassae. Next base: position 2,958,821 of record NC_057932.1, on the reverse strand, counting down.
CAACAACAAAGGAGGAACTAGAGCAATGAGACTGGGCATCCTTGCTTCAGAAGATGAACAACCAAAACCTGGAAAAAATCCAAACCCTCAAAAATGAAGTAGGGAGTCGGCGTGGGAGTGAGCTTTTTGATCAGCAGTTTCATTATACTCCATCTCATGTGGAGGAGCCGAACATTCACGGCGACCGAGGACGGTCTTACTTCTAAGGGGGGAGTAGTTAACATTACGGAAGGATAAAAAACAGTCGGTAGAAATGGATGATTACACTGGCCGACAATTTTCAATTTCTTTTTCGACGAATTTTTCTTTCCGCGAAAAATTTTAAATGCTCCATAACCTTTAGGCTCCCCTGAACCAAAGTCTAGAACAATCATAGGTTCCATCACCCACAGTTTCCGCGGTACACCTAAAAGAAGAAATTGATCAAATTTTACCATACATTGAATTATGTAGGCTGTGTAATTGCGTTGACCATCTGAATTTTTAGTACATATCATTTTTGAAATGTATGTATACCAACTAAAATTAAAAAATGGCATCTAGCAGTTACCATATATTTGGAATACTCATCCAAAGTTGAAATCTCCGTTTTTCTGCATTAATTTTTGGTCTTCTATAATTTTCCCAAAAATTTTCCTATGAAAGATTTTTATATTCCTATTGAAATCCGAAGATCATACCAAGTTTTAATTTTGGATTTATGGGAAAACATGAATTAAGTTTCATGAATTTGTTGTAGTTAGTTAAAAAGTCATGGCTACCTACAAAATCTGTAAAGTTTTACTGAACCTGCTGACGCTGCAAGAGTTTCTTTTGAACATAGACACAGTTCTAGTTGCACAGTGTAGGCCCTCCTTATTTAGTGCCAGAGGCGCCCGTTAATCCTCTTCCTTCTTGCTTCTAATTTCGCCCTTAATCCTTTATTCCAGAAATCCCACCGCATTTCCATTGGCGGATTCCATTTATTACCTTCTGTTATTACGCAGGGCACCGGACTTCTTCCAGAGACCACCACCGCGCTGGCTCGCCCGCCCCCACTGCTGCCCCCTTTTTTCACCTGCCTTGGTGGCAACGAGAGTTCGGTTTTTTTTCTTTACAGTCACTTACACAAAAGCACATTAAACAAATTAGAGACCCCATTTAATTCTGCTTTGGACTAGCCCTTTGGTTACGTTTTTGATTCTTGAGCTCTTTGGGCAGCCCCTTTAGTTGATAGTATGGTACCCGCCACATTTGCTAGAAGTTAGGCAAATCTTTTTCTATTGCTAAGTCTGCTAGAGGAAATGTCTAAAGATTTGGATTATGGCATGTTTTCCTTTTTGTTTTTTTGTGGGCTGAGCTTTTGTTTTACTTCGTTTCGTTTTACTCGATCCCGGTCTGTACGAGAACACCTTTTGCAAGCGATGTAGTTTTTGGGAGAGGAACTGCAGAGCCGAGCAGAGTCGATCTAGGGTGCAATGAGAGACTTGCTGGTGTGTCGGGGACGACATTGACGTGAGTGTTGTTGAGATTGCAACCATAGTTTTGACCGATGGCACCGAAGCGCAGAGGGTCCAATAGCCCTGCTAACGGAGTTTTGTTAATAACTCGAGTAAATGAATATATATTTTAAAGAAACTTTTTACTTACAGTTTTTACCCAAATTTACGTAAATTCTCACTAAATCATCGCTCTACGTTAGTTATTTCCCACAGCCCCTATACAAATGTTATAAAAAATGCATGTAAATACCGTGAAGAGTGATCTATTTTTTTAAATTGTTAAGTTTCATTGTTTTAATTATTATAAATATATATATTTTTTTTAATTGATAAAAAGTAATGCAAATATCATTTTCTGCTATACCAAAAATAAATTCATTTAACACTAAAAACATATTTGATGCGGCATTTTCACCAAGCCACATGGAAAATGTATGCGTTTACGGACTGAAATTTCACCTAAAAAATTAACTGACTTAAGAGTTGGCCGTAATTGGTTATCATTTTGGACATTTTCACACCACAAGAACTGATACTTTACATAAATACTTAAATTAGCTTGAATACGATTAAATAACGTTAGCTCAAAAAACGTTTGCTCCTTATAAAAGCAACTTAAAAATAATACATTTATTAGCTGCATGTGAAAAGCAGCTAACGAAAATATAATTTATATTTAGTAAATACTTTATTTTAAAGGAAACAAAAGTTAATATATTCCTTTATTTGATGCTTATGGATGGATCACAAACAGCCTCAAATCTTTGTACTGATATGTGCTGAAAATAGATTAAATTTCAAAGCTCGCAGCCGATCAGGGATTGGCTTTTAAAGCTCATTCAAAAGATTTTTTGAGCTTTTTGAAGTTATACCTATTTAATAAAAACAATACCTAATATTTCAAAAGTTAAAAATTGACTTTTATCCCGATACATTTTTCATTGGATCCATTGTGCGTAGTAGTGATCTGGCTTCCGTGCATCGATTGGTGCGAGGGGGGAAGGGAATTGTGAGCTCCATGACTGTGTAGCGGTATCACTGTTTTGGCATAGTAGTCGGGCCATAAGAAAGCGGACTTCTTCGGGTCAACATTGTATTACATACTAAAAGTGCGTGTTATGCACTTTTATGTACTTCGAGTACACTTTTGTCATAGGAACAATCAAAACATTAAAAACAAAAAAATCTAACAATCAAAACATTAAAAATTCAAAAACAGAAATTAAACAGTCAAAATAAGAAAGGAAAGCTAACTTTAGCCGAAGCCGAAGTTGATATACCCCTGCAGTTTGGTAGTAGATTTTATTATTTACATTGGGGGTACACATTTATAACATTGACCTTCCCTAGACTTAGTTTATGTATAATTTAGCATCTTATATAAGAATGCTTCTACTGAAATAAAGATAGTTGCAAATACAGAGTAAATCGTTTCGTTATTCAGTGTCAATTTACGGCACTTAAAATTAATCTACTTCGAGTGTGCTTCCTGTGTAAAACGGACCACAAGTAGAACTCTCTTAAAATTATCTACTTCGAGTGGATCCTGTGTAAACGGACCGCAAGTAGAACTTTTGTCATCGAACCAACTTCGAGTGGGTCCTGTGTAAACAAGTATAGCTTCATTATCTATTCTACTGCGAGTGATCACACAAGTACTACTAGTAGGACCCGCGATATTCAACCTACTTCGAGTGTTGCTCCCGTAAAACGGACCACAAGTAGGACCCTCGTTACCCACCCTACTTCAAGTGTTGCTCCCGTGGAACGGACCACAAGTAGGACCGGCTGATACGGAATCAGCCGAAACCCCGTACCATCTGTACTTGAGGAGAACCAACCCAGGACTTTAAGTATCTCTCATCAACTCCAGTCTGAAGCAGGAAGCGCCTGGTCAACCCGATCAGTCCCTTGCAGAATCCAGGTACATTTAGTCAGAACTTTTATACGTTCGTTGATTACGACTCTGGAACCTACCTTTATGCCCGCGAGTCGATATGCCCGCGAGTAGTGGCCGCACAACGCTCTAGGGACGAACATTTGGTGACCCCAACGCGATCCATTTGTATAGGAGCACAACCTGAACACAAGCCGCAAGGCAATTCACCTCAGCAAAATCTTTGTACATTTAGTCAGAACTTTTATACGTTCTTTAACTGCGACTCTGGGACCTACCGTTATACCCGCGAGTTCAAGTTCGACGTAGTGGCGCACAACGCTCTACGGACAAATAGTCAAAAAGCTCATTGATATTATAAATTAAAAGCAACATAGCCATCCAAAACCTAATAAGAAACTTCACTATGGACTCCGCAGAACGGAAACTCCAGGACGGATACTTCGAGGAGAGACTAAGGCAGCTCACTCACTTATGGAACCAGTTTAAAAAAAAATGATTCCAAGCTCCATGAGCTAGCACTAAGTCCTGAGAATGAGTATTTCACAAAGGCCATGGCGCTAGAAGAGATTGTGAAAAAATATGAAGCAATATTTTCGGATGGAATCCCATCAGTGTCACGACCGTCACAAAGGCCCCGGAAAACAGGCAAAAATCTCGAGCCAAAGGCACAATCACGAGGAAACGAAGGAGAAGACCTTCGATTAACATCATGCTATATTTGTATCCCGCCTTATGCCAGATGCCACTGTGGATGATGTCAGGAGTCACCTCTTAAACCATCTTTAGGTAGCTCCTAATGAATAAGCGGTCTTTAAGTTTAATTTTAAACATAAGCGTAGCATATCCTCTTTTAAAATTGTAATTCCTGAATCCTCCTTTGAAAAAGTACTTGATCCGTCAGCCTGGCCTGAGCACAGTATTATTCATGAAGTTTTAGCCAAAGACCCTCTAAATCCCAACTATGCCGATTCAGCTCCGAAAAACTGAGTGATAACGTATTTTCTTGCTACTACCAAAACGTTCGAAGTATTCTGGGTAAATTGAGCCAATTTTTTACTAATAGCGTTTCTTTTGATTTTGATGCTATTGCACTTACTGAAAGCTGCCTTAATTCCTCTGTCTCTGATTATGAAATTTTTGTTCCAAAGTACACTGTGTTTCGAATGGATAGGCCATCTTTCGGAGGCGGTGTTCTTATTGCTGTTATTAATAAATACTCAGCTGAACTAATCTCTTTCCCGAATCAGTCTGGAATCGAGTTTATCGCTGTAAAAATAGCTGTTGGTCCGTCTCATATTTTCATGACCTGTTCCTATATACCTTCATCGGTTGAGGAAACTGTATATTTTTATTACCTTGAGGATATTAAGTTCGTTTTATCATTAGCCAATGACTCTAATTTTTTCCTAATTATGGGTGATTTCAACATTCCCAAAATCTCCTGGATCCCGTGTAAAGATGACAATTCCTTGCATGCCAGTTGTCATAACGCCATTATTCATGAATTAATTGAAATTGCTCTTTTCCAAATTAACCCCATCCTTAACACATTTAGCAGATCTTTAGACCTTATTTTCTCTAATATGATATCCTCTGTGACTGTAAATCGGTCTTCACCTCTATCGCTTTCTGATTACGTACACCATCCTACACTATTGGTTTCGGTACTAATTGACGCCTAATATTCATGCTAAAGCTCAAGTATCGTACTAAATTTGTCCGAAAAACGGATTACAATGCTCTTTGAAATCATTTAGCTAGAATTGACTGGGAATATCTTTCATCTTTTAACTCTATTGATGCTGCTACTGATCCTTTTTTGATGTAATCCACAACGCGTTGGACAAATTTGTTCCTGTAGTTTCATCGTCTTCATCAACTAAACCGCCTTGGATTAATAAACACCTTTCTCGTCTTAAGAAAAGGTAATCTAAATCATACAAAATGTTTCTTAAGTCTGGATCTTTGTTTCATCAGTCAAACTTTCTTTACATTCGCAACCATTTTATTATTCTTAATAATCCAATTTATAAGCGATACATCGTGAATTGTAAGGCAAACTTCCGAAATAATCCGTGCTCCTTCTATTCGTTTGTCAATATAAAATGTAAATGCAGTCTTTTACCTCCTTCCCTAACTTATACAAATATTTCTGATTCTTTAGAACAAGGTATTGCTAATCTCTTTGCTTCACTTTTTCAATCAACTTATACGTCCGATTCCTATAAGTTAAATTCTACATACCCTTATAAAATTGCATATATAAACAATATTTACTTGTCTAAATTTAATCATCTCGATGTTTCTAATGCTCTTTAAACCTTGGATATCTAATTTTCTGCAGGTCCTGATAATGTCCCGAGCTGTATTCTCAGGCACTGCTCTGATATCCTATGCTACCCTCTTACTACCCTATTCAATTTATCGTTGGACCTTTCATGCCTTCCCAAGAGATGGAACGAATCTTTTATTATTCCACTTCATAAGAAAGTTTATAAAATACTTATAGATAACTACCACGGAATTGCTCAACTTTCTGCGATTCCCAAGCTGCTGGAGAAACTGGTTACATCGCAACTGCAACATCATTGCAAAAGCATAATTTCCTCCACTTAGCATGGTTTTGTCAAGCATCGTTCTACAACAACCAATCTGCTAGAATTTACTTCGATAGTCCACAAACGAATGCAAACCGATGTAGTTTACACCGATTTTAGCTAAGCTTTCGATTCTGTTAATCATCGTCTCCTTCTCCAGAAACTTTATCTTATGGGTTTTCCTCCAAATATCATACATTTCATACTTCATATCTATCGAATCGTACGCAGCGGGTTTTCTTCAAGAACATCACGTCTCATGTTATAAAAGTTATATCTGGTGTTCCGCAAGGCAGTCACTTAGGACCTCTTCTGTTTATCCTCTTTGTTAACGACTTACCTAGTGCCGTGAGCTATGCTACTATACTTATGTACGCTGATGATGTCAAGCTCTGTTTTCTTTCTCTGACCACTTTCTTCATAGACATCTGCAATTTGACCTTGATGAAGTATTCTTGTGGTGCTCTAATAATCTCCTCTCACTAAAGTGCTCAAAGTGCAAGGTTATGACGTTTAATCGCTGCATGCCCCATGTCATCTCATACTCACTTGGGAATTACTTTTTAGATCGTGTTTCCTTAATGAATGATCTTGGAGTTCTTTTCGATCACAAGCTGTCGTTTAATGAACATATTTCTGTAACAGTTAATAAAACCAGAGGGGTACTTGCTTTTTTTCAAGCGCTGGTCAAAAGAGTTTGATGATCCCTTCACCACTAAAACGTTGTATATGTCTTTGGTTCGACCGATCCTGGAATACTTTTCATGCTGTGTATGGATCATCGAAGAAGTATTGAATCAGTGCAAAACCAGTTTCTTTTATTTGCCTTAAAGTATTTAATAGGACTCAGATGGTCTCCTTCTACCATATCGGTGTCGGCTAAAGTTATTAGACCTACCACCATTGCAGGTACGTCGTACTTGTGCTGGGGCCATGCTCCTTCTTAAAATCATTCTCGGTCAAGTTGACTCGAAACTTTTACTGGGAAAGATACTTTTTTCTGTTCAAAACCGGTCAACCATGTCCTTCCGACCCCTTTGGTTACCAATTTGCAGATCTATTTTTGCAGATCTTGATCCTTTTCGCGTTATTTGTAAAAATTATAGCCCATTGCCATATTTATTTTCCCCTGAGTTAACCCTAGAGGTAATAAAATCTAAATTGATTGTTTTTCTATTATAATTGTTGAGCGATCAGAGTTTTGATAGCGACCGAATTAAAGACGAGATTCGATAGTTTATATTCAATTTATTAAGCTAATTCCGCACAATAAAACAAATAGCGGCCCGTCAATAACAACTCCCAAAATACAACAAGAAGAAGAACCGCTTTGGCGCAGAAGCTCTTCCAAAGCTCCCAAAAGCGCATGCGCTACAAAATGACAACAAAGTGCATGCGAATCTGGGAGACAAAAGAGAAGATTAAATGCCGCTGCAGATAAACAAATTATCAATATTCTAATTAGCCTATCTGGTGGCTGCTTAGCCCAACATCCTCCCCCCTATTGAAGGGCGTGCCTTCAATAACAATTTTGGAAGGGCAGCAGACACATCTTTTAAGGGATATTCCACAGGTTGCGTAGTTTCATTAAGAAGATTAAGAACTCACAGGGCGAAAAAGGCACACCAATTTCTTCCAAACCCTTGACCATGCATTGCTCCCCCCAATAGATCAATGCGGGAGTCGAGTTCTCCTAACGAGTGCAGGGGGTCCGGAACGTTGATTCTTCTCCTCTTCTTCTTCTGCATAGGGCAATCCAGCATCCCGCGATAGTCCATTGCGTCCAGAAACCACCCATCCAAATAGTGTATTTTGGACAACTGGGAGGCAGTGACCTAATTGGATTTGGCCAACTGACAATAGGTTGAAGAACAGGCTGGCTCCAATTAGCAGGTCCACACCTTGCGGTCTGTGGAAGTTGGGATCAGCCAGCGCTACGCCGTGAGGAATCTTCCATTTCGAAATATCAATTTTAAGGCTGGGCTGACAGTCCGCAATATGAGACACTATAACCGCCTCTAGGTTCGCACAATATGTGGTTAGTCGAGACTTCACACACACATTAACGGAGGATCCATCCGTAGCAAACTCAGTGCCTCCGAGACCTGCGACCGCTACACAGCTTTTGGTGCGAGGAAGCTGAAGTTGACTTGCCAGCCGCGATGAAATAAGGTGAACTTGTGAACCAGAGTCCAATAACACTCTGCAAGGCAGAAAGGCACCTGATCGACCACGGATGAGGATATTGGCGGTTGGCAGAAGCACTTCAGTAGGGTGATCCTGCGTCAAGATCGTGTTGATTGACTGGGAAGGTGGGGTAGCAACGGCAACACCAGCGGCGGAAACCAAACCTCGTAGTGGTGGGGAATTGTTAGAGCTGCCCGCAATGGTGCAACAAAGCATGATGTCGGCGATTGCACTTTGGACATCGGGCAGCTGAACATCCGCGTGCAAAATGACCATCCTCCAAACATACCAAGCAGCGGGTCACCCGTCGCACTTCGTCGTACCGTTGACTAAGTGGCAAGGCAAGGAAGCTGGGACATGTAGGAAGCGCGTGCGCCAAAACACCACACAGGGCGCATAGAGCTGGACGAGCGTTGATAATCATGCACGACGATCGGTTATTCGTAGATCTCCCTCGGCCCACTTGGTTAGCTGGTGGATACGCAGCCAAAGAAAAGTCGTCGCATTCAAGAGTCCGGCACCTTTGCTCCAAGAATCGTGCCATGGACTCCCAAGACGGAAGACTGTCGTTGTTTCCGGCCAGAGTGTCTTCCCACTTGGCTTTTGTGACAGGATCCAACTTCTGTAGGACCATCTGGATGAGCAAGCATCCTTGGATCTCGGCAGCTGATCCGGAACTCATGAGAGCACGCATATGCCCATTGAACCGATCCGACAGCTCCCGCAACGTAGCAACAGATCCGGGCTCGACCACACGAAGCTGCAGGATCTCGTTGATGTGAGACTGGAAAATTAATCGCCGATTACTAAACCGATTGCGCAAAAGGTCAAGAGCCACATCGTAGTTCGCGTCAGTAATTTCCAGCGCTCTCACTGAAACTGGAGAAACTGGTTACATCGCAACTGCAACATCATTGCAAAAGCATAATTTCCTCCACTTAGCATGGTTTTGTCAAGCATCGTTCTACAACAACCAATCTGCTAGAATTTACTTCGATAGTCCACAAACGAATGCAAACCGATGTAGTTTACACCGATTTTAGCTAAGCTTTCGATTCTGTTAATCATCGTCTCCTTCTCCAGAAACTTTATCTTATGGGTTTTCCTCCAAATATCATACATTTCATACTTCATATCTATCGAATCGTACGCAGCGGGTTTTCTTCAAGAACATCACGTCTCATGTTATAAAAGTTATATCTGGTGTTCCGCAAGGCAGTCACTTAGGACCTCTTCTGTTTATCCCTCTTTGTTAACGACTTACCTAGTGCCGTGAGCTATGCTACTATACTTATGTACGCTGATGATGTCAAGCTCTGTTTTCTTTCTCTGACCACTTTCTTCATAGACATCTGCAATTTGACCTTGATGAAGTATTCTTGTGGTGCTCTAATAATCTCCTCTCACTAAAGTGCTCAAAGTGCAAGGTTATGACGTTTAATCGCTGCATGCCCCATGTCATCTTATACTCACTTGGGAATTACTTTTTAGATCGTGTTTCCTTAATGAATGATCTTGGAGTTCTTTTCGATCACAAGCTGTCGTTTAATGAACATATTTCTGTAACAGTTAATAAAACCAGAGGGGTACTTGCTTTTTTTCAAGCGCTGGTCAAAAGAGTTTGATGATCCCTTCACCACTAAAACGTTGTATATGTCTTTGGTTCGACCGATCCTGGAATACTTTTCATGCTGTGTATGGATCATCGAAGAAGTATTGAATCAGTGCAAAACCAGTTTCTTTTATTTGCCTTAAAGTATTTAATAGGACTCAGATGGTCTCCTTCTACCATATCGGTGTCGGCTAAAGTTATTAGACCTACCACCATTGCAGGTACGTCGTACTTGTGCTGGGGCCATGCTCCTTCTTAAAATCATTCTCGGTCAAGTTGACTCGAAACTTTTACTGGGAAAGATACTTTTTTCTGTTCAAAACCGGTCAACCATGTCCTTCCGACCCCTTTGGTTACCAATTTGCAGATCTATTTTTGCAGATCTTGATCCTTTTCGCGTTATTTGTAAAAATTATAGCCCATTGCCATATTTATTTTCCCCTGAGTTAACCCTAGAGGTAATAAAATCTAAATTGATTGTTTTTCTATTATAATTGTTGAGCGATCAGAGTTTTGATAGCGACCGAATTAAAGACGAGATTCGATAGTTTATATTCAATTTATTAAGCTAATTCCGCACAATAAAACAAATAGCGGCCCGTCAATAACAACTCCCAAAATACAACAAGAAGAAGAACCGCTTTGGCGCAGAAGCTCTTCCAAAGCTCCCAAAAGCGCATGCGCTACAAAATGACAACAAAGTGCATGCGAATCTGGGAGACAAAAGAGAAGATTAAATGCCGCTGCAGATAAACAAATTATCAATATTCTAATTAGCCTATCTGGTGGCTGCTTAGCCCAACAATAATAATTTAGCCTAACTCTTAATTATAATTAATGTTAAAAATTTTATAAATAACAGTTAATTGTTACATTTAATAAATAAAAAAAAAACCGCACAAAAGGAAGGGAATTGTCCACACACATGAAAGAGCTATGGAAGAAAATCGTCACGGGATACCATGATCTCATCGACCTGGAACCAACCTTAAAAAATTATGGACACACCGATGATAGATTTAAGGTTGTACAAGCAGAATACTTTTCGTTTCTGAGCGAAGAATCGCAATCGACTTCAGTATTAACACAAAAACCCGCGATCGCATCTCCATTTGTAATACCACCAGTCGACATTCCAAAGTTTAACAGAGACTACCGATATTGGCTTCGATTCTACGGAATGCATCCACAATCAAGACTTCAGCGATGTAGTCCGTCATATGGAGCATCATGTAACAGGTGAAACAAAAAATGTAATCTCCACATCAATTTTCGGACAGACCAGTTACCAGGATGCCAACGACTAAAAAATCGATAGCAAAATGAACGGTTGTTAATCCCAAAACCCCAAAAAAATGGATCAGCGGACCAGCTGCGCAGCTTACATGATACCGTGCTCCGAACGGTCGCCACTCTTAACGCACTCAAAGTGTTTACAGGCAACTGGGAGCCAATCTTGATGCATATCATTGTCATCTATAGAACTAGCCATCACCGATCCGACCAATCGACAATTTCTGAAGCAGATGATAGAACATCTTGAGCGTCAGGCAACCAGTCAAGTATGAATGCGGATAAATACGTCGACAGCTCCACTTCGATCTAGTTCATCACGAGTGGTGTGTTCAGACACAGGCCTGCTTACAGATAAGCCCACCATTCTGTTACCAACCGCCCAAGTGGCAATACATGGACACCCTCAGCAATGCCGCATACTCCTAGATTCTGGATCACATAATCACCAGAAGGATGGCTGATACACTGGGACTGCAAATGAAGTCGCCAACCGTGAGCCTCGATGCACTGGGTGGGACATCTAAAAGATCACGGAAAAGGGCTGTGGTGACCCTATCATCATTAACCACTGATTTCCAAAAACAATTCAACGTAGTTGTACTACCGGAAATAATGCCCAATCAACCATCCCTCCCTATTCAAGCGCCAAGAAATATCTCACCTCAGTTGCGCTTAGCCGATCTTGAATTTACGTAGCCCCAGAATATTAACATGTTGTTGCGCCGAATTCGTCTTCCAGCTTATGAGGGCACAACAGGCATGTTTGGGAGGAAAACAGCCACTACTCAAAAATATCGCGCTTGGATGGATTGTGATGGGGCCAGTGCGACCGGAATCAGCTCCTGATGTCAAGGCAGAACAAGTCTTCTTTAATACGGAGGCTTTGGCACCGGAAGTTAAATTCTAGTGGAACAAAGTTCTAGTGCACGCATCGGCAAGGAGCAAATATTAAAATCTGGAAGATTACATAGTTCCCCGGTCATGGCGTATCAACAAGGAGAGCCGGAGAGGGAATTCAAGAAGTTGAAGTCACCTCCAATTCTGGGGAGGTGGGAGTCCTATGTAGGGGGAAGACACATCACCTGCATGGGTAACAGGCATCTCCAAAAGGGAGCAAGAAGCAAGGCCAAGAAAGGACCAAAAGTCCTGAACAACCAGAAAAAACGCCGAAGAATGACAGACTGACCGAAGCAAGCCAAGCCAGCTAGCTAAGCCAAAATGCATGAACAAGCAATTAACTTACTTACAGTGTTGCTCCTATGTAAAACGGACCACAGGTAGGACTCTCTTAAAACTATATACTTCGAGTGGCACCTGTGTAAACGGATCATATATAGAACTTTTGTCGAACCTACTTCGAGTGGCTCCTGTGTAAACGGACCACAAGTAGAACTTCGTTATCTAATCTACTTCGAGTGTTGCTCCCGTGAAACGGGCTACAAGTAGAACCCGCGTTATCCAACCTACTTCGAGTGTTGCTCCCGTGAAACGGACAACAAGTAAAACCCTTGTTACCCACCCTACTTCGAGTGTTACTCCTGTGAAACGGACTACAAGTGGGACCAGCCGTTATGGAATCAGCCGAAACCCCGTACCATGTGTACGAGGGGACTAACAAAAGTTCGCTTACTATAGTAGAAAAAAATTGAAAATTTTTTTTTTAAATTTATATCTTTATTTGTCATCTCTATGTATTTTTTCAACGTAATCGCCATTTATTTCTATACATTTTTGAAGTCGATAAATCCACCTTGAAAAACTGTCTTCAAAATCGGCTTTTTGGAGTTTTGCAATTTCATCATTGACCGCATTTATTATCTCCTCATTGGTGTTGAACACTCTTCCTTGCACATTTTTTTTTATTTTTGGAAATAACCAGAAGTCGCAAGGTGCTAGATCTGGGGAATAAGGTGCTAGTCGAATTTCTTCGATACCTGACAGCGCAATAAAGTCACTTGTTTTTTCAGCAGTGTGCGCTGGCGCATTGTCATGATGCAAAAAGTGTCGGCGAAGTTCCTTTTTTTTGCGTTTTTCCAATAAACTTTTGAATACTTCTGGTAAGTAAGTTTCAATATACCACTTGGCAGTTACCGTCTGACCTTTTTCCAAAGGAATAGCAGCTAAAACTTTCTCTCTGGTGAAGTAAATTGACATCATTTCTTTTGTTGCTGACTTTTGTTGCTTTGCTTTAACGGGTGAGTTCGCACCTTCTGAGCTCCATACCATGCTTTGTTGTTTGGTTTCAGGATCGTACTGGTAAAACCAGGCTTCATCACCTGTCACAATTTTCTGAAAAGTGGAACACTTGCCACTTTTGAATTTTTCAAGAAAATATTGAGCAAAACGCACACGTGTCTCTTTTTGAGCTTCAGCTAAAATTTTAGGGATCCATCGAGCAGATTTTTTCGTGTATCCAAGATCATTTTTTAATATTCGTGATACAGCCATAGCATTCAAGCCCAGTTCTTCAGCAATTATTTCCTGGGTCAATCTTGGATCTTCGTTAATTTTAGACTTCACTAGCGCTACATTTACATCGGTAGTTGCAGATTTTGGACGGCCTTCTCGATATTCGTCCTCCACAGAAAAATGTACTGTGTGAAATCTCCGGAACCACTTGGCGCATGCACTCTAAATGCTGTTTGGCACTCACTAAATATTTCCACAGGCTTCAGATTACGCCGAAATCCAAAAGAATAGCAAACCGAATTTCTTGCTTCGTTGGTACAGGGATATCCACTGAGACGGCTTCACTAATTTTACGTTTTCTTGTCTCCATTTTGACCGATCCTTCTGAAAATTGGAGTGATATATCGTAAGACTATAACAAACAGTATGCAATTTTTTTTTTATAAAAAAAATTATAATATGAGAGCAACTAAGCGAACTTTTGTTAGTCCCCCCGTACTTGAGGAGAACCAACCCAGGAATTCAAGTATCTCTCATCAACTCCAGCCTGATCCGAAGAAGCGCCTGGTCAACCCGATCAGTCCCTTGCAGAATCCAGGTACATTTAGTCAGAACTTTTATACGTTCTTTGACTACGACTCCGGAACCTACCGTTATGTCTGCAAGTTCAAGTTCTACGTAGTAGCGCACAACGCTCTACCCATCTTGCTAACTTAAAAACACCAAAGCTAGTCCTATTCCGATCGTTCTATGACAACTATAGGATAAAGTTGGGAACCCCAATTTACCTAAATTCTCTCTAAATCATCGCTGTACGTTAGTTCGAATTATATTGCCCAAAATGGAATCCGTAGAAATCCCATCATTCTAGCTTAAAACACATGAAAGTTATTCCAATTCCGATCGCTGAGTTTCATATTTCCTCTAAAAACAAACAAGACACCTCCGACCCTAAAAAGTATACATATTCTTGATCAAGATTACCTTTTGAGCACCTCGATATAAGCATGTCCGTCTGGCTGTCTGTTTCTACGCAAACTAGACTCTCAGTTTTATAGCTATCGACTTGAAGTTTTGCATACATCCATCTTGTTTACAGGCAGAATATAAGTCGGAACGCCCGGGATCGGTCGACTATATATAATATATCCTTCAGTTGTCATATAACTGAATTAAGCCAATAAACTTTGTTGTTTTTTAAGCTAAATGAATGGGAGTTTCTACGGATTCCGTTTTGGCAACCTTATCCGATCTACCAAATTTCATAAGGATCGACCCACTATATCCTATAGTTGCCAAACAACTTAAAGATCGGAAATGGCGTAACCTAGCTATTTTTATTTGTATCCAACATTTTTATTAGAAATTTGATTTGATGGTGAAATTCTCAAAAGGATTTTCAAACTATATACGATCCCATATTTGTATAATAATATAAGCTGGTACCTAACTGCAAGGGTATATCAATTTCGGCTCCGCCCAAAATTAACTTTCCTTTCTTGTTTATTTACAATTTATTATTTCTTAAACCTATTTAATTGTTAATGACTAAACAATTTTCTTATATGTAATATTTATAATTATAATTATATAATATATAATTTGTAATAAGTAAGTTGTTAAAAAAAATTCATATATATTTCAGAATAAACTAAAACTCCAAAAAAATTTTTGACGCTGAACCTTTTATAGTACGATGACTGGAACCACACAAGAGTTTTGTGTACGCTGGAACAGTCACTTGGGAAGCATTGGAGCTGCATTTCCCCAGCTCCTAGCCGTTCAGAGGTTTGTTGACGTCACGTTAGTTTGTCAAGGGCACCAATTACGTTGCCACCGTTTAGTCTTGGCTGCATGTTCCAGTTATTTTGAATCCATATTAGCAGAGAATCCATGCAAACACCCCGTAATCATTCTTCCTCGAGAAGTCAAACTTTGGGAAATTCAGGCTCTTGTAGATTTTATGTATAAAGGAGAGGTCAACGTCACGCAGGCCGGTTTGGGCCAATTGCTGCATTGTGCGGAACACCTCCGAATACGTGGCTTGTATGGCTCAGAAGTACCATTAAGTAATACTTATGATATGAAATTAGAGGGATTCAGAAATGCTGATTCCATCGAAGAAAGTACAGAGAGAGTGAGCAACTTCGAAGCGGGCAGCGGTGTCACAAGTTTAACAGATTTATCTTCCACTCAGGAATTGCCAGTTAAGCGGCAACTTTCATTAACACCCAAAACGAAAGAAAACGAATCAAGTCACGGACAAAAAAGAAATGGTGGTCTACAAAACTCTTTTCATATTTCCTCTGAAAATAAAAACGGAAAATTACCAATTAAAAATAGCTACGCTGATGAGTTCTGTGCGACATATAGCGACTATTTTGGAAAGCTTTGTAAAACTTACTCACTTGGAGATAAAAACATGTGCGGCCAATTATCAGATCATCAACCGAGGTGTGTCTTCTCCTTAATTAAATTAAATTATATAATATAAAAATGTAGGCTAAAATTTTGTCTGTTTCAATTTACGATCAAAATTACTTCCCTTTTTGTTTCATTTGATGTCTGATGTTAAATGATTAATCCGTGCTCTGCATAAAAATCTCTCATATCTCTCTCTCGAGAGAGAAAAAGAGCTACAGATCTTCTCATGTGTAATTCAATATAATTAAAATTAAATTTAAAATAAACTAACCTATATTTCAAACTTATATAAAAACTACACAAAATTGGCATTAACGCTTGACATTTTTAAATTTGTTTCATTAAAATTATCCATATGGTTTCCATCGCCTGTGAAACTAATTTAATTTTGGTTGTGTGCGAATAGTTTTAGTTTCTTTTAATTATCTCGAACTAGGAAATCGAACTTTTGCCCAGAATCAAACAAATCATCAATAAAAGTGCTTACCAAAAGATACAAATTTACTTCATTCTTATAATAAAATAAAAAAAGAAAGCTGAGTTCGGGCGGAGCCGAAATTGATATAACCTTACAGTTAGGTAGCTGCTTATATTATTAGATATAACCTTAAACGTATAAGCTAGGCCGATTCTTATGAGAATTTCACCATCAAATCACCTTTCTTATACAAATGCTAGAAACAGTCCCACGCTTCTTCAAATAAAGCAAGGTCGTGTCATTTTCGATCGTTCTCATATAACTGAACGATCGGAAATGACACAACCTTGCTTTATTTTGCTTTATTGCTTTGTTAGCTATTGAATATAGTCGATCGAGCCTTTAAAAATTGATAGATCGGATTGGTTTGGATTGGTTCGGATTGGAAATAAAATCTATAGAAAATCCTATCCTTCTAACCCATCCTTATAACTTAAAAAACACCAAAGTTACGGTATATCCGATCAATCAGATATATGGCAGCCGACAATCAGATATATATAAACAATCAGATATATCCGACAGGGTATATAGGATATAGTCAGCCTTTTGAAATTTGGTAGATCTGATTCGTTTGGCCAAAATGCCATCTGTATAAAGTCACATCCTTCTAACTTAAAAAAATACCAATACTATGCCGTATCCGATCAACGAGTTTTGTGGCAACTTTATTATATAGTCGGCCTACTGCACCCGTTTCCGCTTATATACTATTTCCGCAATTGGAAAAAAAAGAGTTTGGGCAAAGTTTGAAGTCGATAACTTTAAAACTGAGAGCTTAGTTCGCATAGACAGACAGGCGGACATGCTTATATTTACTCAGGAGGTGATCCTGATCAAGTATATACAATATACGGTGAAGTTTACGGTACGGCTTGTGGTAAAGTTTACGTCAAATTCAAAACTGAGTACATTAATTTATATGTATAAGTTAACAACCAGCTCCCAGCATAGGCTAGGCAGGTCAATTTTGTACTAATTTCATTCTATATTTTACATTATTATTAATTTAATATATCATACATTATATTATAAATTAAATTAATGTCGGGTCAAGCAGCCGCCGGAAAGAAGTTTGGCCGGCAATAATTTATCGAATTCGTGACGTCACTTTCATTTATATTTATGTTTGCGTTGACCGCTCTCGTGCCTTCGAACGGCCACCTGAATCTGCCGTAATGCGCTAGCGTTTGTCTCGCTCTCGGTCGCTTCGCCGAATCAAGCGTTGAGCCACGCTCCCGCGTCTTTATTCTAATTCGGTCTTCACCCCCATCGCAGGGGGTATAAACCCAAAACAATTAAATAAGTTGTATTAATACCTATAAATCGAACTGTGCTTGTTTTTATTTAAGCCAATATTTAGACCATTAAATAAAACTCCCGAAAACGCTCGATAACTGAACAATGTGATTGTGCTTAGGAAAATTATTTGTTGAATTATTTTACATTGAAAATTTGAGCTGCGCGGCTTAAAATATATAAACATTAACAAATAAACTAGTTAAAACGTTAAATAACATTATTTGATTTGTGATTTGTGCGTGCAATGTTAACATTGACAAACTTACATACGCTGTTTGCAGAGTGCTACAATGCCTCATACATATGTATATTACCCCATTTTTTAGTTGCGAAAATAAATTCGTTTTGAGTCAAAGTGCAGTTGTTATTTAAGGACCTTCAAGGATTGCTGTCGTCCTTCTTGCAAGCAGTGGAGACATTTCCGGAGGCGATGATAAATGTGCGGCTTAACGAATTGGAAGCATCGTCGCAGATTTCAAGAGTACACACAAGGAGCTGTCCGAGCTGGATGTTGCAGAACTCAGGAGCGATCTGCGCGTCAACTTCAACGATGCGGCGATGGAGGCACGATTTATCCCGGACCAGGATATTATGCGGCGCTCCAGTTTGTTGCCGGCGAGATCGACACTGATCAACGCTACTTCTTCCACCGATTTTGATGCGTCGTACGGCAGAACTTTCCAGGCTTTGCCGCCACTGCCACTTCCCACTTTTAGTAGAGGTTATGTGGAGTGTAGAGGTTAGTAGAGGTTATGTGGAGTTATACGGAGTGGCTTCGGCCTCCGCATCGGTGACGAGGTTTCGCGAGCTTTCGGATAAATTTAATTCACATATGCGAGCCCTGGCAAGCATGGGCACAACGAAGCAGATTGCTAGCTGCATCATTATCCAAGTGCTGTACAGAAGGTTGTAATGCCACGCAGTCTAAGTGGAAGGAAATGCAAGGTGACTCGGATTCCATTCCAACGTATGAGTCCATCCTCAGTTTTCTTAAGCAGAGATGCCGGACTTGGAGAGCATGAATTTGCCGACCTTTTGCGTAGACCTTTTCATCACGGTAACTCTGCATTTGTGATTACAAACTCTTCCGCATGCATGTGATGGCCATTCTCACAAAATAAACTACTGCCCAATGTTTTTAAGCTTGTCGCCTGAGGATCGATTAGGCGAAGTTAGGCGACTGGATTTATGCCGTAAGTGCCTTGGATTTGGGCACCTATCTCGGCATTGCAATGCGTCAAGCTGCCGTGCGTGCGTGCCGTGCGTTTTGGTGATGTGGTGCTGCTAGCCACTGCCAATATTCTGCTCAGGAACCGCTCCGGAGTTCTATTGCCGAGCGTTGCTCGATTTTGACTCACAGGTGCATCTAGTCACTTCAAGGCTGGCGAACCAGCCAACATCACTGACCTTCAGCCCCATTTTGCATTGGAGGTCAGCTCTTGGAAAATTCCCGCCAATGTAAAGCTAGCAGATGCTCATTTTCACCTGCCCAGCGGGTTGATTTTCTAAATGGAGCTAGATTATTTTACGAACTGCTTTGTGTGGGGCAAATTTATCTGTCTCCTGGTTTGCCCTCAATCCAAAAAACTCGGCTCGGTTGGGTTATTTGTGGAGGCGGAGGTCTCGACAATGGCAAGGTTCTCATGGCTGCTGAGCGGTCGGGACTGATCTGCCCAAAGGGCCCTTTAGATGAGCGGCTCGATCAACTTCTTCGACAGTTCTTAGAAGTGGAAACCTGCACCGATCCGATTGTGAAGGCGTCAAAGGAAGAACTGGATTGCGAGAGTCACTTTTTTAAGAGCTTTGTGCGGTTAGAAGGTGGTGCCTTCTACAGGCAGGTAGCCAATTAAACTTAACTCCGGGTTATTAGGTGACTCGTACTCGCCGTTTCCAGTCCAGAGAGGAAACTGTCTCATCAGCCCGAACTGCGCGCTCAGTATTTTGCCTTTATAAAAGATTTTCTTAACCTAGGTCATATGTCCCTGGTTCCGCAGGAGTTGCATCGAGATTGAAAATATTTTCTGCCACATCACTGTGTGCTAAAGAAGACAAAACCACGACGAAACTTAGAGTGGTGTTTAACGGTTCCGCTGTTACCATCTCCGGTTATTCTTTGAATGACATCTTAATGGCTGGGCCGGTTATTCAACCTAAGCTTTTTCACATCCTGCTGAGGTTTCCTTCGCATCCGGTAGCACTGATTGGCGACATTTTTAAGATGTGCCGTGACATCGTCTGACAGCTACTTGCAGTGCATTTTGTGGCGAGATTCCCCTCTGGAGGAGCTGCAAACATATAAATTGGACACTGTTACAAATGGAACAAAGCCGGCGTCCTATCTATCTGTGCGAGCAATGCACCAATTGGCTAAGGACGAGGTTGAAGACTTTCCAGTTGGATCCGAAATCTTGCTTCAAGATTTTTACGTCGATGATCTGGTGGCAGCTCCAAGGAGGAGGTTGTTTGCATTTTAGGGCGCTTTTGTCTAAGGGCGAATTTCAGCTACGGTGCTCCAATATCCCTAGCGTGGTGGACGGCGTGTCTAAAGAGGATCGGACGTCTTATCTAACTTTTGATGACCGCAGTAACTTCACGAAGACGTTAAAACTGGCTTGGGATCCTTCCACTGATCAGCTGCTGCCTTCTTTTTCTGCTCTTCAGTCCACGTTGAAGCCGACCCCACGTTCGGTCTCATCTTCGATAGCGCGGTTGTATGATCCGCTTGGCCTAGTTGGTCTAGTCGGCAGCAACTTCACGAAACCGTTTGGATTGGCTTGGGATCCTTCCACTGATCAGCTGGTGCTTTCGTTTTCTGCTCTTTAGTCTACTTCGAAGCCGTCTCGACGTTTTGTCCTATCATCAATAGCGCGGTTATACAATCCTCTGGGCCTTGTTGGTTCAGTTGTTACTAAGGCATAAATATACTTGCAAAAGCTGTGCCGAGAGCATCTTTCTTGGGATGAAAGCTTGCGTGAGGGTTTTTACACCGAGTGGCAGGAGATCTGCCGAAGCATCAGTCACATCCAACGTGCAGAAATTCCTCGACTGGCGCTTACGTCTGGAGCACTCGTAGAGATTCATGGATTCTGTGACACCAGCATTGAAGCCTACGGAGCATGTGTCTACATATTTTTCAGGTCGCCAGGGTCTGAGAGCCGCCTTCTATGTGCGAAGTCTCGAGTATCGCCTCTTAAGACGTTAACTGTGTCGAAGTTTGAGTTGGCTGGAGCTGAGTTGTTGGCGAGAATGATGGCAGAGGTTCACAGTCTTGTCGCTTACAAAGGGAAGTATTTTTGTTGGTGCGACTCTTCATTTGTGTTATCCTCGAGATGAGCCTGTCAGGCTTAACGTTTTTTTCGCAAATCGCATGCCAACCATTCAAAATATGTCGAGTTCCATGGAGTGGCGTTATGTGCCTATGTTGAAAAATTCAGTTGATATCTTATTTCGTGGAGCCCTTCCTACTGAGTTGATCGGATCCATTTTATGGTGTCAGGGGCCGTCCTATCTTTTAAAGTCACAGGATCACTGGCCTGCGATGATAGTAATCGAGAAGCCAGCTTTAGAGCTTCGTCCTTTAATTTTGTTGTTGAAGTCGCTATATACAGACCTCGTTGCGACATGAAAATACGTTTATTCGTAAAAGGAATTACCGTTCATGATCTCAAGGCGGGGACTCGCATGCTTTTGTGGGCAGTTCAGCACGCTCATTTGGGTGATGAAATAAGGACGTTGCAGACAAAGGGAATGGTTGCCTTCTCCAGTTCTCTGGCTTCGTTATTCCCCTTTTTGAATGAGTTTGGATTGCTTCGAGTAGACGAGCGTCACAAGAATTCATCCTTGGATTACGATGGTCGCCGTCACGCGAAGCTTAATCCTTAGCTCTCATGAGCACAACCTAGACGCTGAACCTCGATCGTTATTGACGTCGATACGTTCTCAGTATTGGCCAATTGGGGGGAGAAATACTGTGCTCAAGGCGACAAATAAATGTGTAAGATGTTTTCGGACGAAACCTCGTTTGTTCGAGCATGTAATGGGCGATCTTCTGAAGAGAGAGTGAAAGGTTATCAAGTCTTCGATGTAACCGGCATCGATTTTTGCGGTCTTTTTTTCTATAAGTCGGAGATTTACAACAAGGCCATAAAATGTTACATCAGCGTTCTCATTTGTTTCACGACAAAGGCCATCCATTTAGAGCTGGTAAGGGATTTTTACAGGGTCGTAGGCTCAGCTGTACTTAAGGCCGACGATTTTCAGACGGTGGAGTACAATATTGCTGCAGTGATTAATTGGAGGCCATTAGTCCCTCTCTCTGAAGACCCCTCTGACCTGAATGTCCTGACTCCTAATCAGTTTCAGTGAGCCACACCTGAAAAAACTCAACATAAATCGGCTAGATGCTTGGCAACGCTTCGTCTTTCTTCAGCAGTGTTTCTGGTCCAGATGGAAGAAAGAGTATTTAACCCTGTTGTATCAACGATCTAAATGGCGTATCACTGGTCAAGGCATAGCAGTAAATAACATTGTGCTGGTGAAGGACGAAAACTTGCCAATGAAGTGGCCCCTGGCGAGGGTGACGAAAATGGTCGTCGGAGATGTCGGAGTGTGTCGGGTGGCGCTGCTGAGGACGGCTTCCGGAGCTACAACTTGTGCCTGCTGCCCCTTCATGATGCTGTTGAAAGCTCATCTTCCAACGGGGGGAGTATGTCGGGTTAAGCAGCCGCTGGAAAGAAGTTTGGCCGGCAATAATTTATTGAGTTCGTGGCATCACTTTCTTTTATACTTATGTTCGCGTCGCCCGCTCTCGTGCATTCGTACGGCCACCTGCATCTGACGTCATGCGCTAGCGTTTGTCTCGCTCTCATATCTCTCGGTTGCTCCGCAGCATCAAGCGTTGATCCGCGCTCCCGTGACTTTATTCTAATTCGGTCTTCAAGCCCATCGTAGTCACATATGTACATATGCCATTTGTATAAACCCAAGACAATTAAATAAATTGTATTTGTTCAGTTACCGAGAGTTTTCGGGAGCTATATTCAACGTTCTAAATATTGGCTTTAGTAAAAACAAGCACAGTTCAATTTAGAGATATTCATACAATTTATTTGAAATGTTTTCGGTTTATACAAATGATATATGTATAGATGTGACTGCGAGGGGGTGAAGACCGAATTAGAATACAAACGCGGGAGCGCGGCTCAACGCTTGATGCTGCGGAGCGATCGAGAGAGCCCGGGAGAGAGCGGGACAAACGCTAGTGCATGACGGCAGATGCAGGAGGCCGATCGAATGCACGAGAGCGGGCGACGCGAACATCAGTATAAAAGAAAGTGACGTCACGAACTCAATAAATTATTGTCGGCCAAACTTCTTTCCAGCGGCTGCTTGACCCGACAGTATTATTACCTATAAATAGAACTGTGCTTGTTTTTATTAAAACCATTTAGAACATTAAATAAAGCTCTGGATTAAATAAATATTTTTATATGTCAACTTTATACTTTTTATATATTACACTTTTATTTTTCATTCCATCATGCATGGTACGCCCTGATATTGTACCACCCTTATGGTACCCGAGAGCTGAGCCAGCAAAGTGCGCCGTTATGGGTTGTGCCTTATCTTGGTTGTGGACAGCGATCGTTTTTCTTTGGCGGTTTCTGCTTAATCAGAAACCTGCCACGGGCATCCGGCCATGCATTTGACTTTATTTAAGGTTTACGTTCAGTTCGATTTCATATGCAATAAAAAGAACTTGCTCGAAACGAAATTCCGGCCGTGCCGTCAATAATCAATTAATTAAAATAAATTGGTTATCGTGCCTTAAAAGCCGATAGCAACGGAGGCAATTTCTCCCACTGTAACTTTTTGTTAAGATGGAAAAAGCCTGAGACCACAACATGGCATTCCGATCGCGACGAACCTCGCCTCGAGTGCATACAATTTCCTATATCCAACAATACGAATTTTATGAAAATCCGATATTCGATTTTTAAGTGCATGATAAAACAATAAAATCAAGTTACTCAAATTACGCACACTCGTGTCAGATCAAGCTCCTTTTATACATATGTTATATAAACTATACAGTATTCTTCATTCTGGTGTTGGTTTCCACAAACATGCAAAATTTGCCACTCGTTGTTTATCTGGATTTTTTCCAAAGTGCTTGTGCTTCTATTGAATTTTGTACCAAATAATCTAGTGTATCTGTGTTAATATTGCAACCAGTTGAATTGACGGGTATCTGTCGTCTCGCTCCCAAATTGTTCGATAGCTGGAATTTGTTCGTGGGGTAAGAAAATCAAAATTATTATATTTTAGGTGAGAAATATAGCCGCAAGAAATTCACTTTATCTATTCCTCGACCTTCAAATCTTTTTATTTTTCATCCATGCCTGGGTTGATATTTTAGATAAGTGGCAGTACCAAAACAAATTGTTGCTTGTTCCCGTCTCACGTTAATGTATTCAGCTCTTCTTGGCTGCCGATGAATTGGAAATATAGGGAAATTAAACATGAAACCGACAGTGACGACAGTGAAGGAATGGGATTCTGCTCTATAGTAAGGAACGCAAACCAACCAAAAATGAACGTGGACAAGATCCAAGAGCTTGTCGCGATTGCTGTCAGTAGCGGTCTCGCGTATCAGGAACAGCGCTTAGGAAGCTCATTTTCCCCAGAGTTCCCCCTTTATCAGACGCATACGAGGGGTTCAAAAAATATGACAGCAGCGAAGCACACTACTACGAAGCCGTAGTTATTAAAAAAAATAAAATATGTGGGCCTGCTTGAGCCCTGCTCACATCTCACAATACCGTCTTAAACTTCGATACAGTTCTGGCCAGGACGTCCCTCCGAGCATCGTCAGAATCTAGAATTTGTTCGACAAAGAGACACCGACCTGAAATTGCAGATCAGAAGAAGGTATAGCCTATGAAGGTAGACCCGATGACCAGATTGAGGCAAGAGACGAGCTGGAAAAAGCCGCAAAGAAATGCCAATCACAAAAGGCACAGCACATCTTAACACCAATCGGGTCAAAGACGTCAACATATTAACAACATGACACAGTTTCATAAACGCAGGGAGGCAGGTTACTCCACCACAGCCAAAGCGGAAGCTGCAGACATTGAAGAAGAAACGACACTGCCGAACATAACGTCTTCCTGAATTTTTTTACGGAGCGCTCCCGAATGCGGTTCATGGAGCGACAGTTGGCTTGCAAAAAATTAAAAATCTTCATTGACATTGTGCTAAATAACGTAATGCCTTGCGAAACCACTTTCACCGTGAACTCTATCCACGGCTCCAGTAGCATAAAAAACCAATTTTTTATGCACATATTTGGGCTAAAAGCGCCATTCGTTCTATTAGATACGCTGACCACGTTTGGTGCATAGTAGGCTTCGATTCGATAACGAGAGCAGGAGTGGGGTTAGACCTTAGCAAATTATCATAAAATACGCAATCGTCACTGAGAAACTCCGGTATTTTGATTGCAAAAATGTGAATTTTACTTAAATCGATGACATTGTGGTGTGTGTATTCCAAAGAGCCATCGATGAAATGCTTCGGGATTTGCCCCGATGCCGCCACAGTGCATAATGAGCTATCCATCTCTTATACCATTGAAACTACCGATAAACCCCTAAACTGCTTCAGAAACCAAATAATTTTGGAAGAAGACCAGCCTCTTCGAAGCGACTTCATTGGCTTTGGCGATAAAACTGGCCACATTATCAACTTTAATGACAAAACAAGAAAGGAAAGCTTTCGGGCGGAGCCGAAGTTGATATACCCTTGCAGTTCAGTCGCAGTCCGCTAGGTGGCGCCACGCATCTTATATTATTAGATATATAGCGGATCGTATATAGTCGGCCGATCCTTATGAAAATTGGCAGATCAGATTGTTTTTCCCACAATAGAATCTGTACCAAATCCCATCTTTCTAACTTAAAAAACACCAAAGTTATGCCAATTCCGATCGTTGTATGACAGCTATAGGAAATAGTCGGCCCATCCTTATGAAATTTTGTACATAAGATATTTTGGTCAAACATAACATGTGTGGAAAGTCCCAACCCTCTAACTTAAAAAACACCAAAGTTATGGCATTTCCGATCAATCAGTTTTATGGTAGCTATAGGATATAGTCGACCGATCCCGGCCGTTCCGACTTATATACTGCCTGCAAAGGAAAGAAGGATGTGTGCAAAGTTTCAACTTGATAGCTCTAAAACTGAGAGACTAGTTTGCTAGTAGACTAGTAGAAACAGACAGACGGACAGACGGACAGACGGACATGCTCATATCGACTCAGGAGGTGATCCTGATCAAGAATATATATACTTTATAGGGTCGGAGATGTCTCCTTCACTGCGTTGCACACTTTTGACCAAAATTATAATTCCCTCTGCAAGGGTATAAAAATGCTTACGAATCTGTTAAAGAAATTGTCAACGCCAATGTTGTTAATGCGATTCATTGCGGATTCCCCATCCTTGCGAGCATCGAAGCAAAAGTTCCCCTGGAACAAAGTTCTGGCATAGTAAAAGATTAAGAGATATTACTAATGCCGATATGTAACTCGAAATAACTAACACCGAGCACAGTCGCGCACAATGTGCTGTACAAGAGAACGCCAAACAAATACTTCGGGATTATTGTTTCCCAAATATGTCCAAACTGGCTAGCGAAGTTGTTTCGAATTGCAAAGTCAGCAAAAATGCCAAATACGACCGTCATCCTAAAAATCTGGAATTAGGAAACACACGTATTCCTTTACTAGGAGAAATGTTAAATATTGACATTTTTTCAACTGACAAAAAAAATCTTCCTAACTTGTATTGACAAATTGTCCAAATTCGCCATTGTACAGTCCTTTGCTTCTAAGGAAATAATAGACGTATGTGCTTCTATACTCCAATTATTAATAGTTTTTAATAGCAGCCGAATAAATAGTCGAGTTTCAGTTCAGATTTTCAATATATTGTTTTAGGTTCAATTTAACCCTAAAACCACAGCCGCTCAAATATATGCTAAAAATACAAGTGCATAACTAAGAGCTTAGGCGCAGAAGCTAAACCAAAGCTCCCAAAAGCGCATGCGCTACAAATTACAACAAAGCATGCGAAACTGGGAGATAGACAGACAAGAATAAATACTGATAACAACCGCTGCAGCTAAACGAATATGATTATTTTTAAACGGTTTTGTTGGTGGATGCTTGGCCTAACATTCTACCCAAGTATCAAAACCATATACTGCGGCAACAAGGCTTGTTGAAATGTCGTTGTTGAAAAATTAATACTGCATCGATATTCTCAATGCGCCGTCGCTACACAGTAGCTTCTATGTCCAAGTAAAAAGATTCTACAGTACCCTGGCGGGATTCGCCAGGTGCCTCAGAATTGATAAAAAATCAAAGATAATGATGAAATGGTGAAAGTATTTTATCTCACGTGTTCGCCCTTATATAAAACATTTAATACATGCTATACATACCCGGTGCTGTACATCCCGGTGTAATTCGGGAATGTTTTAGTATGACCTGATTATTATTTGGCCAGTATGTTTTAGTATGACCTGATTATTATTTGGCCAGTATGACCAGCATAATTGACTCAACGTTCAGAATGCTTGAACTGCTCCCACAATCCATGAGGAAAATACAGGAATTCGACATCATACATGCTCAGAATATTCTGGATGAGCTAAAAATACACCACAGGTGGCCAGGAGTCTGTATTTTTTGGGCACAGCACAAGGTCATGGCAAGGTAAAAAATAAATAAACTTACTAACAGACACAGTTAATCGGATCTTCAAGGAGAAAAGGGACGGCCTTGTTGACTTAGGTCATTTGTTTGAAATACTTCTCGATAGAAATAAAATGTCAATTTTCGAAATCCAAAACTGTATGCTCACTATTACCCTCGCCAAAAACTTTACAAATCATATCATATTTAATCATAAGGACCTAATGGATATCTTTGACGAGCAGGTTACTGAGGTCCCATAGTTAGTCTCTGGAATGTTTCTAGAATAAAAATTTCTCTATCTAACGTTGTTTTCCATATTATAGTACAGTGTCCTAAAGTTAAGTTTATTTGTAAGAAGGTCCTGCTCTCCGGTTACGCATTATCACCCTCCTTTCGCCAGGACAAAAAATGTCGGTTACTCTGTTCTTGCAGTGCCAGAATTTGGTTGCAGGAAATCTCTTAACGAGGTCATCCTGTACCAGTTCACATTTTTTGGTACTACCGTATCTGCAAGCTCCTCAAACTGACCTCAATATGTATTTGGATTAGAGTTCAATGCCACAAATGTTAAGGGCTGGTGATCTGTAAAGACGGTCAAGTTAGCACTCTGCCTACAGGTAGGGTCGCAATTTGGCAAAGGTGCATACAATAGCTAGTAATTCCCTCTCGTTAGTGGCGTAGTTAAGTTCCCTTGGTAACAATGTCCTTGAGATCATTGTAATGGGACGCTATTCCTGGGATGGCACCGCACCAGGAAGAGATGGCACCGGAAGAGATGGAATATCTTTTCCTGGTACTCTTCGTTTGATAGGTTAGCAGGGATTTTCCCCTAACAAATTAACAAAATCTGAGTCGTAGTCGCGAACGGTGTCATCGTTGATCTCAGCCTCTGCCTTATAGGCTGTAATGGAGAAGGCCTGCGATTCCTTTTCGGAGTTTTGGGTCAAGTGTTTGATCCTTTGGAATTTTTTTGGAGCGTCTGTCTGTTCAAACGCGTCTGGTGGGGTTGTCAGAATTTTGACGACAAGGGGTCTACCTTCATGGGCTCTGGCTTATCATTTCCTTCATTCTTTGGGTTGTCGACCTGTGATTTTTGTTGAGTTTTTATAACCGCTACGGTATTGTTCGTTTGCTTTGTCATTCTGTTTCCCCTGGTTCTTTAACGCATCATTATCAGCATCATCTTTTCGCATGGGCCTGTGGCTAATATCGCAATATTAAGACATATTAACCTTGTTTGTTGACATCACTTTGTGGCAGACGCTGGCTCGAAGGCGAAGGTCGTAAAGGTCTTCCAAAAACAGTCGTTGATCCAAAGAACATTGACACCGTGAATGAACTGATAATGCAAGATCGTCAAGTCACATACCGTAAGATAGAGGCATCCTTGTGCATTTTTTCCACCAGCATACATTCGATATTGCATGAACACTTGGCCGTAAAAAAATTGGTTCTCGTTGGTTCCCGCACAATTCGACAATCGCTGATAAAAAGGCGCGTGTGGATTGGTGCAAAAAATTTTGAAAAATACAATCGCGGTGTTTCAAAAGACGTTTATAAGATCGTCACAGGCGACGAATCATGGATCTATGCTTAAGAGCCCGAAACAAAACAGCAATCGGCCGAGTGGGACTTCGAAGACGAGTCAATATGGTGCTTAAGTCAGCTGCTAACTCGCCTATTATTAATGGACTTGGTAGCAGATCATATTTCTTTCAGTCGATGCCCAAATGCGCAATCTTGCTTCAGTGATGAAATAATATAAATTCAATTTACAATTTGTTTTGCCCAAACTATAATTTTTCTTTGTGTTGCTAGATTTGGTGAGACAGCCACACGATGAGTATTACATGTTAGAAGGACCTCGCCCATACCCAAATACCGTCCCCAAACTCAGTCGCGCACTCCATATGTCCTTCAACTCTCACTTGTCTATCAAAAAATTATTTTTTTGTTTATTTGCTAATTAAATTTATTTAATTTCATGTTTTAATTAAACACAAATTTATACAGATTTATATTTAAAAGCGTCATTTATTTGAAAGGGTTGAAGACCGACCGAAGAAGTAAAGTAATTGCGGAGGTGCGGCTTAATATTGCAGAGGGAGCGAGACAAAGAGAGCAACAAAGAAAGATATATAAAGCGTACGAGAGTAGAGGCAGAGACATAACAACGTCGGTAGAAGATAGTTCAATAAACTATCGCCGGCCAGACTTGCGGAGGCTGATTGAACCGACATACTCCCCCCGTTGGAAGATGAGCTTTCAACAGCATCTTGAAGGGGCAGCAAACATAATTTGTTGACTGCCCGCCTTGTAGCTCCGGGCCTCAGCAAAGCTATCCGACTTACTCCGTCATCTTCGACTACCATTTCAGTTACTCCCGCCAGAGGCCACTTCATTGGCAGCAAGTTTTCGTCTTTCACCAGCACGATGTAATCCACAGCTACATATGTCAATCGTTGCTGCAACAGGTTTCGATTTTCCTTTCATCTGGACCAAAAACCTTGCTAAAGAAAAATAGGAGGGTTGGTAAGCATCCAACTAGTTGGTGTAGAGTTTTGCCAGGTATGGCTTGCTGAAACTAGAAGGAGCCCCTCCGTGAAGAAAATGAGAAGGGGTCAGGTTATCCAGATTAGCTGCGGTTTCAGAGAGAGACCAATAGCAAATAACATTATAAAAAAAAAAAGAAAGAACCACAAAAATCAATGCTGGTTGTTGGCACCTAGTGCCAAGACCTACTACCCAATCAAGATGCATCAGCAGGTCACGTTATACAAACATCAGACCTACTAGCCTATTAATTATGTAACGATAAGCATAAGCCAATATCCAACCTACTAACCCGGCACTAGTCGATGGCACCGAAAGCAGAATCAGCATTATCAGCGGGAAGAATGACCGACTGACCGAAGCAACAAAAAACTAGCCAGCGAAGCCGAAATACGTGTGGAAAGCAGTACATGAACAAACAATCTGAGTCAGCAGATTCAGAGGTGGGTGACCCTGGCATTAACCTTAGTTTGACCTTTCTTAGATTTAATGATGTATAATTTAGCATCTTATATAAAAGTTGTTCTTCTGAAATAAAGTCAGTTGCGAGATCAGAATCAATAGTCTCGTTACTCAGTGTTGAAACTACGGCACTTCAAATTGACCTACTTCATGTGATCCTGTGTAAAACGATTCACAAAGTACGACTCTCTAAAACCTATCTACTTCGCGTGGCTCCAGTGTAAACGGACCACAAGTAGAATCCGCGGCATACCAGTCTACTTCAAGTGTTGCTCCCGTGAAACGGACCACAAGTTGACCCCGCATTACCTAACCACTTCGAGTGTTGCTCCCGTGAAACGGACCACGAGGAGATCCCCCGGCATACCAGTCTATTTCGAGTGTTGCTCCCGTGAAACGGACCACCAGTAGACCCCGCGTTACCTAACCTACTTCGAGTGTTGCTCCCGTTAAACGGACCGCCAGTAGGACCGGCCGATAAGGAATCAGCCGAACCACCATAACACCGGTACTTGAGGAAAACCACCCCAGGACTTCAAGCACATCAACTCCAGCCTGATCACAGCAAGCGTCTGGCCAACCCGAGCAGTCCCTTGCAGAATCCAGGTAAATTTAGTCAAGACTATTTACGGTCTTTGACTACGACTCCGGGACCTACCGTTACTCCCGTGAATTCCAGTTTGACGTAGTTGCCGCATAACGCTCTACAGACGAACAATTGGTGACCCCGACGTGATCCATTAGGATCACAACTTGAACACAAACCTCAACGCAATTTAACTCAACGAAATAAAAAAAAGAGAGATACATCGGATACTTCGAGGAGAGACTCAGACAGCTCACTCACTCATGGACCCAGTTTAAAAAAAAATGATTCCAAGCTCCATGAGCTAGCACTAAGTCCTGAGAATGAGTATTTCACAAAGGCCAAAGCGCTAGAAGAGCTTGTGAAAAAGATGAAGCAATATTTTCGGATGGATTAATTCGATTGCAGTCGTCGCATGCAGACGTGTTTTTTATTGTGCTCCGGGAAAAAATATTCAATAAAATCATAAAAGTGCAGTGACTGCTGTAAGAAATCTACAATAACGCGAAAAGACGCTTTTTGCGATGAAATCGCTAATGTTTATATTGATTAATTAATTAATTAATTAATATAAAACACAACACTTAAAACTCAAACTAAATCAACCTCGACTGCAATGAGTTCAAACGACGTTCGCACACAACGTCAACGTGAGCTAGACGAGAGACGGCTCTCAGTACAAAGAAACAACGCGTACTTCTCTTTTAAAGCAACCGAAAACCATGCAAGCTCCGATCAAGCTCGGTCAATCACCCCCAACTTGACCGAATTCTTAAACGTAGAGAGCGAGAGAGCGCGTTCCTGCTCCCCCTCGATACCATCGATGTCTCTGCAGCCAAAGAGTGCAGTAACTAGCACCTCAATTTCTTTGACAACGTCAACAGTAACAACAACAACAACCGCAACTGTATCGACAGCGCGTTTAACGACGTCATCAGCTAGCAGCGCAAATGGTAATACGTCCGCGCTGCCCGAAAACCAAAACAAAAACAAAAACAATGACTATATTAAGCCGGCTGTGCAGACTGGCATGGATCGCTACATCCAAATCAAAAGGAAGCTGAGCCCCCTGAATTCCAAACGCAAAATAACCCGTGGCAATGCTAGCCTAGTAGCAAAAGAAACGCCCATTAACTCAAACCGATTTAAAATCTTGGCAGACGCCGATGAGGTTGAGGCGGTCGAATCCACTGAAGTTGGGAAAAGGAAGCCAAAACCTCCGCCTATCTATATACGCGAAAAAAGTTCCAATGTTCTTGTCAACAAAATTATTGAGCTTATTGGTAAGGATAACTTCCACATAATACCCCTTGTAAAGGGCAACATTCAAGAAACAAAAGTTCAAATGAAGTCTGAAGATAACTATAGAGTATTATCAAAATATCTTACCGAGAATAAAAAGAACTTTTACACGTACCAGCTAAAAAGCAGCAAGGGCCTGCAAGTCATACTTAAGGGCATAGAGCCCGAAGTAACGCCTGCAGAGATAAAAAAGGCGCTACAGGAGAAGGGTTTTAGCGCCAAGACAGTCTTTAATATCCTTAACAGGGATAGAAAGCCGCAGCCACTCTTTAAGGTTGAGCTTGAACCAGAAACCAAGCTCCTGAAGAAATACGAAGTGCACCCAATATACAATCTTCAGTACCTGCTGCACCGCAGAATTACAGTTGAGGAACCGCACAAACGCAATGGCCCGGTACAATGTGCGAACTGCCAGGAATATGGCCATACAAGGTCATACTGTAAACTGCGCCCGGTGTGTGTAGTTTGCGGAGAGCTTCATGACTCCGCACACTGCCCAGCGAGCAAAGATGACAGCAACTCGAAAAAGTGCGGCAACTGCGGTGGCAATCACACTGCTAATTATAGAGGATGCCCAGTCTATAAGGAGCTGAAAAGTCGCATCCACCAGAAAGGAATAGCTGCCCGCACCCAAAATGGACAGTTCACGGCGTCCAGATCAAACCCTGAAGTCTTCTTCTCGACTGCAGCCAGATCCTCACTAGGACCCATTAACGTTGACAAAAATGTGACATACGCAAGCGCCTTAAAATCAGGACCGGCGACACCTGCCTCAAGAAGCTCATTTCTGCAATCAGCATATCAAGAACCGAACACGGCTCAGCAACATCAACCAACAGAGCAGCCAAAAAGCAACTTTGAAGCTATGATATGCAGCCTACAACAAAGCCTGACGGAATTTATGTCGTTTATGCGCACAACTATGCAAGATTTAATGCGAAACCAAAATCTATTGATTCAAATGCTGGTTTCACAACAATCCAAATAATGGCTTTCCTACGGATATCTACGTGGAACGCTAACGGCGTTTCGCAACATAAACTTGAGTTAGCTCAATTCCTACTCGACAATCACATCGATGTAATGCTGCTTTCGGAAACACACCTCACAAACAAATACAATTTTCAACTACGAGGATATTCATTCTATGGAACAAATCATCCAGATGGTAAAGCACATGGTGGGACTGGAATTCTA
The DNA here is from genome assembly GCF_017639315.1 of Drosophila ananassae. Lineage (NCBI taxonomy): Eukaryota > Metazoa > Arthropoda > Insecta > Diptera > Drosophilidae > Drosophila > Drosophila ananassae. Next base: position 2,925,269 of record NC_057932.1, on the reverse strand, counting down.
ATCAGAAGCCGCATAAAGCACCATTATCAAAACAAATTTGCTAAAAACTACCTACAGGCCACATCTATAAATATACAACTAAATACTGGCAACCAACTTACCTAAACTCTTTGAGAAATGCATTCTGACTCGAATAAACACATACCTAAGGATCCAGGAAGGAATCCCGTCACATCAGTTTGGGTTTCGTGAAAAGCACGGTACAATTGAGCAGGTCAACCGGATAACAGCAGAAATTCGGAATGCATTCGAAAAACGCGAGTACTGTACCGCAATATTTCTAGATGTCTCTCAAGCATTTGATAGAGTCTGGCTAGAAGGTCTAATGTACAAAATCAAGACAATGCTCCCTTGTAATACCCACAAGCTTTTAGAGTCTTACCTCTACGACAGAAAATTTGCTGTGAGGTGCAACACTGATATATCTGACGAATTCACTGTTGGAGCTGGAGTTCCTCAAGGAAGCGTACTCGGACCAACATTATATGTTCTCTACACAGCAGACATCCCGACAAGCACACGATTAACAACATCTACGTTTGCTGATGATACAGCTATTCTTAGCCGCTCAAAATGCCCGATGCAAGCAACTGCGCAGCTAGCTCTTCATCTGGTGGATGTTGAAAAATGGCTATCAGACTGGCGAATTAAAGTAAACGAACAAAAATGCAAGCACGTTACGTTCACCTTGAATAGGCAAAACTGCCCGCCCCTTACGCTAAACAACACCCTACTCCCGCAAGCAAACGAGGTAACATATCTAGGAGTACACCTCGATAGAAGACTCACATGGCGTCGGCACATAGAAGCTAAAAGAACCCACCTAAAGCTAAAAGCCAGCAGCCTTCATTGGCTTATCAACGCTCGGTCTCCCCTTTGCCTTGAATATAAAGTCCTGCTGTATAACTCGGTACTTAAACCTATATGGATGTACGGCTCCCAGTTATGGGGGAATGCCAGCAATAGCAATATTGACATAGTCCAGCGAGCTCAGTCGAAGATCTTGAGAACAATCACCGGGGCACCTTGGTACGTTCGCAACGAAAACATACATCGCGACTTAAACATTCTTCCAGTCAAAGATGTGATCGCAGAACAGAAGGAAAAGTACTTTAGCAAGCTATTGTCGCACCCTAACCACCTGGCGAGAGGTCTAACAAGGTTGAGTAACCAATCACGACTTCGTCGGAATGACCTACCCACCCAGCGACCGTCTTGAGGAACGTGCAACCAGAATGCAGTCTTAGTCTACTGTTAGTTAAATGTTAATGTTAAGATTTGAAAACTTATTGTTAGTCTCAAAATTAAGAGAAGATCCAATAAATAAAAGCAAAGTTTATAAAACAAAAAAAAAAAAAAAATATTTTCGGATGGAATCCCATCAGTGTCAGGCCCGTCACAAAGGCCCCGGAAAACAGGCGAAAATCTCGAGCCAAAGGCACAATCATTACGAGGAAACGAAGGAGAAGACCTTCGATTAACATCATTAAAACGAAGACATGAAGGACGATTAGACGAAATGGAAGACTTTCTGTGCAACCGCACCGAAGGACGGGAAGTGTCCACACACGTCAGACAACACATGAAGGAGCTATGGAAGGAAATCGACACGGGATACCATGATCTCATCGACCTGGAACCAGCCATCAAAAATGATGGACACACAGATGGCAGATTTCAGGTTGTACGAGCAGAATACTTTTCGTTTTTGAGCGAAGAATCGCAATCAACTTCAGCATCAACACAAAAACCCGCGATTGCACCTCCGTTTGTAATACCACCAGTAAAAATTCCAAAGTTTGACGGAGACTACCGGCATTGGCTACGATTCTACGAAATTTTTACGGAATGCATCTACAATCAAGACTACAGCGATGCAGTAAAATTCCGTCATTTGGAGAATCATGTAACAGGTGAAGCACAAAATCTAATCGCAACGTCGATTGGCGGACAGACCAGTTACCAGGATGCATGGCAACGACTAAAGAATCGATACCAAAATGAACGGCTGTTGATTAAATCCGCGATCCAAGAGCTTTTCGGACACCCCAGAACAAATGAATCAGCGGACCAGCTGCGCAGCTTACATGACATCGTGCTCCGAACGGTCGCCACTCTCAACGTACTCTAAGTGTCAACAGACAACTGGGAGCCAATCTTGATACACATCATTGAGGAAAGATTGGATCCACACACGCTGTCAGCTCTAGAACTAGCCATCACCGATCCAACCAATCGACAATCTCTGAAGGAGAGGATAGAAAACCTTGAGCGTCAGGCAACCAGTCAAGTAATAATGCAGAAAAATACGTCGACCGCACCACTTCGATCCAGTTCATCACGAGTTGTGTGCTCAGCCACAGCCCTGCTTACAGATAAGCCCACCGTTCTGTTACCAACCGCCCAAGTGGCAATACATGGACCAGCCGGAACCCCTCAGCAATGCCGCACACTCCTAGATTCTGGATCAAAGATTATCATAATCACCAGAAGGATGGCTGACACACTTGGACTACAATTGGAGCCATCAACCCTGAACATCGCTGCACTGGAAGGAACAACTAAAAGATCACGAAAAATGGCTGTGGTGACCCTATCATCATTAACCACTGACTTCGAAGATCAAATCAACGTCGTTGTACTACCGGAAATAATGCCCAATCAACCATCCCACCCTATTCAAGCGCCAAGAAATATCTCACCTCAGTTGCGCTTAGCCGATCTTGAATTTACGCATCCCCAGAATATTGATCTGTTGTTGGGCGCCAAAATCATCTCTCAGCTTATGAGGCCACAACAGACATATTTGGGAGAAGGACAGCCACTACTAAAAAATACCGCGCTGGGATGGATTGTGATGGAATCAACTCCTAATATCAAGGCAGAACAAGCCTTCGGTAATACGACGGCTTGGACACCGGAAGCTAACGAGCCACGCCAAGTTTGATTGCATGCATCGGCAAGGAGCAAATAGTAAAATCCAGAAGATTACATAGTTCCTTCATCATGGCGGATCAACAAGGAGAGCAGCAGACGGACCCCAAACCACAAGCCTAAGGTTGTCAACTCACAACTGAAGAGCACAGAGTGCAAGGGCCAGTAACCAAGGAAATTCAAGAAGTAGAAGTCACCTCCTATCAGGCATGGGTAACATGCATCTCCAAAAGGGAGCAAGAAGCAAGGTCAAGAGAGGACCAAGAGTCCTGTATGCGCACTGACCAACCAGAAAAAAGTTCTAGTACTTCATGGAATGCCCAAGGAGAATGGTTACGAGGGCGCGCAACAAGGCGAAGGAGACAACAGGTCGGATAGAATTATCGTTGGAATCTTATCAATGTTGGAGATCTTACCCACATGATTCAAACATTTTTTTTGGTATTAACATTAGGTTTTTAGTAATTAGTTTTAAGATCCACAATATTTTCTAGCGCAAGGGTACACATCGGTTCACTGAGACAGTCCAACAACAACGCACAGCCCCTATTATTGAGTACCTCAATGGGGGGGGAGAATGTCGGCACCTAGGGCCAAGACCTACTACCCAATCAAGATGCATCAGCAGGTCACGATATACAAACATCAGACCTACTAGCCTATTAATAATGTAACGATAAGCATAAGCCAATATCCAACCTTTTAACCCGGCACTAGTCGATGGCACCGGAAGCAGAATCAGCATTATCAGCGGGAAGAATGACCGAAGAATGACAGAAGAAAAAAAAAAATTTAGTTCGTCTATTTAGTGATAGCTATATACAGGGGTAATATATGTATGAGCGGATGATAGGATGCAATGTGCGTATGTAAGTGAATATGTGTATATACTTCGCGCACAAATCACAAACCAAATAATTTTTTTTAATGTTTTAATTTCCTTTATATTTTAAACCGCGCAGCTCAAATTTTCAATGAAAATTAATTCTATTTCAGGTTTTAAATAATCACATATTCGGTTTGATTTATATTTGTAAGCGCAAGTTGTTTGTTTTTTTTGATTACCAATACCACGAGAGAGCGAGACAAAGATAGCGCATGACGGCAAATGCAGGTGGCCGATCGAATGCACGAGAACGGGCGAGAAAGAGCGAACGAGAGTGGACGGAGAGACATAACAATGGCGCTAGAACCGAGTGACGTCACGGATGCCTATTTCATAAAATTATCGCAGGCCAGACTTGCAGCGGCTGCTAGACCCGACAACCTATTTCCGTCTCATTAAGGTCACCCTTCCAACGGATCGATATATCGAAAGAAAGTTTAAGAGTTTAACCAAAACGAAAGAACATTTAATATCCAAAAAGGCATGTGGCTACGAGGCACTACTAAAATATGCTCTTCATATTTTTATACTCATTAAAACCAAGAAATTTTAAAAGAATAAATGAAAATCGGAACATATGTTAGATGAAGTCAGCGGTCAGCTATTTAGTTGGTCAGCCAATCTCGCAGAATTTTTATGCATCTCTATAACTAAATATTAATTCTTGGAAAATAATGAAAACCCGGAATCGAACCCACTTTACTATATGTTAAACTAGCATCTGTAAAGTCGCTTGGTTTGTTGTCTAAATAATCATTTTTAGACCATATCCACGGATAATGGAATATTCTCTGCTATGAGATATAACCAAAACATATACTAACCAGAGAGAAATAATTAAAACAATATACCATTTTTAGCGTATACGCGAGGATTGCGATACCAGCTTTGTAGGTTAATCCGGAGCCTTCCTCCGTATTATGTTTCCCATCTTGTACTGCTACTCTGTGGCTTCTTCTCCTCGCGATACAGGCCCTAATAATTAGGGCCTTTATAAACAAAAGCCATTCGAATTTAAGGCCGGAATGGTGTGATCTCACCCTTCTGGATCCAGCCTGACTGTGTATAGACTCCTTTTCTTGGAACCAGCCAATCCCTGCTCTCTTAAAGCTAAACATTCGGGACTTTGATTTCAAACAGGGATGCCCAGTCCCATTGCTCTCTTTCCTCCTTTGTTGTTGGATTGCTCTGTCATATGGATAGAGCAAAGTCATATACGTGTGCTGCTCCCAGCATAGGCAAGGCAAATTGCAATAAAATTACAATAATAATAATGTGCTCTTTCTACCGACAACCATTAGATTTTCGTCTTTTCCATTTTAGTCGCCCCTTGACACTTCTTCGGCTGGAAGTGCCTGTTAGCTAACATCGCAAACAGACAGCAGCTATAAGATACATTTCAGGCTATGAAGATATTACATATCAATGGAAAGACACTCCCCTAGTGCATCGATCCCAAATAATTGTAGTAGTTGGCATGCCTCACAGTTAGTCGTAAATTAACTCTTCAATACCTTTCCGTACGAAAACTCATGCAAGATTAAAATTTTTGTGTTTAAAAATCGAGAAGATGAATGTATTCCACAGATCATAATTGTCTTTGGATCCTACGGATGAATGCCAATCGCTCTGTCTTATTTTTGACATACATGACAATTTAAAATGTATGAAAGTTATGAAAAGTTATTTGACAAATCGAAATATGATTTATTTCAGCTTAAGAGATCAGACTCATATGAATACACACATTGTTGGACTTTTGCCAGCAAAAATTATTATAAATATTTATAATTAGTTATATCTCATAATTAAATATCTCCGTGTAGCTAGCCGCATTAGTCCCCTGTTTACTCGTTATCAGCAATTCCATGTTCCTTGGCAAGCATGCGACTTATAATATTCACATTACTACCTCTTTTCATAGCGAATGGTGTTTTTTTTTCGTGTGCTTGCGTTATAAAATAACATTTTTGTACCAAACACGGGAGTTAATCAAAGATATGTTTCAAGTCGACAGCTTTAAAACTGAGAGACTAGTTTGCGTAGAAACAGACAGACGGATATGCTCATATCGACACAGGAGGTGATCCTGATCAAAAATCCTGAAAAAAATATATATACTTTATGGGGTCGGAGATTTCTCCTTCACTGCGTTGCACACTTTTGACCAAAATTATAATACTCTCCGCAATGGTATAATAAAAGTTTGCACGATAGTTTTAGTTTTGTTATTGGCAGTTATCTATCAATTCTCCCAACGATCTCCCTAGAGCAACTACATCTTTCTTAAGCACTGCGATAACCAAAGTTTGTGTGGCTGAGTGTGCTAAGCGGTTAAAAGCAAGGATTTTTTTTAGGAGGGTATTTTTAGAAGTCAACTGGCTTTTATTAAAAACTATTTTTATACCTGTATTATTTCTGTTTTTTAATATTTTGGTTGTTAGAGGTTGTAAAATAGATATTTTGTATTTTTTACGTAAAGTTTGGGTCGGATGGTGATCCTCTGCTACCAGGACCAGCTCACTCTTCTTGATGTCCTCCTAATTCCGCTGCCACTTCGGCCGCACCTGTAGGCTCAAGACGTACTCCCGGGACAAGCCGGCATCGCCGTTAGCCCCTGCTGGTCCGGGGTTCACGATGCTGGTGGGGCGATGAGCGGCTCACCTGTCAACAGGTGCCCGGGAGTCAATGCCTTTTCGTCGCTTGGTTCCTGACTGAGGGCGCCCAGGAGCCTTGAGTTCAGGACCTCCTCGACTCTAACGAGGACGGTCTGCAGGTCCTCTGCGGTCAACCTTGCGCTCCCCACCACTCGTAGGAGTAGGGGCTTGGCAGACTTGACACCTGCCTCCTATAGTCCGCCCATGTGCGGAGCCCGCGGCGGTATGAACGCAAATAAGCATCGTTTTTTGGATGCGTATTGTCGCAGTTTGTCCGCTTCGTCCTCGATTTGCTGCCGCAGTGCCATGAAGTGGCGACCCGCTCCGACGCGAATTCGTCGCGTTCTCGCAGTGACCGATCTGCGGACATCCTCGGCGCCCAACGAACCTTTGAAATGACAATAGAAAGGAATCAGTTGACAAATCGGAAACACGCTGTCACAAGAGAGTCACTACTGCTCGTGGACCCACATGAAAATTCGACTCGTCCAAGTATAGGATCTAGCTCTGAACAAATTGAGAGCGCTCCGTCAACAGGTGCCCGGAAACTTGGCATCGTTCGATAAAAGACCATTAGCTAGTCGCCGCTGACCCGCAACAATAAAAAGGTAAGCCCAGCCTCAGAGGCTTCTGGGACAAACGGATTTATCTTCCGTAGACTTGGGCCAACAACCAGGATTTTTGGAATATTTTTAATTTCCTCTTGATCCTCGCTCTCTTGAACTATCTGGACAATTTTATTAAAAGCTTCTTGATATTCGTCAGGTTAAGGTACACTATCAAAAGGAACTACTAATTTGCGGAACATGTAAACGAACACTCGTAGCAGTTTTAGGTGAGAGGAAAATCCTTTTATAACTTCCAATGAATATGAAGTTGAGACCTTTGCGGTTATTCCGACCGAATTCTTTTTTACTTCCATCTGCAAAGGCTCTAGTGACGGATCAAGCCGGGGACTCGTTGGCCACTTATCTTCCGGCTCCGATACGAATAAGAGGCTTGATTTGGTGGCAGAAGTCTGCAAGAAGGTGAGCGGCACATAACTCAAGACGAGGGAGCGTCTTTGTCTTGAGCGCCACTACTTTGGACTTTGCAGTTAGCAACGAGAATGTAATGTAACGAACTGTTTTTGCTAACTTTTGCTCGCAACAAATGCCGCCGCTAGCTCACAGAGTTTGGGGGATCGTTCCATCATTGGGTATCATTGACTCACTGGGAATGCCCTTTCGCCGTGGCCGGCACCTAATCCGTGTAAGCAGACCGATAGGCTTCCCTCCCAGGCATACGCCGGGCAGGATGCGCTTCTCGGTGCCTGGCGGCCGGATCAGAGCACGAAGGGCCTACCTACCTCGCAGGGCACACCCCCGGTTGCGTTTGCCACTCGCCTCCAAACACCTGCGTGCATACGCAGGATCTATGGTAGACCAGAGGTTTTGGCGTCGCGTCTCCTTTAACTCCAGGTGGTTCGCTGTGCATATGCTCCAGCGCCTGGATCAGGATTCTATTGACTTTCCCGGGGTGCCCTGCTTGGTTTCACTGTTGGGCTTGAGTTCCCGAGCTGGCTACCCCTCGCTTTACAGGATCACACCTGGTCTTAACGGTCAGGAATCGACAAGGTTCGCCAGCTCGGGAACTCAAGCCCAACAGTGAAACCAAGCAGGGCACCCCGGGAAAGTCAATAGAATCCTGATCCAGGCGCTGGGGCGTATGCACAGCGAACCACCTGGAGTTAAAGGAGACGCGACGCCAAAACCTCTGGCCGATCCGTCGCTATCGTTATGACACCAGGATCCCTGTCGTGTCCGGGGATAACCCAACCCGACTCGTTTTACCCTTGGGCTTCAGTTCCGCCGCGGATCCTTGATCCTTTTCCCACTTGCATCTTGATTTCTACTTGTTAGATGACTCGCATACAGCCGCCGGACTTACCCACAGGGGGTTCTTGAGCCACGGATGGCAGATCGTTGCGCACTCGCTATAGACCCGCACTGTCGAACTTACTCACGGGGGGTCCTTAAGCCTATATTCCTAATTCTTCCAAGGAAACTTTCCCGCTCGAATGTCAGACTTACCTACGGGGGGTCTTTCACTCAACTCTTCCAGCTTCCCTAGAAGACTCGGTTCCGATTTGCTCCAGGGGCCCTCCTTATATAGTGCGTGAGGCACCCGTTAATCCTTGCAAATCTCGCTTCCTGTCGTTAATTCTTCGCTCCTCTGCTCTCGCCGTTAACTTTCTCCAATTCCCGCCGCATTTCTATTGGCGGGCTTTCCGAATTGCCTCCCCAGTTTGCCTCGCTTGGGCCTCCGATTCGTATTGTTACTGTGCAGGTCGCCGGACTTTGTTCGGATATCCCCGCGCTTCCCCCTTTGGGCATTCCAAATTTATTTCTGCGTTTCTGCACTTTCTAAACATAGCTGCGCTGTCGTGGGCCGCTGATTTTGTTCCACGCTGATTCCAAATGCAGTGGAATCGACTCATCCCAATCTAGCTTAATAAGCAACAGTTCCTACAACAGGATTTTTCCATTAATAAGTATAGGGCTTAATAAGCCAAGGGGGTCCCTTGACACTTGACTGAAGTATCAATTTCAAATTTAAACACGTCATCCTTAAGGATCCAAGCGATTCCTAATGCTTTAGTCAGCTCTGAGTCCGAAAATGTTATTGGCTTAAGTGGTATTCCGAAGTGGTAGTAGAGAGTGTCGAGAGCAGTCCGTGAGAAGAAATGAAGAACGTGAGCTGAAGAAGCGGCTACTGAAGGCGATAGTTTGCAGAAAAGTAAACAGAGTCTACAGAAGAATCAAGAGTCAAGAATCAAGAAAATAACACTCTACGATAGAAATACTTTTTGGGATTATATGTAGTAGCTGTAACCCAAGTAAGTTGAAGTTTTTATATTTGGTTTTCCTTTTTTTTTCTTTCCAAACTAACCACATGAAGAAGATATATTTTGAAGACTCTCAGACCCAAAACTGGTTACTAGCAGTAGTATATTTTTTATACCCTTGCAGAGGGTATTCTAATTTTGGTCAAAAATGTGCAACGCAGTGAAGGAGACATCTCCGACCCTATAAAGTATATATATTCTTGATCAGGATCACCTCCTGAGTCGATATGTCGCAAACTAGTCTGTCAGTTTTAAAGCTATCGAGTTGAAACTTTGCACACACCCTTCTTTCCTTTGCAGGCAGTATATAAGTCGGAACGGCCGGGATCGGTCGACTATATCCTATAGCGGCCATATGACTGAACAATTCGAAAGGGCACAACCTTAACTGCAAGGGTATATCAATTTCGGCTCTGCCCGAAGTTAGCTTTGCTTTCTTGTTTCTTAATGAAATTTGTCTCGTTTTATTCAGTATTAATGAGACAACATTTGTGGCATGTTTTCCTTAAAGATGTTGGCTCACGTTTAGTCTGCGCCACATCTGGGGTGCCCCAAGGAAGCCATCTTGGACCCCTACTTTTTACACTGTTTATTAACGACTTGCCCCTTGCCTTAACTAATTCACTTGTACTTATGTACGCTGATGACGTTAAGCTATGCCTTTAGTATAAATTCACTAGTGCCCAGTTTAGACTTTAATCCGATTTGGATAAACTTCAAAATTGGTGCTTAGCAAATAACCTAAAGCTTAATGGATCGAAATGTAAACTCATGTCTTTTTACCGATCTAGTCCTCACCAGCCTATGTACTTTCTCTATGGGAACGCCTTAGAACGATTAACTCAGGTTAACGATCTAGGTGTCCTATTAGATTTGAAACTTAAATTTACCGACCATGTATCTACCATGGTCAATAAAGCTATGGGTGTGCTTGGTTTTATTAAAAGATGGTCAAAAGAATTTAATGACCCGTACATAACTAAAACGTTATATACATCACTGGTCCGTCCGATTCTTGAGTATGGATCGTGTGTCTGGAGTCCTTAATATGGAGTACACCAAGATCACATTAAATCTGTACAAAAAAACTTCCTTACTTTTGCTCTTAGGGGACTTAATTGGGATGCAAATCTTTACCTCCCCTCTTATCGTAGTAGACTTTTACTAATCAACTTACCATCATTAACAAACCGTAGAACGATGCTGGATGTCATGTTTCTATATAATCTTATTTATGGAATTATAGACAGCCAGCATTTACTTACACGCTTAAATTTTAACTTTCCTAGTAGAAGGACTAGAAACTTTCGTCCTCTACTCCTTAGCCATTGTAGTTCGACATATGCCCAACACGATCCGTTCAGGGTATTATGTTCGGACTACAATGTTCTCTACCACATCTTGTCACTCTGCTCTACTAACAATCTTAAATCGCTTGTATTAACCGCCTTATCTGTGCAACACTCTTCCTCGTGATATCTTTCTCCTACTTTTCGCTTAACTATCTCGGATCTATTCCCGCAATTCGAGCCGTACGTCACGCGGCAGCGTCCCTCGGTTGGTGGGACGGGAGGTGGGCTGTACGTATGCAGTGGGAACCGCGCGATGCCAGTTTGTTGTGTTTTATTTCAGTCTGAAATTTTTTTATTTCTATTACTCCGCTTGGGAGCTTAGGGCATCCACATGTGTATTCCACCGGACCCTCTGTTCTCTTTGCCAAGTCCCCAGGTGATGTATTATTGTCTGCGAGTTCGCGTATTGTAGATCGGCGCCAGGTTAGCTTTTTTTTTTTTTTGGGGCGTCCCACTCTTCTTCTTCCTTGCGGGTTCCACTCCAGGGTTCCAATCCTAACTATGCCCATCTCCTTATTCAAACTGCGCAATTCTGGATGGCTCCATTAGGGTCCTCACATTCCATTGTCCAATTCGTGTCCGTTGCGAAAAGCGGCGGGTCGTCATCGGGCTGGGGGTGTGGGTGTTTTTTTCTAATCATGTGTTTGTTTCTGTAATCGTTATTGTTCAGTCGATCCGGTGATTAGCCGAGTGCAACCTATCTCAGAAGTGGGCTTGCCACCTAACGACATCTTGGAATGCCGGTTTTTCGGGTCTCATGCACATAATTATAAATAGCGAGAATCCAACGAGAGCTTTTCGCTACTTACATCATATGCGCGAGCGCCGAAAAACTTGCAGGGCCATGCACTTGACACGAGTGGGGCTCGAACCCACGACCTCACGCTTAGCGAGCTAGTACACTAACCACTAGGCTATGAGGCCCCCCTCAGTCTGAAATATAGGTTATTTTTTATTTTAATTTCGCACATTTGTTGCCATTTATTTGTAAAATTTTGTTATTTAATATCATATAAAAAAACCTCTTGACGAGGTAGAGTACCGGTGACGAACCTGCATGCGAAACCCAAAATATCTGATATCAATTTTAGTGACGAAAATATGCTATATAGGTGTACAAAATTGCATATAAAAAATATTCTTGTTCGGCACGTGACTGATTTTTTTTGTTTTTCTTGCACGTGCCGAACAAGAATATTTTTTATATGGAATTTTGTACACCTATATAGCATATTTTCGTCACTAAAATTGATATCAGATATTTTGGGTTTCGCATGCAGGTTCGTCACTGGTACTCTACCTCGTCAAGAGGTTTTTATACCCTTGCAGAGGGTATTATAATTTTGGTCAAAAGTGTGCAACGCAGTGAAGGACACATCTCCGACCCTATAAAGTATATATATTCTTGATCAGGATCACCTCCTGAGTCGATATGAGCATGTCCGTCTGTCCGTCTGTCTGTCTGTCCGTCTGTCCGTCTGTCTGTCTGTCTGTCTGTTTCTACGCAAACTAGTCTCTCAGTTTTAAAGCTATCGAGTTGAAACTTTGCACACACCCTTCTTTCCTTTGCAGGCAGTATATAAGTCGGAACGGCCGGGATCGGTCGACTATATCCTATAGCTGCCATATAACTGATTGATCGGAAATGCCATAACTTCGTTGTTTTTTAAGATAGAGGGTCGGGACTCCACACATGTTATATTTGATCAACATATCTTATGTACAAAATTTCATAAGGATCGGCCGACTATATCCTATAGCTGTCATAGAACGATCGGAATTGGCATAACTTTGGTGTTTTTTAAGTTAGAAAGATGGGACTTGGTACAGATTCTATTTTGGACAAATTTGCCAAATTTCATAAGGATCGGCCGACTATATACGATCTTCTATATATCTAATAATATAAGATGCGTGGCGCCACCTAGCGGACTGCGACTGAACTGCAAGGGTATATCAACTTCGACTCCGCCCGAAGTTAGCTTTCCTTTCTTGTTTTATATAATATCAGTTGTTTTTTTGTATATATTGATCTTCAATTATTTAAAACAGAACGCATAATATATAGAATATATAAATATGGAAGTAACTTCTGGACAGGCGATTTACACAGTTAGCAATACTTTAATTGTAAGGATAAACATCAAAACTATTTTTTTTTAACTCTATAGATTTTGATATTCAAGAAGGTGGAATAATTAAAAACCTTTCCAAAGACGTAAAGAATTTTTCAATAGCTTCAGTGGCTCTGAAGTTATACGTATTTTTAATTTACAAAGGTTTTGGAATTTGGTTAGTTTAAAAATTTTAATTAAAAATTTGCCCAAAAATGTATTTAAAATCCAAAATTGTTTCGTAGTTGTGGGAAACCAAATTATTTTAACAAATTAACAGATGAGAGGCCTATCCTTATGAGAGTTCCACTATATAATAAATTATTAAAAAACAAGAAAGGAAAGCTAACTTCGGACGGAGCCGAAGTTAATGTACCCTTGCAGTTCAGTCGCAGTCCGCTAGGTGGCGCCACGCATCTTATATTATTAGATATATAGCGGATCGTATATAGTCGGCCGATCCTTATGAAATTTGGCATATCGAATTATTTTGCCCAAAAAGTAATCTGTACCAAGTCCCATCTTTCTAACTTAAAAAACACCAAAGTTATGCCAATTCCGATCGTTCTATGACAGCTATAGGATATAGTCGCCCGATCCTTATGAAATTTTGTACATAAGATATTTTGGTCAAACATAACATGTGTGGAAAGTCCCAACCCTCTAACTTAAAAAACACCAAAGTTATGGCATTTCCGATCAATCAGTTATATGGCAGCTATAGGATATAGTCGACCGATCCCGGCCGTTCCGACTTATATACCTGCAAGGAAAAAAAGGATGTGTCCAAAGTTTCAACTGGATAGCTCCAAAACTGAGAGACTAGTTTGCGTAGAAACCGACAGACAGACAGACAGACAGACAGACGGACAGACGGACAGACGGACATGCACATATCGACTCAGGAGGTGATCCTGATCAAGAATATATATACTTTATAGGGTCGGAGATGTCTCCTTCACTTCGTTGCACACTTTTGACCAAAATTATAATACCCTCTGCAAGGGTATAAAAAACAAGAAAGGAAAGCTAACTTCAAGCGGAGCCAAAGTTGATATACCCTTGCAGTTAAGCAGAAGCTTATGTTATTATTGTATATATCGGATCCTATATAGTTGTCCGATCCTTATGAGAATTTCACCATCAACAAAATTTCTAATAAAAATATTGGAAACAGCCCCAAGCATCTTAAAAAATAGAAAGGTTGTGTCATTTCCGATCGTTCAGTTATATGGCAAGTATAGGATATAGTTGGCCGATTCTTATGAAACATAGGATTAGATTGCCCAAAACGGAAACCATAGATAGTCCCATCATTCTAGCTTCAAAAACAACAAAGTTAAGCCAATTATCCTAATAAAATTTTGCAAATCGGATAAGATTTCCCAAAATGCAATCTTATAAAACTTATAAAAGAAAACAAAGTTATGGCATATCCGATCAATCATATAATAAACATGTATTATATCTAAAATAAATGCGCAAAGATAAAAAATTAAAAAAAACTGGAAATTTCGTTTTTCCAGTTTTTCTAGTTAAACCAATTGTTGAATGTAACAATTTATTTTGGGTGTGCGATATAAAATAATAAATATTAGAAAAGTATTGGCGGAGTTGGTTTGCCTGGTTATACCCTTGCAGAGGGTATTATAATTTTGGTCAAAAGTGTGCAACGCAGTGAAGGAGACATCTCCGACCCTATAAAGTATATATATTCTTGATCAGGATCACCTCCTGAGTCGATATAAGCATGTCCGTCTGTCCGTCTGTCCGTCTGTCCGTCGGTCCGTCTGTCCGTCTGTCTGTTTCTACGCAAACTAGTCTCTCAGTTTTAAAGCTATCGAGTTGAAACTTTGCACACACCCTTCTTTCCTTTGCAGGCAGTATATAAGTCGGAACGGCCGGGATCGGTCGACTATATCCTATAGCTGCCATATAACTGATTGATCGGAAATGCCATAACTTTGGTGTTTTTTAAGTTGGAGGGTTGAGACTTTCCACACATGTTATATTTGACCGAAATATCTTGTGTACAAAATTTCATAAGGATCGGCCGACTATATCCAATAGCTGTCATAGAACGATCGAAATTGGTATAACTTTGTTGTTTTTTAAGTTAGAAAGATGGGATTTGGTTCAGATTCTATTTTGGGAAAAACAATCTGATTTGTCGAATTTCATAAGGATCGGCCAACTATATCCTATAGCTGTCATATAACTGATTGATCGGAAATGCTATAACTTCGTTGTTTTTCAAGTTAAAAGGATGGGAGTTTCAATGGCAAAATAATTCGATATGCCAAATTTCATAAGGATCGGCCGACTATATACGATCCGCTATATATCTAATAATATAAGATGCGTGGCGCCACCTAGCGGACTGCGACTCAACTGCAAGGGTATATCAACTTCGGCTCCGCCCGAAGTTAGCTTTCCTTTCTTGTTTTTTTTTAGCTTTTAATCCATGATTTGGCCCAAAACGGTGGTGGCTGCATTTATTTATATGCATTATATGCTCAGTGGGGGCATATGCATATAAAGCGTTCTACTCATAAAATTTTGCATTCTTCTCATTAAGACATGAGACACTGAAACATAAAGCAGAATTACATCAAAATTTGCCATCAAGCAACAAAGTTCGAGATTAGCCGAGTGGAGAGCGTTGTGGTTTCTAACACGGGAGGGCCTGAGTTCTAATCCTAGTTGAGTCAATGTTTACGTTTTACTTTTTAAGCCCTTTTTTATTTGGATTTTATTTTTGAAATATTTGAAAATATCTTATGTACAAACTTTCATAAGGATGGGCCGACTATAACCTATAGCTGTCATAGAACGATCGGAATTGGCATAACTTTGGTGTTTTTTAAGTTAGAAAGATGGGACTTGGTACAGATTCCATTTTGGGCAATATAATCTTATTGGCCAAATTTCATAGGGATCGGCCAATTATATCCAATAGCCGCCATATAACTGAACGATCGGAAATGGCACAACTGCAAGGGTATATCAACTTCGGCTTCGCCCGAAGTTAGCTTTCTTTTCTTGTTTTTCTTTGGGACCTCAAGATTGGTACCTCAACCGACCCGTCCGACATTTCTTTCAGAAGTCATTCAAGAAATTAGATTTTTACAGCTTTTTCAAAAAGTTGTAGAACAATAATTGCTCATATCATATGAGTCATATGACATTAACAAAAATCTCAAATTTTAGTTAGTATTGCAAAGAAAAAAATATAGACAAACAGACCCACTGGCTTCATTTTGAAAAAACTGTGAAAATCGAATTTCTTGAGTAACTTCTGAAAGAAATGTCGGACCGGGTCGGTTGAAGTACCAATCTTCTGAGTCTTCTCATTAAGACATGAGACACTGAAACACAAAGTAGAATTACATCAAAAGTTGCCATTAAGCAACAAAGTTCGAGGTTAGCCGAGTGGAGAGTGTCGTGGTTCCTAATACGGAGGGCCTGGGTTCGAGTCCAACTTGAGTCAATGTTTACGTTTTACTTTTTAAGCCCTTTTTTATTTGGATTTTATTTTTAAATATATAAACTAAAATCTGAAAAGATATACTCCATTTTTTTTAGGGTATTGACCAAATATATGCAGACTCCAAAAAGCAAAGGTGCCAATCAAATACACACACATGTATAAGTAAATGCAAGCTTCACAGGAGGCTGCACAAAATGGGTAGCTGCACTTACAGGACTATATCTTGAGTTAACGGATTTTGCCAGATATGAGCGATATATCAAAAGTTGCGTAATCTCAAAAGCTATCTCCACGTGCAATATAAAAATGATCAGTCGACCAAAAAAATAAAAAATGAAAAATTTTTTTTGAAAAATAATTTTTTTTCTTAAAAAAAAAGTTTATTTTCAGTGTATTTTTGTACTATATATTATATGTATATATGTATATTTTGTGTACTATATAGACGTTTGGTCTCAAAGAAAGTGAAATTGTTATTTAAAAAACCATTTCAACGGTGTAAAGCTCTTTTTAATATCTTTCTTAATTATAAAGTTATGAATTTTTTCATTAACAAAGTTTTTTTAATTTTTTGACGTAAGCTTAAGGTATTTCAAAAAGTTGTAGAACAATAGTTGCTCATATGATAGTAACAAACATTTTCCAATTTTTTTCAGGATTTTTAAGATAAAAATAGTGCAAACAGACAAACCGACAACTGGCTTCATTTTGAAGAAGAAGAAAAAATCGAATTTTTCGAATAACTTCTGAATGAAATGTCGATGATCGGGTCGATTGAGGTACCAATCGACGCGTATTCAGCTCTAGAATGCGAATATATAAAAATATTATATCTGGGGACTAAAATGTGTCCACCAGCTCCACTTTAGTGATTAAAAATTTTTTTACTTTCACCCTAATTTCTCCCAAACCAAATAACTTTTGGAATATGTTTCGACAAAAATTATCTCATTGAAACAATACCTTTCGATTGGTATATCATTCATTTAGATCGGTTGCCTACAGAAAATTTTTAATTCTTCGGCTATATATAGAGTTTCCTCGCGCACGCCTAGGCATGCAGGTCGTCACCTCGTGGACTTCCGTCCACAGTGATATATATACTAAAATAGAATTAGGGTGTTCAGAAATTTTCAGGCCAGAAAGTAGCCTGTAAATTTGAATTGTACACAAAAGTGTGCAACGAAGAATATATATTTTGACCACCTGAATCAATATAAACATGTCCGTCTGTCTATCTATTTCTACACAAACTAGTTTCTCACTTTTAATGCTATCGATTTTAAAGAAGCTTCATAATAAATGTTTTAAAAAAAGATATATGAGTAAAGCAAACGACTTGGACAAAATTTTAGAAAAACAAGAAAGAAAAGCTAACTTCGGACGGAGCCGAAGTTAATATACCCTCGCAGTTAAGGTTGTTCCATTTCTGATCGTTCAGATATATGGCGTCTATAAGATCTAGTCGGCCGATCGTTATGAAATTTGGCAGATCGGATTATATTGCCCAAAACGGAATCAGTAGAAAGTTCCATCATTCTAGCTTAAAAACACCAAAGTTATACCAATCCGATCGATCAGTTATGTGGCAGCTATGGAAATTAGTCGGCCGATCCCTATGGAATTTGGCAAATCACATTATTTTTCCCAAAATAGAATCTGTACCAAGTCCCATCTTTCTAACTTAAAAAACATCAAAGTTATGCCAATTCCGATTGTTCTATGACAGCTATAGGATATAGTCGGCCGACCCTTATAAAATTGTGCAAACGAAACAAGGATGTGTGGAAAGTTTCAACTCGATAGCTCTAAAACTTAGACACTATTTTGCGTAGAAACCGACAGACAGACGGACAGACGGACATGCTTATATCGATCAAGAATATATATACTTTATAGGGTCGGAGATGTCTCCTTCACTGCGTTGCACACTTTTGACCAAAATTGTAATACCCTCTGCAAGGGTATAATAACTATTAATAATAATCAATCAAATATTAATCTATTACGTCTCCATGAATAGCTTTTAATAAATATTTTGATTTCAATAATCATATCATATTTATACCCTTGCAAAAGTTTTTGGGAAAAATAATTCGATATGCCAAATTTCATAAGGATCGGTGAACTATATACGATCCGCTATATATCTAATAATATAAGATGCGTGGCGCCACCTAGCGGACTGCGACTCAACTGCAAGGGTATATAAACTTCGGCTCCGCCCGAAGTTAGATTTCCTTTCTTGTCTTTATTTAAAGTAATTTGTGTTGTAGTAGACAATCATAATTTTTTCTAGAGAGCATATTTAGTAGTTGGAGCATATTTTTATTTAATTTTATTTTTATTTTGCACATTCCCAAGCTCAGAGAATTCAGCTTTAAAATTTAAAATGCCGTTGATTTTTGAAATTATCTAAAAGTCTGGATTTCTGTTTAAAACAGCATCCAGTTTTTTATTCAGCTCCTTTCCGAAATCGCCAGAAATGCTTTTTATAATATTTGCTGATTCATAATTCCATTGCCATTTTGCCTGCTCTATGGATTCAGCGTCTTCTGTGTTTAGTGTATTAAGAACCTCTGCAATTCCTTCCATGTTCTTTCCATAATATGATGCCGCTTTTAACCACCTACCCCATCTGGTTATTATGGGTTCAGGGGGTAATTCCATGTCTAAAATTTGTTTAAATTTTTTAACTCGAAGCGGAGCTTTTTTGAATATTTTGTTGCGTTGTTGACCTCATCCAGTTGTTTAAATGATAATAAAAACAAGAAAGGAAAGCTAACTTCGGGCGGAGTTATATCTATTATTAGATATATAGCGGATCGTATATAGTCGGCCGATCCTTATGAAACTTGGCAAATCGAATTATTTTGCCAAAAAAGAGGAATCCATTGAAACTCCCATCCTTCTAACTTGAAAAACAACGAAGTTAAAGCATTTCCGATCAATCAGTTATATGGCAGCTATAGGATATAGTCGACCGATCCTTATGAAATTCGACAAATCAGATTGTTTTTCCCAAAATAGAATCTACACCAAATCCCATCTTTCTAACTTAAAAAACACCAAAGTTATGCCTATTTCGATCGTTCTATGACAGCTATAGGATATAGTCGGCCGATCTTTACGAAATTTTGTACATAAGATATTTTGGTCAAATATAACATGTGTAGAAACTCCCAACCCTCTAACTTAAAAAACACCAAAGTTATGGCATTTCCGATCAATCAGTTATATGGCAGCTATAGGATATAGTCGACCGATCCCGGCCGTTCCAAATTATATACTGCCTGCAAAGGAAAGAAGGGTGTGTGCAAAGTTTCAACTCGATAGCTTTAAAACTGAGAGACTAGTTTGCGTAGAAACAGACAAACGGACAGACGGACCGACGGACAGACGATCAGACGGACATGCTCATATCGACTCAGGAGGTGATCCTGATCAAGAATATATATACTTTATAGGGTCGGAGAGGTCTCCTTCACTGCGTTGCACACTTTTGACCAAAATTATAATACCCTCTGCAAGGGTATAATAATAAGAGAAAACAAAGTGCACAAACAACAAACATTCATGATAAAAAAAATATATAATAATAGGTGTTGGGACTTGTGCCAGCATCAAATAACATAATTATTTCAATTTAATTCTCCCAGTGTAACTAGCCGCAGCGGTCCACTAATTGCCCGTTATCAGCTGTTCCATATTCTTTGTTTCTCCCAGATTCGCATGCGCTTTGTTGTTCTTTTGTAGCGCACGCACTTTGGGAGCTTTGGTGGAGCTTCTGCGCAAGCTCTTAGGTTTTATGACTTGTAATTCGGCATGGTTTTGGACCGGCGGCGGAATTTGGTGACCCCGACGTGATAGCGCTCTTATGGATTTGTGATCATTAAAGTGCTTAAAGCAAACCTTGTAAAGGAAAACTTGTTGCTATTGTTTCCATTACATTGCACCTTGCACAAAAACAAATTACATAATGGAGTCTGGAGACTTATTTAGTGCCTCGGTTCCTGCAAGCAGGGAAAGGCTGTTGCGGCGAAGAGCAGAAGTGACCTACCAGGAGATAGAAGGGAGATTTGACCATCATAGTACTGGAGCCGTTGGAAATTGCGTTGCGCAAGAAATTCACCACACTCCAGGATGAGTTAGAGCGATTGAGCTCTAGCGAAATTGGGAGCGAATTATTCTGGAAGTTCTCCCAGTTTGCCGCTGATGTGCGCGTTGATATTCAGGTGGGAATGGCAAGGTACTCCATGAGGGTGCCTGAACACTCCACTCGTCTCGACGGCACCACTGGTCCCATTGCTCCGTCGTTGACAAAACCAACCATCGAGGCTACGAAAGTGCATGGTGGTCTCTTGGTAAATCGTCGCTCATGCAGTCAGGATTCTTCGCTGGACCGCGACATCCAATCGGGTTCTCGGGATTTGAAGTTGGAACGAACCTTGAACAACGATCACGATAGCCAGGACGTGGGCAATTGCGTCTCATCAGTGCCCCTGCTATCCACTGCTCGCCCCGTGGTCGCTATTTCCACATCGCATCTGACAGTTGTCTGCGATAGATTTTCTTAAGCTGCTGTTCTTAATCCCTCATCTGGCCCGGGATTTGGTTTATTGTCACCGTTGCCGATTAAGTCAGCGGCCAGGTCTAACTCCATTCTGGACTCCAGCTTGCACCCTTCCAATGAGGGGGGGTCGTCCGCATCGATGCTGCCGCCGTCTGCAGCTGCCAAGGTGGTTGCTGCTCCAGCCGTGAAGGCTCCCGATCCTGCAATCGAAAGGTGCGCCGACGCGCAATTTCGGAAAGAAGTTTCCTTTCACTCTCGCCACTCTATTGACGCCTGGCTCGAGCGCTCTCTGGATCTGGATGGACGCGGTAGCCTGCAACTGAGAATTATGGACCTTGAGATCATCAGCAATATTATGTGATGAAGGTGTCCCATGCCCCTAAGGATTTTTGGTTGAAAGATGGAATTCAACGGGGAGAGGATGTTGGGACTTGTGCCAGCATCAAATATCATAATTATTTCTATTTAATTCTCTCAATGTAACTAGCCGCAGCGGTCCACTAATTGCCCGTTATCAGCTGTTCCATATTCTTTGTTCCTCCCAGATTCGCATGCGCTTTGTTGTTCTTTCTTCTGTGCAAGCTCTTAGGTTTTAGGCACTCGATATTCGGCATTGTTTTGGATCGGGCGCGGCAAAGCTCCCAAAAGCGCACGCGCTACAAAATATCAACAAAGTGCATGAGAATCTGGGAGACAAAAGAGAAGATTAAATGCCGCTGCAGCTACAGAAATGATTATTATTCTAATTAGCCTATCTGGTGGCTGCTTAGCCCAACATCCTCCCTCCTATTGAAGGGTGGCCCTTCAATAACAATTTTGGAAGGGCAGCAGACACATCTTTTAAGGGATATTCCACGGGTTGCGTAGTTTCATTAAGAAGATTAAGAACTCACAGGGCGAAAAAGGCACACCAACTTCTTCCGAACCCTTGACCATGCAATGCTCCCCCCAAAAGACCAATGCGGGAATCGAGTACTCCTAACGAGTGCAGGGGGTCCGGAACGTTGATTCTTCTCCTCTTCTCCTTCTGCATAGGGCAATCCAGCCTCCCGCGATAGTCCATTGCGTCCAGAAACCACCCATTCAAACAGTGTATTTTGGGCAACTGGGAGGCAGTGACCTAATTGGATTTGGCCAACTGACAATAGGTTGAAGAACAAGCTGGCTACAATTAGCAGGTCCACACAGCGCTATGCCGTGAGGAATCTTCCATTTCGAAATATCAATTTTAAGGCTGGGCTGACAGTCCGCAATATGAAACACTATAACCGCCTCTAGGTTCGCACAAAATATGGTTAGTCGAGACTTCACGCACACATTAACGAAAGATCCATCCGTAGCAAACTCAGTGCCGCCGAGACCGGCGACCGCTACACAGCTTTTGGTGCGATGAAGCTGAAGTTGACTTGCCAGCCGCAATGAGATAAGGCGAACTTGTGAACCAGAGTCCAATAACACTCTGCTAGGCAGGAAGGCACCTGATCGACCACGGATGAGGATATTGGCGGTTGGCAGAAGCACTTCAGTAGGGCGATCCTGCGTCAAGACCGTGTTGATTGACTGGGAAGGTGGGGTAGCAACGGCAACACCAGCGGCGGAAACCAAGCCTCGTAGTGGTGGGGAATTGTTAGAGCTGGGCAGCTGCCCGCAATGGTGCAACAAAGCATGATGTCGGCGATTGCACTTTGGGCAACGGGCAGCTCAACATCCGCGTGCAAAATGACCATCCTCCAAACATACAAAACAGTGGGTCAGCCGTCGCACTTACCGTCGTACCGTTAACTAAGTGGCAAGACAATGAAGCTTGGACATGTAGGAAGCGCGTGCGCCAAAACACCACACAGGGCGCATAGAGCTGGACGGGTATTCGAAGATCCACCTCGGCCCACTTGGTTAGCTGGTGGATACGTAGCCAAAGAAAAGTCGGTGCATTCAAGAGTACGGCACCTTTGCTAAAAAAATCGTGCCATGGACTCCCAAGACGGAAGGCTGTCGTTGTTTCCGGCGAGAGTGTCTTCCCACTTGGCTTTTGTGGCAGGATCCAACTTCTGAAGGACAATCTGGATGAGCAAGCATCCTTGGATCTCGGCAGCTGATCCGGAACTCATGAGAGCCCGCATATGCCCATTGAACCGATCCGACAGCTCCCGCAACGTAGCAACAGAACCTGGCTCGACCACACGAAGCTGCAGGATCTCGTTGATGTGATACTGGAAAATTAATCGCCGATTACTAAACCGATTGCGCAATAGGTCAAGAGCCACATCGTAGTTCGCGTCAGTAATTTCCAGCGCTCTCACCGTCTCCAAGGCTGACTCGCGCAGGCATGAAATGAGCCACCGGAGCTTTTCCATTTTTGTTTGATGAGGATGGCTGTCAACCGTGGTCTTATAAAGGGCGAAGAAATCCAGCCAGTCAACATAGCCGCCGCTAAATGTTGGCATCGGCATCGGCAACGGTGGTAAGGAGGGGGCTGGCTTGTATGGTATGAGTGAGACACCGACACCGTCGAGAAGTGTGGAGTGGGCAGCGATTCTCATGGAGTGCTTGGCAACCTCCAACTGAATGTCCACCTGCACATCAGTCGCCAGCTGCGAGAATCTCCAATAAAGCTCACTCCCGATCTCGCTGAAGTTAAGCTTCTACAACTCTTCTTGAAGCGCGATCGGGAGTGAGCTTTATTGGAGATTCTCGCAGCTGGCGACTGATGTGCAGGTGGACATTCAGGTGGAATTTAAAATTGCTTAGCTTCCGACCCATTTCTGGCGCAGGTACCGGAATTAATCACGGATAATATATGTTTGGTAATCCAATTAAAAGCATTATTGTACAAATATTAAAACGCACATCATTGGGATAATTTATGGCTAGGAAAGTCCAAGAAAAAGGTGAAATAAATCCAAAATTGCTCCTCACAATGGGGTTTCATTGTGGACTGTCCCGAAAAGAGATCTTAATTGCAGGGGATGTGCCAATATAAAATACACATTTAATTGCCTGCCGCCTGGATGGTCTTTATAAAAACAACAAAGAAAATCCGAAAATGCTGCTTGCCAAATCTGGTGTAAAATAAATATAAACAAAATGCACAATGGGCGAGAGCAGAAAACATTTTGCCTGGGAAACACGAAGTGATTTGCTTAGCTTGGACTTTTATGTATTAATAATGACATTTTTCACACAGTTTGTTTCCGAAATCCGAAAAACAACATTACTCTGCCCTTTAAAATGTTTAACATTTTAATTAGTTTTTGTTTTGAAAGAAATAGTAAAATTCTTTTCCGAGGTATAGCAGTTTTTTGGCAGCGTTTCGGTGATTAATTATGAGAAATTTGCCTAACATTTGCTTGTGTCAGAGATTAGCACTGAAAAGCAAATGAGTATGCCATTAAACTGGAATATAGTAAAGACTTTATAGAAATCCTATTAGCTGGAATTTCCAGAACATCTCAAAAATTCCCGAAATAAATGTTCATCCTAGGTTCAATCGATTTATTCCCAAATACGGCAAATGCTTAATTTCGTGAGCAGGTAATCTTTCTCCCACCATTAGCCAAATGACCAGCATATCTATTCGCGCCTGCATGGCACTCCCAATCGCCAGGCCAAAAAACAAACAAAAAGCACCAATCAAGTTTCAAACTGGAGGGGGTATAGTCATCGATTGAAGATGAACTGACTTTATGCAATTTTCCGCACCAGGAATGGCCGGCAAAGAAACGCAAGCCAAGTCAGCAAAGTTTCATAATGAATTTCAGTAAAGGTGAAATTTTTCCTGCACTCGATGTACAAATAAAATAAAATAAAAACTATTTATCCGCGTTACCTTTGTCTGAGAAGGCCACACAAGAGTATCAGTGCAAGGCTACAAGCCAGATAAGCCAGCCAAGTCACAATCGACCAACACGAAGAGCCAAAAATAAATCAAATCTTCAAATAACACATGTGGTCGACGGAGAAGAAAAAGAAGGCTGCCACAGTGGCTGCAAATACTTTAAATCTTTTGCTTGGCGTTGCCTTTCTATGCTCTCTGCACTATGCGGGTTTCAACACTTTGCCACAATACAATGCGGCAAAAAGCGCAAAAACAACCAGAAGAGCTCAGCTCAGGGGAAAAAAAACAAATGCTTCTTTCATGTCAGCTCATGACGTTCTTTCCATTTCCTAACGTTTCTTGGCTACTACCACCAACGCTACGTCATCTGCGAAGTCGACGACGTCACATCCTACTGGTAGCTGTAGCCTCAGTATGCCGTCATACTTCTTGTTCCACAATAATGGTCCAAGAACCAATCCTTGGGGAACCCTCGCCGTGATATCCGGGGTCTCCGTGCCCAAGTCGTTGTCAACCAGCAGCACTCTGTCACTAAAGTAGCTCTAAACTACTTTCATGAATGCTCCAGATGCGTACAACTGCCTTAATGACTGCCTTAGGGACCGCCGTAGTTTTTTAGGCAGTACTTTTTTGCGCCACCCTTCCACCTGGTTCTGGCAATGGCGATCCTGGCCACGTTGACGACTGCAGCTTGGTATCCACCATTGACCTCCATTTTCAAAAGCCGTATTGGCTGTTTGAGAGCCCTCCTGCACATTCCACGGCTGCTGAGAGTCTCGTGGCGATCAGTCTCTCGAAAAACTTGCCTATCGTGTGTAGCAGGCTGATTGGCCTGTAGATGACGTCTCCTTGGTTTTCCCGGATTGAGCAGCAGCAGAAGATTCTGCACTTTCCATCTACTAGTGAACGTACCCTCTTGGAGGCACTTGTTGTACACGCTGGCGAAGCTTATTGGGTGCAATAGAAGCGCCAGCTTTAGCGCCCAGTTGAAACAGAGTCAGGGCCCGGGGCTTTATTGTGGCGTAAGGCTCTCGCTGCTACCACTATTTCATCCACCGTTTTCTCACTGACCTCTTGGTTGTTATCCGGGGCGGTGCTCTGCGAGGGTGCTGAGCTGCCGGCTGGGAATAGCGACGTGAATAGCGATGGTCCTGAACACTTTCGGGTCTGTGGGAGCCTGTCTTCCGGCATCCCTATTTGGATTGTGTTTGCTCTGAAACCCTGAAGGCTCGATACTCTTTGTTGTTTCTGGTTCCTACTGCCAATTGAGCAAAGGTCGGTAGCTGTAAAACTGCTGCTTACACGCCAGGTATCATCGGCCACTATAGATGGGCTGGCGTAAGGGTAAGGTCTATGATTGTGTCGTACAGCAGCACCCGGTCGAGGGAGGCGAATGTTTCCCTTTCGACTTTACCTCGTTCATTGGTTGTCGCTCAGCCCCAGTCCTGCACCCATGCGTTGAAGTCCACGGTAACTAGGATCTCGGAGCGCCCTCGGATGTCGGTCGCCAGTTCGTCCATGATTCTTTCAAAATCGTTAAAGTCAAGGCTTGGTGCCAGGTAGCAACCATATATTCACGTGCCTCCCATCCTTCTTCTGACGCATGCCTCCGCATTATACACCTAGTGCATAGTTGGGAATTTTGTGCCACAGCTCCTGATCGCCGCTTTTCCTGTTCTATCTACAAACCACCGATTGTGAAGGTCCAACCTGTAGGGCTTGTTAAGGAGGGCTTTACCTCATATCGCATGTAAGGCATTGTTGTTCGTTCCTGCATCCTGCCACCTTGTGATCAGTGAAACACAGACCACAGCGGAAGCAGCAGTCGCTTCTATCCACTGGGTTCTTGCAAGCCTCTGCGATGTGCCCCGTCTCCAGGAAACTGTAGCAGTGTTGCGCCACCTCCTTCTCCTTAATGCGACTGACCCTCCATTCAACCTTTATCCTACGCACGTCCAAGATAGGTTGGGCTAGAGCTGCGGGGAAAGCCACAATGGCGGTCTGTGACTCGCCGTAGCTGCTTCTTAACTTCTTGACCTTAAGAGAGCCTTGGTCAAGCAGGCTGCGGGTTTTGCTATGGCGTCGAATCCCCAGAGTTCTATTAGCGTCTTTTTCGTTTCCTCAAAGTACGCTCGGACCTCCACCTTTTCGCCTAGTACCTCCTCAAAGCAACTAAGTGCCTGCATTAAGTTCTTCCTAGTCTTAGCCAGCTCTAGCCCGCCTTTGGCTGTTCTCCTGTTTACGCTAGTAACCATGTCGTCCAGCTTGCCATCCTCTCGCGTGATTATACGAATTCGCGTGGGTGAATTTGCAATGCGGAAAACTTTTCCATCAACAGAGAAAGAGCCGAGAGAATAGTGTGCTTACCCTGCCCCCCCTTGCCCTAGGACATCCTTAGGGACTCCGGAGGCTATCCAGTCGGTAATCGGAGCTTCGAGGACGCCTTCCCTCCTCCGTCACAAGTGAGCCGAAGTTCTTGTTTGGGAGTATCCATTTAGGATTTTTATATACCGCAGGACCGTGCAACAGCCCTTTCACTGGGGCGCCTTACGACACACGTCCGTCTTGTTCGACTTTCACTACTATCTCTCTTTTTCTCTCAACGGGGGTTTTAATTTTCTTTGTGTGCTGTATGTGTGATTCTTGGAGGGCAATGATGTGAGGAGAGTGGTTTATTTTGGGTATGGTGTGTTGTATTCCACCTTTGGTTCACCATCCTTGGCCTATTATCCCAATAAGAACGACTTTAAATTTGTTACCAAAATGGGTAGTTTATTCGTTCAAGGCACTTTTCATAATGAACTCTTATTCTTTATTTTATTGGAGTCTCGTACCTGCGCTGCCCGGCAACGGAGAAACTTGATTACTTATGTGTGTAATCATGTGTGTGTGTGTATATTTCTATACTCGTATATATAGCTGGTAGCAGCGCGATCGCAAGGGTGTAGTAGGCATGGCTCACTTGTGTGCATTATATTACTTCCCATAAGAGTGGCTTATAAATTTTTTATTCGCTGGCTCTTTGGCCGGGGGATTAGGTTTACGTAACAACACTGTAACACAATATTGTATTGCTATAGTGAATGCCTGCTATAGTACGCATGGGTCCTAAATCTCCCTCCTTTTTAAAAATAACATAAAATGAAGTTATTTTGGATGAACTTATTATCTATCGATTATGTAAATTTTTTTATGTCCGTCAAATTAGCATCGCCTAGTTAGCGTCGAAGTGGAACGGTGGAATCGGAACACAGCAACGAATTTTTTTATTTTCAATTATTTTACTGTTAAGCCACTAAATTGATTGAAATAAAGTTTAGAATTGTAAAGAATTGAATAATTTATAGTTTTTTCTTACTTTGGGCGGGATCAACAACCTAAAAATACCATTAAAATACATTTGAAAAATTGCCCCCACACTGTTTTGGGTCCTAGCTCAGAAATAAGAGGAGGCCCCAAAAAGCCCGATATTGCAGCTAATAGGTCAAAATATTGAGGGTAATTCCTGAAAGTTTCATAAAAATCGCTCCCTACGTTTTGGAGAAAATCGGATAAAAGTGGGCCAATCTCGTTGACGGCCCATACAAAAATGACCACCAAAAATTGTTTTTAATATTCTGAAGCTCTAAGAGGAGGCCGCCATATGCACGGTAGTTGAGTCGATGTATCACCTTTTCTAGTATATCTGGAGCAAAAATCATTCAAATCGCTCCCTACAATTTTGAGAAAATCGATTTATAGTTCCCCATTGATTTTAATTGATAAGGGAGGCGCCAACTCGTGAACCGGAACCAGTCCACGAACAAGTTCGTTCCACTAGTTCCAAATCTACAGACCGCATGAATATGATTATTGAGTCCTTTACAGAGGATGCCCCATTATGCACGGTATGCCGTTGCAAAGCTAATTTTTCATATAATTTAATAAGACTATTTGCATTAAAATCGCTCCCTACGATTTGACGCAATTTATCTTTAAAAATTTCTGCATTTTCTTAACCAATACTGGACCTTGTTCCCAACACAAATCGCGCCAAAGTTAAATTTGAATGGCCCCACATGCTTTCTTTATGGAGGATGCCCCATTTTGCACGGTATATCACGAGAAAGCTAATTTTTTGCTTAATCGAATACCGGTAGTTCCATTCAAATCGCTCCCTACGATTCGATTGAATTAAGTTGGGCCCGGAACCCTGCACCGCCAGAAGGAACAGCAGCAGGACATGCAGAAGCAGGACCAGCAGCAACTGAACCAGCAGCATTTGAACTAGCAGCAGAAGATGGTGCCGAACTTGCCGGTGCAGAAAACGCCTGATTGGCCGATCAATAAAATATTTGTTACCAAGAAAATAAATTAAAAATAAAATGAAATAAAAATAAAAAAAAATTCAAATGAATAATTTACATTTTATTTTTATGTGTTATTTTTTAGGTGTTATTTTATTATTCTAGTTTCTTCAGCCAGCCAGAATAGTCAGCAGCCTGTTGGGATTGGAGAGAAATGCGGGCGTGTCGACAGTCACATAGATATGCAGAGCCGGCATAATGTCGATGAAGTAGTCGATGCCGTCCTTCTTGAATACCTGGTAGATCAGTTCCAGCATCTGCCACGTCTCGTGCGAAATGGACTTGGCCGTCAAAATTTAAAATATAGACCTTCATTGAGAGAGAATCCCAACCCACCAGTAATGTTGTGCTGGAAAATGTGTCCCACCACATTGATAACAATCGGATGAAGATTGAGGAGGACGTCGGGATGCTTCTCCATCACACTGAGCAGAGTCTCGATGGTGTTGAGCAGACTCATGGCGGTGATGGCCTTCTCGTCGGATCCCTCCTCGGCCTCCAGCACCTGGCTGAAGGTGGTTGCCAAGTGCTGGCAAATCTCGGTGGCCACCGGCAACAGTTGCTCCGTTAAGGTGCACACGATCTTCTGCATCACGTTGGTCAGATCTTCGTTATCGGTTTCACGGTTAACCAATAATGGTGAGCAACTCCTTGGTGATGTTCTTAATCTGACCCTCAACAGATTGGGTCGCCTCGTCCTGGGATGAGAAGAACATCTGCAGGCCAATGACAGCCTCCACTTTAAAGAGCAGTTCCTTGTCCGTTAGCAGGGCGTTCGTGGTCAGCCGCATGATCTCGGCCAGGTCCTGGGGATTCTTTATCTGCACTTCGCAGAAATAGTGCAGAACCCAACATGCACGCGCCCGCATATTGCCGGCGGGATTCTGGAACTCCGGGAAAACGTATATGGTTAGCATAGATACCACTTGGTCCCGGTATTGAGCCTTCTTCAGCAGGGCATCCGCTAATGTTCCAATCATGTGCGGAGCACCATCCTTTTGCTTGTAGTCCGCATTCGGCGACGTGATGACCTGCATAATTGTGCTCATGGCCTTGCGTTTCTTGCACATGGAATGCAGCATGAATTGGGCAGCCATAACTGGCGTGGCATAGTCCTCAAATATATCTGAAAATTAGGGAATTAAGTAGGTTCTTTTGTTTCAAAAGATTCCTATTATTTACCAAACTTCAGGCGGATATACTCGTCCCTTCTCCCGCAGGTCCTGATCGGAGTCGGTGAATGACATGATGGGGAATATCGCATCCTGAATAACTGCCACTATGTGCGGCTTGATTAGCTTCCAGGTATAGGCGTGGCTTACACTAAAAAGTGTAATAACATAAATAATATTATTATTAGGGATTAGGGATAAAGTGGCAGGTACTTACGCATTCTTCAGATAGTTGAGCACATTCGTGAGGACACGCGGCGAGAAACGATTCCAGTACTGGTCGAGGATCTTCAAAAACAACCCCAGGACACCTTAGCTGAACGTTGGCGACCACTCAGCGAATTTTAGGTAATTTTCACTAACTACGTTACTGAGACTTCCATACCTAAAAAAGAAAAACAGAAAAATTAATGTTTTCGGCAAACAATTTGTGATTCTTTGGGAAACTTACCATTCGAACATGCGAACCATGAAGTGGAGAGCCCACTTCTTGGTCTTCCAGTAGGCGAATTTGGTGTGCTCATCATCGTCCAAATGGGAGCTATCGGACACATCCCAATCCCATTGGCGGTGAGGCAGGCTGTACTGCGTAAGGGCGAAGTAGATCTTAAGGATGTGCTTCTGGAGCAGCACCGACTGCTCGGTCAGGAGGCGCACCATCAGCGCACCAACATCGGCAGCAAGAGCTTCATGGCCTCGTTCATGGGCGTTCGCTCCTCGCTCCGCTTGTACTCGTAGGTCTTCACCGGCTGGTACATGTTCATCAGGGCGCCACTCCAGCTGTTGACATCATGATTCTGCAGATAGATAGCTGATGTTGTCCACCACCTGGGGTCATAGTCCCGGGAGTCCCTCTTGATGATGTGATTCACGCAGACAAGAGTTTAATTCTAAAATGAAAGTCACATTAGATGAAGTCGAAGTGAAATCTACTAATCTTACCTGACCAAGCCGACCACACGGCAATGTTGTGGAAGGGCGTAATATTGGGCCTCATTCTCCTCCGCTCCGATGGGACTGGCTCCTTTCGAGATGGCCGTAGCACTGACCTTTAGCCGTAGTCCCGTGGCACAGATTTCCAAAGAGTCCAAGCTGAGTTTCTATAAGATTACGATGATTATGATATGAATTATTTCAAAATTCCATGTGTAGTACCCACCTTATTGGCCCACTCCGACAGATACAGCTGACGCAGTGGCCCCTGCAAACTCGTCACTTGCAGGCTCGTCACTTTGTCTGTAGTGATGCGGTAGTGATCCCAGGCAGGTGACATCGAAGCTATAAATGGCGTCCTTGGCCACGGCCGTGAAGAGTTGCTCGATCTGGGCCTGCACAATGTTGCTGATCCGCAAGCCACGTCCCCTTGAGCGCCCACTGTAGTGGGACGAAGAATAGTTCGAATCACTGCTACCAATGTGGGATTACGAGTTGCCGGAGCGCTAAGAGCCAGAGAATTCAGCCCAACTGGAGGGTGATCCTATGCGCATCAGCTTCTTTTGCCTGCCACATATAATAAATATTTTAAAATCATTTAAAAGTGAATACAAAACACCTTACCTAAAATCAGCAGCTGCTGATATGCGAGATCCGAGGATCAGCGACTCAATGTTGGCGTTATACTCTACGATCTCGTTATGCAAGATAACCCGCTCCTTCTATGTATGCCTGGAACTCTGTGATCTTTGTGATAGAACGTAAAGCAAAATAATAATGGAACTCTGTGATCTTCTGTTTCAGCAGCAGGGCTAGATGGTAGAAGGTAAAGCTGGAAAAATAGTAAAGAAATAAGAATCAACAGTTCTGAGAACACCTACATATGTATAACGAATAGATAAATTTGTACATGCTTGAAATATACATATGTACATGCTTGGGGAATGGCGCCCATTCAGTGTTGAAAATAGGCCAACACATGTGGCTGTTGAGCTTTTACAACATTGTGCTGTTAAGCACCTGTTAAGCATGTACAAATTTGAATACTTAATTCCATCGAATCGTAGGAAGCGATTTGAATGGAACTACCGGTAATCGATTAAGCAAAAAATTAGCTTTCTCGTGATATACCGTGCAAAATGGGGCATCCTCTATAGGGGGAGATAATGGGGAAATTCAAATTCGATCATGGCTGCCGCCATGTTGGCCAGCGTCAAAACATGTGAAGCGGTTATGGGGCCAGTATTGGTAAAATAGGTTCAGAAATTTTCAAGACTTGATTCCATCGAATCGTAGGGAGCGATTCTGATAGAAATAATCGCATTCGATTCAGAAAAAAATTAGCTTTACAATGGTATACCGTGCAAAATGGGGCATCCTCCATAAAGAAAGCATGTGGGGCCATTCAAATTTAACTTTGGCGCGATTTGTGTTGGGAACAAGGTCCAGTATTGGTTAAGAAAATGCAGAAATTTTTAAAGATAAATTGCGTCAAATCGTAGGGAGCGATTTTAATGCAAATAGTCTTATTAAATTATATGAAAAATTAGCTTTGCAACGGCATACCGTGCATAATGGGGCATCCTCTGTAAAGGACTCAATAATCATATTCATGCGGTCTGTAGATTTGGAACTAGTGGAACGAACTTGTTCGTGGACTGGTTCCGGTTCACGAGTTGGCGCCTCCCTTATCAATTAAAATCAATGGGGAACTATAAATCGATTTTCTCAAAATTGTAGGGAGCGATTTGAATGATTTTTGCTCCAGATATACTAGAAAAGGTGATACATCGACTCAACTACCGTGCATATGGCGGCCTCCTCTTAGAGCTTCAGAATATTAAAAACAATTTTTGGTGGTCATTTTTGTATGGGCCGTCAACGAGATTGGCCCACTTTTATCCGATTTTCTCCAAAACGTAGGGAGCGATTTTTATGAAACTTTCAGGAATTACCCTCAATATTTTGACCTATTAGCTGCAATATCGGGCTTTTTGGGGCCTCCTCTTATTTCTGAGCTAGGACCCAAAACAGTGTGGGGGCAATTTTTCAAATGTATTTTAATGGTATTTTTAGGTTGTTGATCCCGCCCAAAGTAAGAAAAAACTATAAATTATTCAATTCTTTACAATTCTAAACTTTATTTCAATCAATTTAGTGGCTAAACAGTAAAATAATTGAAAATAAAAAAATTCGTTGCTGTGTTCCGATTCCACCGTTCCACTTCGACGCTAACTAGGCGATGCCAATTTGACGGACATATTTTTTTTGTAATATGTTTGTATTAAGTGTTAGTAATATAAAAAAAATTTTATTTTTTACGATTTAAAATATAGAATTTTAGAAAATTGTATATATTTATTTTTTTTTTCTTTGTATATTGCCATATGTAAAATTTCTCAGGAAAAAATAGTCATTTTATTTATTTTCCTTCTTTTTAAAAGAAGAAGAAAAAATTTGGTGTTTTTGTTTGTTTCGTGGCCACCATATAATTACAGGGTATTAGAGGGTATTATAATTTTGGTCAAAAGTGTGCAACGCAGTGAAGGAGACATCTCCGACCCTATAAAGTATATATATACTTGATCAGGATCACCTCCTGAGTCGATATGAGCATGTCCGTCTGTCCGTCTGTCCGTTTCTACGCAAACTAGTCTCTCAGTTTTAGAGCTATCGTGTTGAAACTTTGCACACACCCTTCTTTCCTTTGCAGGTAGTATATAAGTCGGAACGGTCGACTATATCCTATAGCTGCCATATAACTGATTGATCGGAAATGCTATAACTTCGTTCTTTTTCAAGTTAGAAGGATGGATTCCTCTTTGGGCAAAATAATTCGATATGCCAAATTTCATAAGGATCGGCCAACTATATACGATCCGCTATGTATCTAATAATATAAGATGCGTGGCGCCACCTAACGGACTGCGACTCAACTGCAAGAGTATATAAACTTCGGCTCCGCCCGAAGTTAGCTTTCCTTTCTTGTTTTATGAATAGAATTTCTTTAATCTATCTTTATGAACTGTTTGATTTTTATTCTTTTCGTTTGAGATTGTTATGTTATCTCGTTTTCCTATATTTTCTACCTTATAGGGTCCTGTATACTTAAAGTCTAGCTTATGCCCTACTTCGTTTTTTAGTAAAACTTTATCTCCTACTTCTAATTTTAAATCATTTGATTTTTATCGTGAATTTCTTTTTGTCTTTGTTTTTTTGTGTTCGATCATCATTCTCGCTCTTTTATATGCAATTTAGAGTCTGAATTTTGATTCTTTTGCATAGTTTTCTATGTCGTATAGTGGTGCAATGTATTCACTGCTATTGAATGTCATGTTCAAGGTTGGGGTTTTACTAAATACAAGTTCATATGGACAGTATCCGTGTACTACAGGAGGTGTTGTATTAAATAATATGTAATAATTGTATATGTAATAATTAGTATATAAGTCAAACATCCCAGTCTGCTTTATCTGATGAGATGTATGATCTAACGTATTCGTTAAAAGTTCTATGGCTTCTTTCTATTGTCCCTAAGGTTTGGTGATGATGTGCAGTTGATGTTATATTATTAATTTTGAGATATTTGCATAAATCATTAATAATTGAATTCTTATATTCAGTTCAGGACCGTACTTTAGAATAAAAGATTAGAATATAGCTTTTTTTTTTCCACTCAATCGTCAGAGAGAGTGGTCGTGTTTCTGTGCTGCTCTGCCAGCGGCTAAGCAAATACCAGAAAACTCAGTGAAAAAGCAAAAGAAATGGTGTGCTCTAGAAATCGCGAAAGGACGCTTTTGGACACACATAAGTCTCGAGCTTCTAGTGTCCAATAACTAACACAAAATAAAAATTTATTAAATTCAAAAATTGAAATGTCATCACGAGAAATTAATCCAAAAACTTGTGCACATTCATTTAAAGAAATAAGGGCGGCCCCTCTGCCTGCAGTACTTAACATAAACACCAACAACATGAACGAAAGTAAGCGCTCTGTCCCAGAAACAGAGCGTAGACGGTCTTCCAATACCTATTTCTCATTCGTCGCAAACGAAGAGCGTGCAAGATCATGCTCCCCACTCCCCCAGGCACAAGCAGTGCATTAACCTGGAGTGCGCAGTGCACCTACCCAGCACTACAACCCTCTGGTCTATCAACTCCGCTTTATTTTCCTACAACGAGCACTACTGCATCGATTACCACATCGTGTACAACAACCACAACAGAAACATCGGTAGCTGCCTCTCAGCCCCCCCGAGCAACAATCCAAACGGGCATTGACCGATAT
The DNA here is from genome assembly GCF_017639315.1 of Drosophila ananassae. Classification (NCBI taxonomy): domain Eukaryota; kingdom Metazoa; phylum Arthropoda; class Insecta; order Diptera; family Drosophilidae; genus Drosophila; species Drosophila ananassae. Next base: position 2,889,802 of record NC_057932.1, on the reverse strand, counting down.
ATCCAAGTAAAACAAAAGCTCAGTCCCCAGCCGAAAAAAAATGCTAACGTTGCAAAAGCAATGAAAGTCAACAATCAAGACGGAATCCTCAAGTACCGGTGGTATGGTGGTTCGGCTGATTCCTTATCGGCCGGTCCTACTGGCGGTCCGTTTCACGGGAGCAACACTCGAAGTAGGTTAGGTAACGCGGGGTCTACTGGTGGTCCGTTTCACGGGAGCAACACTCGAAATAGACTGGTATGCCGGGGGATCTCCTCGTGGTCCGTTTCACGGGAGCAACACTCGAAGTGGTTAGGTAATGCGGGGTCTACTTGTGGTCCGTTTACACTGGAGCCCCGCGAAGTAGATAGGTTTTAGAGAGTCCTACTTTGTGAATCGTTTTACATAGGATCACATGAAGTAGGTCAATTTTAAGTGCCGTAGTTTCAACACTAAGTAACGAGACTATTGACTCTGATCTCGCAACTGTCTTTATTTCAGAAGAACAACTCTTATATAAGATGCTAAATTATACATCATTAAATCTAAGAAAGGTCAATGTTATGAACGTGCTAAAACTAAGGTTAATGCCAGGGTCACCCACCTCTGAATCTGGTGACTCAGATTGTTTGTTCATGTACTGCTTTCCACACGTATTTCGGCTTCGCTGGCTGGTTTTTTCTTGCTTCGGTCAGTCGGTCATTCTTCCCGCTGATAATGCTGATTCTGCTTCAGGTGCCATCGACTAGTGGCGGGTTAAAAGGTTGGATATTAGCTTATGCTTATCGTAACATTATTAATAGGCTAGTAGGTCTGATGTTTGTGATTGGGTAGTAGGTCTTGGCCCTAGGTGCCGACATTCTCCCCCCCCCCATTGAGGTACTCAATAATAGGGGCTGTGCGTTGTTGTTGGACCGTCTCAGTGAACCGATGTGTACCCTTGCGCTAGAAAATATTGTGGATCTTAAAACTAATTACTAAAAACGTAATGTTAATACCAAAAAAAAAGTTTGAATCATGTGGGTAAGACCTCCAACATTGATAAGATTCCAACGATAATTCTATCCGACCTGTTGTCTCCTTCGCCTTGTTGCGCGCCCTCGTAACCATTCTCCTTGGGCATTCCATGAAGTACTAGAACTTTTTTCTGGTTGGTCAGTGCGCATACAGGACTCTTGGTCCTCTCTTGACCTTGCTTCTTGCTCCCTTTTGGAGATGCATGTTACCCATGCCTGATAGGAGGTGACTTCTACTCCTTGAATTTCCTTGGTTACTGGCCCTTGCACTCTGTGCTCTTCAGTTGTGAGTTGACAACCTTGGGCTTGTGGTGTGGGGTCCGTCTGCGGCTCTCCTTGTTGATCCGCAATGAGGGAGGAACTATGTAATCTTCTGGATTTTACTATTTGCTCCTTGCCGATGCATGCAATCAAACTTGGCGTGGCTCGTTAGCTTCCGGTGTCCAAGCCGTCATATTACCGACGACTTGTTCTGCTTTGATATTAGGAGCTGATTCCGGTCGTACTGGCCCCATTACAATCCATCTAAGCGCGGTATTTTTTAGTAGTGGATTTCCTTCTCCCAAATATGTCTGTTGTGGCCTCATAAGCTGAGAGATGATTTCGGCGCCCAACAACAGATCAATATTCTGGGGATGAGTAAATTCAAGATCGGCTAAGCGCAACTGAGGTAAGATATTTCTTGGCGCTTGAATAGGGTGGGATGGTTGATTGGGCATTATTTCCGGTAGTACAACGACGTTGATTTGATCTTCGAAGTCAGTGTTTAATGATGATAGGGTCACCACAGCCTTTTTTCGTGATCTTTTAGTTGTTCCTTCTAGTGCAGCGATGTTCAGGGTTGATGGCTCCAATTGTAGTCCAAGTGTGTCAGCCATCCTTCTGGTGATTATGTTAATCTGTGATCCAGAATCTAGGAGTGTGCGGCATTGCTGATGGGTTCCGGCTGGTCCATGTATTGCCACTTGGGCGGTTGGTAACAGAACGGTGGGATTATCTGTAAGCAGGGCTGTGGCTGAGCACACAACTCGTGATAACTGCATTATTACTTGACTGGTTGCCTGACGCTCAAGGTTTTCTACCATCTCTTTCAGAGATTGTCGATTGGTTGGATCGGTGATGGCTAGTTTTAGAGCTGACAGCGTGTGTGGATCCAATCTTTCCTCAATGATGTGTTTGATACACGTTGATGTGTTGATTGGCTCCCAGTTGTCTGTTGACACTTTGAGTGCGTTGAGAGTGGCGACCGTTCGGAGCACGGTGTCATGTAAGCTGCGCAGCTGGTCCGCTGATTCATTTGTTCTGGGGTGTCCGAAAAGCTCTTGGATCGCGGATTTAATCAACAGCCGTTCATTTTGGTATCGATTTTTTAGTCGTTGCCATGCATCCTAGTAACTGGTCTGTCCGCCAATCGACGTTGCTATTAGATTTTGTGCTTCACCTGTTACATGATTCTTACATGATGAGTTTTACTGCATCGCTGTAGTCTTGATTGTAGATGCATTCCGTAAAAATTTAGTAGAATCTTAGCCAATGCCGGTAGTCTCCGTCAAACTTTGGAATTTTTACTGGTGGTATTACAAACGGAGGTGCAATCGCGGGTTTTTGTATTGATGCTGAAGTTGATTGCGATTCTTCGCTCAAAAGCGAAAAGTATTCTGCTCGTACAACCTGAAATCTGTCATCGGTGTGTCCATCATTTTTGATGGCTGGTTCCAGGTCGATGAGATCATGGTATCCCGTGTCGATTTCCTTCCATAGCTCCTTCATGTGTTGTCTGACGTGTGTGGACACTTCCCGTCCTTCGGTGCGGTTGCGTAGAAAGTCTTCCATATCGTCTAATCGTCGTTCATGTCTTCGTTTTAATGATGTTAATCGAAGGTCTTCTTCTTCGTTTCCTCGTAATGAGTGTGCCTTTGGCTCGAGATTTTCGCCTGTTTTCCGGGGCCTTTGTGACGGGCCTGACACTGATGGGATTCCATCCGAAAATATTGCTTCATATTTTTTCACAAGCACTTCTAGCGCTTTGGCCTTTGTGAAATACTCTTTCTCAGGACTTAGTGCTAGCTCATGGAGCTTGGAATCATTTTTTTTTAAACTGGGTCCATGAGTGAGTGAGCTGTCTGAGTCTCTCCTCGAAGTATCCGATGTATCTCTCTTTTTTTTTTTTTTTCGTTGAGTTAAATTGCGTTGAGGTTTGGGTTCAAGTTGTGATCCTAATGGATCACGTCGGGGTCACCAAATGTTCGTCCGTAGAGCGTTATGCGGTTACATTACTCGTTACATTATTAATAGGCTAGTAGGTCTGATGCTTGTATATCGTGACCTGCTGATGCATCTTGATTGGGTAGTAGGTTTTTGCACTAGGTGCCAACAGCTATATTAAGCGAAGACCGTAATAATGAAGAGAATACGAATGAAGATAATTCCCAAAGCCAAACAAAAGGCGCCACCCATTTACATACATGATCAAAACTGCAGCGATATGGTAAACTGTCTCGCTAAGCTAATTGGAAATAACAATTTTCATATAATGCCACTGACCAAGGGCAATATACGGGAGACCAAGCTCCAAGTTTACACGAAGGAAAATCATCGCTTAGCCACGAAATACCTAAACGACAACCAGAACACCTGGAGTTTCTTTCTCTAGCGCTTTACGATGGCCAGGACTTATAAATAGTGTAGGTTTAATACCACTGGAACCTGAAACTATAGGATATCCACCTCCGCCTATGGGTACAACGAGGGAAAGAGTAGGCCAAGAATCTGCAACCCCCAAAATAAAGGGTATCGAAGGACTTTTGTTTACACCTATAAGTTTAATGGTCACAATGCAAAATAATATGCAAGAGCTCATGCGAAACCAAAATCGACTAATGGAGCTTTTAGTCAAACAAAAATCCAATTAGATGGCTTATTTGAGAATCTGTCTATGGAATGCAAACGGCATTTCAAAGCGCAAAAATGAACTTAAGACATTTCTTGATGATAATAATATCGATATTATGCTCCTCTCCGAAACTCATCTAACGAACAAAAACAACTTCTATCTGATGGGCTATGTATATTTAATGTAGATAATTAAGTGGAATTTTATGAAGTCTAGTATAAGTTAGTTTAGGGCGGAGCGGGAGCGCAAGTAAAGCTCTCACTTGCGCTCTCCCATGAATTCGCCCCGCTTCGCCGCACTAGATAAGCTAAGCTTAAGTTTTTGTTGATATGAATATATAATCGAATTTATAAAGTTGAAAAGAGTGCACGCATTTTTCGTTTTCGTTCGTCTTTTTTGCAATAATTTAATTCTACAGCCACCTTTTTTTCCTTTCGTTTTTTTCGCGACGAGATAAACTAATCTCAATTAACATTTTGGCGCCCCTGGGTGGACTGTAGTGAACATAATTAAATAAAAAAGCAACAAAAAATAGTGACAGTGACACTATATATAAACAATATATATATAGTATACACAGTATATAAACAATATATATATAACATATATATATTCAAAAAAAAAAGTTGCTCGCGACGGTTGTGGGGGTGAATTCACAAATAAAAATTAAAGAATTCTCCGCGTCGCGAAACAAACTTCTCCAATCGAGCTGCTACTGGAAGGATTTGTCGTCCCCATGCCCTGCACCTGCATCGATTGTCAAAGGAAAGTGGCCGCAGGGTTAAAGGATCCGAAAGCAGAACCCCAGGTATTTGAAAGAACCCCAGGCAAAAAATTGAAAGTTGAGATAAGACAAATTAAAATCCGTCTTGTGCTGGAATATTGCACCCTCCTTTCAATTCTTGGCGCATACGTACGTAGAAAAAATAGTAGAGCAAAAATAAATAACAACATATATAAAAGTTCTAAAAATTTAATTATAAATATATGTGCTAACCTAAATGTACTGCCTGTGGATAAAGTAAAAAAGAAAATATTTATATTATTTGCAATCACTGTCGCCCCCTACCCCTCGTTCTCAAATTTAAAAATCTTCCAAATAAATACTAAAGTGCAGCCAAAAATTATTTATTTATTACAGATAAATAAAGGTGCATATATACATATTTGGTATACATACATATATATACAGCGATAATATTCTCGTTTTCGTTTCCCACAGTGATCCGCTGCTGTATGTATGTATATGCACTTTTTGGCGCCTATAGTTTAACGGTCCGCCAAGTGACGCTCTCCCCTACCATTTGGTCGTGCATATTGCTTTCGGCGTCATTGGCGACCAACTATTTTTTTTGGATACTCTGTGCCTCGACTATCAAAAATTCGTTATCAATTAATTAATCAATTAAAATTTTTTTTTTTGGTTAAATTTAATAAATTATTTATTATATTTAAATAAGATTAATTAATTATTTTCGTTTGCATTTTCTAGTTGTTGAATTAAATTCAATAAATTTTTAAATAAATTTCTAAAAGTTATTTATTTTAGTAAATTTCTGATATTAATATTAAAAATTCATAAAAAATTGATAAAATTAATTAAATTACTTTAACAAAAAATTTAAATAAATTATTAAATATTAAATTTGCATTGTTTTCGTTTTTGTATTGAAAAAACAAATTTTTTATAATGGAAAGTACTAAACAAAAACTTAATTCCACAACTCTTATTGACTTAAAGAGAAGATTATATGTCAAAGTTAAAAGCATTCGCCGGTTGGAGGAACGTTTGGAAGATGGATCACTTTCTCTAAATAAAACCGAGCTAGAGTGCAGGCTTCAGGTTTTAGATGAGGCAATTTCTAAAGCAAATGATTTGCAAGAACAGATCGAGCAAATAGATGAATTTTATGATTTCGGAGCCGAGTTGGAAGAATTAGGAATAACTACCAAGGCAAGGATCATGTCCTTATGTAATTCCTTTAATTCAGCTGAAGACTCCCGTTCAGCTACTGCAATTTCTGCAGCCCCAACTCGAGCTCGACTTCCTAGTTTGGCATTGCCAAAACTCAGTGGAAATTATTCGGATTTCAAAAATTTCATAAGTCTTTTCGAGACATTAGTTGACAAAGATGTGAACATTCCAGTTATCGAGAAATTTAATCATTTAATTTCTTGCCTCTCTGGTGAAGCCTTAGGAACTCTCAAGGCATTCCAGGTCACCGAGAGTAATTACGACAAAGCTATCGCTAGTCTAAAAAGAGTTTATGATAACGAATGTCTCATCTTTGCGAACCAAATACGTCAACTGTTCAGCCTTCCGAAAATTTCCCAGCCGTCTGCGTCGTCGTTGAGGGGTCTCATCGTCACTGTATCATCAATTTATGGATCACTATTATCCATAGGAGATGATACTAAAATTGCAAACTCAATGATTATTCATTTAGTTTTGAGTAGAGTGGATCCAGTGACCAAGCAAAAATGGGAAGAGTCACTGGATTATGAGGAATTGCCGCTGTGGTCCGATTTCGAAAAAATACTAAATCGTAGATACCAGCATCTGTCCGCTGAAGAGACTGGCAAACCAAAACAAGAAAGAACTGGGTTCGGCAAGCAACTGAATAGAACTTCGTTGGCTTATTCTTCTACCAACGCCAAACCAGCTTGCAGTTATTGTAACGCTAACAACCATTTTTTGGCCCAGTGCAGTCCGTTCGCTCGCCTTGCTGTAATGCAAAGGTTTGAGTTTGTTAAGTCAGCCTCCCTATGTTTGAATTGTCTGCGAAAAGGTCACACGGTAGCGAATTGTTGCTTGGAATTGGTCAAACTAATTCACAAGTTAAGGAAAAGATACACACCGTGGTGAAGTCGAGAGTCAATGGTAGCGAGTTTCCGTTCGACTTTTGGGTTTTGAAAACCATTTCAGGCTATCACCCTGATCAGTGAGTGAACGTAAAAGATTGGACCCTACCAAAGAACTTGCCGTTAGCAGACCCATATTTTTACAAACCTCAGCGGATAGATATGCTAATTGGAGCTGAGTCATTTTTTGAATTGTTGTCCGTTGGCCAAATAAAACAAGGTACGAACCATCCCATCCTTCAAAAAAACTCTCCTTGGGTGGATAGTATCGGGAAAATATCTGGCAAATTCCTCAACACCTCCACAGCCGGTCTCTAGTCTGAATTGCCAAGAGGAAGTATTAGAGTCAATAGACAAAAACTTGAAAAAATTCTGGTCGTTGGAAGAAGTTACATCTTCTAAAAAGATGTTGTCGCCAGAACAAGAGCTATGTGAGGAACATTATCGGAAGACTACAAGAATCTACTACAAGAATTCAGGTCGATTTGAAGTTAAACTTCCATTTAAGTCGGATCCAAGCGTTTTGGGCAATTCATTCGAGATAGCCAAACGCCGATTTCTGTCGCTCGAGAGAAGATTATCTCGAGATCCGAACTTAAAGAAATTTATTTGGAATTTATGGAAGAATACGAATCCCTAGGCCATATGTCCCCTGCAAGCAATGACCTTTTTGCTTCTCCACACTACGTCATACCCCACCAGTGTGTCTTGCGGCCGCAAAGTACAACGACCAAACTTCGAGTCGTTTTTGTTGCGTCCTGCAAGACATCCAAGTGTTTAAATGGTTTGTTGATGGTGGGTCCAACAATTCAGGAAGAGCTTTACTCAACTCTTCTTAGATTTCGGCTAAACAAATTCGCTCTGGTAGCCGACATAAAAAAGATGTATCGTCAAGTGATGGTAAATGAAGCAGATCGACGATACCAGTTGATAGTGTGGAGAAAAGACCCGTCTGAGTCCTTGAAATTGTGCAAGCTCAACACCGTTACTTATGGCACTGCACCAGCCCCATTCCTGGCCATAAAGATTTGAAGAGGTTGAGTGAATCCGCGAAAAATGCATTCACTCGAGCTGCTAAAGTTATTGGTTCTGTCTTTTACGTCGACGACATGTTAACGGGTGCTGGTTGCGTGGAGGAGCTAAAGACAATTAAGTCTGAAGTAACTCAGGTTCTTCAAAACGCTGGGTTTGAATTGAGTAAGTGGTTTTCAAACTCGCCTGAAGTCACTGCATCCGAGAGCACGGTTAAGCCAATAACACTTTCGGACTCAGAGCTGACAGAAACATCGTTTGGGTTCCTAAAGATGATGTATTTAAATTCGAAATTGATATGTCAGTCATAGGTCAAAGGGCGACTAAGCGGAATATTCTAAGCGGTGACGTCAAAGCTTTTCGACCCCCTTGGCTTATTAAGCCCGATCCTTATTAAAGGAAAGATCCTGTTACTGGAACTTTGGCTCAATAAGCTAGATTGGGATGAGTCCATTCCACTGCACTTGGAAACAGCATGGAACAAGATTCAGCTTGCCTTGTCACAGTTAGAAGAGATCTCAATACCGAGATTTGTGATGAGTGAGCCAATGTCACCAATTGAAATTCATGCCTTCTCTGACGCATCGATGGGAGCCTATGGAGCCAGCGTCGATATCCGTTGCAAATCTGCAGAAAGTAGTAAAGTCTCATTGTTGACTGCAAAGTCGAAAGTAGCGCCGCTCAAGACAAAGACGCTCCTCCGTCTTGAGTTATGTGCCGCTCACTTTCTCGTGAACCTCTGTCGCAAAATAAAACCTCTTATCAAAGCACCGATCGAACGAAATGTATATTGGTCAGATTCGGAAATTTGTCTTCATTGGATTCGTTCCCATCCATCGTCGTTGTCAACGTTCGTATCAAATAGAGTTGCTGAGATTCAAGAGTGGTCAGATGATAGCACGTGGCGGCATGTACCAACTAAACAGAACCCGGCAGATATTGTGTCAAGAGGTGGAGACGTAAAGGAACCGATAGAATTAATCTGGTTCACAGGTCCATCGTTTTTAACGGAGCCGGAAGATAAGTGGCCAACGAGCCCTCGGTTTGATCCATCACCAGAGATTTTGAGGATGGAAGCAAAGAAGAGTGCGGTCGGACTAACTGCAATGGTCTCTACCTCATATTTGTTGGTAGTGATAGAAGGATTTTCCTCTCACTTAAAACTGCTGCGAGTGTTCGTTTACATGGTACGCTTTATAAATTTTTTAAAAGTGTAAAAAATTAGTAGTTCCTTCTGATAATGTACCTTCCCCTGTCGAATATCGAGACGCGTTTAATAAAATTGTCCAGATAGTCCAAGAGCACGAGTATCAAGAGGAAATTAAAAATGTTAGAAAAAATCTTGTTGTTAGCCCAAGCCTACAGAAGCTAAGTCCGTTTGTCCATGAAACCTCTCAGGCTGGGCTTACCTTTTCGTTGTTGCGGGTCGTGGGGCGACTAGCCAATGCTCCTATTTCGTACGATGCCAAGTTTCCAGTATTGTTGACGAAGCGCTCTCAATTTGTTCAGAGCTACGTCCGATACTTGCACGAGTCGAATTTTCATGTGGGTCCACGAGCACTAGTGAGTCTCTTGCGACAGCGCGTTTGGATAGTAAACGCGCAGGAAGTCTGCAGTCAGATAGTGCGGTCATGCATACGCTGTTTTAAATGAAAGCCTCATCTGATGACTCAAATCATGGGAGATTTGCCCTTAGATCGAGTTCGTGCTCTCCGCCCATTTTCCATATGTGGCGTGGATTTCTGTGGCCCTATTGAGACGACCTTGAAAATTCGTGGTAGGCCACCATACAAGTCCTACATTGCCCTGTTTGTTTGTTTTTCGTCTAAAGCAGTACATTTAGAAGTAGTTTCCGATTTGTCAACTGATTCCTTTCTATTGGCTTTTCAAAGGTTCGTTGGGCGCCGAGGATGTCCGCAGATCGTGCACTGAGACAACGCGATGAACTTCGTCGGAGCGAGTCGCCACTTCGCGGCACTGCGGCACCAGATCGAGAGCGAAGCGGACGAGCTGCGGCAATACGCATCAAAAAAAGGATGCGTATTTGCGTTCATACCGCCGCGGGCTCCGCACATGGGCGGACTATGGGAGGCAGTCGTGAAGTCTGCAAAGCACCTACTCCTACGAGCGGTGGGCAACGCGAAGTTGACCGCAGAGGAGCTGCAGACCGTCCTCGTTGGAGTCGAGGCCGTCCTGAACTCGAGGCCCCTGGGCGCCCTCAGTCAGGACCCAAGCGACGGCGAGGCGTTGACTCCCGGGCACCTGTTGACAGGCGGGCCGCTCATCGCCCCACCAGCACCGTGGACCCCGGACCAGCAGGGTCTAACGTGCTTGCGGCGATGGCGGCTTGTCTCGTCAATCAAGCAAACGTTTTGGCAGCGTTGGTCTTGGGAGTACGTCTTGGGCCTACAGGCGCGATCGAAGTGGCAGCGGGAGCAGGAGGACGACAGGAAGCGCGATCTGGTCCTGGTCGCCGAGGATAACCAGCCGCCCCAGCAGTGGATCACCGCCAGGGTCGTCGATACTCACGCCGGCGTGGACGGAAGGGTCAGGGTCGCCGACGTCAGGACGAGTAGAGGAGCAGTATTTCGGAAAGCAGTCCACAAGCTGGCGAGGTTGCCAGTAGTTGAAGCCTAAGGAAGGCCTTCAACGGGGCCGGTGTATATTTAATGTAGATAATTAAGTGGAATTTTATGATGTCTAGTAGACTTCTGCATGAATGCATCCAAAACGACAAATGAATCACTTATTCTAAAAGTGGGTACACTATTTTTTGGACACAGTATATTTGGGTGTGAGTGAATAGGGTAGTATTGTCTGTTTTGATTGACAGTAGTCTCACTCATTCCATAGTTGTACAGCTTTTAATGAGTACAGTAAAATTGGTGTGCAGTAGTCAACGCACTGTACAATGTTTTGGTGTGCAGTTGACTTACTGTACAGTGAGTGAAACTTCATGACTGGTATATACACACATATACATATGTATAGTTCTCATGTGTATGTATTTCCAATTAAAAAATTGATTTGTTTTTTCATTTTAAATGTATTTATTATAAAATAAAAAAATTATAAATTATTTATATTTAAATTTAAACTAATTATAATAATTATTTTATGTTATTACATTATCTACATTTAAGTTATCAATATTAGAATGAAGGAACATTATTTTGTTTACCATGTCTTCAGTGGTGGCAATTTTGGACCGTTTTTCGCAAATCAAATTTTTGGCAACAGAAAATGCCCTTTCCGATGCTGCACTGCTTGCGGGAGCTGCTAGTATCTTGCAGCTAATTAATAAAAATTACTGCACTCATCTGTACAGTTGTACACAGTTGACATACAAAATGTACAGTGTTAAAAAAAAACACAAATGTAGTAATCACTATCGAAAAGTACAATCAAATACTGTTCACAATCGAACTGAGTACACTGAAAATGTTGTGCTTTCTTATTGTTACCTATAGAGTATACTGTACAGTAAAGAATGAGTGCAGTGTTTTTGAAAACACTACACTACTGTACAGATCTGTTCTGCCACAAATGAGTACATTCATGCAGAAGTCTAATGTCTAGTATAAGTTAGTTTAGGGCGGAGCGGGAGCGCAAGTAAAGCTCTCACTTGCGCTCTCCCATGAATTCGCCCCGCTTCGCCGCACTAGATAAGCTAAGCTTAAGTTTTTGTTGATATGAATATATAATCGAATTTATAACGTTGAAAAGAGTGCACGCATTTTTCGTTTTCGTTCGTCTTTTTTGCAATAATTTAATTCTACAGCCACCTTTTTTTCCTTTCGTTTTTTTCGCGACGAGATAAACTAATCTCAATTAACAGGCTATATATTTCATGCAACAAATCATCCAGATGGGAAGGCTCATGGAGGAACTGGGATCCTCATAAAACAGCGCATAAAACACCATTCCCTCCATCGAGTTGCTACAAATTCCCTGCAGTCATCTTCAATACAATTTCCGACTGTGGGAGGTTATCTAAATCTAGCTGGAATATACTGCCCACCACGTTTCTGCATATCTGATATGGGGTTTATGCAATTCTTTGATTCACTAGGCGATTGCACCCACAAGCGACAAGCACCCACACTGGGGTTCTCGCCTAACCAACCCAAAGGGTAGAGAACTATACAACGCTTTGATGCAGCCAGGAAATAAACTAGACTTTCTATCACCGGGAAGGCCTACATAGTGGCCAGCGGACCCACCGAAGAAGCCAGACCTACTTGACTTTGCGATCACTTGCATCATTCGAGTCGAACCTTTGGATGCTCTATCGTCTGACCATTCAGTTGTCATTCTTCATCTATTGCAACATGCCGAATTACAAAATAATCAAATTTATCTCACATCAAAAAGGACAAACTGGCTTAGGTACAAAAAGTACATACGCTCTCATATAAACATAAGACCGTCAATTAACTGTAGCAAGGACATTCAAGATGCAGTCAACCACCTGGAAGACATGATGACCTCAGCAGCAAAGCATTCGACTCCTGCGACCACAGAAAAACCTCTACACTCCGCTACAAATTCCTATATAGAAAATCTAGTCCGAGAAAAGCGGCAGCTCCTCCGTGAATGGCAAGTACACAGATCCCCTTCTTCAAAGGAAAGGCTAAAAGCAGCGACACGAAGGCTCACAAAGGTTCTACGGAGAATAGAAGAACTTGCTCAAAAATCATACGAAGAACAGCTTTCCCCAAAAAGTAACAGGTGTCCTCTATGGAAAGCCCATCCTAACCTAAAGCCGCCCATAGAAGCAGATATGCCCCTTCGAAAACCAGATGGATCTTTAGCGCGCAGCCATGAAAAAAAAGCAAACGTCTTTGCTAGTCACCTTTGTAAAGTTTTTACTGCAAATCAAGCATCCTCTCCTTCCGTTCTTCCAGAGCTACCAATTCCAGATCCAATTCCAGCTATAGAATTTCAAACAACCGAAATCACTAAGGTCATCAAAGAGCCAACCTCAAGCCAAATAAGTCTCCAGGGTATGACCTCATTGCGCCGAAAATGATTATGGAGCTCCCTGCGTGCGCCATCAATTATATAAAAATTCTATTTAACTCTATTACAAAGCTTGGCCACTTCCCCCAAAAATGGAAAAAATCCATTATAATAATGATACCGAAACCAGGGAAAGACAAAGCTTTGGCCTCTTCATATAGACCAATAAGTCTACTTTCATGCTTATCAAAGCGTTTTGAGAAACTTCTACTGCTCCGTATCACGCCTCATATGACTTCGAATAATATAATCCCTGAACATCAATTTGGCTTCCGAGAAAAACATGGCACCATAGATCAGGTGAACCGAATCACATCTGAAATTCGAACCGCCTATGAACAGCGAGAATACTGTTCTGCTATATTTCTGGACATATCCCAGGCATTTGACCGAGTCTGGCTGCAAGGACTTATGTATAAAATAAAACTATTACTCCCACAAAACTGTCATGAGCTGCTCAAAACATACCTGTTTAAGCGAGTGTTCACTGTAAAACAAAAAAACTTTACAACAGAAGAGTTCGAAATTAAGGCGGGCGACCCCAAGGAAGCGTCCTCGGCCCCACCCTATATACAGCAGATATCCCTACAGATCAGCGTCTAACTATGTCAACATTTGCCGACGCTACAGCCATACTAAAAAGATCTAAATGCCCGCTGGAGGCATCCAGAAGCCTCTCCTCTCACCTTGCACTAATAGAAAAGTGGATGGCGGACTGGCGTATAAAGATAAACGGTGAAAAATCTAAACATATTACCTTTACTCTCAACAGAGAAAACTGCCACGTTCCAACTCTAAACAATACCATAGTCCCCTCTGTGAATGAGGTCACATATCTCGGCGTCCACCTGGATAGGCGTCTTACATGGAAAAAACATATTGAACGAAACGGGACCAATTAAGACATAAATCCAGAGGACTGCACTGTCTTATCAACCCTCGTTCCCCACTTCGACTGAAATATAAAGTACTACTCTAAAATTCAGTCATAAAGCCTATCTGGAAGTATGGCTCCGAACTTTGGGGCAATGCAAGCAGTAGCAGTATAGACGTTATAGACGTAGCAAAGGGCACAGTCTAAAGGAGCTCCATGGTATATTCGCAATGAAGATATCCATAGAGACTTAGGTATACCTCTCGTCAAAGTCGAAATTTCTCAACTCCAGGAAAACTACAAAAGGAAACTCTCCACTCACCAAAATCCTCTAGCCAGATCGCTAAACCAACAATCCTTTAGACAATCCCGATTAAGAAGAAATGACCTTCCAGCCCGTTGACATCGGAGGCCTTATAGTATATCATAGATGTTTACAAAGATAAACTAATTATGTATTAGATTAAGATTTGTTGTTAAAATTGTTGTTAGTCTCTTAATAAGAGAAGATCCAACAAATAAAAGATAAAAGTATAATAAAAAAAAAAGAATATAGCTTTCGCTACTGTCTGATTTAGGTAAGATGATTTAGGTAGATATCAAACGCTTTTAATGGTGTTTCTGTTATCGTCAATGGGGTTTTTGTATGGTACGTCGTCTTTGATTTTTGACATCTTTATGTGGTTTGCAACGTCACGTGTCATGTTTTTCCAGTAGTAATATCTTTTTACTTTTGCTAGCGTTTTTGTTATTCCTGTGTGTCCGCCTTGTATTTAAACGTTATTTAATGTAAACAGAATAGCTTCTCTTTCTTTTTTATTTTCTGCTATGGACACCGGCTGGAGTAGCGCTACTCTTAAGTTTAGTAATATTTCATTGCCTTTATTTTTAAATTTATTTATTGAACGAATTTAAAGATTTTTTCACTCGGTGCCATTTTAAGTTGTCTAATCTTATTTATACCGGCTATTTTTTCAAGCCTTTGGAAAAATTGATCTAAATTGAATATTCCATTGGTATAAAGATCACCAACGTTTATTCTTCAATATATTTGTTTTCTCTTCCTAAGAAAACACTTCGATATTTTTAAATGCAAGGCCACTACTTTTCATAACATCTTCGTTATGAATCTATAAGTCTAATGGCCGTACTATTAACCAATCCTGATCTATTTGAAAATCTAGTTGACAATTAAACTTTTTTATGAAATCCTTTCCCAATATGCTATCACATGGTATTGGGAAATCGTTGTTTACTAAATGAAAGTGGAATGGTAATATAAATTTTTCTATTTGTGTTTCTACCAAGGTTAAACCTTAAGATTGAATAGTACCTTCTTCTATGACATTGTTATAGTTTTTGTTGAATCAACTTCATTATATTGAGCTGCGTTTTTTTTTAAAATGCTAATGTCTGATCCTGTATCTATTAAAAGAGTTAAGAGTGTTTTCGTAACGTAGTTTTTAATGGTTACAAAAATATTAAGGCTGAGGTTTATTTTATACAGTTTTATGTTTTGTGGCTTATTCTTAAGGGAATCCTTTAGTTTTCCGGTTGAGATTCAATAGTTCGAACTTGGGAATTCGTGCTTCCACCAGCGTAGCTATTGTTCTTGTGTCCGTTATTTCCATCACGTGTATTACCTCTAAAGTTTTCACGACCTCTATAATTACACAGGCCCACAGCAAAAAATCTCCACGCATAATTTCACCTGCTTCATATCCTTTAAGCCCCCCTGAACCAAAGTCCAGAACAAACATAGGTTCTATCACCCACAGTTTCCGCGGTACACCTAAGATAAGAAATTTATCAAATTTTACCATATATTGAATTATGTAGGCCGTGTAATGGCTATGATCATCATTGTTTTTAGTAAATATCATTTTTGAAATGTATGTGTACCAACCAAAATTAAAAAATGGTATCTAGCAGTTACCATATCTTTGGAATACTCATCCAAAGTTGAAATCTCCGATTTTCTACATTAATTTTTGGTCTTCTATGATTTTTCCCCAAACACTTTCCTATAAAAGATTTTTATTTTCTTATTGAAATCAGTAGATTATACCATGTTTTAATTTTGGATTTAAGGGGAAATGCGAAATAATTTTATTGAATTTATTATAGGTGGTTAAACAATATTTTCGTCAATTAAATTAGAGTTTTTAATCTCATATTTTCAAAAAGTCATGGCTTCAACCTCAATATGTTCAAATGTTCCTTTTGTTAAATTCACCAAGTTTAGTTTTTGGCCAATAAACTCTGGGATGGCATTTGAGGGCAATTGTTTCGTCGGAAATTATGATAGGTTTTTGTTCTATTATATTGTTTGAATCAAAATCCTCTTATTGATCTTATAATTCATATTGCAAGAGGACAGCGGGGATAGTTATATTATTTAAATCTTTTACTTCTATTTCTATTCTATCAGAATCTGATTCTTCCAACTCTACTTGATCTATGGTTGGTAGTTCTTGCGATTCTAATTCGTCCCCAGGTTCTACTGTTAATGGTGTGTTTAAGATAGTTGGCACTGAAATTGCCAATTGCCAAATTTGATCGTAATCTTGTTAGGAACTTTGAAACTTGTGACCATCGATTTTTATCTAGTCGATCTCTCTGGTTATATATTAGTATCCGTGCTTTATTGAAACGGGCTACTAATATATCAGCATGTTTGTTTATTTGTACGATTTTGCGTTAAGGATTTATATGATTTGCCAAAATCGGTTTTTAATTTATTCAATTCGTTATATAATTCATTCCATTGCATTTTAGTTAGTATGGAGAATTTTTTGTGAGAACTACCATAACAGGTGTTTTGCCTAATGTTTCAATTTAAAGGGTGTTTTAATTGGTTGATGCTTATTGGAGTCGTTGAGACTATTTGTTGAACATGTTCTTTAAAATAAGCATCCCTTTCGTAAACCTTTCTAAAAGCTTCTATGGTGGTCATCTTCAGTGTTTTTGAATGGAAATTTTATTGGAAATTTTATTGTTACCTGAAATTTTACCAATTAACAATAATTGAAATGACAATGTGTAGTTTGGCTTGGCTTGGCTTTAAAATCTTTTACGCAAGCATTTGTTATGTAGCTTGTATAATTTTATAAACACATTTGCTAACATTACCACAACTACTATTGCTAGCAATATGGTAACTGTTTCCATGTCCATCTTTTCTGATGTTATTTTATTAATGACGTTTGCCGTGGAATCGACAGTTTTCGTCTCTATCAAACCTATGTTTGGGGTTTGTTCCAAAATTTTATATTTTATGCCAAGTATATATGGTTGATTTTGATTTTGAAAGTCTAACCTATTAATGCTATTCTTAATAAATCTCCTATACCCGTGCGCGACTGCGTAGGGTTTACTTATAAAAATGAAGGAAGAAAAAAATGTGTTAATTTACATCAGTTATATGTTTTTGGTATAAAGCCTAACAGTGGTTAGTGTTTTTCAATCAGCGCTTTCGCGCATCGGCTTGAGGTAGAGATTTAATTAAAATAATGGCAACTTGGGCATTGACATAAAAATGCAGCCTGGTTGCGTTACTTCGAGGTTCTTCCTGTGTTGTTTCTGTTCCTGGTCGTTTGTTGCTGCCTTCACGAGTCGTCGCTGTTGGAGGAATTTGATCCTCTGTCCACTCCTCTTCTTCTTTGGTTTTCTTTCGTTCTTTTTTTGTAGTGCCCTGTACTCAGCTATTGTGAGTGGGCGTGGTCCATCGTATGAACACACCTCTAATGCCTCTTGCAGGCTTGGTGAATCCCTTTGCTCGACAGGAGCAGCTTCACCGAATCCGGCGCCGCTCATTATCTAATTTTTACTCCCGCGAAGGTCTTTTCCTCGCATCCCGTGTTATCCTTAAAATTTGTTCATGTCCTTATGGAATTTAATTTTTTTTTTGTTTTTATTCCCTCGTTGGCATACAAGACGGGCTGCGTCGTTTTTTTTTTGTTTCGTTTACTTGTTGTTTTTTTTTTTTGTTTTATTGCAAAAAAAAAAGGTTGCTTTAACGAAAATTCGTTACCCTCACCTATCCGAAGGTTGCAAAGTCACGGTCACGGTGTTGTATTCCACCTTTGGTTCATCATCCTTGGCCTTTTGTCCCAATAAGAACGACTTCAAATTTGTTCCCAAAATGGGTAGTTTATTCGTTCAAGGCCTTATTCTTTATTTTCTTGGAGCCTCGTAGCTGCGCTGCCCGTGAAGCCGGCAGCGGAGAGACTTGATTACTTATGTGTGTTTTTTTTTTTTTGGATTGCGCCATTGAGGTGTAAATCTATGCTAGGTACTATTGGCCCGTACAATAGTATGCACGATTCACCGACGTGTCTAGCCGGTGCCTACGTACTAAAACCACCCCGCACCCACCACAGACCCCGCGGAACCACTGAAAGGTATTACTTCGCGGGAAAGGTTGCCTAACCTAGGCATTCTCCCTTAAGCGACGTTCATTTTCTAGCCTTCTTAAGTCGCCCTGTTAATAAGCTATAACCTGGCTAACCCAGTTCCAATAAGTTGGTAACTCACCTGGCCCTTGTCTCTTCCGACCCACTCCTGTGGGTTGGGGATTAGCCTATGCGTCCATCTGCCTTTATTCGCTGAATCCCACCTATCCTTCCAAATAGATAATGCCCATTGCCAGGTGGACCTCTTAATGGCCTCCCGGGGTACCATGCTTCCCTCTTGTTGAATGGATTTATAGATCTCCTCCGCTTCGGTTGCCAGAATGTCTATGGGAATCATTCCCGCCAAGACGAGAGCTGCGTCCTCCGAGATCGTCTTGAAGCCCGATATGATTCGTAGCGCTGCGAGCCGGTATAATGCACCTAGCTTCCTCTTAAGCCCTTGGTTTCCTCTGACTGATGCTGCCCATATTGGCGCTACATACAGTAGGACCGACGTGACGACACTGGCCAGAAGGCGTCTCCTGTTTTATTACGGGCCTCCAATGTTTGGCAGCATCCGTGAGAGAGCTCCTTGGATTCCTGCTGAGTTTTTGGTATGACATCCTGTTGTCCAGCATGACTCCTAAATACTTTATTGCATCCTTGGATCTTATTGAGCCCACTTGGATAGTAATATGATCCACCTTCTTTCTACTTGTGAACATGCGCTAGCTGAGAGAACGTGCTAAAAGTGGTTGGCACGATTTAAAAGTGGCGATTTTGACTTGGAAGACGTTGAACGTCCTGGGCAGCAAAAAAAGGGATCAGGAGGTTGTACTTATGAGCTGCTGAAATCGGGTGAAACTATCAATGGAGAACGCTACAAAACTAATGCGTTTAAAAAGAGCTATAGCTGAAAAAAACTCGGAATATGCGACCAGGCACGAAGCAATTATTTTCCAACAAGACAACGCTCGGCCCAATTGCCATTACGGTTAAAAACTATTTGAAAAACGATGGAAAACGTCCAGAATGTGTTACCCTGCCCACCCCTACTGACCATTTGTTCCGGTCGATGCAAGTTTTTGAAGGATTGTATGTTTATCAAAGTATCTAAGGTCATTGCTGTAGATCACATCATTCAAGGAGTTTAATGTTTTGTGCTCCGTAACTTATTTTCATGGCAGCGATTTTGAAAAGCTTAAGTAGTTTAGTGGCATGAAGATGGGTTTTTGTTTTTATTAGAAGGTTTCCATCTCTTGTTTTTTTACAGAATCGATTTCTCCTCTATAGGCGTCGACTGATTTGAATTATGAAGGGGGAATCTATTCTAAATGATTCTTTTTCCTTCCTTATGATCACCATAAATTTAGGTTCTTTCAGTTTGGATGTTTTTATGGTATATATTCCTTTATCGGGTGATTTGTGCATGGTAGCTTGTAAAGGGCTTAAAAGCAATGTGCGTGCCTTTTTATTCCTGTCGTCTCTTAGGTGGAAGTTGCCTTTAACATACGGCGGCGATGGCGCAACCCGCCACGAATACACAAGCCAGTGTATGTGCGTATAAACGTATGTTTTATTCTGGTGGGGATTACAGGTTAGAGACAGACAGGGTGATAATATTACAAATCTTACCGCAGTATCGTCTGACCGCACCATCCGTTCCAACAAAGGTCTCCTCCACGACGCCTTTCCGCCAGTCTCGACGCGGAACGGCTGGATTGCAAACGAAGACGATGTCTCCTCGTTGAATCAGCATTCAGGTGAACAGGATTCCAACTTCATCCGCATATGCTCCTACGTTTAAGCCTCCCATTTCCATCTTACATAGAATCAATTTGACAGATGTGTTACATAGGAGAAAAGTGAGGACTTGTTCGGGAAGATGTGCCTAGTGTGGTCGTTACTGTTGTGCAGGTTAACAGCTGATCAATGAGCCTCACCCAGTGCTTATTTACCTCAAGAGTTGTTAGAGTGTTCGGGAAAACATTATTGAAGGCCCCTTCTATATCCAGAAAGGCTACCAGAGCATACTCCTTCTGAGAGATCTATCTCTCCTTTTTGGAGATGAGCGCATGGAGGACAGTCTCTGTAGATTTACAATTTTTGTAGGCATGATGTGCGTTAGAGATTTATGTGAGGCGAATAAGGAACTTCGGTCGAAGTTTTTGACTCTTTTTAGCGTCTTAAGCAGGAAGAATGATTGACAGATTGGTCTGAAGTTATTTGGTGTCGAATGTAATGGCTTGACCGCTTTGGGTATGCAGATGATCCGTGATTTGAGCCACGAATGCAGAAGTTTACCTGCTTGTGGATTTGTATTATCTTGTCGAGACCGGTCGCTTTGTAATTTTTGAAACTGTGTATTGCTGTGTAGGGTTTTCTGGTCAATATCCAATCCAGCCAATAAAGTTTAAAGTTCGTGGGGGACACTTGCATTGGGAAGAGCATCCACTTCTGGGATGCAGTCAGAAAAGTGGATGTCCAGCAGTGAAGCTAGAGATACCTCACTTGTACTGGTCCAAGTGCCATCTTCTTTTTTGAGGTAGCCTAGAGTTTTGGCTGCTTGTGATAGGATTTTCCTAAACCTCGCAGGATGGGTTATGTTTTCAATGTCCGCGCAGATGGAATTCCATGAGGAGCGCTTCGCTTTTTAGATGACCATTTTTAAGGAAGCCAAATAGACCTTGTATTCAGTCCAGAGTGTCTCCTCGTTTCCGGCTTTAGCCCTATTGAACAGGGCTTTGCTTGACGTCTGGAGAATTGCTAACTCTGAAGACCACCATTGTGGTCTATTTTGCTTATTTGGTTTAGTTCTTGGTTATGCCCTTCTGAGGATTTGGAAATACTTGGCCCAGATGTTTTTCTGTGTGTTTGGAATACTAATGGCTTTGTGCTTTTAAGTTTAAGGACCTTCCAGAGGAAGTCATGAACCAAATTGAACATTTTTTTTGTTTAACCTTCTCTTAGTTATGAGAATGACAATACGTTTACGAATCTTAACATTAAAATTTAACTAACAGTAAACTAAGACTGAATTCTGGTTTCGCGTCCCTTAAATCGGTCGCTAAGTAAGTCATTGCGACGAAGACGTGATTGGTTTGGGTGCAACAATAGCTTGATAAAGTACTTTTCCTTCTATTCTGCGATCACATTTCTTTGATTGGTACAATGTTTAGGTCGCGTTGTAAGTATTCGTTGCGAACGTACCACGGTGCCCCGGTGATTGTTCTCAAGATCTTCTACTGAACTCGCTGGACTATGTCAATATTGCTATTGCTGGTACTCCCCTATAACTGGGAGCCGTACATCCCGAGTTATACAGAAGGACTTCATATTCAAGGCTAAAAGGAGACCGAGCGTTGATAAGCCATAGAGGCTGCTGGCTGTTAGCTTAGGTGTGTTTTTTTGGCTTCAATGTGCCAGCGCATAATTCGTTATTCTGACTTTTTGTTTTTACTCTGACCATATGTGAAGCTAACTGCGCAGTTTCTTGCCTATAGTGAAATCATCAGCTGAAGCAGTGTTGCACCTCACAGAAAATTTTCTGTCGTAAAAGTAAGACTCTAAAAGCTTGAGGGTGTTGAAGGGGAGCATTGTCTTGATCTTGTACATGAGGCCTTCTAGTCAAACTCTTTCAAATGCTTGAGAGATGTCTAAAAATATGGCAGTGCAGTACTTTTGTTTTTCGAACGTGTTGGGAATTTCTGATGATATTCGATTGACCTGCTCAATTGTTCCATGCTTTTCACGAAAGTCAAATATATGTGACGGAATTACTTTCTGCATTCATAGGTATATGTTTATCCGAGTCAATACGTTTTTGGTGATGTTTTTGGTAATCGGAAAGTCTATTAAGTCGCGTAGTTTCTTTGGGTCTGCCGGCTAGTATGTTGGTATGCCAAGAGAAACGTAATCGCGCTTGTTCTTTGCTTTGATAATTGCATTATAGAGCTGTTTTCCTTTTGGAATTACGAGTCCATTACGAGTCCAGTCTGCACAGCCGGCTTAACATATTCATTATTTTTGTTCTGAATTTCTGGCGAAGCGGCAGACGTGGATCCCTGCGATTTTCAAGTAGGGTCATTTCCCCTGTTGCATCGGAACCTGAGTGTAAAATTAAAAAGATACTCACCGCGGGTATTTGTGTAGTGAGCGCCCATTGTGTATGGCGAGAGTTAGAGGCACATCCTGTTACAGAGCCTAGGTTAAGGCTTTCGCTGCCTTGTACTAGTCTCTCCACTAGCTCGTCTGGGGGTTTCAGCCTCTCGTAGGCCTGAAGGACGACAGTACCCGCATTGAAGTCGTCTGAAACTCTACGGTAGCTGCCGCGTTGTCTCAGTTGCTGTAATTATGAAGTATAATATGATAAGGTGCTTTTTAGCTAATATGCAGGCTCTGATTTTACCATCAGGGAAAGCTACTAGCTTGTATTTCCTGATCACTAGTCCAGAAAGCCTACCTCCTGCTATCCATGGTTCTTGGACTAGGAATATATCGGCTCCATCCTAAGCCAGATGGAGCAGCCATGCCGCTGAGGCTGCCTTACAATGGTGGAGGTTTATCTGCAGAGTCCTTAAGGACATCTGACAGTATCCCTTCCACCATTGTAATTTTGGCGTTTTTTCGTCAAAGAGGTCTTCGTCTTGTACAGCTCTGCGGACCGCTCATCATCGCAGGCTACCTTCACATTGCCTTGAAAGCTCCCCACGTCTTTGCAGACAGTAGGGGTGGTTCCTTGGCCAGAAGTTCAATGAATTTGACCTCCATCCATCTCCACTTACGCCTTGGGACTTCGCCGTTGGGGCTACCCCTGTCGATAACTCCGAGCAGGATGCAGCTTTTTTCAATCTCTGCGAAGGGTCGCTTTGGCTGAGTGCGCAGTCGCTTTGCCGTAGATCCTCCCGGCACATCCTGGGATAGCTCCCTTTTAGGTTGTGGTTCTCTAGAAGGAAACCTTTAGCCCATTCTACCTTTTTGAGCTACTCTGCGGAAGTTTTGGCTGATTTGGCCCTTCCATTGTTCGCTACCCTTTCCCGCACCGGTAGGAGGCATAATGCACTTGGGCCTGGAGAGGCAGGAAAGACAGTCCATCCTTCTTTTTGGTCTTCAAAAGCCCTTTAATAACGGAGGTCACCAGGTCCCTAAGCCTTCCGTTTGAGACTGGGCAGAGTTTATATACCGGGCCCCCAGCCAGGCTGAATTTTGGCACGTGTCGAGTGACACCTAAGTCCGGTCCGGTGTGAGATGGTGTTTTGACATGGTAGATGGTAAGATACTGTATTGTAGGAGAGTGGAAGTGTGTGAGGTTACATTTAAGAGGCGGAAACACAAGCGCATCGTCGGCACCTCTTACGACGTGGATGCCCTCTAGCTGTCCGGTGCTTTTTATTTTCCTCCTCGAGGATCCTCCTATGGGTATCACAGCTAAAGGTCGTTTCCTCACATTTCACAGCTTCATATATTCACAGCTAAACGTACTGTAAGGTCGTTCCCTATCCACAACCTGCGTTCGAAGCCCAAAGCTAGACATCCAAGGAGTCATCTCACAAGCTCTTTGGACCTTTTTATATTACTCTTACAAATTTGTATGTATCATCTTTATCATCTCTATCATAGCTATGGGCTGTTATGGGACTCGCATCTCACCATGTATTCTGATTTTTTGTTAGCTTTTAGACAGTTTGATTTGATATTCAACAAAAAGTACATAGCTCGATGAAACTCAGGGATTGCCGGCATTGTCCGGCATTAATTGGCTAGCGTTCCTTAAGGGCCGATAGTGGGATAGTTTCTTCCACCATACCTTCTTATTAAGAAAAAAATGCAGAAGAAACCGCCGGGCACTACGAACGCAGTGAACACATTTATTAGCGACCCCATTACAGCTGTTGTCGTTACCGACCACGGCGTGAAATATCGAGGCATTTGATAATTTACACATGTATCTCTGCTTAAGATTAAAAATTCATCTGCAACCTCTGAACAGACCATTGCCGACTTATTAGCAAAATTATTTCATACAACGCAACAATATTCAACCAGTCAATCTTACATCCTGTCCATTTCTCTCTGAAAATAGCTTATTATTTGAAGGAAGTATACTGTGTCAGGGCTCTATACAAACTTCTACATAATCTTTTAAACATTGGAAACTTCGATTTTCTCAAGGCACCTCTAAATTGCCAGCTATTCTAAAGTAATTCGAAAAATAAATCAATCCTTATTTGCAATACCTTTTCTCTTTAATCATTTCTCCATTTCAGCATGGTTTCATTAAGCGTCGCTCCACCACCATACTATTTATTGAAGATGACATCCTTTGTAATAGATGGCTTCTAAAAGGGAATTCAAACTTATTTTATTAACACAGGCTTCAGTAAAGTATTTGATTCCCACTTAATGTGCGATTCGTTAATAGCGCACTTCTGTTGAGTAAAGAGATTCTTTTGGGATTTCCTACATGCCTACCCAGAAATTTTCCAATAAAAGGCCTCTAATATAAATTTGGTCATATCCTGATGATTTCCTGTTATTTAGTTTTATTATGTGGTAATTGATTTCTTTAAGTGAAATATTTTGTATTGAAATATCTGGATTTTTGCTTTTCCCGATTCATGTGAACCTTTGCGGTGTTTGAATTTCTTCAGTACCGATTAGAAGATCTTTTTTTTGGGATTGATATTCTTTGTACTTTGTTGGGTCAGATATGTTTTTTACTCCCTGTAATATATGATTTTTTAATCGTTTTATAAATACCTTTCAGGTCAAATGTTGAATACTTGCGTCATCACTCTTTGGAATCCAACTATGGGGAGGATCATAATTATTTTGTCGCACAAGAAGAAGAAAGAAGTATTTCTGTAACTGACTCTACCGTTCTGCCTCTAAAAATCAAAATTGAGTCCCCAAATAATGTTGCAACCATATACAAGAGAGTACGCCGCTCTGAAGCATCTTTAGCTCAAGCGGCGAAATATATTTCAAATGGACAGACATTTCAAACTGTCAGTAATATGTTTAATATACCGGTCTCAACTATTCGTTTCTACATGGCTCGAAAAGGTATTCTTCCAAAACGAAAACGTGGACGAGGGGTTTCACGAGCCAGCAATATTACCATGTCATCCCACTCTGGTTTATCTGAAATAAACTCCATTGGTGGAAGTAATCAACACAGTCAAGATTTATCAGACTTTGATCTACAAGAAGAATTGACTAATGCATTTGACAGAAATAGTTCACAAACACTGAAAAGTACGTCACATTCACAATATTTAGAAATAGATACAGCTTCAAGAAGTATTCCTTCTCTCATTTAAAGTAATTCGAAGAGTTTTGCCACTAACAGCCATACGATTAAATATAGTTATAATATAAGTAAATATAGATTTTATAAAATCGATTAAAGTTAAAATTGTGATTCGTTTTAATATTGGAATAAGGTACACATAATTTGGTAAGATTATCTTGTGACTCTTTTTAAATTAATAATTTATTTTTATTAGTATTTTGGGTATCAACTATATGTAGTTCCTGGTATTTTTCTGGATTTTCTGGACATGTTGGATTATAGTTTGTGTTTAGTTTTAGTATAGAAATGTGGATAGGAACACTACCACCAACGACGAAAGTTTCGACAAACACCGAAGAATTCGATAAATCGATCTCCCTCGCAACACCCAGCTTGCAGAACACCCTTTGGCACTTTCAGTCGCCAATTATTCTGTTCGAAAATGCCAAAAAATGCAGGAAGAATAAGTAAGAATAAATGTTATATTAGGTTTGATGACCCGGTGTCGGTGTTGTTCTTGGACGGGCCGATGACGACGTGGTAATGGTAGGCGATGGTAGGAAATAACGGCGACGGCAAGAGTAAAGTTTATGAGCTATGTGCTCTTTATTCAAATAAATGTAAAACTGAACTGAGGGACTTTACTGTACGAAAACTCTAGCTTGGTCGGTAGACCGACCGGGTGACAGTGGAAAATGCTGATGGTAAAAAATTACCATGGCACGGCTCCCAAAGCGGGTGTGCTGAATCGGCATCTAGAACCACTAGGGTGATGCGATAATCAACCAAGATATCTACCAACTGTTTGTTACCCTTCAGTAATGTTAACTTAAATACGCCGGATGACAAAAACAAAGTCTTGGCCAATCCGAAAGATTTACTCTATGAAAATATATTCGCTACAAGAACGAAGTGAAACTTAAAGAAGTCCTTGCATTTGCGTACTTGAAACAATAACCAACGAGCTACAATAACCAAAAGATTAGTTTAGAAGATGCCTGGTATGCAAGACCTTAAATAAAGAATATTTTAATTTCGAATTTAAAATAATAGTTCAATTAATTACAAATCTACGCGAATTGTCGCACGATTTGATATCCTCCGGTGTGTCATTATACGGTGTTCAGGTGGGACTTCATGGATAGAAACTGGATCAGCAGCGGTCAGCAAGCAGTAGCAAACAGCCACTCCACTCCAAAACAGGTCTCCTTACTGGAATACAGCCTCATAAACTTTATGACAATAATGTAGAAACTAATGACACAAGCAAAAACAATTTCTACCTAAATAATGGTATTTTTCATAGTAAAAATCATCCAGATAGTGGTACTGGTATATTTAGATTAAACAAGAGAGGAAAACTAACTTCGGGTGGAGCCAAAGTTGATATATCCTTACAGTTAAAGTTGTTCCATTTCCGATGGCGTCTATAGGATATAGTCGGCCGATCCTTATGAAATTTTGTAGATAAGGGTCGGAATAGGGTCGGAGATGTCTCCTTCACTGCGTTGCATACTTTTGGGGTCGGTCGACTATAACCTATAGCTGCCATATAACCTATTGATCGGAAATGCCATAACTTCGTTGTTTTTCAAGTTAGAAGGATGGAAGTTTCAGTGGGTTCCTCTTTAAGCAAAATAATTCGATATGCCAAATTTCAGAAGGATCGGCCAATTATATACGATCCGCTATATATCCATTAATATAAGATGCGAGTCGCCACCTACCGGACTGCGACTAAACTGCAAGGGTATATAAACTTCGGCTCCGCCCGAAGTTAGCTTTCCTTTCTTGTTTTTTAAACAAACCGCACATTACTTATATTTGTTTAGGCAAATTTTTGCATATTAAAAATTTCATATTATAATTTTGATAAAAGTTAATAATTTTTGAAATTTTATTGCAAGCTTATCTTTGCGCTGTTTATTCTTCCATTTGGGGCGCGTTAAACGCATTCAGATGCCTGTTACGCTATTAATAGTTTTTAATAGCGGCCAAATTAATAAAAAGTTTCAGTTTTTTATTAGAGGGTCCATTTTAACCCAAAAATCCGCAAATCAATGCCAAATACACAAGTAGATGACGCAAGGTTGTTTATCATTCCACGAGTGAGAGGCTAGGCGGGTAAGAACCACAAATAAAAGATGATCTTGAGTGCAGCAGCTTGACGAAAGCTCTTAAAAGCGCATGCGAAACAAATACCAGCAAAGCGCCTGCGAAACTAGGAGAAACAAAAAAAAATAGAAAATGCTGATAACAACCATCGCTGCCAGTTCCTGGAGGGTAGATTCTCTAGGACTATGCCACCAGATACTACGGGGCCATCGGTGCGCCATTTAGAACGCTGCTGCAGCAACGTAAGACAGACTTCCTTCCAACGCCCCAGACCGCTAAAAGAAAGCAGAGCGTGGAGGAATAAGTCGCCACTCGATAGTTCCTAACAATCACAACTCGTGAAGGGAAGTCATGTGATCTTCGTACTGAAGCAGATGAATACGCATAAGTAACATTTGATTGGGCTCATATTCCAAGACTCTACCGTAGAAAAAACTGTCCGCAAAAATCCACACCATAAACGCGTTGGAAACCTTTCCCACTCTTTTAGTGTGAAAATCTGCCATGACATGCTCCAGTAGACGAGGATTAGTTCATAAACACCGTATGCATTTGTTCAAGACCCTTGAATCAGTCTTCCTTCACCCATTGGGCAAGTATTGGGAATGAATTTTGACAATTAGCTCCGGAGGGCCAGAGTGTAGGCTCTTCTCATGGAAATAAGCACTCACTAAGCCCGCAGTTGAAAGCCTACAGAAGAAAAATAGGCAAAAACTCTTTGAAGGTGGGAATTGAATAGGGTGGAGTGCAAAGTTCGATCATTGCCCTTTCAGCCACAACAGTAAGAGGCCAATCATCCTTGGAGGGACGAAGATATAAAGCCCTATGGGACCAATGCTGGGAGTTTAATGGTGGTAATCCAGAGGAGAGCCTCTGGATAGTAGATCGTCAGGGTTGAACGCCGAACTCCTATGTATCAAAGTTCCATCGAAGGTCCCAATGGTTTTAAAGTAATAAACAGCCGGAGTTTAGTTTATTCCTCTTTATTATGTTTGGGTCAGGAGCGCCTGTTGTTGCCGCTCCGAGCTCATAGGAGTTTCTGATTTTACAAATTTACTTAGGAGTTAAAGGAGGTCTAAATCTCGTAGCTGCGCTGCCCAAAGCGGCAGCGGAGAGACGGTTATGTAATCTTAAGTATATAGTTATGTTATGTATATATGTTCGCTTAGGCAGAGGTATGTGAACATGCATAAGGTTCACTCGTGTTACGTATATGCGGACATATGCACTTTTCGGCGTACAGCTAAGGCACAGCGGGCGATTCATATTTCGATGCACTTAGGTTTATGACCGAGACCTAGAATAACATAAACACTGCGACAAAGTGTTACAGTGTGTACCCTTTAAGTACTCTTGGTACAGTGGGTGGTCGATATATATATATATGATATTAATTGTGCATATATGTGCATATTATACCTGTAAAGAAGAGACGCTATTAGGAACAAACACGTTAAATCGAGCAAGTTCGTCTTCAATCCAGGATACGGCAGCCGAAGAGTTACATTTGCAATAATTAACCACATTATAGTTCCCAAGGTCAGCAACTTCAGCCATCAGCCTTGTTATTAATTAAGCCCCAGATAGTACCAGTTTCGGTATAGTACAAGTCTTTTTGGGTGCCACTCAAGATTTTACGCAGAACAGTCGACAATCAGACCCTTGACTTAAGCATCTAATCTGGCGTAAAAAAATCCGTGGAAACAAAGCACAGAAAAAATGCATAAGGGGCACAGGCTAATCCTAGACTCTGTGAGCGGGCGGCCATCGTGGAATTTTAAGTACCTCTGTGGTGATGGAGCACCACCTCCTTAATTGAAACCGACTTTTTTTTGAAAAGGCTAGATGTCTGGGCATTTTTTTGCAATAGTTTCTGTCTTCGTTGGGGCCGCAGATATGAGGTCGTCCACAGAAAAATCGTTAAGGATAAATCGTTGCGGCCAATGGAGTAACCGGCACCTTCATCCTAAGCCAGGGTGCGCATTGAGCCAATGGAAAAGCTTTGGTCGATTTACGGGGCCGGACATCAGGACATCATTGCAGGAATGTCCACAGGATATGGCAGCCGAACCGTCGAACACAACTCTGAACTTAGAAGTAGATCTGTCTTTCTTCTGAACGTAGTTCGTGCGGAACTATAGTCATGTGACACAGATCTAATTTTTCCTTGATGAGCGAAGCATTCTGAATCATTAAATTCGGATGAACATTAGGGTGTCCTTTCAAAATTTGATTTTTTTTTGCGCGGCACATTTTTTCGTTTTGGTTTACTGAAACCGCCTTAAAAATTATGTTTGACGAACATCCTCTTGATGTCGAACTACATATATTAGCTAAGTAAACGCAGTTAAACATACTGCGGTATTTGCTTCATCATATAACATATGAATTAAAAGGCAAATACATGAGAAAAATTACTTCTCTCAGATGCCAGATTACCAAAGATAAAAAAGGTAAAACTTGAGGTGCCTTGAAGCAGGGTATTCTTTTTTCCAACAGATTAAAACGGGGAAAAAAATTTGTGCCACATCGTAATTCTTAATATTGCATTTTAAGGAACACCCTAGACAAGTGGGTGCAGAAACTCCAGAATGTTGTTCTGCAGGATGTGCGGCGCAACAGGAGTAAGGCGCACAGAGTGTTTCCATTGAGAGGAAAACGTGCAGCAATCTCACGCAGAGATCGAGAAGTGCTGCCATTCTAAACTAGTTACAGGTTTCTTAGGAGACGATCAGCAGTTGTCGGCCGTCGTCAAGGTCGTAGGAGCAGAAATCAAGGCCTTGATAGACAAAGGGGCAACGGCCAGCTTTATCTTGGAAAAGTTAGCAGGTAGCCCGCAATTGCCGGAGAATGAGCAGCGACAAAAAGACTCTAAATTCGGCCAATAGACTCCACACTGAGACTCCAACGATACTTCAGATGAGCGTAAGCTTTGGTAACTAGGAAAAGAGACTGAACCTACTGGTGATGCCAGGTATGGGAGACAGCGTGGTGCTAGGATGGGTTATCTTCGGAAATTCCTCGGAACAGTAATATGCGCGGGACTGCAAATTACGATACCAAGAAGAGAAAGATGGAGTGGCTGCCAGGAGGATAGGCTATCAATATCAGTGACAGGATCTTCGGAGGAATAGGAGAAGTAGCGTGACAAGAGGTTCATAGAAGAGGAGCTAGTGGCTTTCGCCGGCCATAAAGGTTGCTCAAACATAACCCAACACAGGATCACCATGAAGGACGACATCCCGATAAAACAGACGTATTATCCTAAAATCCCCAAAATGCAAAGGGAGATCAACGCAAAGGAGGAAGAGATCCTGGAGAAGGTGTTCGTGTTTGGGGCCGTTGCGTTGTGCGCCCACTACGTCGAATTTGAACTCGCGGGCATAACGGTAGGTCCCGGAGTCGTAGTCAAAAAACATATAAAAGTTCTGACTAAATGTACTTGGATTCTGCAAGGGACTGCTCGGGTTGACCAGGCGCTTGCTGTGATCAGGCTGGAGTTGATGTGGAATACTTGACGTCCTCAGGCTGGTTCTCCTCAAGTACAGATGGTACGGAGCTTTGGCTGCCTTGGAGACTGTTCGATTGTAGGAGCTCACGGACAAAAATTATGACGTCGCATTGGAGCTGCTAAACCAGTGGTTCCCAAAGTGGTCCAGGTGGACCCCTAGGGGTCCACGGGAGACTCGACGGGGGTCTACGTTGGTCTACGTCAAAACTGTTGATTCGTCGTTGATTACGAAAATTGATAGTTATTTAGCTGCAGGGGGTCCACCGGATCCAGCAAAGTTTTGAAAGGGGTCTATGAGAGAAAAGAGTTTGGGAGCCACTGTGCTAAAAAAAAGGTTTAGTAATTGCAGGCTTATTTTTTAAGCTCATGTTAATGAGATAATGCATCTGAGGGCCGTAGGAATCTGAGGGAATCCGCATCGGCGACGAGGCTTCGTGAGCTTTCGGATAAATTTAATTCGCATATGCGAGCCCTGTCAAGCATGGGCACAACGAAGCAGATTGCTAGCTGCCTCATAATCCAAGTGCTGTTGCAGAAGGTTGATGATGCCACAAAGTCTAAGGAAGGAAATGTAAGCCGACTCGGATTCCTTGGATTCCATTCCAACGTGGGAATCCATCGCCAGTTTACTTAACCAAAGATGCCGGACTTTGGAGAGCATGGATTTTCCGACGACATCACATGCACCAAACTTTGCGGTAGGACGACGTAGACCCTTTCATCCAGGTAACTCTGCATTTGTGACCACAAACTCTTCCGCATGCATGATCTGTGATGGCCATTCGCACGTGATAAACTCCAGCCCAAGGTTCTTAAGCTTGTTGCCTGAGGATCGTTTAGGCGATTGGATTTATGCCGTAAGTGCATTGCAATGCGTCAAGCTGCCATGCGTGAGGATGCATACATCATAGTCTGCTGCATTTTTGTGGCAATTCGCCAGCTCAAGGCCAACACCTCTCTCCCGAGGTTTCCACATCTAGCGACGCTGTTTCTGGTTCAGCGTCCGCCGCCGTCAATTCTCTCGTCTCTAAGGATCGTGTGGTGATACTAGCCACTGCCAATATTCTGGTTAGGACCCGCTCCCTGCTCCCGCTGCCCTGCCGAACGCTGCTCGATTCTGGCTCGCAGGCGCATTTAGTCACTTCAAGGCTGGCGGACCAGCTGCAGCTGCAGAAGAAAAGGACTCCGGTGACTGTATCCGGTATAGGAGGCGCAGGGTTCTCTACAGATGGGTTTTCTGTGCAAGTCAGCTTGCAATCCCAATGCTCTGACTACTCGGCGCTAGTGATTGCGATCGTTGCCTCCAACCTTTAGCCCAATTTTGCATTGGACGTCAGCTCTTGGAAATTGCCAATGTAAATTTGCGGGAATTTATCTCATTTTCACCTGCCCAGCGGGTTGATTTGCTAATTGGAGCTAAATTATTTTACGAGCTGCTTTTTGTGGGGCAAATTCATCTGTCTCCTGGTTTGCCCTCCATCCAAAAAACTCGGCTCGGTTGGATTGTTGGTGGAGGCGGAGGCCCTGAGCTGAGCAGTCAGAGTTGCTCGTCCAGCCTCAGACGGAGCCGGTGAAGGTGGAGTCTCATCGCAGTTTTGTTTCCAAGCCAAAGAAGAAGCGAGAAGGAGAAATATTACAGATACCGTCGTCACTTCGAGCAGCGCATGGAGAAGCGTCTGGCCGGGATCTGCAAAGTGGTGGCTCGTTCTTTTTTTTTTTTGGATTGCGCCATTGAGGTGTAAATCTATCCTAGATACTATTGGCCCGTACCAATAGTATGCAAGATTCACCGGCGTGTCTAGCCGGTGCCTATTTACTAAAAACAGCCCCGCACTCACCACAGACCCCGCGGAATCACTGTAAGGTATTACTTCGCGGGGAAGGTTTGCCTAACCTAGGCATTCTCCCTTAAGCGACGTTAATTTTGTAGCCTTCTTAAGTCGCCCTATTTATAAGCTATGACCTGGCTAACCCAGTTCCAATGCTCCTCTGATTTGCACATATATTTTATTAGGTGATCTGGAGCTGGTAGGGCTCCTGCTCTTGCACGGTACCTCCTACAATTATAGAGGATGTGCTCTGGGTCCTCGACTGCTCCTGATCCGATCCTTTAGAGGCACTTCCTATGCCTCCAGTGGCCTGAAAGAAACTGGGTAAGTTGGTAACTCACATGGCCCTTGTCTCTTCCGACCCACTCCTGTAGGTTGTGGATTAGCCTATGCGTCCATCTGCCTTTGGTCGCTGAATCCCACACATCCTGCCAAATGAGCTCCCTCTTGTTAATACTTCCCTCTTGTTAAATGGATTTGTAGATCGCCTCCGCTTCGGTGTCCAGAATGAACATGGGGATCATTCCTGCCAAGACGAGAGCTGCGTCCTCCGAGATCGTCTTG
Organism: Drosophila ananassae; assembly: GCF_017639315.1. Taxonomy (NCBI): domain Eukaryota; kingdom Metazoa; phylum Arthropoda; class Insecta; order Diptera; family Drosophilidae; genus Drosophila; species Drosophila ananassae. The sequence continues at coordinate 2,856,417 of NC_057932.1, read as the reverse complement.
AAGCCCGATATGACTCGTAGCGCTGCGAGCCGGTATGATGCGCCTAGCTTCCTCTTAGGCCCTTGGTTTCCTCTGACTGATGCTGCCCATATCGGCGCTGCATACAGTAGGACCGACGTGACGACACTGGCCAGAAGGCGTCTCCTATTTTCTTACGGGCCTCCAATGTTTGGCGGCATTCGAGAGAGAGCTCCTTGGACTCCTGCTGATTTTTTGGTCACGTACTCCACGTGAGCTCCATATGACAGCCTGTTGTCCAGCATAACTCCTAAATCCTTTATTGCATCCTTGGATCTTATTGAGAATTTGCCCACTTGGATGGTAATATGTTCCACCTTCTTTCTGCTTGTGAAGAGGACGGCCTCCGTTTTGTGTGCCGCCAAGCCTAGTCCCGAGTCCGCCATCCATGCCGATATGCACTTTATTGCATTGTTCGCCTAGGTCTCCACTTCCTTGATTTCCTTGGCCATCACCATCAGGGCAAGGTCGTCAGCGAAGCCGCTGAGCTTGCATCCCTCCGGAAGCTCAATCCTGAGCACTTCGTAGTACATGATGTTCCAGAGGAGCGGTCCGAGAACCGATCCTTGTGGAACACCCGCTGTCACCTCATACCTTTTCGTTCCTTCCTCCGTCTCATAAATCAGCGTCCTGTCATAAAGATAGCTGGATATTATCTGATGCAGGTATGCCGGGGTTCCTGGAAGGAATACGGCTCTTTGAATGCGTGTCCAGTTTGCCGAGTTGAAGACGTTGCGGATGTCTAATGGCTCCATCGCGCAGTACTCCTTATCGCCCCTTCTCCATCTAGATCCTGCGATGGCACCTCCTGCTATGTCGGTCACTGCCTTGATCGCGTTAATCGCAGAACGTGCCTTCCGGAATCCATATTGGGTTCCTGAGAGCGCTCCTTTCTCCATAATGGATTTCGAGATGCGAGTAGCAATGGTCATCTCGAGGACTTTCTCTACCGTGTCCAAGAGACATATGGGGCTGTATCCTGATGGGTCGTCAGTCGGCTTGTTCCCTTTTGGCAGCAAAATAAGACTTAGCATCTTCCAGTTTTTAGAAAGGTGCCTCGCTGGAGGCACTTGTTGAAGGTCTCTGCGAAGACCTCTGTTTTTCCCTCCATTGCCTGTTTTAGTGCGGCGTTTAGGATTCCGTCGGGCCCTGGGGTCATCCTAGTGCCGATCTTTCTCGCGTAGCTTTTGACCTCCTCTTCCCAAACTAGAGTGAAGGGCTCCGCGTCTCCGTCATTTAGTATTTCGCGCTTGAGCAGGTGCTTTGCGAACAGCGATTCTATTATTTTCTTTAGTAGAATGGGGCATGTTGGCCTAAGGTATTCCTGCCCTTTCATTTTTTTCGTGACCACTTTGTAGGCGGTCCCCCATGGGTCCCCCATGGGCCTCGTCTCAGATCTTCCTAAAACATTCACGCTTTCTGGCTTTTCTTGCTAGTTTCAGGGCCTTCTTGGTTGCCTTGTATTCCTCCATTTTATTGATCCGACCCTCTGCTCCCCTTGCCCTTTGGTATCACCTCCTTGCTCGCAGGCAGGCAGACCTCAGTCGCTGGATGTCCTGATTCCACTAGTATACCGAAGCTCTTCTTCTGCACCGTGTCCTCGTAGGCATGGCGCAGTCGTAGGAGAAGCTGGTTGGTCCAGTCGACCGTCTGGAGAGCTACCGAGAATGTTTCTCGATCTAAGGACTTGTCCTTCCATTACGGTCCTGTCACCTTGGGAATCCTTTTCCTACTTACCCCTCCAAGGGTAAAGTGTATGGCTTGGTGGTCGCCGAAAGTAAAAGAGTCGCTGACTTCCCAGTTGCACTTTCTTATTAGAGCGCTGCTTATAAATGTTATGTCGATAATCGACCCACGCCCTGCTTTATTGAAGGTCCACTTTTGGCCTCGATTGGCAAGGACCACGTCCAGGGTCGCGAAGTGCTTCAAGAGGCTGATGCCCCTTTCGTTAGCTACTCTGCTTCCCCACTCCGGAGACCAAGCATTGAAGTCTCCCCCAATGGCCACTGGCGATCTGCCTCTTGCGTCCGAAACTAGGCTCCTCAGCATCCTTTGGAAGCGGTGTTACTATAAAAGGTAACACCCTTTATTCTGGCTCGGACGAAGCCTTCGCAGGATGTCCTAGTGTCCTGAGGGGCCGTCTCCGTCGACCACAGGGCCGCTCCCTTGCAGTTGCTTGAAAGCCATCCGTTTCCTGGGATGCTCCTGTACGGACGACCGGTGTTCCGCCGTCTATGACCGCCCGCCTTAGCAGCGAGTGTGCTGCCTCGCAGTGGTTGAGGTTTATTTGCGTGCATCTCATTTTTTCTTCGTATTCAAAAGGGCGCTCCTAAATATCGGACACTTTCCACTTCCAGCCACGAGTCCCGCGTCCTTCCCAGCGTTGATGCAGAACGCGCATTTGGGTTCCTCCGCGCAGTTTTTGGCCATATGCTCGTCCTTGCCGTATCTCCGGCACAAGCGATCGATGGTGCTCTGGCATTGTTTCGCCATGTACCCGAACTTCAGGCACCAATAAAATTTTGTAACTCGGGTCTTTTCTCTGAGTCTGCATCTCACCCAGCCTACTTTTACCCAACCTATATCTAGGACTTTCCTAGCGCTCCCTGCAGGCAGCCTTATTATGGCTGTCTGCGTTTGCCCAAATGACTTCCTTACAAGGATGTTGGTCTCTGGCAACCCTGGCGTTTCCACTAGCTTGTGGTGATCTCGTCCAGATCTCTGCACTCGATCTCTATCTTGTGCGACAGAGCGCTCTTCCACCTGGTCTCCGATCGATTCCGTGACCAATGCTCTGAAACCCGCTGTGTCCTCTCCTGATTTTTTTTGTTGGAGAAGGAGTTCTCCTTTCTGGGTCCTCTTAATCCTTGAGACGGCCTCTCCCAGCTCCTGCAGCTTTTTATCCTGCTTCACCCGTCGCATGTAGTCGGCATAGCTGGCCCCGCCCTAGGTCGTGATGACCAGCGCGTCCGGCTTCGGCTTCTCCTTGGGCGCTGGGTTGGGTCTCCGCTGGTTCTTTCCCTTTTTCGGGCCTACCAGCTTCCACTTGGGGGCGTCCTTCGTCCTCTGGGTGCTAGAGTCCGATTCCATAACCTCCCCTGGTTGTCTGGTTCCAGTCCTCGTTTACGTAACCGCTTGCGAAGACTCCCTCCTGCTCCATTTGGTGCTCGGGGGATTGGGTCCAATACCCTTCCTCCTGGGTTCCGCCACCGGTCGAAATAAGGAGGACGTCTGGGGAAAGAGGTATACCTTTCCTGAAGGAGAAAGGTTGCGAGCTGCTTCATCCAGCAGGAACATGCCCCGTACCTGTTAGTCGCCTCTTACGGCAAACCAGGTCATGCCCCGGTAGTATTCTAAGCCCCCGCTGCCGGGCGGGATGGTGTGGTGAGGAGATTGTAGGTTTGGTGTTGTGTTCGCTTGTGAGACCGCCAGGGCCTATGTCATTGTGTCATGTCATTGTGCCGCCTGTCCAGATCCATCAGGTGGGCGCTTTTATGGGTAGCGCCCTCTAGGGGTCACGTTGTGCTCAAAAGCCCAGCTTACGTGCACAGTCGATCAGCTGGCCTTTAGTTTCACTTTGATTCTCAGCGGGCCTCGACCCAGAAGACCCACGTAAGGCCTCTCCGCAGGTACTCGCGCAGGGACTGTATTCGGGTTGCGCTTCGAGGAGCGCCACACGGCACGTCTGTTCAGTTTCACCTCTCAAACCCTTCTCGCCGTGGTGGCTAATGTGATAGGTCATATCTTACCCAGTGTGGATGTGAAGCCGCTCTTGGACTTTGGCACCGAAATGGGTACCGAGATGCCATCGCTCAGCTGCAGTGACAGCGAGGATGCAGACGACGATGACGGAGTGTGTCGGGTGCACTGTTGAGGAAGGCAGCAGACGAATTGTGCCTGCTTCCCCTTCATGATGCTGTTGAAAGCTCATCTTCCAACGGGGGGAGTATGTCGGGTCAAGCAGCCGCCGGAAAGTTTGGCCGGCAATAATTTATTGAATTTGTTTATAATTTCTTTATCTTTATCTCTATTCGCGTCGCTCGTGCATTCGATCGGCCACCTGCAGCTGCCGTCATGCGCTATCGTTGTCTCGTTCTCTGGCGGTATCTCTCGGTCGCTCTGCAGCATCAAGCGTTGCGCCGGGCTCCCGCGTCTCTTATTCTAATTCGGTCGTCAACCTTATGCAGTCACATACATATGTCATATGTTCTAAATATAAACCTAATCATTTAAATAAATTGTAATACATAGAAATCTAAAGATCCTCGCATTTTATTAAAGCGTAGATTTGGAAAAGTAAATAACGCTCCCGAAAACGCTCGGTAACTGAACAGTCTCTTTGGCCTTTTATAGTCTATCCGCTCTAGCTACACTGCTGGACACCCATTTTCCAGGTTGCACCCCGGAAGCGGACCCACGCCCAATATTAAACCCCTCCCACAAACTTCAAACTGGATATTGACCAGAAAACCATTCACTGAGCAATACACAGCTTTAAGCCCTAAAAATTTGCCGGTCCAGATAAGATAATACCTGCAAAAATCCAACAACCAGGAGACATTGCCACAAACTGGCTCCTAAATATCTTTAACAGATCCCTTGCACTACGAAAAATTCCACAGCAGTGGCTCAAATTGCATCTTCATATCCAAAGCGGGCAAGACATTGCATACGACTCCAAAAGATTTCAGACCAATCAATCTATTATCCTTCCTGCTTAAGACGCTAGAAAAAGTCATAGGCTTCTACCTAAGATCCACACTTAACCCCACCCAAATCTCTAACGCACAGCATGCTTACAAAAAGGGTAAATCCATCGATACTGCCCTCCACGCCCGCATTTCCAAAATTGAGAAAGCCTTTTCTTACAAGGAATGTGCCCTGATAGCCTTTCAGGAAATAGAAAGATCCTTTTAGACCGTTCTCCCCAACACCATAATCAGCGCCCTGAGGAGCGCCTAGCGCACTCTTTCCTAATTGGGCAAATTACCCATAACATTGTCGAATAACCGAGGCTTAGCCCACTAGCGTAGATAGGGGGGGGATCAGGGGGATCAATCCCCCCCCTTGGGTCTGAGAATTATAAGATGATATAATCTTAAAATTGAAAAAGAAACACATTTTTTCGCGATGACTGTGCAGTACAGCATTATTATTATTATTATCAAAGATTGCGGATTATTATCGCAGTGTAAAATAAAACTTACAAAAAAACTGGATATTATTCTGAGTCATATCCCCCCCATATCAAAAAGCTATCTACGCCACTGGCTTAGCCAGAAAAAATCTCACGCAACGGTTGATGGCCTTGACCACGATTTTCCGCTCCCTAGTATTGAGTACGAATCATGGCTATTAGTACTCGTGGCTCAGTATGTTAGGTTCTTTATATGAAACCTTGTGATAATATTTGGAGTGAAAGGGTGACTTCTGGGCAACAAGCTAAAAACGAAGAAAGACCAACAGTTGCATTTTACCGAAACTGTGTTAGCTTTCTGAGTCCAATTCCTGGGAATTGCTCTCGTCACGCTCCCTGCACAGCCATTGGAGAAATATTTTAGCCTTCCTAACTGGAAAACCAACAAAGCCAAGAGCGTCGTAAAATCTAGAAATTAAGGTTGGCATAGACTGTCGGCTGATGCTGAAAACAAAAGCTGATCCAAGGAACCTACGCTAGTCCTACCATTTTGGTAAAACCACTGCCAGGTAATGCTACTACTTGGTCTCTCGATCCACATCAGGCACTCCCTCAGTATACTTGAATTCCAGTAATTTGCTTCCTCATTTTCGCATAATCTTCAGTAGACTTACCACCAGAAATGAGATCATCTACGCTTGGGCCCCAAATAACAAATTTAGCTATTTCATTGCTCTTACTGCCAAATATGATGCAGACTTCGTTCCGTTTGTGACCGTATCCATTTTATAGGTCAGGTGTTCATCCTGAGGTGATGCATTGGAGCAATGCATTGGAGGTAACTATCAGCAGAAGACCTTCTTACATAACGATAAATTTTACAAATTAGCGTCCCAGGATAAGGGCAAAATCTGAGAAGAATATGGAATAGCTTGGAACGTCATCCAATCAGTATCACGATATTGTAGCAGCGGAGCCATCAAACACACCCCTCAATTTGGTTGATAATCTTTGCTCTTTCAATTCGCAATAAGTCTCCCATTGATCTTTCTATCATCACCTAGGCACATATTTGGGATGTTCGAATAATGTTTGCGGTACTACTAGCTCCTACTACTAGAACCAGCTATTCTCCGAATTGTCCTGTAGGGATGGTGATCCCTCTTCTAATGTCGACGAAATAAGATTATGTTTGTTGGCACCTAGTGCCAAGACCTACTACCCTATATGCACACTTAGTAATTTGATCCAATCAATATGCATCAGCATGTCGCAATATAAAAACCCACTAACCGATTTTCTCACCTATAAACAATTAGTAATAAGCATAAAACTATATCCAACCTATTAACCCAGCACTAGTAGACGGCGCCAAAAGCAGAAGCAGCATATCAGCGGGAAGAATGACCGACTGACCGATGCAAGTAAAAACCAGCCAGCTAAGCCGAAATGCGCAAGCAGTACATGAACAAACAATCTGAGTCAGCAGACTCAGAGGTGGGTGACCCTGGCATTAACCTTAGTTTAGCACGTCCAGAACTTTGACCTTTCTTAGATTTAATGATGTATAATTTAGCATCTTATATAAGAGTTATTCTTCTGAAATAAAGACAGTTCCGAAATCAGAGTCAATCGTCTCGTTACTCAGTGTCTGAACCACGGCACTTAAAATCAACCTACTTCTAGTGATCCTGTGTAAAACGGTTCACAAGTAGAATCCGCGGCATACCAGTCTACTTCTAGTGTTGCTCCCGTGAACCGGACCACAAGTAGACCCCGCGTCACCTCCTTACTTCTCGTGTTGCTCCCGTGAAACGGACCACGAGTTGATCCCGCGGCATACCAGTCTACTTCGAGTGTTGCTCCCGTAAAACGGACCACCAGCAGACCCCGCGCTATCTAACCTACTTAGAGTGTTGCTCCCGTGAAACGGACCGCCAGTAGGACCGGCCGATAAGGAATCAGCCGAACAACCATACCACCGGTACTTGAGGAAAACCACCCCAGGACTTCAAGCACATCAACTCATGCCTGATCACAGCAAGCGTCTGGCCAACCCGAGCAGTCCCTTGCAGAATCCAGGTAAATTTAGTCAGGACTATTTACGGTTTTGACTACGACTCCGGGACCTACCGTTACTCCCGTGAGTTCAAGTTTGACGTAGTTGCCGCATAACGCTCTACGGACGAACATTTGGTGACCCCGACGTGATCTTTTAGGATCACAACTTGAACACAAACCTCAACGCAATTTAACTCAACGAAAAAAAAAAAAAAAACAAAAAGGAGAGAGGAGAGATACATTGCAACAATGGGATCAGAATCAGACCCCGTAATCCAAATGCTCATTGATGAGCAAATTGAAAGCAACATAGTCATCCAAAGGCTAATAAGAAACTTCACTAAGGACTCCGCAGAGCGTAAACTCAAGGGAGGATACTTCGAAGAGAAACTCAGACAGCTCACTCACTCATGGACCCAGTTTAAAAAAAATGATGCCAAGCTCAAGGAGCTAGCACTAAGTCCTGAGAATGAGTATTTCACAAAGGCCAAGGCGCTCGAAGAGCTTGTGAAAAAATATGAAGCAATATTTTCGGATGGAATCCCATCAGAGTCAGGCCCGTCACAAAGGCCCCGGAAAACAGGCGAAAATCTCGAGCCAAAGGCACAATCATCACGAGGAAACGAAGGAGAAGACCTTCGATTAACATCATTAAAACGAAGACATGAAGGACGATTAGACGATATGGAAGACTTTCTGCGCAACCGCACCGAAGGACGGGAAGTGTCCACACACGTCAGACAACACATGAAGGAGCTATGGAAGGAAATCGTCACGGGATACCATGATCTCATCGACCTGGAACCAGCCATAAAAAATGATGGACACACCGATGACAGATTTCAGGTTGTACGAGCAGAATATTTTTCTTTTTTGAGCGAAGAATCGAAATCAACTTCAGCATCAACACAAAAACTCGCGATTGCACCTCCGTTTGTAATACCACCAGTAGAAATTCCAAGGTTTGACGGAGACTACCGGCATTGGCTACGATTCTACGAAATTTTTACGGAATGCATCCACGATCAAGACTACAGTGATGCAGTAAAATTCCGTCATTTGGAGAATCATGTAACAGGTGAAGCACAAAACCTAATCGCAACGTCGATTGGCGGACAGACCAGTTACCAGGATGCATGGCAACGTCTAAAGAATCGATACCACAATGAACGGCTGTTGATTAAATCCGCGATTCAAGAGCTTTTCGGACACCCCAGAACAAATGGATCAGCGGACCAGCTGCGCAGCTTACATGATACCGTGCTCCGAACGGTCGCCACTCTCGACGCACTCAAAGTGTCAACAGACAACTGGGACCCAATCTTGATACACATCATTGAGGAAAGATTGGATCCACACACGCTGTCAGCTCTAGAACTAGCCGTCACCGATCCAACCAATCGACAATCTCTGAAGCAGATGTTAGAAAACCTTGAGCGTCAGGCAACCAGTCAAGTAACAATGCAGAAAAATACGTCGGCGGCTCCACTTCGATCCAGTTCATCACGATGGGTGTGTTCAGCCACAGCCCTGCTTACAGATAAGCCCACCGTTCTTTTACCAACCGCCCAAGTGGCAATACATGGCCCAGCCGGAACCCATCAGCAATGCCGCACACTCCTAGATTCTGGATCACAGATTAACATAATCACCAGAAGGATGGCTGACACACTTGGACTACAATTGGAGCCATCAACCCTGAACATCGCTGCACTGGGAGGAACAACAACAAGATTAGGAAAAAAGGCTGTGGTGACCCTATCATCATTAACCACTGACATCGAAGATCAAATCAACGTCGTTGTACTACCGGAAATAATGCCCAATCAACCATCCCACCCTATTCAAGCGCCAAGAAATATCTCACCTCAGTTGCGCTTAGCCGATCCTGAATTTACGCAGCCCCAGAATATTGATCTGTTGTTGGGCGCCGAAATCATCTCCCAGCTTATGAGGCCACAACAGACATATTTGGGAGAAGGACAACCACAACTAAAAAATACCGCGCTTGGATGGATTGTGATGGGGCCAGTGCGACCGGAATCAGCTCCTAATAGCAAGGCGGAACAAGTCGTCGGTAATACGACGGCTTGGACACCGGAAGCTAACGAGCCACGACAAAGTTTGATTGCATGCATCGGCAAGGAGCAAATAGTAAAATCCGGAAGAGTACATAGTTCCCCACTCATTGCGGATCAACAAGAAGCTAACGAGCCACGACAAGATCAACAAGGAGAGCCGCGGACGGACCCCAATCCACAAGCCCAAGGTTGTCAACTCACAACTGAAGAGCACAGAGTGGAAGGGCCAGTAACCAAGGAAATTCAAGGAGTAGAAGTCACCTCCTATCTGGCATGGGTAACATGCATCTCCGAAAGGGAGCAAGAAGCAAGGTCAAGAGAGGACCAAGAGTCCTGTATGCGCACTGACCAACCAGAAAAAAGGTGTAGTACTTCATGGGATACCCAAGGAGAATGGTTACGAGGGCGCGCAACAAGGCGAAGGAGACAACAGGTCGGATAGAATTATCGTTGGTAGAGATCTCACCCACATGATTCAAAATTTTTTTTTGTAGTAACTTTAGATTTTTAGTAATTAGTTTTAAGATACACAATATTTTCTATCGCAAGGGTTCACATCGGTTTACTAAGACGGTCCAACAACAACGCACAGCCCCTATTATTGAGTACCTCAATGGGGGGGGAGAATGTTGGCACCTAGTGCCAAGACCTACTACCCTATATGCACACTTAGTAATTTGATCCAATCAATATGCATCAGCATGTCGCAATATAAAAACCCACTAACCGATTTTCTCACCTATAAACAATTAGTAATAAGCATAAAACTATATCCAACCTATTAACCCAGCACTAGTAGACGGCGCCAAAAGCAGAAGCAGCATATCAGCGGGAAGAATGACCGACTGACCGATGCAAGTAAAAACCAGCCAGCTAAGCCGAAATGCGCAAGCAGTACATGAACAAACAATCTGAGTCAGCAGACTCAGAGGTGGGTGACCCTGGCATTAACCTTAGTTTAGCACGTCCAGAACTTTGACCTTTCTTAGATTTAATGATGTATAATTTAGCATCTTATATAAGAGTTATTCTTCTGAAATAAAGACAGTTCCGAAATCAGAGTCAATCGTCTCGTTACTCAGTGTCTGAACCACGGCACTTAAAATCAACCTACTTCTAGTGATCCTGTGTAAAACGGTTCACAAGTAGAATCCGCGGCATACCAGTCTACTTCTAGTGTTGCTCCCGTGAACCGGACCACAAGTAGACCCCGCGTCACCTCCTTACTTCTCGTGTTGCTCCCGTGAAACGGACCACGAGTTGATCCCGCGGCATACCAGTCTACTTCGAGTGTTGCTCCCGTGAAACGGACCACCAGCAGACCCCGCGCTATCTAACCTACTTAGAGTGTTGCTCCCGTGAAACGGACCGCCAGAAGGACCGGCCGATAAGGAATCAGCCGAACCACCATACCACCGGTACTTGAGGAAAACCACCCCAGGACTTCAAGCACATCAACTCATGCCTGATCACAGCAAGCGTCTGGCCAACCCGAGCAGTCCCTTGCAGAATCCAGGTAAATTTAGTCAGGACTATTTACGGTTTTGACTACGACTCCGGGACCTACCGTTACTCCCGTGAGTTCAAGTTTGACGTAGTTGCCGCATAACGCTCTACGGACGAACAATGTTCGTTCGCCATTTTATTATATTTGCGCGCAGCGAGGGTAATATATCATTCTACAAACTGATGCTTCACCAAATTTTTTTATTTATACCACACCTGGAGTTTCGACACGATGAAGTGCATACAGTCAGTAAAGTCTGCGATATCTATTTTAGGTGTCCCTAACATCGGATCAGGGTGTATTTTGTATGTGTAGCGAGTTTCGAAAGTTTTGTTTCATGAATAAAATTGACCTGCATCTAATAGCGACTAGTTTAAGTAGAGCAAATGGACAGGTGGAGTTTGTCTTGTGAAGCAAAGCGAGCGTTAGCAGTAGGCGGCATTGCTCGAAATACAAAAGCATAATGCCTTAGAGTTGATGATAGGGAAAGAAACGAGGCCCATGGTAATGGGATACTACTAGAGAAGCAACAAATGAAAATATAAGTAATAGTGCTTAGTAAGATAAGGCAATAGTGGGCAAAAAGCATGCGCAACTAATAAGGAATAAGATCATGTGTTGTTGAAAAGTGAAGCGCGGTACCAAACGAAATTGGGTCCAAAATATAAAGGACTATTTAAAATTGTTGAATTGCTTGAATTGGTTACCGTTAAAATCATTAACTACAAAACGAGTATACATATCATATCATATCATCATACACTACGTACATCAAACGATCGAAAAACATTGGAATAGGTCGAAAAGCTTGTAAAAAAATGTTGTAAATATTTGCTTGTAAAGAAAAAGTTGTAAAGTTGTAAAAATTCTGCTGCTAAGCTAAGCTTTGATGGATATTCAAGAGGTTCAATATGTACGGAAAAGAACTTGTACACCAAAAAAAGCTGTGAAGTTTCATCACGTGAAACAAACGATCGAATACACTTTCGGGTCAGGCAGCAGCCACGGCATAGATTAGATCACTAAAATATAATACCCACTGTTTTTCTTATCTTTATTTATCTTATCGCTATTTTTCGTCGCAAGCTAACTCTTCTCGGCCGCTCGGCTTCAACGAGTATAATCTTTAGCATTAAGCTAGCGAGCTTTCGCTCAGCCTATGTTCTAAGGCGGCTCACTCTTGCCCATTATCTCAGTGTACACGCATAAAAAGTTGAAGCTTTTGTCTCACTCCATTTTCATTTGCGCCCATAAATAAACTGTGGCGATCGTGTGTGCCGCGCACAATTATAATTTAATATAACATTTTTTTTAAGAAATATAATTTTGGCGCCAAAATTATTTAGTTCGATTCTTTATTTTAATTGAGCGTAGTCCAATTATAGTGGCTGTTACGCTATCAGCGTTTTGATAGCGGCCGAATTAAATAGACGAGGTTCAATTTCTATTTAATATTTATTATGGATCAATTTAACCCCAAAACAAATTCAGAGGCCCATCCAAACAATGCCGAATATACAATAGACTAAACTAAGAGCTTGCGCAAAAGCTCCACCAAAGCTCCCAAAGTTCATGCGCTACAAAAGAACAACAAAGAGCATGCGAATCTGGGATAACGGGATAAGTGGACCCCTGCGGCTAGTTACACTAAGAGAACTAATTAGTAATAATTACGATATTTGATGCTGGCACAAGTCCCAACATCCTCCCCCCGTTGAAAATTCAACTTTCAATAAAAATCCTTAGGGGCATGGGACAGCTTCATCACATAATATTGCTGATGATCTCAAGGTCTATAATTCTCGGTTTCAAGCTGTCGTGTCCATCCAGACCCAGAGAGCGCTCGTGCCAGGCGCCAATAGAGTGGCAAGAGTGGAGGGAAACTTCTTTCCGAGATTGCGTGGAGGCGCACCTTTCGATTGCAAGATCGAAACGCCATAACGGCTGGAGCAGCAGCCAACTTGGCGGCAGCGATGCGGACGAAAATAATTCACTCCCCACTTCAATAGAACTCAATCGCTCTAAACGCATGCCAATCTGTAAGAATCATGGAATATGGATCTGCTGATAACGGGCAATTAGTGGACCGCTGCGGCAAGTTACACTGAGAGAAGTAATTAGTAATAATTACGATATTTGATGCTGGCACAAGTCCCACCAGTGGCGATGAACTCCAGCGGCACCGTCACAGGAGAACCCACTCCAACTCGGAGTGATATTTTAAAATGCAAGGCAAAGGGTATCCTCCAGGATTTGAAGAGAATCCAAGGAGCCAGTGTTGCCAATTTTGCTTTTTTCCCGTCAAATCTGGGTTTTTATAAAAGCTAGTTGCTAGAAAAATTTAAAAACTGCGGGCAGCGGCAATTCTGGCTTTTTATTAATTGATAAATGATTTTTTAGGTTTTTTTTTATTGTTATATTAAGTATATTTTTAACATTACCTTTCAAAACGAAACATCTGACTCTGGTCACTAGATCTAGCATGCAACGCGTCAGTTTAACAGAAACGTTAAAAAAAATTTAAGAATGCCAAAAGACTATAAGCAGAAAGTTTTGATGTAATTTGTTGCTCGTTGCTCAAAAGCGAAGAGTTCAAGGCTTGGGCTCGTAGAGACGACACCGATGAAAGGCAGATTTGCGCGTCTTTGCCGTGACAAAAAAAAAACACAAAAGTGGTTCAGGAGGATTTTAACAATTGAACAAATTAGATTTTGTGACTTTGTCAATTAAAACGAACAGGAAGCGGGGAATTTTTACTTCCAAGCAGCAAATATAGACGAATTAATTGATATTTTAATATAAGATTATATTTTAATTAACAAAATTAAATTTACTTTTAACTAAGCCCGAAAAATATATGTTTTGGAAAAACGGACTTTTTTATGGCTTTTTTCAAATTTCTTTTTGGGTTAATTTTAGGGTTAATTTTGAGTTTTTCACGTCAAAAACAGAATTTTTTTTTAAGAAAAAGTTGGCAATACTTGAAGGCCAATCCAGCCAATGTCTAACTTGGAAGATGCCATGCTCCATATGCGTCACGGCCAGCTTGTCACCATGTACGAGGGTTTCAAGGCTATCCACTGGGAACATAAAGAATTAAATATTTCGGAGATCAGCAGTGACTTGCGATGAACCGTGTCTGAGCTTGTAGCGACGATGCATTCCGAAATTGGGCACGAGACGTCGTAGCGCTCTGCTCATATTGCTGCCCATTCCACCCTTGCCAACAGAGTTTCCAGTATTAAGGTGCGCTCAGTCGAAGTTTTCGAACCTTGCCTTCTGTCATCCTTGCCTCTTTCAGCGGAGGAAATTCGGAGTGGGCAGAGTTCGACTCGATGTTCTCAACAATCGTGGGCTGTAATCCTCACAAATTCGGTGGAAAACCTCCAGAGTTTGCGATCTTGTCTTCGGGACTCAGCCTTAGATGCAGTTCGTTCCTAGGAAATCTCCGCGAAATGATGTCGTGTTGCATCTCTTAGAAAAACGATTTAATAACCTTCGGTTAATAATTCAGGCTCATGTGAACGGGAATCTGGGCCACAGTTTATTGGAAGGTTGCTGAGTGGCATCGCTTTGAGAGCTTTCGGATAAATTCAATGCCCACATGCGAATCTTGAAAAATTTGCGGACGACAAGTCCGCCAAGTGCTACTTCAACGGTTAGACCCAGCTACCCAGGCCAAGTGGGAGGAAGGTCAAAATGCCTCGAACTCGCACCTAATCCCCACTTGGAAGTCGAGGGCTGAACTTTTGGAGCTGCGATGCAGTAGCTATGGATGTTGCTCATATGGGAAGACGATCCTACTTATTGTCCGTTTCACGGGAGCAACACTCGAAGTAGGTTCGATAAAGCGGTTCCTACTTGTGGCCAGTTTCAGGGGAGCAATACTCAAAGTAGGTTGGGTAACGCGGGTTCTACTTGTGGTCCGTTTCCCAAGAGCAAGACTCGAAGTAGATAAGATACCGAAAGTCTACTTCTGGTCCGTTTTACGCAGGAGCCACTCGAAGTAGGTTCGATGACACAAGTTCTATTTGTGGTCCGTTTACACAGGAGCCACTCGAAGTAGATAATTTTGAGAGAGTCCTACTAGGTTTGTTTTAAGAGAGTCCTACTTGTGGTCCTTTTTACACAGGAGCCACTCGAAGTAGATAATTTTGAGAGAGTCCTCTAGGTTTGTTTTTAGAGAGTCCTTCTTGTGGTCCGTTTATACAGGATCACTCGAACTAGGTTGGTTTTAATTGCCGTACCTTGACACTGAGTAACGAACCGATCTACTCTGCATTCGCAACTTTCTTTATTTCAAAAGAACAATTCTAATATAAGATGCTAAATTATACATATCTCAGTCTAGGGAAGGTCAATGTTATGAAAGTGATAATGCCAATGTTAATGCCAGTGTCACCCACCGCTGAATCTGCTGACTCAAATTGCTTGTTCATGCATTGCTTCTACATGAATTTCGGCTTAGTTAGCTTCGGTCAGTCGGTCATTCTTCCCGCTGATACTGCTAATTTCCGCTTCTGGCGCCGTCTACTGGGTTATTAGGTTGGATATTGTTTCATGCTTATTGCTAATTATTACTAGGTGTGACAAAAGGTTAGTAGGTCTGATCATTGCTTATTGCGACATGCTGATGAATATTGATGAACAAGCAAGTCAGCACTGCAGCGTCGGATGGGCCAGCGATGCTGTGTTTAGAAATACGGAAGAAGAGAAAGGTATCAAGGGCAGACGGCATGCGGGGGCAGCAGCGGGGGCGGGGGAACCAGCACGGCTTCGCGCACGGAAGAGGGCGAAAGAGGAATCACCGTGGAACGTAACGGTCCCGGCCGGGCCTCCGCGGCCGCGCTCGAAGGGCATAGGAAACAGCGGGGACGGCGGGGAACGAAGCGGCCGGCGACTGCGCAGCTGTGTTTACAAAATGCACAAAAACACAGAAATGCATTTGGAATGTCCAGGGGGGGATCGCGGGTTATCGGGACGAAGTCCAATGACCGGCACAAAAATAATGCGGATCGGAGGCCCGAGCGGGGCAAACGGGGGGGCGTAACTAAAGGAAACCCGCCGATAGAAATGCGGCGGGAATTGGAGAAAGCCAACGAAGAAAGTGGATGAGCGAAGGATTAACGGCAGGAAGTCGATTTGCGAGGATTAACGGGCGCCTCGGGCACTATATAAGGACGGCCCCTGGAGCAAATCGGGTCCGAGTCTTCCTCTAGGGAAGCTGGGAGAGTGAGTGAAAGACCCCCCGTGGGTAAGTCTGCCATTTAAGTTGGAAAGTTTCCTTGGAAGAGTTAGGAGTACAGGCTGAAGGACCCCCCGTGGGTAAGTCCGACAGTCCTAAGTGCGGGCTATTAAAGCGAGTGAGCGAGGATCTACGACAAATAGCTTGAGGACCCCCTGTGGGTAAGTCCGGCGGCGGTTCGCGAATCGAGCAAGGAGCAAGGGGAAAAGGATCAAGGATCCGCAGCAAAGCCAAGGCCCAAGGGTAAAAGAGTCGGGTGGAGTTATTCCCGGACACGACAGGTATCCTGGTGTAGTGGCGGCAACGACGGATCAGCCTGGCGTACGCCTTGTCTGCTCCTGACCTTTCGATCCAGGTGTGATCCCGTAACGCGAGGGATAGCCAACCCGGGAACTCAAGCCCAATAGTGAAACCAGGCAGGGGCACCCCGGGAAGTCAAGAGAATCCTGATCCAGGCGCTGGAGCGTATGCACAGCGTATCGCCTGGAGTCAAAGGAGACGCAACGCCCAAACCTCTGGCCTACCATAGATCCTACGGGGCGTAGGCACGCAGGTGTTTGGAGGCGAGTGGCGAACGCGACCGGGGGCGTGTCCTGATCCGGCCGCTAAGCAGCGAGGAACATATCCTGTCCGGCGTATGCCTGCAAGGTGAGCCACTCGGTCTGTTAACACGGGTTAGGTGCCGGCCACGGCGAAAGGGTGAATTCAGGCGAGCCAAAGATTCCGAGTCCACGGCACCCCAAACGGAGAAACTGCGACGGCAGCAGCGACGACGAGGGAGCAGCGGCAGCAGTATAGCAGCGACGACGAGGGAGCGGCGGCAACGGTAGAGCAGCGACGACGAGGGAGCAGCAGCGACGGACAGGCAGCGGCAGCAGAAGACGACAAGCAGAAACACAGGCCCCGCAACCAGAGTCCGTGAGTCCGAACGGAGGGAACCGAGAGCCGTTTCGGCGCCAGGCACCAAGACCGCACGACCTGCCGGGCGCAAGCTTTGGGAGGGCGTGCGTATTGGCACCAACCCGGAGCGGGGATCGGGGATCGACGGGAGGGCGAGCGGTCGGTCGGCTGAGCCAGACAGCCGGTGAGATTCTCTTTATTCCTTTGTAAATTAATTACAATAAAGGGGATTTATTTGAAAAGAAGCAATAACGTGTTATTTCTGGGCTCGGGCAATCACGTCGAATCTATAAATTCGGTGGAACGTACCCTCAACCTCTGTGAGCTAGTCGCGGCGTTTGTTGCGAGCAAAACATAGCAAAACAGTTCGTTACATTGTGGATCTTAAAACTAATTACTAAAAATCTAATGCTAATACCAAGATAAATTTGAATCATGTGGGTGAGATCTCCAACATTCCTAAGATACTAATGATATATCTATCCGGCTTGTTGTCTCCTTCGAATTGTTGCGCGCCCTCGTAACCTTGCTTCTTGCTCCCTTTTGGAGATGCCTGTTACCTATGCCGGGTGATGTGTCTCCTCCCTACATACTTTAGATTTGGAGGTGACTTCAACTCCTTGAATTCCCTTGTTTACTGGCCCCTGGACTCTTTGCTCTTCAGTTGTGAATTGACAAACTTGGGCTTGTGGTTCAGAGTCCGTCTGCGGCTCTCCTTGTTGATCCATAAATTGTACATATTGTCTCTGGAGATCAGGATCCCGTAGAAATCTCTTTTTCAATGCGTAGAAACGCCGATATGCCATTGGAAGGGAATTTCCCAATTTTTGTGGATCTTCCTTAAATGGTAGCCGCACATTTAATCTTTTATCTGCCCGTTTTTTATATTTTCCATGAAATGCTGTTCGCATAACTTCTCGTCCGTGGTGGGGGCCTTTTGGTTTCCTTAGAGGGTGTCTAACTTCCAAAACTGTCTGAGCAGGCTCTCGATTCTTGGTTTTTCCATGCCTGATATGGCACAGCTCATGGGTGGATTTGTACAAAGATTGTACCACATACCTAGTTGTTGCTGGTCCGGATATAATTCATCCTAACGGGGTCCGTTGAAGCAATGGCTGTCTTTGCCCTAGGTTTGTATGTAGCGGCTCGATGAGTTGTGGGAGATATTCTGCCCCGAGCAGCAAATCGATACCTTGTGGCTGGGTGAAGGTGGGATCTGCCAAGCGAATTTCTGGTGGAATGTTTTTCGGGCGCAGAATTGGTTCAGATGGTTGATTCGACATGACTTCTGGTAGTATATACGCCACTAATTGTGTTTTGAAATTAGTAGTTAATGAAAACATATTTAATACAGCTCGGGAGTTCGCTTGTTTTGTGCCTCCTATGCCCTTTATGGTAATATCGGTTGGTGCTGATTGAACTCCGAGTTTATTTGCCAGTTCCTGAGAAATTAAATTCACTTCTGATCCGGAATAGAATAATGCGCGACCTTGGACTTCCACTTGGGCGGTCCCGACTAATACATATGGTGTTGTAAGTTGGTTGGTTGTGGATGCGCTTGTTCGCGTAGATGTATGATGTAGCATTGTGTGAAAATTCCCTTTGCAAACATGATATGAGAACCTAGACTTGCATGTATTGATTGTATAGTATACTGATAAACAGTTTGTGCAGGCGTTCATCCTTGTTATTCTTTGTGTCCTTTCAGTCATATCCAAAAATTTTGGGCAGGTTTGAACTCGATGAGTGCCGTGGGGGCATATGCCACATTTTTCAACCGGTTCTTGAGTTGATGGGCGAAAACCATTATTGGCCGTTGTCTTTTGTAGCGTAACTTGGCTGATTGCTTGCCGCTCTAGGTGTTCTAACATTTGTTTTAATGATTGTAGACTGGTTGGGTTTGTGATGGCGAGTTCTACACATGATAGAGTATGGGAATCTAATTTCTCTTCAATAAGGTGTGTCAGGATTGGATCCCAACCTAATGTTGCTACATTCAAAGCGTGAAGGGCGGTGATTGTTCTAAGTACAGCATCATGTAAGCTACGTAGCTGATCTGCTGATCCATTTGTTTTTGGATGTGCAAACAAGGTTGCAAGTGTAGATTTGATGAGGATTCTTTCATTCGGATACCGTGACTTTACCGTGAGGTATCTAGATAACTGGCATGTCCTCCAAATGTTGTGGAGATTCAATTCTTGGCATCTCCAACCACATGGATCTCCAAATACCGGAATTTTACTGCATCGCTTTACTCTTGATTGTGGACCAATTCCGTGAAGATGTTGCAGAATCGGGGCCACTTTAGATAATCTCCGTCAAATTTGTGAATTGGTTCCAGGTCAATAAGATCATGGTATCCTGTGACGATTTCCCTCTATAGCTCCTTCATGTGTTGTCTGATGTGTGTGGACAATTCCCGTCCTTCGGTGCGGTTGCATAGAAAGTCTTCCATATCGTCTAACCGTCCTTTATGTCTTCGCTTTAATGAGGCTCTTTTCCCTCGTTTCCTCGTGATTGTGCCTTTGGCTCAAGTTTTTCTACTGTTTTCCGAGGACTTGGTAACGGGCCTGACCCTGATAAGATTCCATCGGAAAATATATGGCTTCATATTTTTTCACAAGTCCTTCTAACGCTATGGCTTTTATAAAATACTCATTTTCCGGACTTAGTGCTAGCTCTTGGAGCTTGACATCATTCTTTTTAAACTTGGTCCATGAGTGAGTGAGCTATTTGAGTCTCTCTTCGAAGTATCCTTCCTTGACCTTTCGCTCTGTGGAGTCCTTAGTGAAGTTTCTTAATAGCTTTTGGATGGCTATGTTGCTTTCAATTTGCTCATCAATAAGCATTTGAATTACGGGGTCTGATTCTGATCCCATGGTTGCGGTGTAAAGTTTTTTTTTTAATAACGATAGGTCCCGGAGTCGTAGTCAAAAGAACGTATAAAGGTTCTGACTAAGTGTACCTGGATTCTGCAAGGGACTGATCGGGTTGATCAGGCGCTTACTGTGATCAGGCTGGAGTTGATGTGAGATACTTAAAGTCCTGGGTTGGTTCTCCTCAAGTACAGATGGTACGGGGTTTTGGCTGATTCCTTATCGGCCAGTCCTAATTGTGGTCCGTTTCACAGGCGCAACACTCGAAATAGGTTGGGTACCGCTGGTTCTACTTGTGAAAGTAGGTTCGATGATGAAAGTCCTATTTATGGTCCGTTTACACTAGAACCACGCGAAGAAGATAGCTTTTAGAGAGTCCTACTTGTGGTCCGTTTTACACAGGATCACTCGAAGTAGGTTGGTTTTAAGTGCCGTACCTTGACACTGAGTAACGAACCGATCTACTCTGTATTCGCAACTTTCTTTATTTCAAAAGAACAATTCTAATATAAGATGCTAAATTATACATAACTCAGTCTAGGGAAGGTCAGTGTTATGGACGTGATAATGCCAATGTTTATGCCAGTGTCACCCACCTCTGAGTCTGCTGACTCAAATTGCTTGTTCATGCATTGCTTGTACATGCATTTCGGCTTAGCTAGCTGGCTTTGCTTGCTTCGGTCAGTCGGTCATTCTTCCCGCTGATACTGCTAATTTCCGCTTCTGGCGCCGTCTACTAGTGCTGGGTTATTAGGTTGGATATTGTTTCATGCTTATTGTCAATTATTACTATGTGTGGCAATGGGTTAGTGGGTCTGATTATTGTGTATTACGACATGGTGATGACCATTGATTAGATCAGATTACTAAGTAGGGTAGTAGGTCGTGGAACTAGGTGCCAACAATGGCTAAACATGGTATTATTTTGTGTTGTCATGAAATCATATTATTTATTTTTGTTATTATTATATATTTTTTTTATTGCTATTTTTCTTATTATACCGACATTGAGTCTCAGGCAGGTGCTCAACGCTAGTCCAGAAGCGTCCTTTCTACAGTCAGCGCCACAAAAAAAGCCGCACTTTGAAGGCTTACGAATTTTTACCTTTCAAGTCCTGTGGTTTCATTATATGATTGCGGATTCGCCCGATTTTTTTTTAACAAGTTAACTGATGGTATGTTAATAAAAGTGCATACCAATTTTTATTTTAAATTTGTTTTTAATATTAAAAAAATGTTGTTTTTTGGGTTGACCCTAGTTTTAACGACTTATCTCTATTATGGCAAACTTAAGGAAAAAAAATCATAAAAGTTATAATAATGAAAAAATTCAACGAAAACTATTTTTTTTTGCAATTGAACACCTTGTTAACTATAAAAAAAAATTTAAATCTAGGCAATTTAACAATAGACATATTTTTTAATTTAGCTTAATACTTAGTAATGCCACCTTTGGCCCTAACTACAGCTTTTACCCTCTCGATCATAAAATCGTAAATGGAACTCAAATATTCCTTCGTTATATCGTTTATTCATATTTTTTCTATAATTTGTTTTAGCTCTTCCATAGTTTTGGGCTTTTGTTTTCTTATTTTGGCACCCATATAGGCCCAAAAATTCTGGGTTGGATTAAGGTCTGGGCTGTTTCCTGGCCAATCTAAGGACTTAATGCCCAATTTCTCCTTCAAATTTGTTATCTTTAGATAGAAAAATGTTAAATTTAACTGAATAAGTTGTTTTGATAACAATCGGACACTGAATAACTCAGAGATCGCGCTCGATAGCATGGTGCAGAATCATCCTGAAAAATGGGTTTTTCTTCTTCTTCACTTATGGACTCAATGCTAGGCACAACTTCACTTAAAATTATTTCTTTGTATTTTTCTGCATTGACCATACCCTGAACCATTAAAATTGATTCAGTTTTATATTTGGATATGCATCTCCATACCATAACATACGGTGAATGCTTTACTGTGGCTATGCAGCAATTTGCAGGATAACGTTCCCCACGTTTACGGCGCACCTTGAGGATTCCATCAGATCCAATGAGATTAAATTTGGACTCATCTGAAAATAGTACTCTTGACCAATCAGAAGCAGTCCAATTTTCCTTGTCCTTGGCCCAGTTTAGACGATTTTTTTTCATTCGCGGATTCAAAAGTGGCTGTTTTGCAGGTGATCCTGCAAGCATTCCCGTAGAGTTAAGTCGACGTTGAACAGTTCGCTCCGAAATATCTTTTGAAAACTGTTCATGTACCTCAGATCTTATCTGGACTGCAGTTTTGAAACGATCCTGCAGGCTCGTTCTCATAATAAAGCGATCTTCACGTGGCATGGTGCATTTTTTTTCACCTGTTCCTTTTTTCCTTTTTACTTCAGCTATCTAACGATATTTTTTTAAAAAACTACGCTCAGTTTTCATTGAAATGTGTTTCAGCCGCTATTTGCCGATTTGACACATTTTGTTCAGCCAATAAAATAATTTTTTCTTTATCGCGATCAGTGAACTGCTTTTGCTTCGGCATGATTTTATAGGTGTCTTTACAATAACAATTCTACCAACAGCAACTTAAGAAACAGCGCTCTTCAAATGACAAAATTATGTCGAAAATAGTCAAAGGAAACCCCCCTAAAAAAATAAGGCCCAGAGAATAAAATTTAGAAGAACCCCAGCATAGTGACTGCACAATTTCAAATTTTTTTTAAGTGCGGCTTTTTTTGTGGCGCTGACTGTACCTATCTCAATTCGTGTCACCCGCTTCCGTGTTGATTGGTCACCTGAATTTGCCGTTTTGCGATTGCGGTATCTCTCTCTTTCAGTCAGTATGAAGATTCATTGACGCCACTAAAGCTTTCGCGCATGTGCGCCCAGCCTTTCTCGTCCAGGCGTTCTTTCGTATATGCGATATACGCCAGTTGTACCGAAAAACTGGCGTCAAAATAATATTGGAAACAGCCCTAAGCATCTTTAGATACTAGCCAATCAAGCAGGGTTGTGCCATTTTTCATCGCTTATGGCAGCTATAGGATATATTCGGCCGGTCCTTATAAAAATCGGCAATTCAGATAATTTTTTTAAAAATGGAATCTGTACCAAGTCCCATCCTTTTAACTTAAAAAACAACAAAGTTATGCCAATTCCGATCGTTCTTTGACAGCTATAGGATATAGTCGGCCGATCCTTATGAAATTCGGCAATTCAGATTATTTTTTCAAAAATGGAATCTGTACCTAGTCCCATCCTTCTAACTTAAAAAACAACAGAGTTATGCCAATTCCGATCGTCCAATGACAGCTATAGGATATATTCGGCCGATCCTTATAAAATTTGACAGATAGGATTAGATTGCCCAACATGGAATCTTTACCATGTCATATCTTTCTAACATGAAAATCACCAAAGTTATGCCAATTCCGATCGTTCAGTTATATGACAGCTATATGATATAGTCGGCCGATCCCAGCCATTCCGACTTATATACTTCCTGCAAACAACTGTGCAAAGTTTCAACTCAATAGCTTTAAAACTGAGAGCCTAGTTTGCGTAGAAACAGAGAGTCTGACAGACGGACACGCTTATATCGACTTAGGAGGTGGTCCTGATCAAGAATAAATATCTGTCTGCGGTATCTATTTACCCATCAGTTTCGATCCATTGCAACTTCGCAACCAAAGTTATGGTTATTATTCTAATTATTATACCCTTGCAGAGTGTATTATAATTTTGGTCAAAAGTGTGCAACGCAGTGAAGGAGACATATCCGACCCTATAAAGTATATATATTCTTGATCAGGATCACATCCTGAGTCGATAAGAGCATGTCCGTCTGTCCGTCTGTCTGTATCTACGCAAACTAGTCTCTCAGTTTTAGAGCTATCGAGTTGAAACTTTGCACACATCCTTCTTTTCCCCGTAGGTACTATATAAGTCAGAACGGTCGGGATCCGTCGACTATATCCTATAGCTGCCATATAACTGAACGATCGGAATTGGCATAACTTTGGTGTCTTTTAAGCTAGAATGGGACTTTCTACGGAGTCCACTTTGGGAAATCTTATTTGTTTTGCCAAATTTCATCAGGATCGGCCTACTATATCCTATAGCGGCCATATGAATGAACAATTGGAAATGGCACAACCTTAACTGCAAGGGTATATCAACTTCGGCTCTGCCCGAAGTTAGCTTTGCTTTCTTGTTTCTTAATGAAATTTGTCTCGTTTTATTCAGTATTAATGAGACAACATTTGTGGCATGTTTTCTTTAAAGATGTTGCCTCACGTTTAGTCCGCGCCACATCTGGGGTGCCCCAAGGAAGCCATCTTGGACCCCTACTTTTTACACTGTTTATTTACGACTTGCCCCTTGCCTTAACTAATTCACTTGTACTTATGTACGCTGATGACGTTAAGCTATGCCTTCAGTATAAATTCACTTGTGCCCAGTTTAGACTTCAATCCGATTTGGATAAACTTCAAAATTGGTGTTTGGCAAATAACCTAAAGCTTAATGGATCGAAATGTAAACTCATGTCTTTTTACCGATCTAGTCCTCACCAGCCTATGTACTTTCTCCATGGGAACGCCTTAGAACGAATAACTCACTTTAACGATCTAGGTGTCCTATTAGATTTGGAACTTTAATTATATATCTACCATGGTTAATAAAGCTATGGGTGTGCTTGGTTTTATTAAAAGATGGTCAAAAGAATTTAATGACCCGTACATAACTAAAACGTTATATACATCACTGGTCCGTCCGATTCTTGAGTATGGATCGTGTGTCTGGAGTCCTTAATATGGAGTACACCAAGATCACATTAAATCTGTACAAAAAAACTTCCTTACTTTTGCTCTTAGGGGACTTAATTGGGATGCAAATCTTTACCTCCCCTCTTATCGTAGTAGATTTTTACTAATCAACTTACCATCATTAACAAACCGTAGAACGATGCTGGATGTCATGTTTCTATATAATCTTATTTATGGAATTATAGACAGCCAGCATTTACTTACACGCTTAAATTTTAACTTTCCTAGTAGAAGGACTAGAAACTTTCGTCCTCTACTCCTTAGCCATTGTAGTTCGACATATGCCCAACACGATCCGTTCAGGGTATTATGTTCGGACTACAATGTTCTCTACCACATCTTGTCACTCTGCTCTACTAACAATCTTAAATCGCTTATATTAACCGCCTTATCTGTGCAACACTCTTCCTCGTGATATCTTTCTCCTACTTTTCGCTTAACTATCTCGGATCTATTCCCGCAATTCGAGCCGTACGTCACGCGGCAGCGTCCCGCGGTTGGTGGGACGGGAGGTGGGCTGTACGTATGCAGTGGGAACCGCGCGATGCCAGTTTGTTGTGTTTTATTTCAGTCTGAAATATAGGTTTTTTTTTTTTTAATTTCGCACGTTTGTTGCCATTTATTTGTAAAATTTTGTTATTTAATATATATATACTAAAATAGAATTAGGGTGTTCAGAAATTTTCAGGCCAGAAAGTAGCCTGTAAATTTGAATTGTACACAAAAGTGTGCAACGAAGAATATATATTTTTGATCAGGATGACCACCTGAATCAATAAAAACATGTCCGTCTGTCTGTCTATTTCTACACAAACTAGTTTCTCACTTTTAATGCTATCGATTTTAAAGAAGCTTCATAATAAATGTTTTAAAAAAAGATATATGAGTAAAGCAAACGACTTGGACAAAATTTTAGAAAAATAATAAGAGAAAACAAAGCGCACAAACAACAAACATTCATGATAAAAAAATTATATATAATAAAAGGTGTTGGGACTTGTGCCAGCATCAAATAACATAATTATTTCAATTTAATTCTCCCAGTGTAACTAGCCGCAGCGGTCCACTAATTGCCCGTTATCAGCTGTACCATATTCTTTGTTTCTCCCAGATTCGCATGCGCTTTGTTGTTCTTTTGTAGCGCATGCACTTTGGGAGCTTTGGTGGAGCTTCTGCGCAAGCTCTTAGGTTTTATGACTTGTAATTCGACATTGTTTTAGAACGGCCGCGGAATTTGTTTTGGGGTTAAATTTACCCAATAAAAATATTGAAATCGAATTGTGGATTGTGTATTAATTCGGTCGCTATCAAAATTCTGATAGCTCAACAAAAGGTTTTAAAATAAGTAACGACAAGAAAATAAAATAAAATAATATGAACGTAAATCAACGGCAGCACCGTTGTTTTCCGACATCGTAATAACACAGCGAGATTCGGTTTCGCACCTATTTTATCTATGAACCACACTCAGCGACAGCGACACTACGCTGTCGCCCTGCTAAAACGATGCTTCTTAAAGCGACAACACACACACAACCAATTGTAACGAACGTACGGTTTTGTCAAACTATTAGGTACAGTAAACCATCCATAACACTGCACGGATGGTCTCTGCCGTACCTCCTCTGTCTACTTGGGGACGGCTTGGCTCAGTCAAAAGGGGCGTGGGTGAGGCACGGCAAACTAGACCAAGTACGTTACGGGTTTCTTCATAGACAGAGACGGGGAAGTCGGATCGAATGGAAGCCGATCCTGGCTGGTTGATTCTACGGACCCTGCTGCATAAAAGACTATATGTTGTGGTCCTTCGTCTATACACTCCCTTCTATGTAGACATTTTTCTAAACAGTGGGGGTCTACCCATATTCAACTGCAATGTTCGGATCCGAAGTGCTCTAAGTAAAAGAAATTATTTCATGTCAATTTCATATACATATTTGGATATTCTCAAAAGAGGCGGTACTGAACTAGAATTACAACTTATCTCATAGCTTGGGATAGAAAGGCAGAACATAACAGGGATCGCCCATTGTACTTATATGTATGTAACTATTACACTTCGTTGTTTACTCACTCAGCTTTTCCGATTCTGCATCCATCGTTGGGCCCAAGATGACGCAGGTGATCTTTGCTGACTTTATGCCATAAGAAAATCGTACAATGAGGAAAAGGCCTGGCTGATCTCTCATTCGAGGCTGGGTTGGTTTGCTTAGAGACTAAATTTTAAAATAAGGTCCTACACTAATTAATTCATACTCGTTAAAGACTACATCTATGCAGTATTAAGAAATTTATGAAACAGAATTTATGGTTATAAAAAAAATGGAATTATTATTATGGTGGGAGTCGATACTAACGTTATCTAACGATCTAACGTTATAATTTTCATTCCAATTACATCTCCATTTTTCGGCGTTTTTTTCTTTACTAATACAAATTATTTTCTTTGACATCGCTCATTTTTACATTATCATTAACCACTCAGTTTTTACATTATATAATCTAATGCGCCACACGCCATGATCAAAACAATTGTTTTGCACTGGTGCTTACATTATTATTACAAATTTCATTTTTAGCTTTTAAGGCACCGGTACTGTCTCTTGCAACAGTTTCTCTTTACATGATTTCATTACTGTCTCTTTCAACAGTGTATTTTTCACAAGATGAGAGATGTCTTTTTCGTTAGATGAGAAATGAGAAGTTGTATTTGAATAAACTTGTTTAAGTTGATTGAATGGTAACAAAGCATTTTTGGAAAAATTTCTCGAGGTCGTGTAATGGTCAGGATGTCCGTGACGGCACGGACTAAGAGTATGTGGAAGTGTCTTTTTCAGTACTGTCTCTTTCAACAGTTTCTGTTTCAATTTCGTGATTGAAATCCGAATTACAACTTTCAAATTCAACTGGTATTTGTCCATCTTTTTCTTATGTCATCATGATCATATATATATTTTCTATTATTTGTCAAAGACCTGAGCATATATCTATCCCCACTTAACAATTCAGTTATTTGAAAATGCCTCCTAAACTTTGGACTTAACTTTATTTAATGAAATCTCCAACATTGCATCCTTGCAATACAACTTTAGCCTTGTTGCTCGTGCTCTCACTTCTGCCATTTCCATTTCTTCCACTTATCCATTTGCTCTACTAGCACATGTCGCAATCAAATGCAATTTAATTTTTGTTGTGTACAAAACTCACTAAATCTTGTGCCGCCGAAACATCTGCCCTGATTCGCTATCATGCGGTTTGATACTCCAAAAAGAGAAATAGCCGCGTGACAGCGTTTATGCAATTTTCAATCGTGTTGAAATTGTCAATTTCATCAATTTTAAGCGTGTGGGTTAAATAAACAAATTTAGTAAAGGCATCCACCTGGACAATGATATACTCTTTTTGATCAGACTTGCCACTCAACTTCCCAGTTATGTCGATGTGAATGGTTTGCCTCGGTGTATTTACTTTTGGTATTGGATGAAGACTTACTTGAACTTTACGCGAAGAAGACTTTGACATTTTACACGTAATACAGTTGTCAACGAACTTCCGAATGTACTTGGACGTGTTATCGAACCAGTAATAGTCACAAGCCTTATCTAAGGTCTTCTCCCATCCCAAATGCATGATGCTCATGGATCTGATTTATTACGGACCATCGAAATGATCGAGGAACAATTGATAAAGGTCGAGTTTTACCATTTCGCTGAATTTTTCGATATAATATAATACCTATATACCTGAAATAAGACGCTAATCCAATAAATTGGCGTAAAGCAGAAACTGACTGAGTAGGTGGCAAGGTAGTTAAGGCAGTAACTTTAAGTGAATTCGGACTGCACTCACTCCATTTCCTGTTGGCTGCCAGGTCAAAAAATTCCCTGCACTTTAGCCTGCAAGTAGCCAAGGGTATGCCTACTAGTTCTACTAGGGTATGTAGTCCCTGCCCTAGCTAGTTCGTCTGCAGCGCAGTTTCCCTCGTGATCCCTGTGACCGGGAACCCAAATGAGGTAGATGTCATGCTGTTCAGCCATCTCGTTGAGAGATCTGCGACAGTCATTGACTGTCCTGGAGTTGGACGAGAATCCGTCCAGTGCCTTAAGGGCTGCTTGACTGTCGGAGAAGATGCATATTGTATCCCGATTGCCTCTTAGATCTGGGGATTCCAGTGCTTCCCTAATGGATACTACTTCAGCCTGGAAAACACTGCAGTGGTCAGGGAGTCTGATGGACTCCTTTAGGCTCAAATGTTCGCAAAAGTAACCGCCTCCCACCTGGCCGTTAAGTTTTGATCCATTTGTGTAGATATGAATGGAGCCCTCCGGTCCCGGTGTCCGGGCGTCCCATTCCTCCCTCGAGGGGATGATGATTCTGTAATTATTGGTGGGTTGGTCGATGGGCACGCAGTAGTCCGTGCCCCCCTCAGGCATGAAGTGATGTAGGTTCAGTCTGGTATGACCAAAACTATTCTTGCTCCATAGATTCGCCTCTCGCAGTCTTATTGCCGCCAGTGTGGCTATCTTTACCCCCATCAGTTCTACTGGTAGTAGGTCAAGGATGATATCTAGGGCGTCGCTAGGCGTAGTGCGTAGACTGCTTGTTATACAGACTTCCGCCATACGCTGCGTCTTCCTGAATCTCTCTCTGCATAAGGAGTAGTCAAGGGCTGCCCACCAGACCACAACTCCATAGAATAAGATTGGTCTGATGATTGCTGTGTATAACCATCTGACTATCTTGGGGGACATTCCCCATTTCAGGCCTACCGCCTTGCGGCTGGTATAGAGTGCTATTGCCGCTTTCTTAGTCCTATCAGTGGTGTTCAGCTTCCAGTCCAGTTTCCTGTTTAGAGTGATGCCTAGGTACTTCGCACTATCGCTAAGAACTAGTGATTCCCCTAGAAGTTTCGGAAGCCTTAGATTTGGTATTTTGTACTTCCTGGTGAACAGCACGAGCTCTGTCTTGGACGGATTGACTCCCAGCCCGTTCCTTTGCGCCCAGGCCGACAGAACTTCGAGCTTACCTGTCATTAGGTCGCATAGCGTTTGTGAGTATTTCCCTACGAAGGCAATAGCAACATCGTCCGCGTACGCAATGATCTTACAGCCGCCACCCTCCAGGGATCGTAGTAGGCTATTAACCGCCACGTTCCAGAATAGTGGTGAGAGTACACCTCCTTGCGGGGTGCCCCTCTTGACGTATCTTCGAATAGTCGAACCTCCAAGAGTAGCCTCGACACTCCTGTTGACCAGGATCTGCCGTATTAGGTCAATTGATCGGTCGTCTATTCCAAGTCCCGTCAGTGCATCAATGATTGAGCATGGCAAGATGTTGTTGAAGGCCCCTTCTATGTCTAGAAAAGCAACAAGTGCGTATTCCTTAAAGTTGATCGCTCGCTCGGCGATCATAGTGATTTCGTGCAGGGCTGTTTCTGTTGATCGGCCCCTTTTGTAAGCATGCTGAGGCATGAGATGTCCCTTGAGTTAATGGTTAGTTGGAGATGGAGACTCAAAAGTCTTTCCATAGTCTTAAGGAGGAAGGATGAAAGACTTATAGCTCTGAAGTCCTTAGGGGTGCAGTGGGATGGTTTGCCCGCCTTGGGTATGAATACAACCTTCGTGCACAGCCACGCCTTTGGTACCATACCAGTAGTGAAGACTGTACTGTAGTTTTGGTTCAAAGTATAATCTTTATTGTGTTTCTTGGGTTTCGTTCATGTCAACTTTATTCTTTGAAAGTCAAATCCAGAGTGATTTGATATTCTGTTGCTCGCGGCTGCGCTGCCTACAAAAGCTCGGCAGCGATCAGTCGCGGCTATATTCATATATATATATATTTCTATGCTCGTATATAAGGCTGGCAGCGGCCCGAGCGTAAGGGTGTAAGTATGCATGGCTCATTTGTATGCGTTGTCAACTCATGGGAATTTGCTGACCAATGCACTTCCCAGGAGTGAGGCTTTAAGGCATATGTATATGACTGGCTATTTGGCCGGGGCATTATGTTTATATAACAACACTGTAGCACAATATTGTATTGCTACAGTGGATGCTTCCTATAATGACCCATGCATACTACATCTCCCTCCTTTTTTAAAATAACGTAATAAAATGGAGTTATTTTGAATTAACTTATTTTATATTGATTATATATATTTAGTGTAGAGTTTAAAGATTTTCTTAATATGTTTTAATTAAATTTGTAGTAATATTTGATTAATTTATATTTTATGATTAAAATCTAGAATTTTAGAAAAATGTAAACAAAACAAAAAAAAATTATATTTTAATTTTGTTTGCATTATTGTCATATGTAAAATTTCTCTGAAAAAATAGTTATCTTATTTATTTTGCTTATTATTGTATATTATATATAAACATTTTTTTTTTTTTTTTTTGATTGATTGATTGGTTGATTGGTGGCCACCATAGAATTATGAATAGAATTTCTTTAATCTATCTTTATGAACTGTTTGATTTTTATTCTTTACGTTTGAGATTGTTATGTTATCTCGTTCTCCTATACTTTTTACCTTATAGGGTCCTGTATACTTAAAGTCTAATTTATGCCCTACTTCGTTTTTTAATAAAACTTTATCTCCTATTACTAATTTTAAATCATTTGATCTTTTATCATAGGTTTCTTTTTGTTTTTGCTTAATTTGTTCAATCATCATTCTCGCTCTTTTATAAGCATTTTCGAGTCTGAATTTTGAATCTTTTGCAAAGTTTTCTACGTCATACAGTGGTGTAATGTATTCACTACTATTGAATTTAATGTTTAAGGTTGGGGTTTTACTAAACACTAGTTCATATGGACAGTATCCATGTACAACAGAGGGTGTTGTATTGAAACAATATGTAAAGTATATAAACATCCCAGTCAGTTTTATCTGACAAAACGTATGATCTAACGTATTCGTTAAATGTTCTGTGGCTTCTTTCTATTGTCCCCAATGTTTGGTGATGATGTGCAGTTGATGTTATATTATTAATTTTGAGATATTTGCATAAATCATTAATAATTGAATTCTTATATGCAGTTCCCATGTCCGTAATGAACGTCTTCGAATATGGCTTTCGCTACTGTTTTTGCACTTTTGTCTTGAATAGGGATTGTAACGAGATGTTTTGTTAAGTCGCATATTAGAGTGACTGCATATTCGTTACCTTCGTCTGATTTAGGTAATGGACCGATCGTGTCCACTAATACTATATCAAACGCTTTTAATGGGGTTTCTGTTATCGTCAAAGGCGTTTTTGTATGGATTGTGGTTTTTGA
The DNA here is from genome assembly GCF_017639315.1 of Drosophila ananassae. Classification (NCBI taxonomy): domain Eukaryota; kingdom Metazoa; phylum Arthropoda; class Insecta; order Diptera; family Drosophilidae; genus Drosophila; species Drosophila ananassae. Next base: position 2,824,496 of record NC_057932.1, on the reverse strand, counting down.
TTTTTGGCATTTCAGACATTTCTTTACGTGGTTTGCAACGTCACGTGTCATGTTTTTCCAATAGTAATGTCTTTTTACTTTTGCTACCATTTTTGTTATGCCTGTGTGTCCGCCTTGTAAAGGATCGTCATGTAATGTAAACAGAATAACTTCCTTTTTTTTTATTTTCTATTATGGTCACCGGCTGGAGTAGCGCTACTCTTAAATTTAATAATATTTCATTGCCCATATCTTTAAATTTATCTATTGAAACGAGTTCAAAGATTTTTTCACTCGGTGCCATTTTAAGTTGTCTAATCTTATTTATACAGGCTATTTTTTCAAAGCCTTTGGAAAAACTGATCTAATTCGAATATTCCATTGGTATATAGATCATCAACGTTTATTCTTGCATATATCTGTTTTACCTTCTTGAGAGAACACTTCGATATTCTTAAATGCAAGGTCACGTATCTTGCCGTCAAATATCTTGGGCTTGGAAGCTGTCGGTTGCTTTTGCAAATCCGAACTAGATGTTGAAACTGCACAGTTATTTTTCTGTTTACTTTGAGATCTAGTAGTGACTTTTAGTATTTGTCTATTCATTTCTTTTAGTTCATCGATGCTTATTCTTGATAAGGCATCTGCCACATAATTGTTTTTTCCCCTAAGGTATACTGCGGTAAATTGATATTCTTCCAAGTCTAACCTAATTCTTGTTAACTTGGAAGTTGGGTTTCTCATTGAAAATAGATATGTTAATGGTTTGTGGTTTGTAATGGTTGTGGTAATGGTTTTCCATATATATATGGTCTAAAATAGTTAACTGCCCAATGTATAGCTGTCAATTCCTGTTCAGTTGTGGACTTATTACTTTCGCCTTTTGTAAATGTTCTTGAGGCGTATACTACCGGAAGGTCTATCCCATCATATGATTGGGTTAGAACTGCGCCGCATGCCTGCTTACTAGCATCTGTTGTTATACAAAATTCTTTATTTAAATCTGGGTATTTTCCAACCCTGGGTGGGTTGGACTAGTACGTTTTTAAGATATTCAAAAGCTTCTTGACACTCAGTAGTTTAGTTGAATTTTATGTTTTTCTTGCACAAATGGGTAAGGTGTCTGGAATAATACGAGAAATTTGGTATGAAACGTCTGTAGTAATTGCAAAAGGCTACGAATCTTCTAGATTCATCTGCATCGGACGGAACAGGATAATTTGTTATTACGTTAAATTTTTTATCATCGGGTAAAATTCCTTTGTTTGTGCAGTTGTGTCCCAAAAATGTTACTTCGTGCATAAAGAAGGAGCATTTTTCAGGGTGTAACTTAAGGTTGTGTTTTCTACATAGATTGAATTCATTAGTTAAATTTTTTATCACATGATTTTCTGAACAACCTATAACTACTAAGTCGTCCATATAAAGCAAAGCTTGGGATGGTTCTAATCCCGAAAATGCTAATGTCATTATTCTTTGGTATGAATTTGGTGCTATTTTTACTCCATAAGGTAGTCTTTTAAATCTGAATGACCCAGTGCTTGTAAAGAAAGAGGTAATATCTCTTGATTCCTTTTCTAGGGTAATTTGGTGAAATCCAGACATTAAATCTAGACAGGAAAAAAATTTTGCTCTACCAAGTTGATCTAAGATATCTTCAATTCTTGGTAGTGGGAATTTATCAGCAAGTAGCTTTTTGTTTATTAGACGATAATCAATAACTAGTCTCCAACGTTTTTGTTCTGAGCCAGGAAGTGACTTTTTGGGTACTAACAGCAATGGGCTGTTGTATTCTGATACTGATGGTTTTACTATATCATCTTTTATTAGCTTTTCTACTTGTTTCTTTATTTCATCTTTTTGGCTATGTGGTGTTCGATAGTTTTTAATGTAGACTGGTGTAAAATCTTTTAATCTCAGCTTCTGTTTATAGAAGTTATTTGCTGAAATTGGTTCGGTTTCTAATCCGAATATATCTGTAAATTCGGTACATAGTTTGGTGAGGGTGCTTTTATACATTGTAGGAACATTTTTCGTTAATTTTGAAAGGACATCTTATTTTCTGGTTTTAGTTTCGTTGCTTTGGACAATTTGATCATTTTCCAATGGTTCGTACTTTATTTTGGAAATGTTTATAATTTTATTTTTATCGGTCGTATTTAATATTCGGACAAATGTGTTGCTTGAATCAGTTATAGTGCTGGCTATAATGATGCCTTCATCTATACACTGATTTTTGATAAGGACTTCTATGTGGGTGGTTATTATATTAATTTGTCTCACGACTTCGGATCGTGCAGGGATAAATAAGTTATTATTTTTTGAATGCGTAATTGAAATATTTATGTCTTGATTGAAATCTGATGGTCTTGCTATTAACCAATCTTGATCTATTTGAAAATCTAGTTGACAATTGAACCTTTCTATGAAATCCATTCCCAATATGCCATCACATGGTATTGGGAAGTCATTGTTTACTAAATGAAAATGAAATGGAATTATTAATTTTCCTGTTTGAATTTCTACAAAAGTTAAACCTTGAGATTGAATAGTACCTTCTCCTATACCAGACATTGTTATGGTTTTTGTTAAATCTACTTCATTATATTGATCTGAATTTATTTTTAAAATGCTAATGTCTGAGCCTGTATCTATTAACAGAGTTAGGGATGTTTTTGTACGTAATTTTTAATGGTTACATATTGAGGCTGAGGTTTATTTTATACAGTTGTAAGTTTTGTGGCTTTTTCTTAAGGGAAGTCTTTAGTTTTCCGGTTGGGATTCAACAGTTCGAACTTGGGAATTGGTATTTCCACCAGTGTTATTGTAGCCGTTATTTCCACCACGGTTGTAACCTCTAGAATTTCCACGACCTCTATAATTATTGGTGTGGTTATTATAGTTTGGGTTATACCCATTATTTTGGTTATAACCGTTGTTTTGGTGGTAATTATTGTTAAAATAACCTCTTCCGTAACCTCTTCCGCGGTAATTTCCTCTGAAGTTGTTATTGTGGTAGGGTTGTCCTCTTCGGTTGTATAGGATTGTACTTGGATTTCTTGTCATATCGGTACTACATTGTATATATTTAGCGATGGCTTCGTTCGTTGTTGAAAAATTGCCTGCTTCTAGTACTGTTTTAAGGCGTCCATGTTCACAATTTTTTGTCATTGTGTTGATTGCCTCTTTTGTGCTGAATTTATCAGCATGTTCGGCAGGCAACCCCTCATCGATATACGATTCAAGAAGCTTTCGCAAGTTTTCGATTTCAGTTGTGAACTTTTCAGCTGTTTTACCTTTTTGAAGTGTTTCTCCGATTATATTGTCTTTGAGTTTTTTAATTATTCCATTTATTGTGGTTTAATTTTGGACTTTATATAGGGTTGATCCTACAATTTTTGATTTGATTACTTCAACCGCTATATGTTCAAATGTGCCTTTTGTTAAATTCACCAAATTCAAGGCTGTGATAAATCTTTGAAGATTTAGTTTTTGGCCATTGAACTCTGGTATGGCATTTGAAATATCTTTTATGTATGCCCGTTGGGCAATTGTTTCGTCTGCCATTATATTTGGTTTTTGGTGTATTATGTTGTTTGAATCTATATCCTCTTCGTCTTGGTCTGATAATTCAGATTGCAAGAGAACTGCGGGTATAGTTAGATTGTTTAGGTCTTTTTCTTCTATTTCTAATCTATCAGAGTCTAAATCTTCCAACTCTACTTGGTCTATGGTTGGTAGTTCTCGCGTTTCTAATTCGTCCCCAGGTTCTACTGTTAAGGGAGTGTTTAAGATACTTGGCACTGAAATATCCAAGTCATATCTTTCTTTTACATTTATTAGGTTAGATCGCAATCTTGTTAGGAACTTTGAAACTTGTGACCATCGATTTTTATCTAATCGATCTCTCTGGTCATATATTAATATCCGCGCTTTATTGAAACGGGCTACTAATATTTCGGCGTGTTTGTGTATGGTATTCTGTTGAATTGTACGATTTTGAGTTAAAGGTTTATATGATTTGTCAAAATCGGTTTTTAATTTATTCAATTCGGCCTAATGTTTCATGTTCTTCCAGTACTGATTTTATTTGGACACCTGGAATGGTGCTTAATACAATCGCTTTTTGTGTTTTTGAGCAATGTATTAATGGTGAATTTTCGAAATTAAATGTTTCAATTAGAAGGTATTCAATTGATTTATGCTTATTGGAGTCGTTGGGACTATTTGTTGAACATGTTCTTTAAAATAAGCAAGAATTAAAATAAGCAAATAAGCCCTTTCGTAAACCTTTCTAATGGCTTCTATGGTTGTCATCTTTACTTTAAATGAAGAATATATTTTTTTTTTTTATTTATTTTGCATCAGATACATATTTTTTCAGATCAGAAGAATATTTTTTTTTTTAAAATTTATTTTGCATCATTAATATTTTTGTTTGTGTGCTTTGTTCTCTTTTCTTTTTTTTTTTTTAGATTTTATCCAAGTCGTTTGCTTGGCTCTTTTATTTTTTTTAAACGTTTATTATGTAATTTATATAATTTATAAAAACAATTTGCACACATTATGACAACAATTATTATTAATAGTATGTGTATTAATTCTAAGTTAATATTGTTTGGCTCTACTTTATTAATAACGTTGGCAGTGGAGTCCACCGACTTAACGTCAACTATTGCCATTTTTGAAATAATTGTATTTGAAATATAATTATAGCTGCTTGTTTCTTTAGAATATTTACTTATTGCATTACTTTGCATCTAATTTTACAGGTTTTTCTACCTATTATTCTGTATAGCTTTTCGGGCTACACTTCTAATTGGGCAGAAAAGGTTCCGCTGAATTTTACATAAAGTCGTTTATAACTATAATGTAACGCAGTACATTAATACTGCAACGCAGTGCATTAAAAAAAATTTTTCTTTGCTCTTGGGCCGGTGCTGGCTGCACAGGTCACTCCAGGAATCAGCGGCTGATGTCCTTTGGTCCCGGGCAGTTCGGGGCAGTCGTTCGGGCACTCTTCGTGGTATCTTGGATTTCAGGCCATCATGGCCGACGGCGGCATACAGGCACAGGACCTTCTTCATCTGGAACTTGATAGTGGACTTGACTTCCTCGGGGCCGAGCAGACGGGGAATCTGCTTGATGAGCTGGCTCGGAGGCCAGGGAAGCGTCATAGGACTTGGCCAGTTTCTTCACCAGCTTTTTTTTTGTTCTTGTTCACCTTCTTTAGAGGCACGGCGTTCATGTACTCGACATTATTGGCCTAGGCCTTACCGCAATGCTGCTGATCGCCGAGGATGCATACCTTCATATCTTGCTCAGGGCAGGTTTTCTTGACTTCTATTGTGCTTGCTGCTGTTGCTGGTATTACCGAGTGGTGTTGGTGGCTGCATTAGGATGTTGATTATTTGCTTGTTACTAGTTGTTGTTGTTAGTTTATTATCCTCAGGTTTTTTGAACCTTCACGGTCGCCATGTAGTTTTGGTTCAAAGTATAATCTTTATTGTGTTTTTTGGGTTTCGTTCATGTCAACTTTATTCTTTGAAAGTCAAATCCAGAGTGATTTGATATTCTGTTGCTCGCGGCTGCGCTGCCTACAAAAGCTCGGCAGCGATCAGTCGCGGCTATATTCATATATATATATATTTCTATGCTCGTATATAAGGCTGGCAGCGGCCCGAGCGTAAGGGTGTAAGTATGTATGCGAGATGGAGCAGGAGGGCGGCGGATGCCGCCTTACTGTGATGGAGATTTATCTGCAGGAATGTCCGAGACATCCATTAGATTTTCCACCACAGTAACCGCAGCCTCGGTGTCGGAGCCTAGCAGTAAGTCCTCCTCCATGCCGACGCCCCCCAGAGCCCTTGCCAAGTCACTCTCCTCTGAGGTGTACCCTTCCAGAATGTCCTCCTCCACATCTGACATTCCATCTGGGCGGACCTCTTCGGTCGGTTCCCCCAAGTCTAGCTCCTGTGCGTCTGTCTCCAAGTCGATGCCTCCTGGCTTATTCTTCGCATCCGACTTGTAAATCCTCACTGCTACGTGCTCGAACCCGTACTTAATACGGCTACCAGCACCCTCCAGGATCCTAGCAGTCTCCTCATTTAGAGTGAGGACGACCTGCCTTCTTAGTCCCACTGCTTCCTCCACCTTGGCGACTCTCCAGTCCGCCGTAGGGAGTGTGGGATTGCACATTTTGAGCATGGCCAGTATGGTAGCAGGGTCCGCCGGCTTCTCTGTCAGCCATACGCGGGCCCTCGGTTTGCTGGGGATCTTGTCCCAGTCCACCGCCTCCAGACTGGCTCCTGGGTAAACCTCTCCGAGCGACGCAATCATGCGTTGTAGAGGCTCACAGACCTCGCATCTTGGCACGCTATCACCTTGATGCTACCCTGGTACCACCCTGCGTCTTCGCAGTCCGGTGGAGGTCCTCCGCTCTTGAGCATCTCCTCCATGAAGCGTCCATGCAGCTCATTCACTACCTTATGCCAAAGCTCCTTGGGGATCAGGCCATCCTTGGAGCCATTATCAATGACCCCAATGATGGTTCTGCCCTTGGTAACTTCGGCGAAGGATCTGTTACTTTGTGTCTGCACCTTCTTCTTCTTAGCTAGGGGCGCTCCACCTTCGGTCGACCTCTGCCTTTTCGCACTCTGTGCACTCTCCTTGGCAGAGTCGCCTACTCCTGTCGTTTTTCGGATCCAGTCTCACTCCCGCTTTTGCTGGCTGAAAGTCAGGCAGGATTTCCCTCGCCCACTTTATGATCTCAGCCTGGTCGGGGTTGGATTCCGCCGATGAGTCTGCCCTCATCAAAATGAAGACCGTTCTCCTCCTATCCTTGTAGGAGCCCTTCCGCTGCAAGGGGCCAGCAGTTGCCGGAGCGGGGCCTTCCTTAGGGATGCCGCCGGTGCGAGAGGAGCTCGACCCTGGGGTCTTGCCCCCCACACCGTTCGGTGGTCCCATAGTGGGCCCCGTTTTGGGGGTCGGTGCCTTGGCATCTCCCCCTACACCGGCGCAGCTCGCCTCCGGACGTTGTCCCTCAGTGGAGAGCGTCGCCATCCCAGCATCTCTTTGGCCTCTTTCTGCCTTGGAGATTGACGGATCCATGATCCCATTTCCGGACTTTCTTGGAGTTCCGTTCTCCACTATTTTTATTTATATTTTTGTTTTGATTCATGCTTGGACCCACGAGTAGGCGGGAAGGGGTTCGTCCATCATGACATAGCCCGCTTATCATGATAAGCCTGATAGAAACTGAGGGGTCGGCCGGTCCCCCAGAGTCCGCATATTAACGTCCGTGCACCCCCCGGACATGCATCCCTCGGCATATGCTGTTCCACCTTGGATTGGGGTAATTTGAGGAAGGGAGTGTTCTTCTCCCCGCCCGACTACGATTCGCCAGCATCCTCGGCAGAGACATGACCTTACCGGGACCTGTTACCAGCCGCCCTCACGTGGAGAGTATAGTCGCATTACCAGCGGTGTACACAGTTACGGCACATGAAATCATGCGTTTCTCCCCCTGTAGTACCCATTGGCTGACGGCCAACTGTTGACTTAAGAAAAGAACATTTTTTTTTATTGAAAGAGAATCCAGAGTTCGTGAGTCAGTCAAAAGTAATTTGCAACCTTTCCAAAGCCTCACTTTTTGTTGCAGCAGCCACCATTACGTCATCCATATAAACGACAACAAACGATTTTGCAAGGTTTCCAAGTGCTTGCATGACTGTGCTTTGAAATACTGAAGATGCGTTTCTGAAACCAAAAGGCATTGCCAAAAATCCATAATGACCGTCTGGAGTGACAAATGCTGTCCGACATTCTACCGATTCTTTGTGCATGGGAATTTGGTAATACCCACTTGCCATGTCTAAACATGTAAAATATTTCGCTCCATAAAGTCTGGCTATCTGGTCCGATACGATGGGCAAGGGATATCTATCTGCCACTGTATTAGAATTTAATTCACGGTGAGTGCCGTCAAAAACGGCACAAACGATGAGTGCCGTCTTTTTTGTTGACTAACATTATGGGACTTGCGTAAGGTGAGCAACTTGGCTGTATAATTTTACATTGTAATAATTCATTAATCTTCTATGATTTTTACCCAAAAATTTTTTTATGGAAGATTTTTATTTCCTTATTGAAATCAGAAGAATATACCCTGTTTTAATTTTGGATTTAAAAAAAAAAATGGAAATAATTTTATTGAATTTATTATAGGTGGTTAAACAATATTTTCGTCAATTAAATTGGAGTGTTTAATCTCATATTTTCAAAAAGTCATGGCTGTGTAATTATGTCATTCTTCAAATACTCATTATCCAAAATATGAAACAAAACTTCATGTTGGTTAATTTTTACGTTGCTAAGTATTTGCAATGTGCTACATATGCTGCCACTATCAATACCCTTTAACATCACAACATTGTTGATTCTGTTGGAGGCGATATTTCTTCTTGTAGATTTTTCTTTCTCTTGTTGGACGCAAATGATTTAAGCTCGGTTTGCAATTTAAGTTAAGTTAAGGTTAAACGCTGCAATCTGTTATCAACATGAGCCATTTTCGCAAGCGTCACAGGAACTGCAATTTCCACTATGTTCCTGTCCCGCCATTTCGTGATACGTGACGTCACCATACGACTAGCATAATTGGAGAGGCATTCGCCATCGGACAATTAGCTAACATTGACAGAATCATGGCCGCTGGCGTTTCTACAATGACAAAACGCTGCATAAAAAGTTCTTAAAATTCGTCCCAAATTATCTCAGGATAAAATATTTGCGGAAGCCACTGCGACGCACTACCTTCCAACGATGCACTCAAAGCCATTACCAACTCACTGCCTTTTACAGTACTGCCAAAATAATATTTACGGTTGAACACCACGCCGATGCGTCAGCGCCGTCAAGGTCTGCATTGAAATTTGGAAGCACAATTGTTTTTTTGTGTGTAGTTTCGGGTTTCGCCGATTGTACAGCTTTCATAAGCTCGATCAAGTTTTTATTTTGCATGTTCATCAAATTTCGCTATGGTCTATCTGAATCATTGGGTTGCGAGCCAGATCCCACTTCTGATGTTGCAGCACCTTTGTTTCCCGACATCGGAATAGCACAGCGAGTTTCGTTTTCGCACACACGACAACCTAATTGCAACTGTCGCGTCGTCCCTTCTTTCTATGCCTACCTACCAAACCACACTCGGCCACAGAACCCATATGTAGCCACACACACATAATAAATAATCACAATCCCAGCTATATTAATTTCTGAATTGGACAATTTTACAGATTCAGACACTAGCTCGAGCATAGTTAAAAAAAAATGTATTACAATGGCACAGTCAAATACTGACTATCAACAATGCATCAATGCTTATAATTGTATTTAATAGTAAAGCATAAAACTTAGTAGGTTTTCTCGATGCATTGGAAATTATAGAATCAATAAAAGGCGAACAAGAACAATTAGCTATTTCAATAATAAAAAAAAAGCGTACGTAACGGACGGCCTAACCCTTGAGTTAGCAAGAAATTATTCTACATAGTTTGCAGTTAAGGCAATGACAATGAATTGCACAATTAATAAGGTAAAACTTATCATGTATTTTGGTACTTTTAACACCATGAATGATGTCAAATCCAAGTTCGTAAACAGCTGCACGGAAGCAACTTGACAGCCAAATACTGTCCTTCATTTAATATTTATAATATTAATAATAATTACATTAATAATAATTACAACAACTACAACAGTTCCAATTACATTAATAATGGCCAATATAGAGGAAAACTTGAATCGAGGCCACAATAACAGTAACACAAATAATAATGTGAGAGTTGCCCCGAATAATTCGAAAAACTCTCACCCTTCAGATGTTCAGCAGTAGGCAGTTGTGCGATTCATACAATCAATCTTAGCTTAAATATATTTAATAGATACTGGTGCAGACATATCTCTGTTAAAGAAATTCTGATATCTTTTATGATATCCAAATCAATAAGAAAATCAATATCCAAGGCATAGGCCAAAATATAATACAGTCGAACGGACTAATTTAAATAGAGATACAGACAGGTAAATACATAATTCCACACGATTTTCACTTAATAAATTTGCACTTCGCAATACCTTGTGATGGAATAATAGGCATTGATTTCATAAAGAAATTCAATTGCCAATTAGATTTGCCAAATAATTTGAATTTTCCAATTTATGTTCCAATGACATACAGTTCTGGTAATAATTCCATTGTTCTGCCAGCAATATCCCAAGTTGTTCAAAAGATTCATCTATCATCAGATGAAGAATGTATATTAATACATAATCAGGAAATTCAACATGGCAATTATGTTGCGAACACGGTCGCAACAACCAAAAATGAATTTGTCTATGCAAAATTCGAACTATGGCAAAATTTGAACAATGACATAGTTCACAAAAATCCAGAAAATAGAGACAAACTGTCTTATTTCAATTAGCTAAACATTTCCCACCACAATTCAAAAACGAACAGACTAATTTATGCACCCAGTTTAGTGACGTATTCGAACTCGAAACCGAATCAACCACTACCAACAATTTCTACAAGCAAAAGCTAAGATTGAAGGATGTTGAAGCAGTTTACATAAAGAATTATAGAAGTTCACATAGTCAGAAAGATGAAATTAATAGACAGGTACAAAATTAATAGACAATAAAATAGTAGAACCGTCTGTATCAGTCTATAACAGCCCACTGTTATTAGTTGCGAAGAAATCACTTCCCGGATCTGATAAGAAAAAATGGCGATTAGTAATTGACTATCGTCAAATTAATAAAAAACAGTGTCTCGGATAAATTCCTGCTACCTAGAATTGATGATATTTTGGATCAACTAGGAAGAGCGATTTTCTCATGTCTGGTCTAAATGTCTGGCTTTCATCAAATTGAACTTGAAAAAGATTCAAGGGATATAACGTCATTTTCAACGAGCAATGGCTCGTATCGTTTCTCACCATTGCCTTTTGGTTAAAAAATAGCACCTAATTCATTTCAGAGGATGATGACTATTGCTTTCTCTGGATTAGAACCTACACAAGCATTCCTTTATATGGATGACTTAATAGTTATAGGTTGTTAAAACATATGCTTAAAAATTTAACTGATGTTTTTGAGGAAATGTAGAGAATACAACCTTAAGTTACATCCTGAAAAATGCTCATTTTTCATGCATGAAGTCACCTTTCTGGGACATAAATGCACTGATAAAGGAATCTTGCCAGACGACAAAAAATACGACGTCATTAAGAATTACCCAGTCCCTCATGATGCGGACAGCGCTAGAAGATTTGTTGCATTTTGCAATTACTATAGACGTTTTATCAAAAATTTTGCCGTCTATGCTCGTCACATAACAAGACTATGTAAAAAAGATGTTAAATTCGAATGGACAACTGATTGCCAGAATGCCTTCGAACATCTCAAATCGGCACATCTCAAATCGAAAAATCCAAATTTATTACTATACCCAGATTTCACCAAAGAATTTTGCATAATAACGGATGCAAGTAAGCAAGCGAGCGGAGCGGTTTTAACTCAAAACAAAAATGGACTCCAATTTCCAGTTGCTTGTGCATCAAGATCGTTTACTAAGAGTGAATGTAATAAAAGTACAACAATAATTGACAGCAATTCATTGGGCGATAACTTATTTCAGACCATATGGTTATGGTAGACACTTCACAGTCAAGACTGATCATAGACCTTTAATTCACCTGTTTTTAATGATTAATCCAAGCTCTAAGCTAACACGTCTGCGACTTGAGCTGGAAGAATATAATTTCACTGTGGAATATCTGAAGGGAAAAGACAACTATGTAGCTGATGCGTTATCAAGAATAACCATCAAAGACCTACAAAATATAACTAGAAATATCAATAAAGTCACTACAAGATATCAGAATAGACAGAAAATCCGCGGGGAATATAAGTAAAAAGATACTCTAAAAGATAGTCTAAAGATACGCAATCTTTAGATACAGCTTCTTGGCCCAACGTATATGAATGCATAAACAATGACGAATTACATTGCATGTAAAAGATATGTTATGTATATTTAAACATGGCAGAAAAATTACTGCAAGATTCGCCAGGCCCTGATGGAGTACCAGGCTGTGTTCTGAAGTACTGCGCCGAGGCACTGTGCAAACCGCTTGTTAAACTCTTTAATCTATCGCTGGAAACTTCGATCTTTCCCCTTCATTATTCCGCTGCATAACTGCATAAAAAAGGGAAAAAATCCGACGCTGCTAATTATAGAGGCATCTCTAAATTGTCAGCAATTCCAAAGCTTTTTGAAAAACTTTTCACTCCACATTTGCAACACCTATGTAGTTTAATAATAACTCCGTGCCAGCATGGCTTCATGAAGCTCCGCTCCACCACTACCAACTTATTGGAGCTAACATCTTTTATCACGGATGGCTTCCGGAATGGCTTACAAACAGACGTCATATACATTGACTTCAGTAAAGCATTTGACTCTGTTAACCATTCACTTCTTATAAGTAAACTCAGTCTTTTGGGATTCCCAACTGATCTTCTTATGTGGATTTCGAGCTACTTATCAGGGAGAACCCACGCGTTTAGTCCGCGCCACATCGGGGGTGCCCCAAGGAAGCCATCTTGGACCCCTACTTTTTACTCTGTTTATTTACGACTTGCCCCTTGCCTTAACTAATTCACTTGTACTTATGTACGCTGATGACGTTAAGCTATGACTTCAGTATAAATTCACTAGCGCCCAGTCTAGACTTCAATCCGATTTGGATAAACTTCAAAATTGGTGTTTAGCTAATAACCTAAAGCTTAATGGATCGAAATGTAAACTTATGTCTTTTTATCGATCTAGTCCTCACCAGGATATGTACTTTCTCTATGGGAACGCCTTAGAACGATTAACTCAGGTTAACGATCTAGGTGTCCTATTAGATTTGAAACTTAAATTTACCGACCATGTATCTACCACGGTTAATAAAGCTATGGGTGTGCTTGGTTTTATTAAAAGATGGTCAAAAGAATTTAATGACCCGTACATAACTAAAACGTTATATACATCACTGGTCCGTCCGATTCTTGAGTATGGATCGTGTGTCTGGAGTCCTCAATATGGAGTACACCAAGATCACATTGAATCTGTACAAAAAAACTTCCTTACTTTTGCGCTTAGGGGACTTAATTGGGATGCAAATCTTTACCTCCCCTCTTATCGTAGTAGACTTTTACTAATCAACTTACCATCATTAACAAATCGTAGAACGATGCTGGGTGTCATGTTTTTATATAATCTTATTTATGGAAATATAGACAGCCAGCATTTACTAACACGCTTAAATTTTAACATTTCTAGTAGAAGGACCAGAAACTTTCGTCCTCTGCTCCTCAGCCATTGTAGTTCGACATATGCCCAACACGATCCGTTCAGGGTATTATGTTCGGACTACAATGGTCTCTACCACATCTTGTCACTTTGCCCTACTAACAATCTTAAATCGCTTATATTAACCGCCTTATCTGTGCAACACTCTTCCTCGTAATATCTTTCTCCTAATCCTCGCTTATCTATCTCGGATCTATTCCCGCGATTCAAGCCGTACGTTACGCGGCAGCGTCCCTCGGTCGGTTGGACGGGAGGTGGGCTGTACGTATGCAGTGGGAACCGCGCAAAAAGATACGATGTTAGCGATTTTTATACCAATGGACTTCTAGACTTAGGTAAATTTTTCCAAAGGCTTCAACAGCAAGCCGGTATAAATAAAATCAGCCAATTCAAGCCAACACTATTGGTCCGCTATCCAAACCAGAAAATGGTAACGATTATGCAGTCACTTTAATATGTGACTCACTAAGCGTTCTTGTTTGGTAACAGGTATGGGAACTAAACATACCTGTTACCAAACAAGAACGCTAATACTGTCGCTAAAGTATACTAAGAGAACAAATTAGCGATAAATACAATATTTGATTCTGACACAAGTCCCAACATCATCCCCCCGTTGAAAATTCAACTTTCAACAAAAGTTGGGACAGGCATGGGACATGGGGCATGGAATAGCTACATCACATAATATTGCTTATGATCCCAAGGTATAAAGTTTTCGGTTGCAGGCTGTTGTGTCCATCCAGACCCAGACTCACCCGGAGAGCACTTGAGCCAGGAAACAACTTTCCGGGGTTGCGCCGGGCGGAGGAGCACTTATCGATTGCTGCAGCAGACTCGTCGACAATTAAAATATAATTATTGTCAGTACGCTGAAGGGCGATTGCACGATTGGCCTTCACGGCTGGAACAGCAGCCATATTGGCAGGTGCAGGTTATAGTCCAGAAGGGAGTTAGACCTGGGCCCTGACTTTGTCGCCAGCGGTGACAATAAACAAAATTCCGGGTCAGATGAGAGAAAAGCTTGAGAAAATCCATCGCAGGCAACTGCCTGACGATGCGATGCAATTGGCCAAGTCCTGGTTAACGTGATCGTTGTTCAGGTTTCGTTCAAGTTTCAAATCACGAGAACCCGATTGAATGTCGCGGTCCAGTGGGAAATCCTGACTGCATGTAGTGCTTCTAGTGCTCCTAGTAGGAGTTGGAAACAAATTCTCCTTTACCCAATTTCGATTAAAATATTTAGTACAAAGTGCATGCGCTACAAAAGAAAAAGCGCATGCGAATCTGGGAGAAACAAAGAAGATGGAACTGCTGATAATGTCCAAAACCCGATGGAACTGCCCCGATGGAACTGCAAAAAATTGTCCATCGGGTTTCGCTGAAATCAGCGTTTGAAATGGTTTTTGGGAAAGTAACTTCTAAAAACATACAGTCCTCCAAAACTTATATTTGCACCAATTATAGAACTTGTCAAGACCAGTTAGATTCACTTTTGTAAAAATAAAAAACAATTTTTGGCACATGTCTTTTTTTATATACAACTTTTTACCAAATAAGTTGTATATAATTTTAATTCACATTAGTCCAATTCAGAGATGCCCAAGCACTGCTTATGACAGAGCAAATTCTAATACCGATGCACAAAATCCAAAATATATCTTTGCGAAATTTGTTTCTCATTTTTAATCCTATTACTGAAAAAAATTATTGAAACATTTTCATCAGTTACACTTTTTTAAGTGTTTGCTTTTATTAAAATAAAAACAAGAAAGGAAAGCTAACTTCGGGCGGAGCCGAACTCTATATACCCTTGCAGATGAGTCGCAGTCCGCTAGGTGGCGCCACGCTTCTTATATTATTAGATATATAGCAAATCGTATATAGTTGGCCGATCCTTATGAAATTTGGCATATCGAATTATTTTGCCCAAAGAGGAATCCATTGAAACTCCCATCCTTCTAACTTAAAAAAAACGAAAAAGTTATGGCATTTCCGATCATTCAGTTTTAAGGCAGCTATAGGATATATGTAGTTGACCGATCCCGGCCTTTCCGACTTATATACTGCCTGCAAAGGAAAGAAGGGTGTGTGCAAAGTTTCAACTCGATAGCTTTAAATTCTATTCTAGTTTTAATCCTAAATTTAATTCTATCCTAGTTTGCGTAGAAACAGACAGACGGACATGCTCATATCGACTCAGGAGGTGATCCTGATCAAGAATATAAATACTTTATAGGGTTTTTACCAAAATTATAATACCTTCTGCAAGGGTATAAAAATGACCAATAAAAATTCCTTCCTTTATTTTGGCTGTGCATATTTTTGGCATATTTTTAATTTTGTATTGTGCATATTTTTTTAAGTTCGTAATTAAATATTTTACAGCGTCACCATCTTTTTTGAGGGATTTGATGAAATTTTTCACCATGCCGAATTTAATATGAAGCGCTGGCAGTATAATTGATGTCATCAATTATGGGATCGTATTTGATGTTTTTTTCACCAAAAATATAGATGGTTCTAGAAGGCCAAATGCGTTGATTGTAATGTTGCCGACTATCCCATTCACAAAAAAAGCAACAATATTTGGTGTATCCAGCTTGTAAACCCATGAGTTTAGCAACAACCTTAAGATCTGCACTGATAGTCCATTTAAATTTTGTATAGTCGATCAGTGTCCGTATCGACTTAACAATATAGTACGTTTCTTTGAAATGTGGAACATATGCTAACAGAATTGATGGAAGCATATTACCATTTTGAAGCAGAACCGTTTTTAAGCTGCTATTGGAAGCATCTATAAAAAGCCTCCATTCCTCGCTTACATGATCGTAACCAAAAAATTTAAAAAGGCTCAAAATGTCATTGCAATATATGAGGCCACTATCGTCTTTTGAAAAAAAAATCGAAAAGTCTACTTTTGATTGTCTTGAACGAAATGTGGATACTCATACATCCGTTTTGAGTAAATTCCATTGCTTCAATCGGGATATCAGCAGCTCGGATTTTATCTTGGATAAATCTAGATCTCTTATTAAATCGATGATTGTCATTTGATCGATGAGTTCCGGAGCCATGGAGTATGATTGAAAATCTTCGTCCTCTTCACTTCCAGTCTCGGTTTCGCCATCGGATTCATACTTGATTTTGGCACTTTGCACTGAAAATCTTTTTATTGGACTTGCGTGAGAATACACATTGGCATATTTTATACATTTTTTAGACTTTTTATTGTGCCCAAGAATCCTTGTTAAACAAAAGTAACAATCCGCTTGGTGATTTGTTGGCTGCCTCCATCTAGATGGTACCAAAAACGCAATTTGATGATTACTCAATTCTACCCTGCATATATTGCAACAAAAATGCAGTACCCATATTTTGCCAAATTTCTTCATTAAATGCTTCTCTATATAACTTCAATATGTTTTTGTTAATGGGCCTTCTCTCCTTCTTCAGTATAAATAGTCCGAAAATATTGCAAAAACAGCTTGGGCTGTTTACACAATTAAAAACGCGTACCATTTTATTGTAGTACTAACCTTTTAATAAAGGCTGCTAAGCTATATTAATATTTTATGTCAAAGTTGGGAATGGGGTTTTAGGTACTCATGACATTAAAAAAATAAGAAAGGAAAGCTAACTTCGGGCGGAGCCGAAGTTTATATACCCTTGCAGTTGAGTTTCAGTCCGCTAGGTGGCGCCACGCAACTTATATTATTAGATATATAGCGGATCGCATATACATAGTCGGCCGATCCTTATGATACTTGGCAAATAAAATTATTTTGTCCAAAATAGAATCTGTACCAAGTCCCATCTTTCTAACTTAAAAAACTACAAAGTTATGCCAATTCCGATCGTTGTATGACAGCTATAGGATATATTCGGCCGATCCTTATGAAATTTTGTACACTAGATATTTTGGTCAAATTTAACTCAACCCTCAACCCTCAACCCTGTCTCAACCCTCTAACTTAAAAAACACCACAGTTATAGCGTTTCCGATCAATCAGTTATATGGCAGCTATATGATATAGTCGGCCGATCCCGGCCGTTCCGACTTATATACTACCTGCAAGGAAAAAAAGGTTTCAACTCGATAGCTTTAAAACTGAGAGACTAGTTTGCGTAGAAACCGACAGACAGACAGACAGACGGACAGACGGACAGACGGACAGACAGACAGACGGACAGACAGACAGACGGACAGACGGACATGCTTAGGTGGACTCAGGAGGTGATCCTGATCAAGAATATATATACTTTATAGGGTCGGAGATGTCTCCTTCACTGTGTTGCACACTTTTGACCAAAATTATAATACCCTCTGCAAGGGTATAAAGATAATGAACCTGTATATGAATATGAAAAATTATAGAAATCCTCATAGTCAAAAAGAAGAAATTCAAGCTCAAGTCGATAAATTAATTAAAGATAGTGTTAATCTGTATTGAGTAAGGGAAACAAAGGGTACATAACCCGATTGCTGGTTTGTTGCCCCAACTTGCACTTGAACAAATTGGACGTGGAGAAATAATGAGTTCAGGGTAGGTTTGTCTGAGACTGACTTTCTTAATATAAAAGTTCCATATTTATAGCTAATTTGATACATAGATATGGATTAGGTGGTTAATTAATGGAAATATAGCAAAAACGTCAAAATAATAAATTAATGATAAAATGAAATATTTAGTCGTTTGCATTTAAGTGTACTGTCAACAGTTTTTCTGTGTTTCAGTTTGTTGTTTCTGCAGTGCTTGATTCTTTAACGATCATCGTTCTTTATGTAGGCTATGACCCAATATTTTCTTTAGTATATATTTATTGTGCTTGTGTTTTTGTTGTGTGTACATTTGTGTTCTTGTGACTTAATATTAAATGCTCATCTTAATATTCTCCTGGCCGTTGAACAAGTGTTTAACCGTCGTCCAGCTCTATAGTAAACTGTCTTGGAGTAGGTTCCGGAGTTAATCTTTAGGTTTTGGGATCCAAATAGACCGTCTGTGTCGCATGATAAGGATGCTTATCAGTTCAGTATGATGACTGAAGTAGCCAGTGCTGTATACGACGTTGTTGTCTGGTGGTCCAATTGGTACGGTTCATCTTTTCCTTTTATATCGGATAACCGATGTTGTAGAATCTTTAATTCTGTGTCGTCTATACTTGGTGATTGGGTGGAAGCCCGTAAGACGGATTCTGATGTTTCTTCTAATTGCCTTGTGAGCTCGGGGATATTTCCGAATCAACTAAAAGAAGTTTGTACTTCAGTGGTCATAGTGCCAAACGTAGTCAGACTTATATTGACATTGCGTGCTGCGCAACCAGTGAAAAAATGCAGCATACCAGTCGCCTTTATGTTGACAGTTGATGAGACTCCATAGCATACAGCATGAAGTTCCATTGGGTCCTTGGTTGCAAAGATCCATTGGTTACATTGGTGAGTTTTTAATCATACCATGCTAGATTGTAAAGGATTGCTGTGACATTCTGTTCCAGTCTTGTTATTAAATAACTGGAACTCGCATCTACTGTCAACATTTTATGCCGCTAAGTGATTGAAACACATATACTGCTCAATTTTTATAGTTGTGCATATTTTGAATTCGTCCTCACTAAAACCTATAAAACGATCTCTATGAGCGTTGGCAGCTATAATCGTTGTCTGAAGATTTTACAACGTCCAACCTTTCGATTCCCATATTGGAATGGGCACGATGCTAAAGACTTCCAATAACTATGACGACACCAGTGATATTAATATTCGAAAAATGGCGTGAGTATCAGTTGTACTGCCTTGCGCATACATGATTTTGTAGAGCTGAAGGACATCAGTGGTGGCGACTGGCAAGATCTGGTTGGTCTCGTAGCTGCGTAGGTGACATTAAAATTGGGCTGAGTGTTCTATGGCGAGCAGCAGTTAACACATTAATTATCTCACTCGGCATTCGCTGTAAACTATTTAGATTCATTAAATATATGTAAACAAGTAGATTCATTTGTGCCGTGAGGATCATAAATGCTGGCCCCTTGGTACTTTCCTATTTGTTTATTTATGAGGGTCATCTGTCAACGATCTTAAGCGGTTGTTGGTACCCAAACTTCCTTTTCGCACCAAATTGAAGGTGGAGTCAACAAGAGATGTCTGGTTTCGAAGCAGCTGTAGGAGGGGAAGTCCTCGTTACCCTTAACCTTTGTGATAGTTTTGGCCATATCTTCTGCATACGTGGAGTCGAGTACACCGAATAATGGTTACAATGGCTATGGTTACAACAATGTTAAGCGGTGATCTACGTTGCCGAGATTGATGAATTAGGTTGTTTCCTGCCTCAAGCTTTGCAAATAGATGTTTATGGTCCAGAATGGAACTGCTATGTTCGTCAACTCCTGGCATTTGTGTGAGAGCTCCGTTAACCCAACTGAAAGTACCTTCATATCAATGTAGGGTTGTACAAATTATAGTTTATTTAAATTCTTTGGGTAACGTATACAAAAATGAATGTTCTTTTTATAATAATCGCGACTTTCGCACTCGATGGGCTTCGGTAGCTTTTTTTCCGCGTCTTCTCTTTTCTGCGTTCAACTCTCTTCTTCTTCCCAAACGACAGTGTTGTATATCATTGTCTTTGGATTGGTGTTTGGCAAATTGGTATTTTCTTAAGTGTGGCCCTTTCTATAAGTCCTAATATGTCCCAATCCCACATTCGGCCATCCTGATTTTTCATTCGACCCCGAATGAACTCCATTTCTTCATATACTCTGCCGATGTTGTTGTTTTCTTTGGTCCTTCGTGATTTCCCTCTTTTATGACTTCATATCGACCGTGATTTAGTTTTTTTGTAATTTTATATGGGCCGAAAAACTTTGGCCTAAGCTTCATGCCTGTTCCGTATTGTGTCCTTTTTATAGCTACTAACTCGCCTACTTTATAATTCGACTCTTCCCTTCTTTTCTCATTGAAATATTTTCTGTTTTCTTGCTGAATCTTTTCAATATTTTGTTGCAATTGTATTTGAAATGGGCTGAATCTTGTAGTTCGAGGTGGCGAGTTATTTACTATTTGCTGAACTCTATCTACATGGCGATACCAATTCCCTGGATTGTCTTGACACAACTTGCTTAGCATTGGTATAACGATTTTATGAATTCGCTCTACTCTCTGGGCATCCCTGTGGTTATGTGAAGCAATTGAATGCCTTCGCGGCTACAGTACTCCTGAAACGTTCCTGATGTAAACGCTGTACCTCTGTCTGTAACAATTCTACGATGATTACCAAAAATTGCTGCCTGTTTCTCAATTTTGTTTACTACTTCGTCTGTTCCAGTCGACTTCGTCGGGTAAAGCCAAGTTAATTTAGAAAATCCGTCCACTATTGCTAGTGGCACTATTGCTATGATTGTATTTTTTCTTCGTGTCCGTTAACGGTCCAACATGATCAATGTGATATGTTCCCAGAGGTTCCTGAGCTTTATCGATTGGTGATAGTAAACCTTCTTTTTTCCCTCTTTTTGAATCAACTATTAGGCATTCTACGCAACCTTTAACAATTCTTTCGACATTTTTCTGTATCTCTGGTATGAAGTAAAACCTTTCTAGCATGTCTCGCGTTTTTTTATATCCGAAATGTCCATATCTATGTGCCATACTGATTATTTCGTCCTGCATTGAATCGGGTACCACTAACAATTCCTTCACTGTATCCTTGTATAGTATGTCATTATTAAGGAAATAGTCTTCATACTCATTCCCACCTTCCAGAATAGTTTTTACTGCCTTGATCCACTTGTCATTATCCTGTGCTTCAATTATTCTAGATTTTGTTGAATCTTCAATTAAAAAGCACGAAAGGCGGCTAAGAGCATCAACATGTCGCATTTTAGTACCAGCTCTCGGTTCTACGGTAAATTTAAATTCTTGTAAGGCCATAATCCACCTTTCAATCCTGGGTGGTATTTTCTCTTTTTTTACTGTCATCGAAAAAGCACTGCAATCTGTCACTACTTTGAACTTTTTATCTAGCAAGTATACCCTCCATTTCCTAAGAGCATTCACTACGGCTAAAACTTCTAACTCGTATGCACTATATTTCTCTTCGCAAGCATTCGTTTTGCGACTCATATACTCTACTGGGTGGAACTGCTGATCTTCTGAGTCTTTTTGCATCAACGCGGCGCCGAAACCATATTTGCTTGCGTCTGTATGAACTTCAGTATCTGCTGACGGATCGAAGAATTTCAGCACGGGTGCTGAGACTAAATCATTTTTTAGCAAACTAAAAGCTAATAATCCTTGGTCATTCAGCTCTATTTCTTCTCTAGGTTTGTCGCTTTTCTTCCTTAGCAAGTCTGTCAGTGGCTTGGCTGCCAATGAGTAGTCCTTGATAAAGCGTCGCATGTATGAAGTCAGTCCTAAATACCTCTGTAAAGATTGCCTATTTTTTGGGGCTGGAAAATTAACAACTGCTTTTATTTTTTCGCCCGTCGGCGCTATTGTCCCGTTTTCTATCTTATATCCCAGGAAGGTTATGCTACTTTGTAGGATCTGTGCCTTTTCCCATTTTATTCGTAGTCCTGCCTTGGATGCAACTTCTAAAACCTTCTCTAGTGCCTCAACTCCTGCAGCTTCAGTCTTCGTAGGAACAATGATGTCGTCCATGTAGACCACTATTGTTTTAGCTTGGATAAGCTCCCTTAACACAGCAGATATATAGTGACAAAAAACTGCTGGCGAGTTGGATATTCCAAACGGTACAAAGGTAAATTCGTATTGTCCATTGTGCGTCACGAATGCTGTGAATTTCCTAGAGTCAGCCTCTACTGGAACGTGAAAGAATCCGTTCATCATGTCAAGAGTTGTAAATACTTTTGAACCCTGCAGTCTTTCGAGAACGTCGTCTATCAATGCCATCGGAAAATTATCTTTCTTGATCTTCAGATTAAGCTTACGGTAGTCACAGCAAAGTCTTTTCGAACCGCCCTTTTTTGAAACAAGTACCACTGGTGATGCGTACTCAGAGTAACTTGGCACAATAATTCCTTCCTCTAGCCATTTCTGTATTTGAGCCTCAATCACGCATCTGTTCTCATACGAAGTGCGTCGTGGGCGTTGGCAAACCGGAATGTCGTCTTCTAGAATAATTTTCATACTAACGGGAGATTTGATTGATTTACAGGGCTTGTATTAATTTATCATCATCTCCACCCTATCTTTCACATCGTTCTTCAGATGCGATAGTTTGACTTTATCTACTACTGTCTCCTTTTCAATAATTTCCGTTGCACACAACCCTTTGAATACAAATTCATTTTCCTTCTCTTTAAATATTACGCCGTTTGAACTAAACATCAGATCCACTGTTTCTAAAACGTCATTTCCCACGATTGCTGGATAATCAAAATCATTGTGCTTTACAATGTGAAAAGTTACAGGGAAGCAAACTCCATCTGCCTCTAAATTGGTTTCGAAAGATCCTATCGTCCGTAACTCGCCCTTACCGATACCCTTGAGATATCTCACTTCTGGCTTTATGCTTAAACCGTCGAGAGTTTTAAAAATGTCTTCTCTTATTAAGCATAAATCGCATCCCGAGTCAATCATGGCCGTGAAAACTACTCCTGCCGCTGTTACTTTCTTGTAGGTTAATCCTTCTGATCTTCTAACTCTTAGCATATTAGCCGGTTCATTCTTAATGGAAATATTTGGCATTTTCTGTTCACAGTTTTTCGATATGTGACCCCTTTTATTGCAGTTATAGCACACTACTTCCCCCTTGCAGTCCTTGGCAATATGGCCTTCTTTGTTACACTTGAAACACTTTTTCTGAGAATTTGAGTCTTTCCCTTGAGTCTGTTTACTTTCTTTATAATTATAATATAATAATAGTCGTCTTATTTCTTATCTTCTCATATACTGTGATCTCATATTTAAGCTCCTTAATCGGTTTTGCCCGATATAATCCAGCCTTGTTCATTCTCCCATCGGGTATTCCATCTACAAAATAGGATATTAAACTCTCCTCATTGAGTTTAATCGGCTTGCCTATCTCCATTAAGCTGTAAAGGTATTCGATACATGTTTCTCTTGCCTGCTTCTGTCTTTGCTTTAGAATCTTATGAATTTCGGCAGCGCACAACCTTTTGCCGAACTCATCTTGTAGCACCTCTTTAAGTTTAACCCAACCTCTAACACCCGTCTGACTCTTAATGTAAAGCTTAGCAGCCCCAGCTAAGAGCTGTTTCGCGTATATAAATTTTTGTAGCTCATCCCAGCCAACAGTAAATGCAACGTCCTCAAACTCAGACACCCAATGATTTACGTCTTCTTGTTCCGACCCTGAAAACGACGAAACACTGTCCTGCACATCTCTTAAAGTAAACCTTGAACTAAACATCTACGGTGCTTCTTGGTATGCCGACGAGTTTACGCTCTCTGCATCTTCGTTACTTCGTTCTTCCACGTTATTCATTGCTTCAAGTCCAAAATGCTCAAACAACCGATCTTGCAATGCTATCTTTAACCCTGTCGTTTATAAGTTCAGTTCAGAGTTTTGCTCTTAAGTTTTGCACAGTCATTCTTAAAATTTCCACAGCATCCATCGTAATGCGTTTAAGTCGTTCACAAAATTCTTATGATTACGAATTTTACAAAAGCACAATGTTTTACAAAATTTCTTTTCTTAAAATTAGCGTTGACCAAAAAAAAATGAATGTATTGATTGAGTTTCTGGATTTTCTCTCGCTCACCCAAGCCAATTGGATTTGGCTGACTTCGTCGATGTCTGTCGTTTCTTTGGAGTAAATGTGGTCACCGAGCTCTTTGTTGCTCGCCGTTGGATTGATTCTTGGAGTTCCTTTCCCGTGTGTGTACCCCGCGTTGCACTCGTTGATGGTTCTGTTTTTCTTCTCGTCGTCTCGTCGTTTGCAGCTTCTTCATTCTTCTCGTCGTCCAATTCGTTTGCGGCTTCTTCTTTTTTTCTCGGAACCGAACTTCGTTTCTGCTTTTTCGTCGTATTTTCGTTTGCAGCTTCTTTCTTCTTCTCGGAACCGAACTTCGTTTCTGCTTTTTCGTCGAATTTTCGTTTGCAGCTTCTTCCTTCTTCTCGTCGCCGAACTTCGTTTCTGCTTTTTCGTCGAATTTTCGTCGCGGAATATGCGCCTTTCCTCGTCGTCGTCGTCGGCGGCCACTCTCGTTTTTCCTCGTAAGTGCCGCTTCCACGCTGCGCAATTTCCAAGATGGCGGTTCACAAGCTTACACACACATAAATTGATGTTCGTGTGTATGTGTAGTTTTCATGCACCGGTGATCACCTTCGTTGCACTTATATTGTTTATCGAGTCAAAAATCTTTTCCACTTTCACGTTTTCTTCTGCTTTTGATTGTACTTTCATTGCATCGTCTACTTTCCGCGATTATTATTCTGTGTTAGCGCACTGATCTTTTTTTTTTTTGTAACGAATTCCCGGACGAGCCCCCAAATAATTTGTAGGGTTGTACAAATTATAGTTTATTTAAATTCTTTGGGTAACGTATACAAAAATGAATGTTCTTTTTAATAATAATCGCGACTTTCGCACTCGATGGGCTTCGGTAGCTTTTTTTCCACGTCTTCTCTTTTCTGCGTTCAACTCTCTTCTTCTTCCCAAACGACAGTGTTGTATATCATTGTCTTTGGATTGGTGTTTGGCAAATTGGTATTTTCTTAAGTGTGGCCCTTTCTATAAGTCCTAATATGTCCCAATCCCACATCAATCCAGTATAGATCTAAGTCGTAATATACTATCATTGTCTATTCTGAAACTACCATTCTCGTGGTTCCCAAACGTTCGTAGAATAATCCTGGCTTGTTTCTGAATTCCGTCACTATAATTGTCGTTGCCATCGCTAGTGGAAATATCAACATAAGCGCTAGAATTACAAGCATTGATGAGAGGATTCCCTTTCTGCGTTGTACAGGAGGCTCATCAGACTGGTCGACTTTGGGTTTCGTCTAGTGGGCGCTTGTTGTTGACATCTTCTGGGAAAAGTGGAGCTAGCCGAGTCACTGGCCTCTTGAATACTCCAGATGACGTTATGATATCCACTACCCAAATAAGGTTGTCTGGTCCAGGAT
This sequence comes from Drosophila ananassae, assembly GCF_017639315.1. Taxonomy (NCBI): domain Eukaryota; kingdom Metazoa; phylum Arthropoda; class Insecta; order Diptera; family Drosophilidae; genus Drosophila; species Drosophila ananassae. The sequence goes on along the minus strand of NC_057932.1, from coordinate 2,798,984 downwards.
TCGTTTTGAGAACTCCCATAGGCCAGCTCATTACACGGACATTGTCTTCCTTTATAAGGACAAGCAGTCCCTCTTTTATATTTGGAGACGCCTGCTTCAACTTGTTCCGATTCTGGAGTTCTTGCAGGTACTCACATGACCATTCTTTCCAAAAGACGTGCTTCAGTCGTTATACCAGTTCCCATCTTTTTATTAATGGTTTACCGAACGGGATGATGTTGGTATCAGGAGGAGCAGTCAGAAGTTCTCCAATCAAGAAGTATCCTTTAACGCTGATTCGTCAGTGGGGTACGATACATGGGATGGATAGGACGTGAATTGAGGATGGCCTCGACTTCAAAGACCACAGTGCTAAGTTCTTCAAACGTCAAAGACGCCGTGGCTGTAATTGCATGTTGCATGTTGGTCTTATGTAGTTCTCTTAGGATCATTTTTTCAATTATGTCATTGTATGCGAGAAAAACTGGATGTTTTGCGTCCTCGGATAGGTTTGAATGTTCGAGTCTGCCTCCTACTCGAATTAACCCATCAGATCCAATGATGGGATCCAACGATACAAGGCAACTCTTTTTGTCCACTGTTTTGTAAAGTTTCAGCTGTTTGCACTCCGCGTTAAATACGATTTGCTGAAACGTGCGCAGGATAATGGTGCGTTCCTGGCTTAGTTCACCCAGACATAGTGTCTTCGTTGGCGCTCTGTTAGCCTTATAAAAGAATCTTAGCGTGTAAGCGACAATTCGTTGTAATTTGTAAAAGCAGTTACTATACCTACAGTTGTATATCTTCCCTCCGAATGTGTACTTAGCGACCGCCATGCTGACGAATTTTGTTTTTTGTTGTAAATTCGTCGATATAAAGTATGAAGACTTTGTCCAGTTCTCCCTTGATCCATATAACAGGGGGGTCCTTAGAACCACATACTGTTACTTGAGAGTTTGCTCGCTGTTCCTCTGGACAAGGCGTCGGCTGCATTGTTGGCAGATGATACATGACGCCATTGAGACTGTCCTGTCACTTCTTGAATCTTGGCTATCCGATTTGCCACAAACGTGTGATAAGTGGAAGCCGTGGCATTGATCCACCCTAAAACGATAGATGAATCAGTTCAAAAGAACCAGGAACCTTGTCTAAAGACAAGCGTAAATTCTGTCTGACTCTGTGAGTCAGTTCAGCGCCGAGGACTGCTGCGCACAACTCCAGTCTGCAGGTAAATTTGCAGGTCAGATCGATAGTTTTTCCAGTCTGACTGAACTTCTTAGGGCAATTCATCATCCCAAGCCATTTTCAATTCCCAGAGGTGTAGCATGAATATCTTTGCCTTTACAACAACTGGCGCAAACAAACCTATTGGGTCAAAGATTTGTGACAACTCAGAGCAAACCACTCGCTTTGTGATGACCAGAGCTTCGCTATGCTGCGTTCATCCGCAAAGTGGGTCCTTATTGGGCATCCATATGAGGCCAAGGGTTGGACTGTATTGGGCCAAGGTCTCACTCAATTTTACATTGCTCGCGGTATCCAATTTTGGTATTCCTTGCAGTAGTTCGGCATTATTCGAGCACCACTTTCGTTATTTGAAAACATGTAGTAGTAATTTTTTATTCAGTTCACTTTGAATTTGAACAGCTTCTGCCACTGAGTCAGCACCCGTCAGGCAATCGTCTACGTAGAAGTCATTTTCAAGCGCCGCAGATCCCAACGGGTAATCAGCACCCGTCAGGCAATCGTCTACGTAGAAGTCATTTTCAAGCGCCGCAGATCCCAACGGGTAGTTGTCTCGTGACCGGATTGCTAGATGATTTAGGCATTTTGTGGTTAAAAATGGAGCTGTTTTGGTTCCATACGTGACGGTTTTAAGTCTATAGTACTTATCCTCGGATGGAGCGTCTCTCCAGCCTATAAACTGATGGAACTGATGATCTGGATTGATCCATACTTGACGGTACATCTTTTCTATGTCCGCCGTGAACACATATTTGTGTATTCTGAAGCGTAGTAGTATGGACAATAGCTAACTCTGGTCCTCTATGTAGCATATCGTTCAACGATTTTCCACTTGATGTTTTTCACGAAGCATCGAACCACCCACAGTTATGTGCTGCTGCTGTCAGGTTACAGAACACAGTGATGTGGTATGAAATAGTAATTTTTGGGTCTAAGTGCTGTTGAAACAAGCTTCCCAAGGCTTCATATTCTTTCATGAAGTCGGCATACTCTTTCCGAACATCACCGGTTACTTGTCGCTCTGGTGATAAGAACCTTTTGATGCAATATCTTTCAACTCCCCCAGGGCTGAAGGGTGTTCGGCGAACGGTAGTTTCATAATAAATCTTCCGTCCTCTACTCTTTTCAGAGTTTCGACAAAGTGTTTCTCACAATGTACCTCTGTCGGAGACCGATGTTTCGTTGCCCAAATCGTCTAGCTTTCAAAACCTTTCAATCAATGCGTCAGTTTCTTTACCAACGCCGACAGCACAAGCTATGGCTGACTGAGTTTTGTATTTAATTCGACCACAATCCGTCCAAGCTTCGTGTTATGTAGCACGGCACCTGCTGATTTGGAAGGAGTAGCGAGTAATAGTGCTCTGTGCCGATTAGTAGATCTATCCTTCCCGGTTTATCTAACTGAGGATCTGCTAATGGACACTCATTGGGTATTTTTAATGCACAATGAGTAAGTGGTTAAGCTGGTTGGTCAGCTATGATGTGGGAAAGAACAAAGGCTTCTACGCGCTGGCTGAAATCCCCGTGAAGCGAACTAACAAGAATAGTTACTCTTGCTCTGCACATTTTTGGTTGTCCTCCAACGCCTTCGATCCGGAGCTTTTAATTTTTTAATGACAACATTGATGCTACTCGCGGAGTGATCAAAATGATCTATGATCCTGAGTCTATCAGAGCTCGAAATGTAGCTACTTGTCCGTTCTCTGCCTGCACCACTACCTTTGCTGTTGCAAAACGGTTGGAATTTCTGTTTGCCGTGGCACCGACAGTTGGGAAATGAAGGCTTTTGGATTCCAGGTGCAACAAGGTGTGATGCATATTGTCGCACTTGAAAGAGTTCCTTCCTTTACGTTCCTTTGATTTGTGGTCGGTCTTGAAACAGTTCAGACAATTTTGTTTTTGTACCCAATTTTATCTTTTTGATACTGTTTTTGCGCGGAACTCCTCGAATTTATATAACGCGTGATTTGGAGCCTTGCAATAGTAACATGATAATTGTCTTTCTGACGTGCTGGACGTGCATGCCAGATTTTTTGACTCTTTTTTAAATGATACCGTTGTCCTTTCTGAGCTAAAGACTCTGATTTTTTGCTATAAGAATTCTAACATCGTTTGTAGGGGCAGGATCTCAACTGAGTTGCCAACTGACTGCTCAAATAGACCCCTATTAGTCACGTCAAGCTCATCGGTAAGCAATACCACTTAAAAAGCATCACATGTGGATACATTGATGCCTAGAGCCTTTAATGGCGCAAGGGTTTCTAAGGTTTTTATGTACAACTCTTTGGCACTGTCAGAGACTGGGCTCTAATGAAGTAGCTGAAGAATAACTATATCTGCGATGAGCCGAGGATCATAGTATGATCCAACAATTATGCGCCATGCATGTAAATAGTTATCCTAATTTAGCTCGATGATCAACCTCTCCGCATTTCCAGAAAGAGCAGTTTTTAGGTACCACATTTTCTTCACTGATGGCATGTTAGTATCATGGACCATACAGGAAAATAGATCATGGAATTGCTTTCATTTCATTGCATTTCTCCATCAAATTTTGGAATGTTTATCCGGGACACTTGCACTTCAATGCTATTTGTCGTAGGGCTAACCTTTGCCATAAGTACATTCTGCACCACTGCTTGCAGTTGTAGGTATGCCTGTTTATCATATCCACTGTCTATGGGGTTTTCAAATTTCTCGTAGACTGTCAAGTGGATTTCTCGGACTTGGGCCCATAAAGATTGAAGTAGGTCTCCTGGGCCTCCCCCGGATGCCTTTAATTCTCATTAGGCCCCGTTAACGGACTCTACTAGTTCTCCTTGGCGCCGACAAAATCCGGCTAATCGTTTATCCATGGGGACAACGATACGGGATTGCTCTTGAACCTGACTTTCTCCTTATTCTTGAGCCTTTTTCTTTCGAATAGTGCCTTGCATCAGCTTGTCACGGTTGCTTTCGAAGGTGGCGGCATATTTCTCGCAACTGTGCCGGAGGTCCTCAGCATACTTGATGTAGCTTTCGGTCCTGACCGTTCCTTGGATTTTTGAAACATTTTTAATGAATCTTTCCGTCTTCGAGAATGGCTAGTGAAAATAGCGCCAAATTCATTTAAGGAATGATGACTATTGCATTCTCTGGCCTTGAACCATCACAAGCTTTTTTTTATATGGATGATTTAATAGTAATCGGTTGCTTCGAAAAACACATGCTTAAGAATTTAATTAGTGTTTTTGACATGTGCAGGAAACACAACCTCAAGCTACATCTTGAAAAATGTTAATTTTTCATGCATTGGGATTTTTGGGACATAAATGCACAGATAAGAGAATCTTGCCGGATGATAAAAAATTTAATGTCATATTAAATTATTCAGTTCCACATGACTCTGACAGCGCTAGGCGTTTAATTGCATTTTCTAATTAGTACAGACGATTCATTAAATATTTTGCCGATTATTCTATAACAAGACTAAGGAACACAGCAAAAAAAATTCTCCATTTGAATGGATTGATGAATGTCAAAATGCATTTGAATATCTTAAAGCTCAATTAATAAATCCAACTCTGTTACAATATCCACATTTTACAAACGAATTTTGTATAATCACATATGCTAGTAAGCAAGCCTGAGGGCAGTGCTAACACAAGCCCACAATCGAACTCAACTTCCAGTAGCATACGCATCGAAAGCTTTTACCAAAGGAGAAAGGAACAAGAGTACGACGGAACAAAAATAAACAGCTATTCATTGGGCAATCATCCGTAACCACAACCGTATATATACGAAACAGTTTCTAGTAAGAACAGATCATAGACCACTAACATTTTTGTTCTCAGTGACAAACCCCAGCTCCAAATTAACACGTATGAGACTTGAATTAGAGGAATATGTTTTTAAAGTTGAGAACCTAAGAGGCAAAGATAATTTTGCAGTCAAGCATTGTCACGGATAACAATAACTGAACTAAAAAACATATGAAATAAAATCCTGAAAGTCAATACCAGGTACCAAAGTAGACAAAAATTCTGCGCAGAAAGAAAGTAGAATTGCCAGCGCAATCTACAGAAACAGCTTCTCAGCTATATATGAAGTCATAAACAATGACGAAGTACGTAAATTAATGACCTTGCATATACAAGATATGCTATGTTTCCTTAAACATGGTAAGAAAATTATAGCAAGAATTGATATTGGTAATTTATATACAATTGGGAATATTGACTTAGGCCAACTATTCCCAAGGCTTGAAAAAGAAGCCGATATTTTAATTATAGCCCAATTGAAAATAGCACCGTGGGAAAATATCTTTGAACAAGTTTCAATAGATATTTTCAAAACTATGGGTAATAAAATATTGAATACTTTGAGAGTAGCGCTTCTCAACCCGGTGACCACAATAACAAATGTCAAAGAGATAGAAGCTATTTTGTCTACATTTCATGACGATCCCATTCAAGAAGCTCATACTGGTATATAAAAAACTTCGGCTAAAGTAGAAAGACACTATTAATGTCTAAAGATATATGAAGAATGTCAGAAAGCGAAAACAACATCGCAGACAAAAACACCCCTAATAATAACTGATACACCCATAAATGCTTTCGACAAAGTGATAATAGACACTATTGGTTCTCTACCAAGATCGGAAAACGGTAACGAATATATAGTAACGCTTATATGTGATTTAACAAAATATTTAGTTTGCGAATACAAGTGCAAATATAGTTGCAAAAACTATTTTTGAATCTTTTATATTGAAGTGAACTGAATATAAAAATTCTATATTACAGGACCTGTGGAAGTATTTGAAAATGAAAAATTTAACATCTACAGCAAACCACCACCAGACAGTTGAAACAGTTGAAAGAAGTCACATAACTTTTAATGAGTACATACGTTCATATATATCGGTTGATAAAACTGATTGGGACGTATGGCTCCAATATTTTGTATGCTGTTTCAGTAAAACCCCCTCAATGGAACACAATTATTGTCCATATGAGCTTGTCGGTAGGACACATAACTTACATAGACAACATAGAGTAATCTATAATATTATGCTAAGGAAAGTAAATATAGGCTAGAGCTAGGATAATGTTAGAAGAACATCTGATGAATAACAAGAAAGGAAAGCTAACTTCGGGCGGAGCCGAAGTTGATATACCCTTGCAGTTGTGCCATTTCTGATCGTTCCGTTATATGGCGGCTATTGAATACAGTTGGCCGATCCATATGAAATTTGTCAAATAAGATTATTTTCCATTTTCCATTTTTCCCAAAATGGAATCTGTACCAAGTCCCATCTTTCTAACTTAAAAAACAGCAAAGTTATGCCAATTCCGATCATTCAGTTATATGGCAGCTATATGATATATTTGGCCGATCGTTATAAAATTTGGCAAATCAAATTATTTTGTCCAAAAAAGAATCCGTACCAAGTCCCATATTTCTAACATAAAAAACATCAAAGTTATGCCAATTCCGATCGATCTATGACAGCTATAGGATATAGTCGGCCGATCCTTATGAAATTTTGTAGACAAGATAATTTGGCCAAATATAACATGTGTGAAAAGTTTCAACCCTCCAACTTAAAAAACACCAATGTTATGGCATTTCCGATCAATCAGTTATATGGCAGCTATAGGATATAGTCGACGGATCCCGGCCGTTCCGACTTATATACTACCTGCAAGGAAAAAAGGATGTGTGCAAAGTTTCAACTCGATAGCTCCAAAACTGAGAGACTAGTTTGCGTAGAAACCGACAGACAGACGGACAGACAGACAGACGGACATGCTCATATCGACTCTGGAGGTGATCCTGATCAAGAATATATATACTTAATAGGGTCGGAGATGTCTCCTTCACTGCGTTGCACACTTTTGACCAAAATTATAATACCCTCTGCAAGGGTATAATGAAGAAATATATCTTAGAAATGTGAAAAATATAGATGTAAAAGTAGGCGATAAAATTTTATTAAGAAACGAAAAAGGTCATAAGTTAGATTTTAAATTTACAGGTTCATATACAATAACGGAAATAGGAGAAAATGACAATATTGTCATTTCTAGTAGTAAAAAAAAACAAATGATACATAAAGATAGATTAAAACTTTCAGAATCGCATTTAGTATAACATATGTATATATTGAGCGGCAACACTTTGTTAGCCGAAGTCACAACACTTTGTCGTTATGCCAATAATGTACATAGAGCATTGTCTTGGTCACTCAGCGACAACGTGCCAAGTGCACACACACATTTCCAGTGCAAACGTAATATGATATGCACTCTTAGAATTCACAGCTTTGAGTCGAGTCACCATGGTTCCCACACTGATCGCTTATCTACATATGTATATGCATGCATAACTCATTCTCTCTGCCCATCTTACGTATTGTTGTTACTTATATATAAAATATATATAACGGCTGCTCTGCCGCTGCAAAGACAAGCCTTAGTCTGAGGGAACTACAAGACATTCAAATAAAGACGCTCAAACGCAGTATAACAAATGTTACAATAATTAAATATTGTTACCAAAATTGCAAGATCCAAAATTGTCCGTAAAATTACAGAAGAATGTGTAATGAAGAAGAAACGTACTCATCACAAACCAAGAAATTCAAAATGGATTTTATATCGCAAATATCTCAGTAATTTTCGCAGATATGTGTCTGACTTTTAAATGAGCATTCCCGAAACCTTATCTCCAAATTCCCTATCCTTGGCCTATGTTCGCTTACCGACAGTATAAACACCAGTGCATATCAAGAATTCCTGAAATTCCCGCATAGTCAAGTAGAAGAAATTCAAGACTAAGTTCAGAAATTAATAAACGACGGAATAGTCGAACATATTAGATCAACTAGCCAGATCGAAATATTCTTCATGTCTTGATTTAATGTCGAGATTTAAAAAAATTGAGGTTGACGAAAAGTCAAGAACGTCTTCATCGACAAATAATGACTCACACAGGTTTGTTCGATTACCATTTAGTTTAAAAATTTCGCCCAACACTATTCAGAGTATAATGACTATAGCAATCCAAAGCATTTTAACTTTTACAAGTAGATAAATTATTTAATACTCATTGGTTGTTCCGTTATATGCTTACCAATTTAACAGATATTTTAACAAATAAAGGAATTATGGTATACCCTTAAATCTCCGAGGATTCTTAATCAGCAGCACCTTCTGAGTCGAAATAAAAATGCCTGTCTGTCTGTTTTTATGCGAACATCATGCGAACATTCAGCTATAAAGCTATTAACTTCAAAAGCAACTTAACACGCACAATTTAAGTTAAAACAGCCGGCATTGGTCAACTATTTTATAGCTGTATTTCATTTCATCATCTATGGTTTTATTAAGGCTCCGGCTAGCTCAACCAGGGCCGTGATTTCCCTGACCCTTCCCATACAGACCGCTAACAATAATAAACATCCAACATATACTAAACAGCACATGTTAGACGTTTCACAACACTAAATTCCCCACAACATTTAAATTCAAATCCTAACATACTGAGACAAACTTCTAACACTCATCCACACCTGATCAACACGGGAACCTACTCCTGCTGACATGGAGTAGTTGGGCCTACCCACCCTACCGTAGCTGAACGATGGCCACTTCTTGTGTCCGCCCCTATTTCATTCCTCTCAATCCCCTCCTACTTTCCCATTATCCTATCCCTAACCCCCACTTTATCTTCTACTCAGTCTTCATTCTTTCATTCAAAATTTTATCAAATAATCTATACAAAGTATGCTTAATCAGTTTCCTATTTTTATCTTTTACTTTCTCTTATTCCGACGCTTTGGTTTCGCTCTGGGCTTAAATCATAATAATACGGCATTTATCATAATAATATAACCAACTCACTTTCCGCCCGGATTTATATCCCTACCTAAGAGAGCTCTCCTTAATATGTAGGGACTACCGCCAAAACAAAAAGGAAATTTATTTAATTTCCTTGGGAAATTGTCAACCGTTAGCTCCAACGGCCGCGATCAGAACTTACATTTAAATAAATAGAATAAATATATATAAAAATAAAAAAAAAACAAACCAGAATAAAAAAAAATAACGGAATAATTAAAGAAGAATGAAATACATATACACCAACACAAAAATAAATGGATATTAAAATTAAATAATAAATAATTATAAAATAGAAATAAATAATCAACAAGGCAAAAAAAAAACGGTTCTCTTCTAATATATTTCGAAATCTCTGTCGGATTTCCAATCGGCTATCTTCCAGGCTTCTTTCCTTCGTGGGCAGATTCCGGCCCCGAGAAGGCGGGGCAATTCTCCGGATTATGGCCAACCCGTCATAAATATAAGAAAGGAGCCTCCTAGCCTGCGGTCCGTCCTCGGTGGGTCAAATCAACATACGCCAGGCCTAGCTTTTTTTCTTCCCGGCCTGGCTTCTTCCCCCGGAGATGCGAGTCTGGTCGGTCCTGGAAATGAAGAAGCCCATTAATTACGGCTCTCCTTCCTGGACCGACCTCTTACCTTATCTTCCTGCCGATCCTGCTTCCCGCTTTGTCTCCTTTAATTCATCTGATCCGGCAAAATTATGATCCCTTTGCGCCACAGAACATGAGAAAGCTCTTTTTTTTTTTTTGTCTTCCTCTTTTTTTGTTTTTATATCATATTTCTACGACCGCACCGCTTGACCGCTGCCTTTCAAATCACCTTCCCTTCGATCTTTCCCTGGCATGGTCATTCGGATCAGACCGTTGTTCCGAACCCGATCCGACCCAGGTCATCAACCCTCTTATTCAAAAATTTCCCTGCCCGGGACTAGGTGGCAGCCCTGCCGCCCTCATCTTTACTTTGTGGCAGCCCTGCTCCGATTGTTTACATCGGCCACAACAACCTCCACTAAAGTAGTGGAGTTGACGTCCTTTGTTATTGTGGCCTATGGCTTCTAAACAGATATTATTTTCACCGACTTTAGAAAATCATTTAACTCAGTTATTTACTTAATCCTGTTGAATAAACTGAAACTATTTGGATTTCCCTTAAACTTCCTAACTACTTAGATGGATGAAAATATCGAGTACGTTTTGAAAATGTAAATTTCCGTTAGTCCACGCTACATCTGAAGTCCCTCAAGAAACCCATCTCAGTCGGTTTGTCTTTACCCTTTTTATCGGTGACTTTGCCCAAAATTTAAAGAACTTGCTGGCACTTATGAACGCAAACAATTTTAAGCTTTGTCTTCTGTGTAAGCCGTCTTCTTCCCAATCAGTCCGATTTAGAGAAATTTCATAAATGATTGATAAATGATAAATGATAAATGCTAATGATTTAAATAGATGATTTAATGGGTGCAAGCTTATGTTATTTATATAATTATTATAATAGCCCTCACCAAGTCCTAAAACTTATATAATCCCTCAACAAGCTAGGTAGTTTTTCATGCGGCCGCTTTATAAAGATTAACTCAGGTTTATGATCTTGATGTTCTATTAGACTTTAAACATAAATTTTCCCACCATATCAAGTTAAGTTCATATCTCCTATAGTTAAAAAGCTAAGAGTGTTCTTGGCTATATTTAAAGATCGTTAAAAATTTAATGACCCCTATGTAACAAAAAGCTTATATATTTCTCTGGTCCGTCCGATTCTGGAATATGGATCATGCGTTTTCTCTTAGGTGACTTGAGAGCCAGATTTGGAGGAAGCGACCGAAGAGGTCGCTCCGAAGGAATGTCGGATATTGAGGTGGACATTCTGGAAGGGTACACCTTAGAGGAGATTTTCGATTTTATCCTCAGTTTTAAGCTTCCGGTGGTTAATAGGGGCTTGATAAGCACTCTTTCTCAGATCATCGTTGCAATCCCCTTACCAACGCACACTTTCCTGGTTGGTCCTAGAAAAAAAAATCCGGGATATGCACGAATACCTCTTAAGTAATAGGAATCTCAACTTTGCGATTAATAGCCTCAAACCCTTCAAATCTCAGGGCCCAGATGGCATCTTTCCGGCTCAACTGACTAATGCCGGAGCCAATCTAAGGCAATGGGTCAGGAAAATCTTCGGCACAGTCTTCAGTACATTGTGCCAGAGGCATGGCTGCGCACGAAGGTTGTCTGTATACCTAAGGCAGGGTGAGGCAGGAAAGGCCCTCTAACAGCAATTCAATTTTTTTACACGATACACAGCTATATTTGGAGAGTATCTAGGAATTTTTTTGTTAAGAAATAATTATTATTTATCCCGTGACGGGCAGTCGGCCGGAGTCGCTTCCAAAAATTGCTCTCTTGCGGTGCGTAAAGTCTGGCCTTACAGTATTATCGGAAATGAAAAATTTGAATTGATTTACTTAAAAAATTAGTTTCTTGTGCGGATGAACGAAACCATTTTGAAAAATATGTGATTTTGAATTTTTGGCGCGGTTCTAAAGTCGGAGGTACCATTTTTTCATAAAAATCAGCATAATATTTCCCGTAAAAATGGTAAAAAACAAATTAAAAAAAAAAAACGTTCGTTCATCCGCAAGTATTTATTGTATTAAAGATGTGTACAAAATTTTATTTAGATCCGAGCATTACTTTTTGAGTTACGTTACGCACCGACTTGAAAAAGTTGTTTTGAGAAAAACGCGTCTAAAGTTTTAAAAGCAATTGAAAGTATATGGAGAGAAAGAAGCTAGAAAATCTGTATCTCAGCGAGTTTTAGTCGGATCGATATGAAACTTTCACAGGATATTCCTGAGATAATGTTCTATTATATAAAAAATTAAAAAAAAAAAATTTTTTTTTAAGTCTCAAACCATCCTGCCCCCTTAAAAGATATGTCAAGATACTTACGTGGCGTTTAACGTGGCAGTCCTTGGTGGCTGTAGGGTGGGGGCTGCAAATGTATTGCGTACGCGGACGATGTTGCAATTGCCTTTGCATTGAAGCTTACATAAACGCTATGCGACGGAAAAGCTTGAATTACTCTTATTAAATATGTCGGGAAATGGTGGTAGTTTTTTTTGCGCGGTTCCCACTGCATACGTACAGCCCACCTCCCGTCCAACCGACCGAGAGACGCTTCCGCGTGACGTACGGCTCGAATCGCGGGAATAGATCCGAGATAGTTAAGCGAAAAGTAAGAGAAAGATATCACGAGGAAGAGTGTTCCACAGATAAGGCGGTTAATATAAGCGATTTAAGATTGTTAGTAGAGTAAAGTGGCAAGATGTGGTAGAGACCATTGTAGTCCGAACATAATACCCTGAACGGATCGTGTTGGGCATATGTCGAACTACAATGGCTGAGGAGTACAGGACGAAAGTTTCTAGTCCTTCTACTAGGAAAGTTAAAATTTAAGCGTGTTAGTAAATGCTGGCTGTCTATATTTCCATAAATAAGATTATATAGAAACATGACATCCAGCATAGTTTTACGCTTTGTTGATGATGGTAAGTAGATTAGTAAAAGTCTACTACGATAAGAGGGGAGGTAAAGATTTGCATCCCAATTAAGTCCCCTAAGAGCGAAAACAAGGAAGTTTTTTTGTACAGATTCAATGTGATATTGGTGTACTCCATATTGAGGACTCCAGACACACGATCCATACTCAAGAATCGGACGGACTAGTGATGTATATAAAGTTTTAGTTACGTACGGGTCATTAAATTCTTTTGACCATCTTTTAATAAAACCAAGCACACCCATAGCTTTATTAACCATGGTGGATATATGGTCGGTAAATTTAAGTCTCAAATCTAATAGGACATCTAGATCGTTAACCTGAGTTAATCGTTCTAAGGCGTTCCCATAGAGAAAGTACATAGCCTGGTGAGGATTAGCTCGGTAAAAAGACATGCGTTTACATTTCGATCCATTAAGCTTTAGGTTATTTGCTAAACACCAATTTTGAAGTTTATCCAAATCGGATTGAAGTCTAGACTGGGCGCTAGTGAATTTATACTGAAGGCATAGCTTAACGTCATCAGCGTACATAAGTACAAGTGAATTAGTTAAGGCAAGGGGCCACCTCAGTCGTTAATAAACAGTGTAAAAAGTAGGGGTCCAAGATGGCTTCCTTGGGGCACCCCAGATGTGGCGCGGACTAAACGCGAGGTAACATCTTTAAAGAAAACACGTTGGGTTCTCCCTGATAAGTAGCTCGAAATCCAGATAAGAAGATCAGCTGGGAATCCCAAAAGACTGAGTTTACTTATAAGAAGTGAATGGTTAACAGAATCAAATGCTTTACTGAAGTCAGTGTAAATAACGTCTGTTTGTAAGCCATTCCGGAAGCCATCCGTGATAAAAGATGTTAGCTTCAATAAGTTGGTAGTGGTGGAGCGGAGCTTCATGAAGCCATGCTGGCACGGAGATGTTATTGAACTACATTGGTGTTGCAAATGTGGAGTGATAAGTTTTTCAAAAAGCTTTGGAATTGCTGACAATTTAGAGATGCCTCTATAATTAGCAGCGTCGGATTTTTTCCCTTTTTTATGCAGCGGAATAATGAAGGATTCCTTCCACAAAAGGGGAAAGATTGAAGTTTCCAGCGATAGATTAAAAAGTTTGACGAGCGGGCGAAATATAAGATTGGCTGATTGGATATCATAAGTGTAAGGCTGAGCTGAGCTGCTGTTAGGTGAATAAGTAGTTTAAAAAAACTGTGCAAAGAGATCGGCCATTGCCTGATCAGTGTTCGCATAAGAGTTCCCTAACGTAAGCAGAAGGGGAAAAGATACATATTTGCGCTTAGTGTTTACAAAGTTATAAAACTGCTTCGGATCCTGAGTAAACTGAATCCTGCAGCGGCGAATATAACTCCTATAATTTTCTGCGTTATGCACGGTGAAATTGGACCGAGCTACTAAGTATCTAGAATAACTAACTGTACAGCCAGATAATCTATGTTTATTCAAAAGTCTACTCATACTATTCTTTAAGTTGATAAGATGCCTTGTATACCAAGGCGGATTCGTTGAAGCGGACGGATATTTCCACGGCACACAAGCGTCAAAAAATGAGTTTAAAGTGAAATAATATTTTTATAATGCGATGTTTATATCCTCACATGCCAGTAAATCAGACCACTCAAATTCCGAGATTAACTTATTTAATTTCATAAAGTCAGCTGTTCAGTTACCGAGCGTTTTCGGGAGCTATATTCAATGTTCTAAATCTTGGTCTTAGTAAAAACAAGCACAGGTCAATTTCATACAATTTATTTGAAATGTTTGGGTTTATACAAATGATATATGTATAGATTTGACTGCGACCGAATTAGAATACAAACGCGGGAGCGCGGCTCAACGCTTGATGCTGCGGAGCGATCGAGACAGCCCGGGAGAAAGCGAGAAAAACGCTAGTGTTTGACGGCAGATGCAGGTGGCCGATCGAATGCACGAGAGCGGGCGATGCGAACATAAGTATAAAAGAAAGTGACGTCACGAACTCAATAAATTATTGCCGGCCAAACTTCTTTCCGGCGACTGATTGACCCGACATACTCCCCCCGTTGGAAGATGAGCTTTCAACAACTTCATGAAGGGGGTACCATTTGTTGATTGCTCGCCTTGTAGCTCCGGATGCCGTCCTCAGCAGCGCACCTGACACACTCCGTCGCCGTCGTCTTCATCCTCGATGCTACTGCAGCTGGGCGATGGCATCTCGGTAGCCATTTCGCTGCCAAAATCCAAGAGCGGCTTCACATCCACACTGGGTAACAAATGACCTATCACACTAGCCACCACTGTGCATGTCCCGGCAAGACGCTTCTCCATGCGCTGCTCGAAGTGACGACGGTGCCTGTAATATTTCTCCTTCTCGCTGAGCACTTTGCGGAGGGGCTTATTCTTTGGCTCGGAAACAAACCTGCGATGAGACTCCACCTTCACCGGCTCCGTCTGAGGCTGGACGAGCAACTCTGAGTGCTCAGCTGCCATGAGAACCTTACCATCGTCAGGGCCTCCGCCTCCACAAACAATCCAACCAAGCCGATTTTTTTGGATGGAGGGCAAACCAGGAGACAGATGAATTTGCCCCACACAAAGCAGCTCGTAAAATAGTCCAGCTCCAATTAGCAAATCAACTGGCTGAGGTTGTTGAAAATGAGGATCCGCTAGCTCTACATTGTCGGGAATTTTCAAAGAGCTGACGTCCAATGCAAAATTGGGCTGAAGGTCCGAGATGTTGGAGGCTACAGTCACCGGAGTCCTTATCTTCCGCAGCTGCAGCTGTTCCGCTAGCCTTGAAGTGACTAGATGCACCTGCGAGCCAGAATCGAGCAGCGCTCGGCAGGGCAGTAGATCTCCGGAGCCGTTCCTAACCAGAATATTGGCAGTGGCTAGCAACACCACATCACCAAACCGATCCTTAGCGACGAGAAAATTGACGGCGGCGGACGCTGAACCAGAAACAGCGTCGCCAGATGTGGGAACTGCAGGAGAGGGGTTTTGGTCTTGAGCTGGCGAATTGCCTCCAAAATGCAGCAGATTATGATGCCTGCGTCCACACGCACGGCAGCTTGACGCATTGCAATGCCGAGATAGGTTCCCAGATCCAAGGCACTTACGGCATAAACCCAATCGCCTAACTTTGCCTAAACGATCCTCAGGCGGCAAACTTAAAAACCTTGGAGAGGAGTTTATCACGTGAGAATGGCCACCACAGATCATGTATGCGGAAGAGTTTGTGATCACAAATGCAGAGTTACCTGGATGAAAGGGTCTACCTCGTCCTACCGCAAAGTTTGGTGCATGTGATGTCGTCGGCAAATCCATGCTCTCCAAAGTCCGGCATCTTTGCTCAAGAATACTGGCGATGGACTCCAACGTTGGAATGGAATCCAAGGAATCCGAGTCAGCTTGCATTTCCTTCCACTTAGACTGCGTGGCATCATCAACCTTCTGTAACAGCACTTGGATTATGAGGCAGCTAGCAATCTGCTTCGTCGTCCCCATGCTTGCCAGGGCTCGCATATGCGAATTAAATTTGTCCGAAAGCTCGCGAAGCCTCGTCGCCGATGCAGACTCTACGGCCCTCAGATTCATTATCTCATTAACATGAGCTTGAAAAATGAGCCTGTGATTACTAGGCAGATTACTCCAAGGCAGATTCACGAAGGCAGGACCGCAACCGTTGAAGCTTCTCGACCCGACTAATGAATGGGTTTGTGTCCACCATCGAGAACAGTGACCGAAATTCAAGCCACTCCGCATAACCTCCACTAAAAGTGGGCGTGCCTCCCTCGCCGCATCGTTGAAGTTGACGCGCAGCTCGCTCCTGAGTTCTGCAACATCCATCTCGGACAGCTCCTTATGTGTGCTCTAGAAATCCGCAACGATTCCCTCCAATTCGCTGAGCCGCACATATGACATCGCCTCCGGAAATGTCTCCACTGATTTCAAGCAGGACAACAATCCTTGAAGATCCTCAAAAAGGACAGCTGCACTTTGGCTCAGGAATACTTTCCTTCCCGGAGAGGCACAATCGAAAAACGGATTCATTTTCGCACCAAAAAATTTATTTTATTTTGTTTATTTATTGTCAGCTCACGACCCACTGTGCCACTTCTACATAACGGGGTAATATATGAGTTAAAAAGATTTTTTTTATATTCTTTAAAAAAAGAAATTAATCTTTTTTACGTTTTGTTTATTCGAGTATCGGGTTGGAACTGACAACTATGATTCTTATAATTTATAATTACACCTATGCGATGCTCCATCGCTGCCGCGATCTCGGTCGCGGTTGCTGCTGCTGCTGGCGTCCCTCGATGTCATTGGTAGCTGATGTTGTTGCTGTAGCTTAAGTCCATATCTTCATTGCTAATTGTGTTGTTGGTGGATGCACTTGCCATTAAGTTCGGTGAGTTTTGCTAAATATTTGGGTGTTTTCTTTCTTTTGGCTTTCCCACGATCGAATTTGACATTTTAGGTGTTAACTTTTCCCCCCTTAAACGCGGGCGTCCTCGTTCGCAACGTAGAAGAGAACAGGGTTAGATGGGGTTGGATCCGACGGTGTTTTTGTCGTTTTCGGGGCGGCTTCTTTTGGTCTGCACCTTCTAACTAGCATTATGATCAGACTTACGATCATTATGAGCAGGATAGTGGCTGACGTATAATTCACGGAAGCCTCGATTGTCTTCTCTTCTTTAATTTTTTTTAAATTTTTAGTGTTATTTATGTTTAATTCTTTGATAAATTGAAGGGAGAGGACTTCGTTAATTTTAGGGTTTACCGCTGACAGTTGGAAAAGCGCAGGCTCGGGGTCTGCCACAGTGACCTCTTCCGTTTTATAAATGTTTTCGCCAATCTGTACCGTGGAGTTCCTGTGCTGGATGATGAAGGATCCTCGAAGATTAAGGTTCTTTCCGTCCACAGACACCATTCCATTAAAGCCGTTCAGCATCAGTGTTCCTGGTAATAATTCCTCAAAATTAGGCACATGTTGGCTGTTGATTGCCTTGCATTCCGGTGGTCTTAGGTTTAATAAAGCGCTCACGCAAATGTCGTTGCTTTAATCTAACAGTTTATCCTTAACACAAATGGTTCTATCATTATGCGAATCAAATGGTTTTGATATCGCGAATAGTTCCTTTTTACATTCTAACAAGTTTTCATATTTTATGTCATATATTATATGGGTTTTTTTACTGCTTTGACTAATAGGGTTCTACAGATTTCATTACTTATTATTGGGATACTTATGATATACAGAAGAGCTTTATTATTCGATGCAAGTTTGACTTTTAAAAATTCTAGTAATTCTTCCATATTAATAAACAGATTATTTCCTTTATTAAAAATTTGTTCTTAAATATTGGTTTCTATTGTTGAGAATATAAAAGAGTTTATAATATTTGTTTTGGCCCAAGTTATTGCGTGTAGTATATTAGATATTTCTTCTTTTACTATTTGAATTCTATACCTGAGGATATTTGCCTCTTCATTAATTATTTCGTTTGAATTTTTAGTTATTTTTAAAATGGCATTCGTTACGTTACTTATTTGATTAATTTTCTCACTTATTTTTTTATTTATTATAACCTGCTTATTATTATTTTCTAATTGTCCGTTTATTTTGTTCTTTAGTATTTCATGATCATGGCGGTCCGGTGTTCCTGCCAACCATTTCCATGCCGTTCTTACGATTTCTATTGCTCTTTTTTGTCTATTGCTTGTTTTTAGTTTGAGAAGGTTTATCTGATTTTATTCGTAAGACAGGTAGGGGTATAGATGGTATGATGGTGTGAGGCTGTTTAGTCCTTTGCTAAGTTCGTCAAATGTATTGTCGTATTCTTTTAGGTCGAATGTATGGATGATTTTGAATATTCCCTCTTGTTTGGCCGCAATTCCAGTCTCAAGTGAGATCACTTGTGAATTTGAATAATCAAGGACTGTAGACAGGCTGAGGCAAGTTAGTATGAATAGTCTGAAAGTTAGTTTCTGATGTTATTCTTGTGTATTATTTTCCCGGATTTAGTTTTTATTGTAGTGTTATTATTTTCTTTGACTGTTTCTTATTTATAGCGTAGGGTAAGCTTGGTACCTAGTCTTTTGTCCATTTTTACATGAATTGTATCTCCTGCCTCACATTGTTTTGGCTGTACTTTATCCTGATTATGGTATTCTAAGTCGGCAACCTATTTTTTTTCCTCCTGTGGGCCCTTTTGTATTCTAATGTAATGATCTGATTCTGGGTTGTTTCTGATAGTACATCTTCAACTTGATTACTAGTAAACCTAACTTTGTAAGACTTGAAGTGCGTAGGATAAATAGTTTGAATTTTTCCCATTATTTCTTCTGAAGTGTAGATACCATTGATAATTCTTGGATCTAATCGGGCTCGGAGTATATTAATGATTTCCTGTTCTGTGTAAGAAATCTTTTTTATTATATGGCAATGAAAAGTTGGAAATGGAATTTTGAAGGTATACGCATCAGTGTTTTCTTTTAATAAGAAAATTTGGTTTTTAAATGCGTTGATCGGGCCTTCTACTGAGAATATTAGATTATGTGAGGAACTTTCGACGCTGTGGATTGTAGAGTCTGAATGGATTGAATTAACTTCTGGTCGGGCTCTGGATAGGGCGTCTGCTACTACGTTAGCTACACCGGGCTTGTATTTAATTTCCGGGCTGTATTCGCCGATAATGTCCCTCCAGCGTTTTAGCTTGGCATTGTGGTTATTTGCACTATTTGAAAAGGTCAGGGGTTGGTGGTCTGTATAAATTGTCACTTTCGAATATCCGTACAGATAATGTCTTAAGCTTTGGAGAGCCCATACGATAGCTAACATTTCCCTTTCGTTCGTTGCGTAATTTTCCTCGGTTTTCGAGAGGGTACGGGATATGAATGTTATTGGTCTATGGTTCTGTTCTAAAACGGCTCCTATGGCAAAATTTGACGCGTCTGTGGGTAATTGAAATTCCTTCGTGAAGTCTGGGTACGCTAATGTTACATCCCTAGATATAAGTGTGTTTTTAAGTTTTTCGAATGTTGCTTCCACCCGTTGCTTCTTTGTCAAGGTTAATAGCTATTCTGCTTGACTTGTATTTGGATACGCGTCCTCCTTCTCCCCTTAAGAGGGCAGTTAAAGGTTTGGCAATCTTCCCATAATCTTTAATAAATTTTCTATAATAGCTTGTCATTCCTAAAAATGATCGAAGTTCCTTTAGTATTTTAGGTATTGGGAAGTTTTTAATTGTCTTGATTATTTAGATGTTGGTTTTAACTCCCTCTTCTGAAATCGTGTATCCCAGAAAATCGACTTCATTTTTAAAAAGGTGGCATTTGTCGATTTGTATCCTCATATTGGCTTTTTGTAATGTTAGAAACACGTTGTTCAAGTTTTCAGCATGATCGTTTTCTGTTTTGCTGAAAACGATGATCATAACAGAACGACATAACAGATTTTCCCTGTGTTCTCGCAAAATGTCATCTAAAGCTTTTTGAATAATGGCTGGTGAATTTTTTAATCCAAATGGTAATCTGGTAAATTCGTATTTGCCTCCATTCACTGCGAATGCAGTTTTTTCCATGTCTGACTCTTTAAGTGGTATTTGATGAAATCCACTTTTTAAGTCTAGTACTGAGAAGAATCTGTTGTTTCCTAGTTGTGCGATTTTTTCGCCTATTTCAGGAATGGGGTACCGATCGGATATTGTTACCTCATTGAGCTTTCTATAGTCAATAACTAGCCTGTATTTGTGTTTTTTATTAGTGTCGGTTTTTTTCGGGACTACCCAAACTGGTGCATTATAGGGTGACCGTGAGGGTCTAATAATGCCATCCTGCAGCATTTCTTGAATTTGTTGTTCTACTTCTTGTCTAAGCGATGCCGGATATGGGTAGTGCTTTCCGTAGACAGGGGTATCGGAGGAAGTTCTAATTTCACCTACAACTTTGGTAGTGTAAGTTAGTTTAGTTTCAGGATCGGCGAAAAGGTTTTTATAGGTGTCGGTAAATTCCTATAAAATGTCGGTTTTTTTCGGGACTACCCAAACTGGTGCATTATAGGGTGACCGTGAGGGTCTAATAATGCCATCCTGCAGCATTTCTTGAATTTGTTGTTCTACTTCTTGTCTAAGCGATGCCGGATATGGGTAGTGCTTTCCGTAGACAGGGGTATCGGAGGAAGTTCTAATTTCACCTACAACTTTGGTAGTGTAAGTTAGTTTAGTTTCAGGATCGGCGAAAAGGTTTTTATAGGTGTCGGTAAATTTTTTGATTATTTCTCTTTGAGTTTCTGTCATATTGGTCTGTCTGTTGGTCTGATCTTGTTTACGGCTTGTGCCTCTAATTGGTGGATTTTAATTTTCCTATTATTTTCCAACAGCAGAATATCATTTTTAACGTCTGTTATTGCCCCTAGTTTTTTCATAGTGTCGTTACCTAGAATTCCATGGAAGGTTTTCAGTGTATCTAATAGAAAGAATTTTAGTGGGGTATCTGATATGTTGGGAAGTTTAACTATTGTATGTTGTTTTATTTCATTATTCCCTCCTACTGAATTTACTGTAAAGTTGTTACTATTGGGTTTAGGGCTTGGTACTAGTTTCGCTTGAATGTAATTTTGATTTGAGCCGGTGTTAATTAAGAATTTCCGAGTTTTGCTGTTCCCGATAGTTACCTTAAAATAGGGTAAGGAGGAACGGTTTATTCTAAAAAATATAATTCTGTCATATCAATGGATTCCTGTTGTTCGGATTCCGCTTGCCATGAAGATTCTTCATCCAGCTCGTTTATTCCATTCTCTTCTGATGACTGAAAATATTCTTGTTCCTCATCTACATCTGGTTGTATATTGAACTGGCGTTGCATTTTATTAGTATTTTGAACATTTGTGTTGCTCAGGGGTCGTTTCCCTACAAAATTGTTGTGCTGAGGTCTATTCATATAGTTAAAGTGGCGTGAACGAATAGACTGGTCTACGTCCATGGGTGTTGACTTTGGTTGGGGTCTGGGAGGTGGGTTGGGGTTAAAGAAAGCTTGCGCTCCTGGTTGATTTGTCTGAGTTTGGTTGAGTGGGTTAGGTCGGTTTGGTGTTGTTTCAAATATCCTTGGTGGGATTGCGGGTTTTTTTACTTGGCTTGGGTAATAGTACAGATTTGGTCTTGTTTCCGGAAAAATCTCTAAGTGTCCGCACTATGTCCGGTAATTTGTCTAACTCGCCAATATTGTGGGCTAGTTCCCTTTTAATTAATTGGTCTGAAAAGTTCGAAAAGTCCTTGTTTGGATTAATGATTTCCTTTACCAACCCAGCTAGGTTCTCTTGAAGTGTGTCCCTAATTTTCTCTTCAATGTCTTTTTCCGTCAGTAGTTTCGAACTCGTCCTTACAGAGGACGAAGGTGCTGCAAGATTTCCCATCCTATCTACCAAGTCCTGTTCAGTCATTTTAATGAGGTTTTTAATGAATGATCGTTAATGGTCTTATGAGGGTTAGTTCATCGGATGTCAAACGAATTATACTTAATTTTTTTCTAAAAATTCTAGTTTAAATCTTCGTACGGTTTTAATTGGCGCATATGTTATAATTTGTGTGATTTGGTTGGGATTTCCTTAAACTTATTTTTATACCCTTGCAGAGGGTATTATAATTTTGGTCAAAAGTGTGCAACGCAGTGAAGGAGACATCTCCGATCCTATAAAGTATATATATTCTTGATCAGGATCACCTCCTGAGTCGATATAAGCATGTCCGTCTGTCCGTCTGTCCGTCGGTCCGTCTGTCCGTCTGTCTGTCGGTTTCTACGCAAACTAGTCTCTCAGTTATAAAGCTATCGAGTTGAAACTTTGCACACATCCTTCTTTTCCTTGCAGGTAGTACATACGTCGGAACGGCCGACATCGGTCGACTGTATCCTATAGCTGCCATATAACTGATTGATCGGAAATGCCATAACTTTAATGTTTTTTAAGTTAGAGAGTTGAGACTTTCCACACATGTTATATTTGACCAAAATATCTTATGTACTACATTTCATACGGATCGGCCGACTATATCCTATAGCTGTCATAGAACGATCGAAATTGGCATAACTTTGGTGTTTTTTAAGTTAGAAAGATGGGACTTGGTACAGATTACTCTTTGGGCAAAATAATTCAATATGTCAAATTTCATAAGGATCGGCGGACTATATACGATCCGCTATATATCTAATAATATAAGATGCGTGGCGCCACCTAGCGGACTGCGTCTCAACTGCAAGGGTATATAAACTTCGGCTCCGGCCGAAGTTTGCTTGCCTTTCTTGTTTTTATATCCTTTTTAATATTATACTTTAAAATTTTTTTTTTTTAATTTTTAATTTCTTGATGAGGTTTTCCTCTTATTTTCGATTTGAACTATTAATTTTTTGTCCGTGTTTATTTTACTCAAGGTTTCTTATGGATTTTTCTGGTTTCAAATATTTCTATTTTAATATTCTTTAAAAAAAGGATTTTTTTTTTTTTCGAGTTGTTTATTTGAGTATCGGATTGGAACTGACAATTATGATTCTTATAATTAATAATTACACCTATGCGTTGCTCCATCGCTGCCGCGATCTCGGTCGCGGTTGCTGCTGCTGCTGGCGTCCCTCGATGTCATTGGTAGCTGATGTTGTTGCTTTAGCTTAAGTCCATATCTTCATTGCTAATTGGTCAATGCAAGTGCATTGTGTTGTTGGTGGATGCACTTGCCATTAAGTTCGGTGAACTTTGCTAAATATTTGGGTGTTTTCTTTCTTTTGGCTTTCCCACAATCGCAAGCATAATCAATGCTTACTCAGCGCACGTGTCTTTCGATTCCTGTGACCCTTATTGGTGCCACGGCATCATATTGCATCTGGTGCGCGGTGCACTCAATGCGGTTATGTAAGCTCTTTTGCAGTTGTTATTAAGAACTTATGTGCTTGGACTTAGCGTTTTATTAATATTATCTAGTATTTGACATTTTAGGTGTTAACTTATGTATGAGCGATTGTAGCACTCTGCAAACCGCGTATGTATGTATATCAACAGAGGCTAATATTTCGCGCACAAATCAAAAACCGAATAATGTTTTTTAATTTGTTTATGTTTATATGTTTTAAGCCGCGCAGCTCAAAGTTTCAACGCAAAAAAAATTTAACAACTTATTTTCCTATGCACAATCGAGTCGGGGTCACCAAATGTTCAGTTACCGAGTGTTTTCGGGAACTATATTCAATTTTTTAAATCTTGGTTTTAGTAAAAACAAGCACAGGTCAATTTCATACAATTTATTTGAAATGTTTGAGTTTATACAAATGATATATGTATAGATGTGACTGCGACCGAATTAGAATACAAACGCGGGAGCGCGGCTCAACGCTTGATGCTGCGGAGCGATCAAGAGAGCCCGGAAGAGAGCGAGACGAACGCTAGTGCATGACGGCAGATGCAGGTGGCCGATCGAATGCACGAGAGCAGGTGATGCGAACATAAGTATAAAAGAAAGAAAAGTATAAAAGACATCACGAACTCAATAAGAGGCTGCTTGACCCAACATCAGCCTTACGGAACAAACGAACTTTATGAGATTTAAGTGTAGACTTAAGGTCAATTAAGGAGTTGTTATCGATTGAAAGCTCAAGAGTGGGATGATATGGATCCTCAGGGTCAGAAAGGGGCAAAGTTCTGGAAAGAGTAATTCCATCAGGATCAGAAACGAAAACGATTTTCTTCAGCCATTTTGTATTTCACCACGCGCAGCGAGTCGCAATGATATTCTTTCACGTCCGTTCACTTCTGAGGGCTGTTCTTGATTGCCTTCCCTCTCCTCTTTTCCATCATTGCGCCACGCTCAGCAGGGCTTTACTCTCCTTCCCTATCCTGGGTTGCTTATCGGAAGAAACAACCCAGGGGATGCGTAGCCAGGGCAATCAGAGCTTACTCAACTATTTACTTACTGACAGAAATCTTAAGTGGGCAATAGAAAACTTTAAACCCTTCAAATCTCCGGGCCCAGACGGTATTATACCGGCTCAGTTATCCAGGGCCGATATTAACCTAAGGAAATGGATCAAGAAAATCTTCAGTACAGTCTTCACTACTGGTATGGTACCAAAGGCGTGGCTGTGCACGAAGGTAGTATTCATACCCATGGCGGGCAAACCATCCCACTGCACCCCTTAGGACTTCAGACCTATAAGTCTTTCATCCTTCCTCCTTAAGACTATGGAAAGACTCTTGAGTCTCCATCTCCAACTAACTATTATCCCAAGTGACATCTCATGCTCTCAGCATGCTTACAAAAGGGGCCGATCAACAGAAACAGCCCTGCACGAAATCACTATGATCGCCGAGCGAGCGATCAACTTTAAGGAATACGCACTTGTTGCTTTTTTAGACATAGAAGGGGCCTTCAACAACATCTTGCCGTGCTCAATCATTGATGCACTGACGGGACTTGGAATAGACGACCGATCAATTGACCTAATACGGCAGATCCTGGTCAACAGGAGTGTCGAGGCTACTCTTGGAGGTTCGACTATTCGAAGATACGTCAAGAGGGGCACCCCGCAAGGAGGTGTACTCTCACCACTACTCTGGAACGTGGCGGTTAATAGCCTACTACGATCCCTGGAGGGTGGCGGCTGTAAGATCATTGCGTACGCGGACGATGTTGCTATTGCCTTCGTAGGGAAATACTCACAAACGCTATGCGACCTAATGACAGGTAAGCTCGAAGTTCTGTCGGCCTGGGCGCAAAGGAACGGGCTGGGAGTCAATCCGTCCAAGACAGAGCTCGTGCTGTTCACCAGGAAGTACAAAATACCAAATCTAAGGCTTCCGAAACTTCTAGGGGAATCACTAGTTCTTAGTGATAGTGCGAAGTACCTAGGCATCACTCTAGACAGAAAACTGGACTGGAAGCTGAACACCGCAGATAGGACTAAGAAAGCGGCAATAGCACTCTATACCAGCCGCAAGGCGGTAGGCCTGAAATGGGGAATGTCCCCCAAGATAGTCAGATGGTTATACACAGCGATCATCAGACCAATCTTATTCTATGGAGTTGTGGTCTGGTGGGCAGCCCTTGACAACTCCTTATGCAGAGAGAGATTCAAGAAGACGCAGCGTATGGCGGAAGTCTGTATAACAAGCAGTCTACGCACTACGCCTAGCGACGCCCTAGATATCATCCTTGACCTACTACCAGTAGAACTGATGGGGGTAAAGATAGCCACACTGGCGGCAATAAGACTGCGAGAGGCGAATCTATGGAGCAAGAATAGTTTTGGTCATACCAGACTGAACCTACATCACTTCATGCCTGAGGGGGGCACGGACTACTGCGTGCCCATCGACCAACCCACCAATAATTACAGAATCATCATCCCCTCGAGGGAGGAATGGGACGCCCGGACACCGGGACCGGAGGGCTCCATTCATATCTACACAGATGGATCAAAACTTAACGGCCAGGTGGGAGGCGGTTACTTTTGCGAACATTTGAGCCTAAAGAAATCCTTCAGACTCCCTGACCACTGCAGTGTTTTCCAGGCTGAAGTAGTATCCATTAGGGAAGCACTGGAATCCCCAGCTCTAAGGGGCAATCGGGATACAATATGCATCTTCTCCGACAGTCAAGCAGCCCTTAAGGCACTGGACGGATTCTCGTCCAACTCCAGGACAGTCAATGACTGTCGCAGATCTCTCAATGAGATGGCTGAACAGCATGACATCTACCTCATTTGGGTTCCCGGTCACAGGGATCACGAGGGAAACTGCGCTGCAGACGAACTAGCTAGGGCAGGGACTACATACCCTAGTAGAACTAGTAGGCATACCCTTGGCTACTTGCAGGCTAAAGTGCAGGGAGTTTTTTGACCTGGCAGCCAACAGGAAATGGAGAAACCTCCAGACCTGTAGAACCTCTCGTCTGATCTGGCCGACACGCTCTCAGAAAAGATCAGCGAGACTTATTGCTCTCACCAGACCAGACTGCAGCCTATCGATTGGGGCAATAACTGGGCACTGGCTGATAGGTGAACACGCGGCCAGGCTTGCAGGCCCCCTCAATGATTATTGCAGGAGCTGCAGGGATGAAGAGGAGGTGGAATCGGTAACGCACCTCCTTTGCCACTGCCCGGCACTTGGTCGGGGGGGGTTCTTCTATGACTCCCTAGCATCACCGCCTTAACCTAACCTAACCTAACCTCCTTCCCTACCGCGCTCTTATTCAAATAAGCTTCTCTCTCTTCATTCTCTCTCTTTATTTGCAATGCTCATTTATGTCCTCTTAGACTATACACTTAACTTAAAATTAATCAGTAAATAGTATTTTGAAATTAAATCTAACTTATCTCCGACAAATACATACTCTCTGCAAAATACCTAGGAATTATGCTAGCCAGGAAACTGTAGCGCAATTTTAATGCCTCAGATACACCAAAACAAAGCGGCAATTGCGATTAACTCCTGATAGATAGTCACGGCGATCATAAGACGTTGTACGGCGTTGTAGTCTGGTGGTCTGTCCTGGAGTAATCTTCCCGGAGGGAAACGTTTGGAACGCAGACAACTGCAGAGGTATGCATCACAGACATTTTGCGCACTACGCCAAGTGATGCCCTAGACTTCGTCTACGACTACATGAAGCGAATTTATGGAGAAGAACTATTTATGGTCACACCAAGCTGGACCAGCACCACTTCACGACTGTTGAGGGTACGGACTACTGTATACCCGTTAACTATCCCACCGCAAACTACCAAGTCTTCATCATCATCCTTTATAGAGGAATGGAGTGCACAAACTCCTGTTGGCTTCCTTCATATTTACACAGATGGATTAAAGCTTAACGACCACGTGGGAGGCGGCTTTTACTGGGAGCGTCTTAAGACTCCCCAATCACTGTAGTTTCTTTCAAGTTGAAGTAATGGCTATCAGGGAAGCACTTAAATCCACAGCACTTACGGTCAACCCGGATACAAAATCTTTTTAGACAGTCAAGCAGCACTTAAGGCTCTCGACTGCTTCTTATACAACTCAAGGACAGTCAATCACTGTCGCAGATAAATTGGCAAGGGCAGGCCCTACCAATCCTCTCCCTCCAGGGAAAGAACTAGTAGGTATACTAGTTCCTTAGCAACTTACAGGAACAAATGCAGGGAGTATTTCGACCTGGCATCCCACAGGAAATGGATTGATCTCCAGACCTGCAGAACCTCACGCATGATCTGGCCCACTTGCTCTAGGAAAAGATCGACTTATTTCCCTCAACAGGCAATTACTAGGCACTGGCTAATAGCTGCACACGTGGTACGTCTATTGGTTCCTCACAATAACTACTGCAGAAGCTGCAGGAACGAGGAGGCGTCGGTTACGCACCTCCTATGCTACTTCCCGGTACTTGAGCGTAGTAGACATAATTCTTTGAAACCGCGCTTCACTGAGCGACAAGTTAAGTTTGAGACATTTTTCGTGCGACAACGAATCAGGGAAAGGAACTTAAATCAAGCTTCAAACATTCACCTTTTTAGTTCAATTGATTAATATTTTACGTTAATTATGTTTTAGTTTGTCAAATGGGAATATTTAAGACATTAAGACCAAAAAAATAAAATAAATAAAAAGTATCATCTTAATATTCGAAACTTGGTGGTATAGCGTATGATAGCGTGTTTCACAGCACAATGGTCGATGTAAGAAGAAAAGACGGAATTCTATTTTAAGAATTTAACATCTTTGGAACGTTGGAACCTTGAAACATTAACATTTATCCAAGAGTCCCAACGCACAATGGGTAAAAAATCCGATTTTGGTGCATAAACCTATTTTTTTTCCTAATTAATTTTTATGAATGACCCATACTAATCGAATCTAGATATCTTCATTTGAAAAAACCCGCTTTCAAAACATTTTTGGTGGCAACCCTGTAGTGTTGCCACTCAAACAAATTTAGCTGCTTGAGAGACCCTGCAATGTTGTTAAATTGGCGCGAAAAACTGGTAAACTTTGAGTGCTTGCTGCTTTGTGTGAAAAAAAAGTTTTAAAAATCTAAAAATGGAAATTCCTTGCGAAGGTAATTATTAATGCAAATTAGCTTAAACATTTGTTGTTGTATGTCTTGTTGTCCAACTGTGAACTGTTTTATATGTGTATCTTTATAGATTTGAACTAACAATTGTGTTTGTGTTTTGTGGAGAATAACTTATTAATGGCACAGCCTTGCAAAAGAGTAAGAACGAGAAATTAACTACAAAAGTGTCCTTGTTATCATACAATTAACCATTTTTGCTCCTTTTTGCTCCTTTTTGGTAAACTTGCGTTTATCCAGGCACATATGTGTTTGGTCACGGGGCTCTTCTTGCAATTTGGGAAGGCAACAAACGCTCGCGAGAAGCCTTGGAGACTTACATATTCGACAAATTGAATGACGATCATCAAATCGAAACAATAAACCAAAAAATATCAAATAAAATTACTAACTTTATTAATTACATTAATAAACATTTGCCACGATGCTGCCGAAACATAAAGCGATTTAGACAAAAACACGCCATGTGGCTAGCCGGCAATATGACTATACGACTTTTTGATATAAATGAATCCCCACAGAAGAAAAGTGGTCGTCCGAAATTGACATATGAAGCTGCTGGTAAACGACTCAAAATAAAGCTGGCATCTGAACTTGCGATAGAAAATCAAAATTCAACCCCTTTGTTACTACACGCTGCTAACATTTCTGCCAGAAAATCAACTGAAAATGAAGTTATAAAAAAATCTGATAGAACTGGATTGCTGGCTCCGAGTCCAATTACTCCTGAAAAGGCATTCGCTTTTTTTATGGAAAATGGGTTTACTAAGCAGCAATACATAAAAGTTATCACCCGGCACATTCGGGCCCCTCCCTCTGCGCAGCACTATTCGCCCCCTACCATTTACTCAGCACTATTCGCCCCTACCATTTGCTCAGCACTATTCGCCCCCTACCACTACGCCCTGAACTCGACTCGGACTCTTAAACCCGAATCCACAACATAGGCACAATTCCCAATATTCAAGTGCTGTGGGTTCAAGTACATCCGGGTATGTCACAAGAGTGCAACTAAGTCACAAGTGTGCAACTATGTACGCTGACTAAAGTGTTGCGGGAAAGCTGACTCCACATCTGCCGACACCACACACGCCGACGCCACACACGCTGACACCGCGTATAGAACTGGAGTGGGAGATCAGCCTATTCCGAACCGATGACCGGAGGGTCTCAACTCGGCGTAGCCAGTCTTCTCCGGACCGCTGAGCATCTAAGCCGAACTTGGACATCTTTAACCCAATCTAAGAATTCTACACTTAAGAACCCATTCTTAACACACTTTCGAACAATTGTTAACTTAAGAAACCAACAATAAATTGTAATCACGCACATCGAACCATGAACGGAGTATTCTTAATCAGGTGACCGACCATTGGACACCTTAACTGGCGCCCGAGCGGGTAAGTAGAGTGAAGGTGTATTGTGTGTGCTGGAAAATGTTTTCCCAAAAGGAAAAAATCAATCGAAAATTAAAGAAAAAATGTGCAAATGTAAGAAATCCTTCTCAAAGAGAAAAAAGGTAGAGAAATATTCTTCGTTTTTTTCCCAAACAAAATTCCCCAAACAAAATTCCCCCAAAATAAAATGAAGAATAAATAGTGAAAAATTTAAAACTGAAGAAATTTTTCCCAAAATAAAATAAAAATATAAATATTCTTCGTTTTTCCCCAAATAAAATTCCCCCAAAAAAAAATGAAGAATAAATAGTGAAAAATTTAAAACTGAAGAAATTTTTCCCAAAGTAAAATAAAAATAGAAATATTCTTCGTTTTTCCCCAAACAAAAGTCCCCAAAATGAAATGAAAAATGAATAGTGAAAAAGTTAAAAGTGTAGAAATTGTTTTCCCAAAGTAAAATAAGAAAGGGAGAAAATGAATAGTGGAAAGGTTAAAAGTGCAAATTTTTTTTTTTCTCTCTCTCCAAAATAAAATAAAAATAGAGAGAATGAATAGTGAAAAGGTTAAAAGTGTAGAAATTGTTTTTTCGGAATAAAATAAAAATAGAGAGAATGAATAGTGAAAAGGTTAAATGTGTAGAAATTGTTTTTTCGGAATAAAATAAAAATAGAGAGAATGAATAGTGAAAAGGTTAAAAGTGTAGAAATTGTTTTTTCGGAATAAAATAAAAATAGAGAAAATGAATAGTGAAAAGGTTAAAAATGTGGAAATTTTTTCCAAAAATAAAAAAGGGGGGAAGATGAAATTTTTTCCAAAATAAAATGGAAATAGAGAAATTGAATAGTGAAAGATCTAAAAGTGTGGAAATTTTTCCCAAAATAAAATAAAAAAAAGGGGGAAGATGAGGCTTTTCCGAAATAAAGTGAAAGTAAGGAAATGAATAGTAAAAAGTTAAAAGTGGAGGAATTTTTCTCAAATTAAAATAAAAAAAAGGGGGAAGATGAAAAGGGACATGTTTTAAAGTGTAATAATCCTTCCGAAAATTAAGAGAAAAAAATAGGAAAAGTGTAGAGGTGAAATAACGAGGAGTTTTTATTTTTCTTTCAAGTAAATAAAGGAATAAAATCAAGAATGAAAAATAACGTAAAGTTTTCAGAGTAGAGCAAAAAAGAGAGGTCATTAAAACATTAAGGTTTGGGAAAAGAGCGGGTAATTTAAGAACCAAGATGAGATTGAAATACAAAAACGAAAATGAAATCAAAGAATTACGAAATATGAAACGAAATTAAAAAGAAAAAGAAGAAAAATATGTGTTGAAATAAAAGTAATGAAGTAATTACCCACCGCGGCGGTTTGCTATCATAGCATATTCGCGGGTGCAAAAATATTACTTCATATAAAAAAATAAGAGAACCACCGCGAAGACATTCGCGTGTGGCAAGAAGTATAACAAAAGGAAAAAAATAAAATATAAAAAAGGGTTGTGTCGTGTCATAAAAGAAAAGAAACGGAATTACCCACTGCGGCGGTTTGCCACTGGCATATCCGCGAGTGCTAAAACATTGCCGTGCGTATAAAAAAATAAGAGAACCACCGTGAAGCTTATTCGCGTGTGGCAAGAAAAATAAATTAAAAAATAAAAGATAAAAATGGTGTGTGGCAATCTGCTGGAAACGCTAAGAGGTGTGCAATGCACCCAAAAAAAGCTGCCCAGTGGGTTGTGTGAGCAACCGTACCTGAGTAGGCCTGCGGGCCAAAACGGAACAATACGGACCACCGCGCCCAGTGCCAAGAAAATACAAGAACACGAGACAAACCCAAAAACCAGATTTTACAACACACAGAACAAAAGAAAACCCAAAAGCACGAAACAAAAAGAAAAACTGAAACGAACGAAAAAGAAAAAACTAAAAGTATGCAACAAAAATTACACTTAAGATAGGCAACAAAAAAAGAAAAACTTAAAGTATGCAACAAAAAAGGAAAACTGAAAGTATACAAGATATGCAACGAAACAGCACCCATAATACACACTCACTCTACACCCTATTAGAATTAAATAATATTATATTCTGCCATTCCTCATATTTAAAAAAAATTTATTTTTCTAATTATCAGAAGAAGTTGAAGACGAACACGAGCACTCCAAGACACACAGATATCGACACACAGATAGTTGTAAAGGGTGAGTAAAGCGCTTCCTCTCTTCCTCCTCAAGACAATAAAATCAGACAAAATTGAATATTCCCCTTAACATAAACACAATCAATAAAAAATCCAAACACCATTTACAAATATCGAAAATTATACTGTAAGCCAAAAACAACTATTAAAAATACAGCTACAAAATTGAATATTCCCCTTGACATAAACACAATCAATAAAAAATCCAAACACCATTTACAAATATCGAAAATTATACTGTAAGCCAAAAACAACTATTAAAAAAATTTTATTAAAGAACACAGAAGTTCAACCATCATTTAAAGATATTAAAATTACTTACTTATTATTTTTGCATTCGACTTACGCGTCATTCTCTTGAGACCCCTTGACATAGGTCTATTATATTTTTCTGAATAAACATTTTTCCCCTTGCTGTTGAAATGGAAGAAATCAAGGCCACCCTGCAAAAGTTTGACGAGAGCCTTAAGACCCTCTTAGATCAGGTCGTAGCAGTTAAAGAGGATATCAGGAAAGTCGGGACGAGGGTAGCCACCCTCGAGCAAGACCATGAAAGACGTAATCCCGCGGTAATCCAACCCGTTCCCTTGGTCCGTCCGCGCACCGAATATGAATTAAAAGAAACATCTACTTTGCCAGATTGCGTTAAGGAACTCCAGACTTTCGAGGGGGAGCCCGGGAAATTTGTGTCCTGGATTAACAGGGCGCAAGCCGTTGTCAATGATTATGAAATCATTATAGGCAAGCCCTTGTATAGGACCATAATTCTTTATATTAGGCAGAAAATAAGAGGTGACGCCGATTTGGCGCTTTCTTCTTATAATGTGGAGGACGATGATTGGTCGGAAATTAAGCGGGTCCTCTCGCTTCACTACGCCGACAAGCGAGACGTCCGAACCCTTGAGTATCAATTAAGCCAGTTGACACAGGCAGGTAGAACCCTAGATCAATTCTACAATGACGTCAATAATCACTTTTCCTTGATCCTAAACAAATTAAAACAATCAGAGCATGCGCCTAACGTGGCCAGTGCCCTGATTGAGATGTATAGGGACAAAGCGCTGGATGTTTTTGTAAGAGGACTCAACGGCGATGCCTCTAAATTACTGATAATTCGGGGTCCGAAGAACTTGCCTGAGGCATATTCCTTTTGCCTGGAGCTACAAAATGTATCGGTCAGGGGTAATGCACGAATGGAACATACAAATAAGTTCACCCCATTTTTCCAACCCCGCTACCCAACAAACGCATCACGCTATGCGCCTCCGATGGCCCCACGGTTTCCGCCTTCATTCCAACCACCAGTAAGGGCACCGGTGGGTGCAACCCTCAATGATGGTTCATCCGGCAATTCACGGGGCTTTAATAGATTCCAGGGACCACGACCAGCCATTAAAATGGAATCAAATCGGTCCGGTCAGTCGTATCAATCCGGCTTTGGCATGCGCCGTGGAAACGACTCCGTGTATGGGTCCGCACCCGGCCCGAATCCCTTCAAGAAGGCACAAAGATTGTACCACATGGCGGCAGTTCCGTCCAGCGTGGTGACAATGCCCGAAACCGACACGCAAAATTCCGCTTGTCAAGCTACTTACGTAGACGAAGCGGTGAGCGCCCACGACTCGAGCCTTGAGTATGATGCCCCATACCATAAGGCCGACAACGAGAATGTTAACGACGAGGCAAATTTTATGCCGGACGCCTATCCAGCGTGCCATACATAGAATACGTCGCGCGAAATGGCAGCAAGTTGAAGTTTCTTATCGACACCGGCGCGAATAAGAACTTTGTTAGCCAAAAACACTCCGCCGGCTCCATCCCCTTATCCACTCCCTTTTATGTTGAATCTGCTGCCGGTAATGTTAAAATCACACATTGCCTGATAGGACGATTCTTTGAGCCCATTGGCAATGACGCGATTACCACCTTCTACGTTCTGCCTGGTCTGAATTCCTTCGACGGTATCATCGGTGACGATACTCTCAGGGAAGCAAAAGCCTTAATTGATCGAAAAAACGATCTTCTGCTAATATCCCCTGGTACCCAGATACCCCTTCTGGCGAGATATTCCTCCAATGTCCATGCCCTGATTGATGGCGATCATGACGACGAAACCAAACAAGCGCTGGACAATCTACTTAAAGAATTTGCAACAATTTTTGAACCACTTTCGTCAGGGGAATCGGTAAATACAACCGTTAAGGCCGAAATACGTACTAACACTCAAGACCCCATTTTCACTCGCAGTTACCCATACCCCGCGAACATGAGGGGGGAGGTTGAAAAGCAAATACAAGAACTCTTAGACGGGGGAATAATAAGGCCATCTGCCAACCCGTATAACTCTCCGATCTGGATTGTCCCAAAGAAACCTAAACCAAATGGTGAGAAGCAGTATCGCATGGTTATCGACTTCAAGCGCCTAAATGCGGTTACGATATCCGATACTTACCCGATACCGGATATAAATTCTACTCTGGCCAGCCTTGGGAAAGCCAAGTATTTCACGACGATTGATCTGACGTCTGGCTTCCACCAAATTCACATGAACGAAAAAGACATCCCTAAAACGGCCTTCTCCACCCTCAATGGGAAATACGAATTCCTTCGTCTACCATTTGGCCTAAAAAATGCCCCGGCAATCTTCCAGCGGATGATTGACGATGTTTTGAGAGAACATATCGGAAAAATCTGCTATGTCTACATCGACGATATTATTGTTTTCGGCGAAGACTATCAGAGTCATTGGAACAATTTGCGTGCGGTTTTCCAAAATCTTCGGAAGGCCAAACTGCATGTAAACTTGGAAAAAACACGTTTCCTCTCCACACAAGTTGAGTTCTTAGGTTATATTGTTACGCAGGACGGTATTAAGGCAAACGACCAGAAGGTGAAAGCAATAATCGATATGAAGCCCCCTACTAACGTGAAGGAGCTGAAAAGTTTTCTTGGAATGGCCTCATATTACAGGAAATTCGTTCAGGACTATGCGACAATCGCGAAACCATTGACGAATTTGACAAGAGGAGAGTACGCTAGAATTAAAGCATCGCAATCTAGGAAGGTTCCGATCGAACTGGATGGCGTAGCTTTACAGGCCTTTAATGACCTGAAGGCGATTCTTGCCTCCTCTGAAGTCCTGGCTTTCCCCGATTTTAGTAAACCATTCCATTTGACCACTGACGCGTCGGACTATGCCATAGGTGCTGTTCTGTCCCAAGACGAGCAGGGCAAGGACCGACCAATAGCTTACATTTCTCGTGCATTGAACGAAACCGAGGAAAACTACGCTACCATAGAGAAAGAAATGCTGGCGATAGTATGGGCATTAGATAATCTCAGATCTTATCTTTATGGCGCAGGGTCAATCAAGGTATACACCGATCACCAACCACTTACGTACGCGTTGAGCAATCGCAACTTCAATGCGAAACTCAAGCGATGGAAGTCGCGAATTGAAGAATATGGCGCCGCAATTTCTTATACGCCCGGTAAATCCAACGTCGTCGCTGACGCCCTTTCGCGTATCACAACGCAAGTTAACTACCTCGGGTCAACAACGTGCACTGCCTCTGAAACTGACTCCTTGGCTACCGTTCACAGTGCGCTTGAGGATGCTTCTCAATTGATACCTCATGTAGAAGCACCAATCAATGCGTTCAGGAATCAGCTGGTTTTTGATGAAAACCAGCTTGAGTACTCATGTGAACACCCACATGTTGGTTATGTCCGTCATTTAATACCACTTAACGACGGGACCATGTCCGGTTTAGTGAACATTCTCGAGAAACATTTAAAACCCTCCATAATTAATGGAGTAAAGATTTCCGAAACTTACCTCCCATCCTTCCAATCTACATGCTTTGAGAATTTTAAGCTATATAAAATTCGAATAACGCAAAGATTGGTAAAGGATTTGTCCGATCCGGAGCAAATCTCCGAGATAATAGAAAGGGAACATCGCAGGGCCCACAGAGGTCCAAAGGAAGTCACTATTCAAATTTTGGAGAAATTCTATTTTCCCAGAATGACAAGTACGGTTCGTGCCCAGTTGTCATCGTGCGACTGCTGCAAACGATTCAAATACGAGCGTCATCCCAATAAACCAGAGTTGCAACCGACACCCATCCCAAACTACCCGTGCGAAATACTGCATATCGACGTATTCACACTAGAAAAAAAGGTTTATCTAAGCTGTATCGACAAATTCACGAAATTCGCCAAACTTTTTCCCCTACAATCCAAGGCATCAATTCACCTCCGCGAAACACTGTTAGAGGCCCTTCACTACTTTACGGTGCCTAGAATGATAGTGTCAGACAACGAGAGGGGTCTCCTTTGTCCGACGGTATTAAACTATCTCCGCACATTGGAGATTGAATTGTACTATAGCCCTACTCAGAGGAGTGAAGTCAACGGTCAAGTGGAAAGATTTCATTCCACCTTTTTGGAAATCTACCGGTGCTTAAAATTCGAACATCCCAAATTCACAAGTGCACAGTTAGCGCTGATCGCTGTAGACAGATACAACAACTCTGTCCATTCAGTGACCAACAAAAAGCCCGTTGACCTATTCTTAAACCGCGCATCGCGCATTAACTATCAGGGTTTATCTAACTTCAAGGAAAAAACACTTGAAGATGTTAGAGGCCTGATTGAACGAAACCAGGCTATGGCCAATATAGGTCACAATAAAAATAGGTCCGAACCTAAACAATATGAATCGGGGGATAAGGCTTTCGTCGCTAATAAGCAGATTAAAACTAAAGAGAAACAACGTTTCAGACCAGAGGAGGTCCAAGAGAATCGCGAAGTGACAATAAAAACTAAATCAGGGAAAATTCTACACAAAGCAGACTTGAGGAATTGAAGAGCGCTTTACGACCCTCTATTTTTTAAGAAAAAAACAAACCACAAAAAACTTTTTTATTATTTCAACACTTTCACAAAACATTAAACGTAGAATAAGATATTATAAGTATGAATAGCATATACACTAGCTTTTCTTTCATTCTTGATTATATGCCCTATAAGCCTCACAACCATCGGTCTCATGTCAGCCGCGCGCATATACAAATATGACGCACCCGTCGTACCACTGCAACAAGGAGGAGTATGGCGCATCAACGGAATATTCAAACTGGTTCACGTCATCGACATATCGAGGATGATGCAGCTAGTGGATGAAACTAGCCGGGATGCGGCAACCCTGTCGGATCAACGCATCAAAACTATAACGAGGCATTACCTGGAGCAGGCAGCGGAAGGGATGAACAGAGTAATGAGGCCAACAACACGCAGAGCTCGAGCAGTAAACTGGCTGGGTTCTGCCTGGAAATGGATAGCAGGATCACCGGATGCAGAGGACTGGAATGCGGTACTCAACTCGGAAAAGATGATCAGCGAAAACAACAACCAGCAGATTCGGATCAACGCTCGACTCTTCGACGCAAGCCACAAATCGATTCAAGAACTAAATGATGTGGTAGCGAGAGTCAATGCGATTGACGGAGACCTCCACGCAGTTACAGCAACACTGCATAAGGCAATTATCCTGGCTGGCCAGGTGGCGGAAATCACGAGGGCCTGCCAACTTGCCAAGACGGGAGTAACGAATTCGAACCTTCTGGATCACGAGGAAATTGAAGCCATACTCATGGAAGTCAACGATCTCCCGTACCAAAACGCTGTGGAAGCAGTGGAATTTTCCCGGCCAACGATACTCTCCAATGGCACGACGCTACTATACGTCCTGGCTCTCCCCAAAGTATCAAACAGGAGATACGAACTTGTACGCTTGTATCCAACAGTATCAGGCGGAAGACAAATAGTGCTCGAGCACCACAAGTTCGCACTGAACGGAGAGGAAACGTATGCAGTAGTGGGCAGCTGTTCCACCATCGGCAATATAACAGTCTGCCCAGAGGAGGATTTAATAGCCTTGGAGGAGAACTCATGCATTCCACGGCTCCTGAAGGGTGGCCATGCATCCTGCTCATACCTTCGGAGCAACGAAGAAGTCGTGCAGTTAGTTGAGGATGGGACATTATTCCTCTCCAATTATAATGGATCGCTCACAACACTCGAAAGGGACTACCAACTGGAAGGGACGTACATAGTCCAGTTCAACAATGAAGTCGTCGCAGTCCGAAACAAAAACTTCACCGCCCATTCTGCAAATCACCCTATGGCCTTACCACCGGTACTAACCAACATTACGGTAACCGGCTACAGACCTTCCCTTGGTTATGTTGATGACATCAACGCCCAAAACACACAGGCGATGTCTGGCGTCTCACGAGGCGTAACTTTTTCCTACGTCTTGGAGGCTTCTCTAACACTAGTAGTCTTCTTGACCCTGTTCATCATCTGGAGGAAGCTGACCTCCACCAAAGGAATACCAACCACGAGAGTTATCACCGAAGATCTGGAGAACACAAAGAAGACATCAACAACAGCCCATCAATAAATTAATTGATCTGCGGGACGCAGACTTTTAGAGGGGGAGGAGTTATCACCCGGCACATTCGGGCCCCTCCCTCTGCGCAGCACTATTCGCCCCCTACCATTTACTCAGCACTATTCGCCCCCTACCACTACGCCCTGAACTCGACCCGGACTCTTAAACCCGAATCCACAACATAAGCACAATTCCCAATATTCAAGTGCTGTGGGTTCAAGTACATCCGGGTATGTCACAAGAGTGCAACTAAGTCACAAGTGTGCAACTATGTACGCTGACTAAAGTGTTGCGGGAAAGCTGACTCCACATCTGCCGACACCACACACGCCGACGCCACACACGCTGACACCGCGTATAGAACTGGAGTGGGAGATCAGCCTATTCCGAACCGATGACCGGAGGGTCTCAACTCGGCGTAGCCAGTCTTCTCCGGACCGCTGAGCATCTAAGCCGAACTTGGACATCTTTAACCCAATCTAAGAATTCTACACTTAAGAACCCATTCTTAACACACTTTCGAACAATTGTTAACTTAAGAAACCAACAATAAATTGTAATCACGCACATCGAACCATGAACGGAGTATTCTTAATCAGGTGACCGACCATTGGACACCTTAACTTAAATGTAAAACAACTTAGTAAACAACATGGCTGCGACATTTACCCCTCTTATTCGAAAATAGCCGAGGAGAAATTAAAATGTAGACCTGCTGGAATAGAATGCACCGAAAATGAAGCAAAAGTTTCCATGCAAAACTTATTGAACCATACCGCTTCAAGAATATTACTGATGCAAAAGGAAGTTTGTGAAATACTTTCAGATGTTACTCAGTGTACTCTTATTTTTAGCTATGGGTTTGATGGGTCTACTGGTCACAGTTTATACAAACAAAAATTAAGCATCGCAGAGTCTCAATCTTTAGATGATTCTCTATTTGTTACATCAATTATTCCCATAAAAATGATAGATCAAAAACAAAGAGTCATTTGGTTAAATAAATCGCCTCAGTCCATACGATTTTGCCGTCCTCTAAAAATAGCATACTTAAAGGAAACAACGTCTCTTATATTAGAAGAAAAAGAAAACTTGGACAATCAGATTAAAAACCTGGATTTATACGTGCATGCTTTTCAATCGAATGCAATTTTTGTAAAATTCGATGGGCAACTAACACTTATAGACGGCAAGGTCTTAAATATATTAACAGGAACAAATTCCTGCCAGTCG
Organism: Drosophila ananassae; assembly: GCF_017639315.1. NCBI lineage: Eukaryota > Metazoa > Arthropoda > Insecta > Diptera > Drosophilidae > Drosophila > Drosophila ananassae. Next base: position 2,758,956 of record NC_057932.1, on the reverse strand, counting down.
TGTCCAATGTGTGGGGCAAAGCCCACCCAGCTTCTTACTACAAGTGATTTTTATTCCAAAATATTTGTTATGAAGCCACATACGGATCAGTATGGATTAAGTTCCCTTCATGCATGGATTCGCTTTTTTGAATTCTTGCTTAAAATATCATACAGAATTGAGCTTAGAAAGTGGCATGTTAAGGGAAATGACAAAATCGAATTGGAGGCACGAAAATATAAAGTTCAAGCAGCGTTTTGGAAAGATATGGGGCTTCATGTGGACAAGCCGAGACAAAATGGCAGTGGTAATACAAATGACGGAAATACGGCGAGGCGGGCATTCTCCAACCCAAAATTATTGTCCTCTATATTAGGAATAGATCACAATTTGATTCAGCGCCTACATGTAATTTTGATAGCCATAAATTGTCATTACCCTATAAATTCAGAAAAGTTCAAATTATTCTGTTTTGAAACTTTTACTATATATAGGAGCAATTATTTTTGGTACCCCATGTCGCCAACAGTACACAAAATTTTAGTACATGGATACATTATCATTGAAAAATCAATTGTTCCTGTTGGCTCCTTAGCAGAAAGTGCATCAGAAGCAAGACACAAGCTTTTCAAGGCTGACCTGCAAAATCATGCCAGAAAATGTAGCCGGATTGACCATATGTCAGATGTCTTTCACAGAGCTATGGATTCGTGTGATCCTTTACTGTCTAGTTCTTGGTTCACAAAAACCAACAGGATGCCTCTGCCAGCAGAGGTTGTCGATCTTTTGGATTCGCCAATCATATCCCCAGGTGTTGGCCACAAAAACGGAAGTATATCCCAAAACTCGTGCGCAGAAGACACAGATGAAGAAAATGGCAACGATGATGTAAGTGACACTTTTGAAATCGAATTAGAGGAAGAGGTACCAGACGATATTGAAAACTAAAACACAAGGAAAAGAGTAAGTTAAAATTTTAAAGTTATTAAAAAAATGTTATCCAATTTTTTTTCAGTGTTCGTAAAATTTAACAATAGATTCTAAATACGTAACAGATTTTAATTTTATTTTTCTATAATGTAATACCAAATGTGATTCAAATTATAATTTGTAATAATTTCTTATATAAAAGTGCATTTTTAACCACTGAGCGGTACGCAAATTAAAAAAAAACAAAAACCAAAATTTTGTTTTAGTTAAAATAATACAACAAAAAAAGTTTTAAGTCAATATCTTATAAACTAGAGTTTATGCACCCAGTGCAGGCATTTTTGCCCACAGTGCAACGTAAGAAAAAAGGATCAACAAAATCACCTCCCATCTTTATTCCTTAACTGCATGGATTATTCCTGTTACTATAACATCGGCCCTTAACCTAAAATATTTTCCAATTAAAAAACTTTTCTAAAACTACGAAGTGGTAGAGCACTGGGCTAGCGGCCCGATGGACCCGTGTTCAAATTCGTCTGGGTCCTTACCTACCATATTTTATATACAAATTTATGCCTATTTTTTTCTTTATTATTCATTACTATCATCATATACATTACTAATCAATCTTTAATACAAAATCACATCCATATTGTTATATTTATCGTTTATGTTAGTCCGTAGAGCGTTATGCGGCCACTATTGGTTAATGAAACGGCTGATGGTCCTTCTGGCAGGAGCAGCACTCTGAGACTAGGTGGGATCCTGCTGGTGAGGCTATTTTAAGTACCGCGGTTTTGGGCACTGAGTAAAGAACCTCTTACGGTTGTAGTCCGCGTCTGACTCAGATGGCTTGGTATTGAGTTTCTGCTGAATTCGCTGGTTTTTTTCGCCCCGGTAAGTCGGTCAGCCTTACCGCTGATACTGGTTATTTCGGTTTCTAACCCGATTCTAGTGATTTCTGGCGCCGTCTATTGGAGACGGGTTATTAGGTCTTGGCACTAGGTGCCAACAATATAATTCAGAATTATTTGTGTTTTTTTTGATTCAACAAAAAACGCAATCTAATTTAATTGTTGCAAAAAATTCTCATCATGATACGATTCGAACTTGCGAAAATATTTTATTAAACCAGCATCTTAATACTCTTGGCCTCTATTTTTGACCTTAGTTTGTCGGTAATTATCTTCTGCTCATTCGTCAAAAGCTTAAACCGTCAGAAATTTGAAAATTAAAACATTTTTACGTCATGTGTGACACATCTGTGAATTTGCATACATAAAGCTTTCTTTACACACACAAATTAAAAGTTATAAAAAAAAGCATGAAAGCATCGGATACATTTGGGTAAGGCCTTCTTCACTGTTTTTCTCCACCCAATTGGTGACACCCTGGTGGTGAACTCGCTGATAAAGCTAGTACACATAAGCGAATACCCGCTGCAGTACTGGGAACGAATAAGAGTACTTCGAACCAGATGTAACTTTAACGAAGGTTGGAGGAGCAGAACCTTTGAATGCAGCTCCAGAACCTTTCCGATGGGAGCGCTGCTGATCATGAGACCACAGACTATCATTAATCAACTCTTTGCGAAGAGCCCCACGCAACAGGATGTTGGCGGGACAAGAACGTAGGAACATACGGCCACTCCAGAGTCCTAGTCAACTTCAACTTTGAGTCTTCGATTGAGCAGTGTTCGATTTAACAAAATGTACAGAATAGACGCTCTAAATGCTCATCCAGCTAGCTTGGGCTCTTGGAAACGCCCTTGCGCCCTGTGGCCATGAACGCCTTCTCTCCAGATATAAACCGCCCCCACACACCCCACAAGCCGTGTTTCCTGCAACAACGGTAGGCCAGCTGTGAGCTGAAATACTGACTCCGATAAGCAAATCTATACGTTGTAACCGGAAAATCTTTGGATCATTTAAAGTGAGTTTAGCCGGAATATTCCAACTGGAGGCATCCAAGCTGAAACTATTCTGGAGGTCCATGATGTTGGCGGCGATGACAGTGTTGACAAGGAACGAATATTCCGACATCGACAAAGAATCCATCTGTCGCAAAGCCAGTGTCGCCAATTCTGGATGCTGCTATGTAAGATTTGCATCTATGAGGCGACAGCTGACTAGCCAGTCGGGACGTAACGTGCACCTTCGATCCTGAATCGAATAGAGCCCGGCCAGGAACAAAGACCCCAGCACGACTCCAAACGAGAATGTTAGCTGAAGCCAGCAAAGCTATGTATATCACCTCGACCACCTTGGGCAACTAGTGCATTATCAGTGGATGGTGAAGCGCTATATTTTTCGGTGCACTCGGCTGACGGAACAACCGAAGGCTGGTTGCTGGAAGTCTGCAATTCCAAAAAATGCAGCAGTCTGCATTATCAGTGGATGGTGAAGCGCTATATGGTTCGGTGCACTCGGCTGACGGAACAACCGAAGGCTGGTTGCTGGAAGTCTGCAATTCCAAAAAATGCAGCAGGCTGTGATGCCTCATCCCACAACTACGGCAATTAGCAGCAAGGCACTCATGCAGGTAATGGCCAGTTTGGAGACATTTCCGACAGAGACCGAGTCGTCTAGCCCCCAAGTAGAGATGAGGTCCGAGTTCCAGGCATTTCAACCTTGCTCCCACTTGGCCTGAGGAGCTGGGTCTAACTTTTGAAAGAGCACCATAAATTTTCTGGGAGATTACCAAGGAAGGAATTTCTTTTAAGGCTGAATTCAGAAGACAAAAACGGCACCTCTTCAGCTTTCCCACCGTACTTATGTAAGGATAACAGTCCACGATTGTTTAGAACACCGAGTGAAACTCTGCCCTCTCCGAATATCCTCCGCTGAAAAAGGAAGAGAAGGCAAGGTTTGAAAACTCCAACCGAGCACTGCGTGCACCTGAATACTGGAAACTCCGCTGGCAAAGGTGGAATAAGCAGCAATTTGAGCAGAGCGCAGTGACAACTTGTGCTCGATTTCGGCATGCATCGTCGCTACAAGCTCAGACACGGTACATCGCAAGCCGCTGCTGATCTCCGAAACACTCAATTCTTCAAGCTCCCCGTGGATGGCCGTAAAATTTTCGTACATGATGACCAACTGGCTATAACGGACGTAAACGCACTCCTGCTACTGCATAATACTGTACCATTATAACTGTATAATTCCGGCGTCAAAATTTACTGCTTATATTTATGTGATTATATTGAATTGTAATTGCGCACGGCGAACACGATTTACACTGTATATTCCCCACTGTGGAATATATGTATATATGAATACCATTGAACTGCGAATTTTATATAGCGGACCGGAAACAATTGACGGTCGAATTTTATGTTTTTTTATTTTTTTATATTTATAAAGAAAACAATTTATAAATACAAAAAAACTTATGTTTAAACACTGCCAAAACTAGACCAAATGTATTCGAACGAGTTGTATATTATTTTTGTGAAATTATTAAACACTTGAGACACTCCGCATGCACGCCATTTGGAGAATTGCAAAGAAGGCTTAAATAGGCCTTTCATCGGACCCAGAAAGTCTGCTGCAGAAAAGAAACACAATTGCCAGCTGTCCATTCGGTTGAAATTGATATTTGTGACATCAGGCTCGATAAAGCAGACTGACGGACCACCAGTTAAAGTATGGGCTGGCGTTAAGACATCATGGTCTGCAGGATCTTCTAAAAGAGACAATAAAGGCCGTGAGTTTTTGACAGCACCAATGTGCACAGCAGAGTTCGCAGCTCCTCAAATCTAAGGAGAGTGTAAAAATGAGTGTAAGAATGAGTGTAAGATTCTCTCTGGGGCCTCCGAGGGCCTGTAGCAAGAAATTTTTGCGTCCATTTTCGTTGTATGAAATGAGCAGCCTATATGTCGTATATGTACGCCTATATGTACCCTGCTGGCGTCACAAAATCCAACAAAGCGAAGAAATCCTCTTTTTGTGATGTGCTTATGGCGAATAATCTTCAGCCTGCTCAGCCGACAACTATGCAGCCGCTTATATCTTTGGCCACCCCAAGGGCCGGACCTGAGAAAAATTCGGCTTCCGAATATCTCAGGATTAATGAGCAATTGTCCGATATGTCCTTTGTGGCATCGCTTCAAGTGATCCCAGACCCAATAATTCAAACCCCTGTAACAGTCACCAAACAGGGCAATCAACCGCCCGGTTGATGCCGCTGTACTAGTTGCGGCGGCACCAAAATCCTTGCCGGTGATCCCACCATCGAAACACATTTTTGTTTCCCGGCTTGCCCCTGATACTTCTGAGATTGATATCTCGGCTTACATCAAAGCCAAAACAAAAGTCGACATAAAGGTGGTGGACATTACAAAATTTAAATATTCATACACCAGGCTTCAAAATACGTGTGCGCTTGCAGATGTTCAAGACGATTTGTTCCGCCAGCTTTTGGCCAGAGAATATTTTCGTCCAAGAACATCAGCCAAGTTCGGTGAAAAAAAAAAATAACCAAACCTGTGGGTGTAAAACTCCCACATGTTACAGCCACTGACTAACCTTCCACTTCATCTTCCTCTGTTTTAAAAAACTAATGTCTTCTCTAACACTTACCTATCAGAATACAAGAGGGTTACGTAGTAAACTTCCCAAACTGTATTCAGATAGTTCTTTCTTTGCATCTCACATTATTGTATTTACAGAAACTTGGTTAAAGCCGGAAATCTTAAGCTCCGAAGTTTTTCCTAGTAGGTACACCACTTTTAGATGTGATGGAACTCTGCGAAGTGGAGGAGGAGTGTTAATCTCTGTAGACTCCAAACTCGCTTCTGAAGAGGTAAAATCACAAGAGTTTGGTGACATTGAATTCCTTTGCATCAAAATCACTTTGTCCGATCAATCTTTGTATGTTACCTGTTCGTACATACCACCTTCGTCCGAACCGCCAACATACTGGCAACATTTGGCCGCTATTCGTTTGGTTTTCGATCGTCTGTCTGATGGTGACCAGCTGATAGCTCTGGGTGACTTTAATATCCTAGAACTTATATGGTCAAATGTTGAAAACTCACCGTCTTTACAGCTTAACTCCCACCACGACTTCCCTGCGGGCATGTTTGACATGTCACTTGTGCAAATTAACCACGTTAGAAATTCTTTAGGTCGGCTGCTGGACTTATGTTTCGTTTCTGATCCTGATGGAATTACTCTTTCCAGAACTTTGCCCCTTTCTGACCCTGAGGATCCATATCATCCCACTCTTGAGCTTTCAATTGAAAACAACTCCTTACTTGACCTTAAGTCTACACTTAAATCTCATAAAGTTCGTTTCTTTCGTAAGGCTGACTTTTGTAATGTGTGGGTGTGGTTCGAACTCCCTACGTTGTTAGCCAACTTCTAACATGGGGGTGTACGGGCTGTAGTTGAACAGAACCAAATTGCAAGATCTACTGCAAGATCCAGAGGATATACCTTGGGGACGTATGGATGGGACTGAAGGGCGTGCACTTCTCGTGATCTCAGACTAAGCTCGACGGATGGGGGTGGTTCTTTTCACGTATCCATACTACACATCATCAAAATAAATTTAAGTGCACTAACTAGATGCAAATTAATAAAAAAAACCCGGATGATTGTCCTACTGACTAAAATCCAAAAGAAAACTAAGGAAACAAATCACCTAAAAGGCAAACAGGCTCAGAAGAAAGAGAGAGAGAGAATGACTTTGATCAGTTGTAGGGTATTAGATGTTCATTATACCCTATTCTTAACCCACCTGACCTTGGCGAGATCTACGACGTTTGATTCGCCCCATATCACAATCCTATGTGATACCTATTGTGGTTCCAGCATGGCTATTTGAAGTTTCGGTGGCGGATCTCTAATGGCCTTAAGCCTTCATGGAGTTCCTAATACTCAAATATAAATTGGAGCGAACTTGATTCATTTTTCCCTATCGGGTATTTCTATTTCATTATAAGATTTCTCCTTAACAGCTACTTTATATAATTTTATTAGAATTTATATTAATATATATATATGTCAAGTCCTGACCGTTGTTGTTGTTATTGTTGTTGCTGTTCTCCATTGTGGCGCATCGAGTTTCAGCCCTGCACACTGTTCCAGTTCTGGTACGCAACTGCCGGCGTCCAACTGTCTACCAACTGTGCATACTACCAAACCTCGATCGGCGACAGCGACACAACGCTGTCGCCTCGCTACAACGGTACTTTGTAAAGCGACAAAATCCCAGCAACGGTTGCCTGGCAACCACACACTCACAGCGCAAGAGGCTGATACAATACTATCACTCTGGTGAAATACCCGAAATGTGTATTCGCACACACACACACACACACATATATCCGCAGCCACGCAGTCTCAATGCGCCGACACGGCCATCCTGACTCTAACACGACCTCGTGTAGAAAATAGCAGCATTCGAATTTCCTTACTTTATTAGACTGAACATTAAATAGTTTCATCCAATTTTCTTATCTTAACTTATAACAAATTATCGTATTGACTGTTTCACAAAACAGTATTCAGTTCCATAACTATAATTTTTTTTATCAATTCAATTCAACTTTTTCTTTCTTTCTCTTCATTTCTTTGTTTTACTTCTTCTTTTATATAATCCATTCTTCTTCATTATTCACTCCTATAGTCGCATAATCAAATACCCCACACGCCATGATCAAAACAAACAATATGTTTTGCACTTGTGCTTGCATTATATTTTATGGACTCAGTACTCTGCCATTTTCATTGGCCAGCAGTACAACTTTTTCACCCTTATTGGTGTACTTCATTTTCTTCTACAATACTCTCAGTATTTTCATCTTCACTCTTTTCTTCAATACTCTCAATATTTTCATTTTCACTCTTTTCTTCAATACTCTCAATATTTTCATTTTCACTCTCTTCTGTAGCGGTTACGTTTCTTTCATCTAAATTATTATAATCATCGTACACATTTAGCTCTTCGGGAACTTGCCCCTCTGGTAATTTTCTTAAATCCTCATGTGCATATTTATAATTTCTTTTACTAGTTAAAGACTTTAAAATGTACCTGTCACCTTCTAGAACTTTTACTATTTCAAAAGGTCCCCTAAATTTTGGACTTAGCTTGGTCTGGTGTCTTTCTTCGCTCTTAAGTAATACGAAATCTCCAATTTTGTGCCTTTTTATTTTTGCCTTATTTCTATCAAATCGTTCTTTATCATAAGCTGCACTGGCTAATACATTCTTTGCAGCTTGCGCTCTTACGTTTGGCAAGTCAATAACATTTTCTACATCACTAGGTGGAAGTAATCCCAATGGGCGTGCTACCTTTCCCAATAACATTTCTAAAGGACTTGCTTTCGTAGTGCGATTGGTTGTACAATTGATTGCCAACTGTACCTCTCCCAACGCATCCTGCCAAGATTGTGTTCCCGTTTCAACCGCCGTTAACATATTCTTCAACGTGCTCATAGTTCGCTCCACTTGGCCATTAGCTCGACTTGCACCAGTGGCTATCAAATGCAATTTTATTTTTTGATCTGAACAAAATTGACTGAACTTTGCGCCTGTAAAACACCTTCCCTGGTCAGCTATTATTCGGTTTGGTACTCCAAACAATGAAACGGCAGATTGAACGGCCCTTATACAACTCTCACTGTCTAATTTAAGACTATGACTAAGATAGACATATTTGGTAAACGCGTCTATCTGAACAATAACGTACTCCTTCTGATCACTCTTGCCACTTAATTTTCCTGTGATATCGATGTGGATAGTGTGCCAAGGAATAGTGACTTTTGGTATTGGATGTAATTCCGCCTGTATTTTTCCTGAAGTGGATTTTGACATTTTGCAAGTGATGCAGTTGTCGACAAATTTTTTTACGTATTTTGACATATTGTCAAACCAGTAGAAATCGTAAGTTTTATCTAATGTCTTTTCGAAACCTAGATGCATTATGGACTCATGCACTTGATTTATGACAGACCATCTGAAAGCTCGTGGCACCACTGGTAAGCAACGTGTTCTCCCATTTCTTTGTATCTTTCGATGAAGAACTTCTGCCCTTAATTCATAGGTTTTCGCAATATCTTCAGGAAGAGAAGAGTTTTTAAAATGTTTAACAATTTCGACTATGTCCACATCTCTACGTTGTTCAGCAATAAGCCAGTTGCTTGAAATTTCAGCTAAATTTACTCTTTTCTCTTCGACTATTTTTGCGGTTGTAGTAGACTTTTTTGAAAGGGGATTTCTCGATAAAAAGTCAACGTGTGCCATCCTTTTCCCTTCTCTATACTGAATATCGAATGTGAATTGCTGCAAATAACCCCACCAACGCTGTGCTCTGGGGGTTAAATCTCGTTTATTTCTCGCCGCCTTAAGCGAGTTGCAGTCAGTATAAACTAAAAAGTTCCTGCCCAGCAAATAATGTCGAAAATGCTTAATGGCGTTCACGACAGCTAAGGTTTCCAACTCGTACGAGTGATATCTTGATTCTGCCGGTGAAGTAGTTTTGCTAAAGTATTCTATTACCTGGGGTTTGTTATTAATTTTGTGTAATAAAATTGCACCGTACCCACTGCAACTGGCGTCTGTGTGCAATTCGATTGGATAAGAAGGGTCAAAAATAACAAGGACTGGTTTGTCGGTAAGAGTGGCAATAACCTTTTTCCGTATCTGTTCATGCTCTGTTTTCCAAATAAATTTGTTTTTATCTGCAGTTAAGAAATATAACGGTTTCATTAATTGTGAAAATCCCTTAATAAACTGTCGGAAATAGGATGCTAGCCCAATGAATTGTCTAAGTGAAGTGACTGACTGTGGAGGCGGAAGAGCAGTCAACGCTACAACTTTCTGTGGGTTTGGACGAATCTCACCCGCACTTATATTGTAACCCAAATATTGAACCGATGTTTTCAAGAATGAGCACTTTGTAAGATTGAATGAAAATCCAGCCTTTGTCAAAACATCTAGAACGATCTGTAATCTTTCTAGGGCCTCGCATTTTGTTGAGGCGGCTATCATGATATCATCCATATAGACGATGACAAAGGAATTTGCTAGATCCCCTAGCGCCTGTATTACTAATCGTTGAAAAACAGAAGGTGCGTTTTTGAGTCCAAATGGCATGGACAGGAACTCGTATTGACCATCCGGAGTCACAAACGCCGTGTACTCGATAGAATCTGAATGTAAAGGAATTTGGTAATATCCGCTGGCCATGTCTAGACATGTAAAGTAATTAACTCCCCCAAGCCTATTGATTTGATCTTGTATAAGTGGTAAAGGGTATTTATCAGCGACCGTATTTGAATTCAGCTCTCTAAAGTCAACACAAAGTCTGTCCGTACCATTTTTTTTCTTCACTAACAATATAGGGCTTGCATAAGGTGAGCAGCTTGGCCTAATTATATTGCATTTTAGCAGTTCATTAATTTTGTCCCTAACCAAATCTCGCTCGCATGGACTTAAACGATATGGCCTTCTCTGTACGGTTTTTGTTGGATCAATCAACCTAATTTTCATTTCGCCAATTCTGACTTTAGTACTTGGGATCCCAGTTATAAATGAATTTGAGTACTTTGCCAACAGTGAATGTAGTTTTATTTTATCTTGTCCCTCAAGCTCAGTATCAATATCGGCTGGCTCATTGCCGGTACACAAATTAACTACTTTGGTCTTTGAGATCCTAAATTGGTTTGATGAAATGACAATATCAAGACCCTGATTTAATATCTCACGGCCAATTACAATGTCGTTCTGCATATCATCATCGCCTATAACGTGAAACAAAATTTCAATACAGTAATCGTCAATTTTTACATTGCTTAATATTTGTACAGTACTACATATTCCATTGCTGCCGATACCTTTTAACATAACAATATTATTGAATCTTTTACCAGAAAATTTGGTACTTAGCTTTTCTTTTATCAACGAGCATTCCGATCCCGAATCGAAGGTGATTTCGAAAATTTGGCCTCTATGGTTCAGACATCCCTTTGGTACTGCAATACTGCACTGTTCCACTCGCTTCTCCCGATTGAATGCCTTGTTCCTATCGACTTCCTTCTTTGTACATTGGGTGGATATGTGACCCAATTCTCCGCACTTGTAGCAAGTTAAATTTGATTTTCCACGGTGATGAACATCATGCCTGCCATGTTGGATTTTATCAGTCGCGAATTGATTCTGTTGTTTCCTGAATCTGCATTCAGCCATTTTATGGCCCACTTTTCCGCAGAAATGGCACTCCATCGGTGATTGTTTTTGCCGTTTAGAATAAGTTTCAGCCTGATGCTCCATAGCGCCGCTTTTCCTTTTAATAAAAGTGAATGCTTTTAATTCGGACTGTAGATCGACTCTGGTTCGAACATTTGATGTGAAACTTAAACGCTGCAATCGGTGATCGAAGCTTGCCAGCAGCGCAAGGGTCACAGACACAGCAATCTCTTCGTTATCCATTTGACGCCATTTTGTTGTAAGTTCGGTAACCATGCGACTTGCATGAACAGCCAGACTCTCGCCATCAGTCGGTCGATTTGATAGCATATTAAGAAACATAGCGGCTGGTGTTTCTATAGTATCGAAGCGTTGTATAAACAATTCTTTAAACTCAGGCCAAGTAATTTCAGCATAGCACACTTGCGAAAGCCATTGCGAAGCACTTCCTTCTAAAGCCGAACTCAAGGCCATAACCAATGCACTGCTTCTCAACGTGTTTTCTTGTAAAATCACTTCCACCGTTGTGCACCACGATGATGCGTTGGCGCCTGATTTGTCTGGGTTGAATTTGGGTAGTTGCACAGTTTTGTTCTGCCCTGCATCAGGTACAGTTGTTTTTATGGCTTTCACTAGTTCAATTAAATTTTTATTTTGTAGCTCCATCAGGGCACGCCATGGTCCATCTAGTGCTGAAGGCTGGTGGCCAGATCCCACTTCTGATGTCAAGTCCTGACCGTTGTTGTTGTTATTGTTGTTGCTGTTCTCCATTGTGGCGCATCGAGTTTCAGCCCTGCACACTGTTCCAGTTCTGGTACGCAACTGCCGGCGTCCAACTGTCTACCAACTGTGCATACTACCAAACCTCGATCGGCGACAGCGACACAACGCTGTCGCCTCGCTACAACGGTACTTTGTAAAGCGACAAAATCCCAGCAACGGTTGCCTGGCAACCACACACTCACAGCGCAAGAGGCTGATACAATACTATCACTCTGGTGAAATACCCGAAATGTGTATTCGCACACACACACACACACACATATATCCGCAGCCACGCAGTCTCAATGCGCCGACATATATATTTATATTTAGATATAAAGAAGAGATTTAAAAATATCGGGTTAAATTCAATAAATCAGTTTAACTACGTTTGAAATTAATGTAGTAATTAAATTAGGAATTAGAAAATTTGCTATTTCATTAACTAAAATTATTTATTTAATTATTAATCCAAAATTATTCAATTCATGCCTTGCTAAAATTTACTGTTTGCGTCGCAAATCTATTAACATTTAATTTAGTGATATTCACTCACCGATGTTCGCCGCCGTTGAGCTCAAGGACAGGAATAGCTCGAGATGTTTATAATTATTAATTTAAATAGAACAATAAATTAGCCTGGCCATGCTCGAATATTATCGCAAAGTTATCATTATTTAATTCAATCTAAATTCTTTCCTTATATTTTCATATCACTTATATATATATATATAAATCTATATATTTATAATAAAATAACAAAGGATATTAAGATATTAATTATTGAAAAAAAAAAACTGAAGGGTGTGCAAAATTCGAATTAATGTACAATATTCTTTCTTCCGCAGAATAATTTCATAATTAACAAAAGGGATTTGAAAGCTTTGAATTCAGCAGGCCAATATTCACATTATTAAACTGCTTATAGTTACAAATTTATAAATAATTCGCTGGAGTTTTCTCTTCGTGTAGCAAAAAGGGAGGCTTGTCGTCAAATCCAAAAATATATTAAAAGATTACGATCCCGCGTCGAATCTCTGCACTAGTTAATTCCAATATTTCATCCATTTCGGCTTCCAGATAACCGCATGCTGGTTGCATAACCTGGTACTAGCCGGTTGCACAATAGGGTGCTAGCCGATTACATAATCTGATTACAGCCGATTACATAAGTAATTTCATAAAAAAACTGCACTGCACTGAATTTATAACATACCTGGCATAAAATTACTGAACATAATTAAATGAATCCCACTAATTCGTCTGGGATTTACTGCAGTTTGCAAATTTTTATAGCACTTTTAAAATATTTTTTTAATATTGGCTTCAGATAGCAGCCGTATTGCTTTCAGACTCGTCAATTAATGTAGAAGCTCTCCAATGCAAATCTAGCCCTAACTATGCTAAAGAAAAAGCTTTTACATAACGGCACTCGATATGTAAAATCATAGATAATAATCGCGTGATGTTTGTTCGCTTATACAAAGTAACCGCTGATCAATGATATTCGATGATAAGCTTGAAAGCTTTTCTCTTTCTATCTTATGACCGCTCTTCGTATGCGTGCCTTATTGGAAATCCACACACTACACCTTATGAAATTAAATAAGTTAATTTTGGAATTTGATTGGTCTGATTTACTGGCATGCGATGATATAAACGCTTGTGTGCCGTGGAAATATCCGTCCGCTTCAACGAATCCGCCTTGGTATACAAGGCATCTTATCAACTTAAAGAATAGTATGAGTAGACTTTTGAATAAACATAGATTATCTGGCTGTACAGTTAGTTATTCTAGATACTTAGTAGCTCGGTCCAATTTCACCGTGCATAACGCAGAAAGTTATAGGAGTTATATTCGCCGCTGCAGGATTCAGTTTATTCAGGATCCGAAGCAGTTTTATAACTTTGTAAACACTAAGCGTAAATATGTATCTTTTCCCCTTCTGCTTACGTTAGAGAACTCTTATGCGAACACTGATCAGGCAATGGCCGATCTCTTTGCACAGTTTTTTTAAACTACGTATTCACCTAGTAGCAGCTCAGCTCAGCCTTTCACTTATGATATCCAATCAGCCAATCTTATATTTCGCCCGCTCGTCAAACTTTTTAATCTATCGCTGGAAACTTGGATCTTTCCCCTTATGTGGAAGGAATCCTTCATTATTCCGCTGCATAAAAAAGGGAAAAAATCCGACGCCGCAAATTATAGAGGCATCTCTAAATTGTCAGCAATTCCTAAGCTTTTTGAAAAACTTATCACTCCACATTAGCAACACCAATGTAGTTCAATAACATCTCCGTGCCAGCATGGCTTCATGAAGCTCCGCTCCACCACTACCAACTTATTGAAGCTAACATCTTTTATTACGGATGGTTTCCGGAATGGCTTACAAACAGACGTCATTTACACTGACCTCAGTAAAGCATTTGATTCTGTTAACCATTCGCTTCTTATAAGTAAACACAGTCTTTTGGGATTCCCAACTGATCCTCTTATCTGGATTTCTAGCTACTTATCTGGGAGAACCCAACGTGTTTTCTTTAAAGATGTTACCTCGCGTTTAGTCCGCGCCACATCTGGGGTGCCCCAAGGAAGCCATCTTGGACCTCTACTTTTTATACTGTTTATTAACGACTTGCCCCTTGCCTTAACTAATTCACTTGAACTTATGTACGCGGATGATGTTAAGCTATGCCTTCAGTATAAATTCTCTAGCGCCCAGTTTAGACTTCAATCCGACTTGGATAATCTTCAAAATTGGTGTTTAGCAAATAATCTAAAGCTTAATGGATCGAAAATTGGTGTTTAGCAAATAACCTAAAGCTTAATGGATCGAAATGTAAACTTATGTCTTTTTACCGATCTTGTCCTCACCAGGCTATGTACTTTCTCTATGGGAACGCCTTAGAACGATTAACTCAGGTTAACGATCTAGGTGTCCTATTAGATTTGAAACTTAAATTTACCGACCATGTATCTACCATGGTTAATAAAGCTATGGGTGTGCTTGGTTTTACCCGTACATAACTAAAACGTTATATACATCACTGGTCCGTCCGATTCTTGAGTATGGATCGTGTGTCTGGAGTCCTCAATATGGAGTACACCAAGATCACATTGAATCTGTACAAAAAAACTTCCTTACTTTTGCGCTTAGGGGACTTAATTGGGATGCAAATCTTTACCTCCCCTCTTATCGTAGTAGACTTTTACTAATCAACTTACCGTCATTAACAAATCGTAGAACGATGCTGGGTGTCATGTTTTTATATAATCTTATTTATGGAAATATAGACAGCCAGCATTTACTAACACGCTTAAATTTTAACATTCCTAGTAGAAGGACCAGGAACTTTCGTCCTCTACTCCTCAGCCATTGTAGTTCGACATATGCCCAACACGATCCGTTCAGGGTATTATGTTCGGACTACAATGGTCTCTACCACATCTTGTCACTTTGCCCTATTAACAATCTTAAATCGCTTATATTAACCGCCTTATCTGTGCAACACTCTTCCTCGTAATATCTTTCTCCAAATCCTCGCTTATCTATCTCGGATCTATTCCCGCGATTCGAGCCGTACGTTACGCGGCAGCGTCCCTCGGTCGGTTGGACGGGAGGTGGGCTGTACGTATGCAGTGGGAACCGCGCAAAAAGAAATGTAAACTCATGTCTTTTTACCGAGCTAGTCCTCACAACGCTATGTACTTTCTCTATGGGAACGCCTTAGAACGATTAACTCAGGTTAACGATCTAGATGTCCTATTAGATTTGAAACTTAAATTTACCGACCATATATCTACCATGGTTAATAAAGCTATGGGTGTGCTTGGTTTTATTAAAAGATGGTCAAAAGAATTTAATGATCCGTACGTAACTAAAACTTTATATACATCACTGGTCCGTCCGATTCTTGAGTATGGATCGTGTGTCTGGAGTCCTCAATATGGAGTACACCAAGAATCTGTACAAAAAAACTTCCTTACTTTTGCTCTTAGGGGACTTAATTGGGATGCAAATCTTTACCTCCCCTCTTATCGTAGTAGACTTTTACTAATCAACTTACCATCATTAACAAACCGTAGAACGATGCTGGGTGTCATGTTTTTATACAATCTTATTCATGGAAATATAGACAGCCAGCATTTACTAACACGCTTAAATTTTAACTTTCCTAGTAGAAGGACTAGAAACTTTCGTCCTCTACTCCGCAGCCATTGTAGTTCGACATATGCCCAACACGATCCGTTCAGAGTATTATGTTCGGACTACAATGGTCTCTACCACATCTTGTCACCTTGCTCTACTAACAATCTTAAATCGCTTTTATTAACCGCCTTATCTGTGCAACACTCTTCCTCGTGATATCTTTCTCCTACTTTTCGCTTAACTATCTCGGATCTATTCCCGCGATTCGAGCTGTACGTCACGCGGCAGCGTCGCTCGGTCGGTTGGACGGGAGGTTGGCTGTACGTATGCAGTGGGAACCGCGCAAAAAAAAACTAAAAAAAAAAAAAAAATTACGGGATATGAATATTATTGGTCAATGGATCTGTTCGAAGACGGAACCTGCGGCGAAATTTGATGCGTCTGTTGTTAGTTAGAATTCCTTCGTAAAGTCTGGTACCCTAATGTTACATTCCAAGAGATAATTGTGTTCGTACATTTTTTAAATGCACCCCAGCTTCCTAGTCTAGATTAAAAATAAACAAGAAAGGAAAGCTAACATCGGGCGAGGCCGAAGTTTATATACTCTTGCAGTTGAGTCGCAGTCCGGCATTTCCGATCAAGCAGTTATTTGGCAGCTATAGAATATAGTCGACCGATTTCGGCCGTTCGGACTTATATACTGCCTGCAAAGAAAAGAAGAGTGTGTGCAAAGTTTTAACTCGATAGCTTTAAAACTGAGAGACTAGTTTGCGTAGAAACGGACAGACGGACATGCTCATATCGACTTAGGACGTGATCCTGATCAAGAATATATATACTTTATAGGGTCGGAGATGTCTCCTTCACTGCGTTGCACACTTTTGACCACACCCACTTTTGACCAAAATTATAATACCCTCTGCAAGGGTATAATAATTTATCAAATTTTAAAAAATTTCCTATAATAACTTATCATTCAAAATTATCGAAGTGCCTTTAGTCTTTTTGGTAATGGGATGTTTTTAATTGATTTGATTTTTCGATGTTGGTGTTAACTCCTTCTTCTGAAATCGCATATCCCAGAAAAATCAAGTGTTTTATAATTGTGCGATTATTTCGCATATTTTGGGGTTGAAGTATCGATCGGATATTGTGACCTCATTTCCAATAATCAATAACTAGCTTGTACTTTTGTTCTTCATTCGGATCGTTTTTTTTTTGGAAAACTCAAACTTTTGCATAATTGGGTGACCGGGGGGGCTCTCATAATCATCTTGTAGTATCTCTTGATTGGAGCTATAAACGGGATCAGCGAATATGTTTTTATGGGTATAAGTGAAACCTCATATTATTTCTTTTTGAGTTTCTGTCATATGATCGTCTGTTGAGCCGACCTTATTGAGAGCTTTTGCAGCTAGGTGATGCATTTTAATTTTTCTATTCTTATCCAATATCAGAAAGTTTTTTCTAGTTATTCTAAGTTTTCCAAGTCTATTATTGCGCTCAGTTTTTATACCCTTGCAGAGGGTATTATAATTTTGGTCAAAAGTGTGCAACGCAGTGAAGGAGACATCTCCGACCCTATAAAGTATATATATTCTTGATCAGGATCACCTCCTGAGTCGATATGAGCATGTCCGTCTGTCCGTCGGTCCGTCTGTCTGTCGGTTTCTACGCAAACTAGTCTATTAGTTTTAGAGCTATCGAGTTGAAACTTTGCACACATCCTTCTTTTCCTTGCAGGTAGTACATAAGTCGGAACGGCGGGGATCGGTCGACTATATCCTATAGCTGCCATATAACTGATTGATCGGAAATGCCATAACTTCGTTTTTTTTAAGATAGAGGGTTGGGACTTTCCACACATGTTATATTTGACCAACATATCTTATGTAAAAAATTTCATAAGGATCGGCCGACTATATCCTATAGCTGTCATACAACGATCGGAATTGGCATAACTTTGGTGTTTTAAGTGATAAAGATGTGACTTGGTACAGATTCTATTTTGGACAAAATAATCTGATTTGCCAAATTTTATAGGGATCGGCCGACTATATACGATCTTCTATATATCTAATAATATAAGATGCGTGGCGCCACCTAGCGGACTGCGACTGAACTGCAAGGGTATATCAACTTCGGCTCCGCCCGAAGTTAGCTTTCCTTTCTTGTTTTTTATAGTGTCATTACCTAAGATTCCATGATAGTTCTTAAGTTTATTTAATAGAAAGAATTTGAGTTTGGTGTCGGAAATGTTAGGAAGTTTAACTTTTGTATGTTGTGTTATTTCTTTTTTTGCTCCTAATGAGCTAATTGTAATAGTATTACTCTTCGGTTTTGGGTTTGGCACAAGTTGCGCTTGAATTTAATTTTGGTTTGAGACCGTGTCGATAAAAAATTTTAGAAATTTTCCGTTCCCCGTAGTTACCTTAAAATACGGTAACAAGGAATGGTTTATTCTGAAAAATATAATTCTGACCTATCAATGGATTCTTGGCTCAAGTTGGTGCCTTGGTTCAGTGCATACAACTGATATTCTAATGTCTTCAGATCTCGCCTATTAGCAAAATGTGCTGTCAGACACTTTGATATTGCCCCCCAATCTATAAATGTTTTATAGGATTCTAGGACAGCATCTGCTTGTCCAATGATTTGGTCCTAATTGCTAATATTATGCGATAATATTTTGGGGGCCCCTTTTTATTGTCATGCATTTTTAGAACCCTTTCTACGCTTTTCTTCCAAGATGAGTATTTGATCTTGTTCCCAGAAAGGTCTTAAGTGTCCGCACTATGTCTGGTAAGTTATCTAACTCGCCGATGTTGTGCGCTAGTTCCCTTTTAATCATTTAATCATTTAATTCTCTACTAGGTACAATTCCCTTAGGAGTGAGTTGTATCGTTTTTTAATGGCACTTAACACAACCGAATCGCGATACTTTGCGTTTTCTTTATAACAAATAATAGCCGAACGTCAGGATTTTGTACCGATCTGAACGGGATTCGGAACTTGTATCCTAAAAAAAATAAAAAAAGTCATAACAACAAAAAAGGGGGAAAAGTAAAATAATCGCTTCTAAATTGTCCAAACTTCTTTGTGGCATACTAGGTTTGTCTGGAAAATTAACCGTTCTTCCTAAAAATGGAATTCAAGTTGAGTGCATGTGTTCATTTTCACAATGCATCTTGCTCGCATCGCGAATTTTTCAGAACAAAACCGAACTTTAAAGTGGTCAGATCATTTATTACGTATCCAAATTTAAAATATTTGTAATGGATTTTGAAGTTGAACTGATTTAGTTATATTAATTTGAAAAATACATGTTTTTTTTCTATATTTTGAACGTCTTTTTTATGTTTAGCTAAAGTTTTAGTTGTGATGCCACAAAATGCCACAATTAAGTTGTATACCAATGTGTTCGCCTGGCTCTTAAGGTAACAAATGTGTAAATTTTTTTTGCAGAAATTTGCAGATGCGCTTTAAATCGTGAAAATTCTAACACCATTTTAATTTTTTGAGGGTCAGTTTTGCACTACAAAAATATGTTTTCGCTCATGTGATTGTTGTTCTGTTGCTTTGTCTTCGCCTTTTGAGTTTGTTTTTATTAATAGTTTTTCATTTATTAATAGTTTTGATTTAATTTTTGTTTATTCCATTGCTTTAAACTTTAATAGGTTCTTCTTATAAGTGTGTATTCTCACGTTTATATGTTTTTAATGTAGGGTAGCGCCATTGAAAGGCGAACAAAATTGATTGAAGGTATAGAAGCAAATATTATTAAAATCGGTTATATGGTTGACAAAGATTGAAGTATCAAAGCGAATTGGATACATTTGCAAAAGGATTGTAACGTTTTGGGTAAATTACAAACGCATGAAATCGTCAATTCTCCAATATCAATCTGATTGGTTAAATGAAAGATGCGCCCAATCAACATCGAAAAATCCTGACCGTGGATGACCCAAAGCAGATTTTAAAGAAGCGTCTGAAAATTGCTGATCTGTCAAAAACCAAAGAATCTATTGCTACTATATAACGCTGATGCAATTCATCTCAACAAAATTTAATCTTGTTGAAGTCTTATCACTCTTTCTTGATACAAATATGAGAAAAGATCAATATTTGCTTATTCGTAGTTTTGTTATTAGTAAAATAACAGTCTTTTATAAGAAATTTTTAATACCAAGTAAGGTAAAATTTCTGGCAGGGATTACGGATGGGGATTATCTAGGGATTATCAAATGTCAAATATTTAATTTAGTATTGGAAAAGAATAATAATTAAAGGGGGCATACGCAGTTGGAAAAAAATAGACTTTTTTCCCGGATTTTTCTTTCGTAAACTATTGAATTCTTTTGAAATATCGCTTTATTATGTGAAAGTACATCATTTTAACTTAAATTTGAAAAAAAAGTTTAAAATATTGAGCAGTTTCAAAGTTATGCCCCGTCGAAGTAAGGTCCGTCTGAAAAACACGGGTCGCGGTGCCCATGACTGTGGAAATCTGGATCGTTTGAAATCAAAAAATAAAACGGATTTACATTTATTGAAAGTTTATCTAGTACTTAATCGATGGATATTAAAAAAAAAAACATATTCGACAAAATGGCGACCTTTCAAAGTTGAACAATCGTTTTTCCTTAAAAAAAAACGGTAGTTTTTCAGCTGTAAAAAAAAAGTTTTGCATAAAAAAATCAATAAGCTCAAACAACAAACTGATAGAAATAAATACGAAAAATTAAAAGTATAATTAATCAACTCGTAGTGTGTGAAAGCGTATCTGCCACCACGTTGTCTTTGCCTTTTAGCTGCTGGACGTTGTTCCAGTATGGTTGCAATCATTTTTTCTGAAATGAAATTAGCTAGTTCAGTGTCGCATGATCGATTAAGATAGTGAATGGCATGAGTTCAATGTATGGTGAACTGACTGACTCATTCCCTATGATCCTGTAATTAACCTGCGATTCTCTTACCTACGCAGAAAATGAGCCAAAGGGTCTTTGCCCTCCGTTTACATAGTTTTTGGATAATACTACCTCGATACCCACGTTACCGGCATCGCAATGGATTTAAAAGTGATTTCGAAAGTCCGGATGGGCTAAAACGGCAGCACTGGTTAGCACCTGCTTATGTTTATGAAATCTTTTTCACTTCTGTAGGAAATCTATTAACAGAACTCTTATTTCGAAAAATTTCTGAATAAATCTGAGATACCAACTTGCTGTGCCGAGGAAACTGCGTAACTATCGGGAGTTTTTCAATGTTCCGGATATATCTATGGGATCTGTTTGAAAAGCTCAGTCACCGATAATGTCCCTCAAATACCGTAGATACTTAAAAAAAAAGCTTCGATTTTCGATAACAAGCAAGTCTTTGCACTTTATTGAAAAAACCAAAAGGCATCTTGCTGGAATTGGAAAAGAAGACTTCCCGGAATGGTGAAAACCAAATACATCGCGGATCCCACTGCATACGTACTACCCACTTCCCGCCCAACCTAGAATTGCGGGAATAGATTCGTGTTTATAAATGGATATAACGATAAGAAGGAAGAGTTTGTTGTGCTTTCGTAACAAAATTTATTAAGTATTTAGAAAAAAAAAGTATTTAGCAAATATATATAATAAAAAACAACAGGTTTTTCGATTTTAAGGAGAAGAAAATTAAGAAAATAGAAAATATTAGGAAATTCTTGTTATCTCCGGGACGTGTGGCCCCACGTTCCTTTAGCAAACACACAATTTCTTAATAATAATCTTTATTAATCCATATGCGTGCCACAAAAATGTGAAAAGCTAAAAAACTTCGTGTTTTAATCTACACGTTAACTTCACCGTATTTCTCTTGTTCTTTCTTCTAGCGATGGGCGACACTTTGCCTTCTTTTGGCCGTTACTAAACCTATCGATAAGTTTACATATGTGTGCTTATTCTAAACAATTCAAATTTAAATCAAAATTCTATTACAACGGCAACATTCCCTCCCCCGTAATTGATCCCGGTTCGTGGTCAGTTACCATCCTCCAAGCCGATGTCCAAAACCGCTATCTTCGTTGCTGGTCTTTCCAAAACGCCGTGCTGGGTCTTTATAGTCACTCGTCGAACTTGCCCATCCTTGGCCATCATTGTGTCGATCACTCGTCCCTTTAACCACAAGTTCCTGGGTAGAAGCTCATCTACGATGACTACGATGCTCCCAATGGTTATGGGAGGTACCTTCTCGAACCATTTGGTGCGCCTGGTTAATACGGGCACATACTCTTTAATCCATCGCTGCCAAAAACTGTTCCCGAAGCGCTGAGTCTCAATCCATCTACGCTGCAGATTCATCCCTTCTTTTGGCAGTGGCTTGTATCCATTCGCTGACCCCAACAGTAGGTGGTTCGGGGTCAGAGCGGCGTTATCCTCAGTGCTCAGACTTACGAACGTGAGCAGTCGCAAGTTGATGATAAATTGTGCTTCCATCAATGCGTTTCTCAGGCCCTCGTCGTTGAAGGAGTAATTTGGGCAAATGTTTTTCAAAATTCCTTTTGTTGTACGGGCAAGTCTCTCCCATGCTCCACCCATGTGTGGTGCTCCTGATGGGTTGAATCGCCATTTTATGCCATCGAACCTAATGGTGATCTTATCGTGCTCGATCTTTTTCAGCTCTTCTCGCACGACTTTTTCCGTGGCTCTGAAGTTCGTACCATTGTCTGAGAATATTTCCTTTGGAGTCCCTCGAAGCGCCATAAAATTGGAGAGGCACATGATGCATGAACTTGTGTCAAGACTATAGGCGATCTCGAAAGGCACCGTGCGCAACGTGAGGCAGGTGAACAGAGCTACCCATCTCTTCTCCTTGCGCCTGCAGACGTTCACCAATAACGGGCCAAAATAATCGACGCCTGTGTAGGTAAACGGTCTCTGGAAGCTTCCTATTCTCGCTCTCGGAATCGGTGCCATCTGGGGTGGTCTGGGAGCTGCACTGTCAACCTTGCATCGTTGGCATGTACTCCGCACGGATTTATTCAACACTCGGAGGCGGCTGATTTTAAACCAAGCCTTGATGTCGTTTATTGCAGTCTCGTGAGCAAGATGATGGTACTTCTCGTAAAAGCTCCTCGCTATTAGGTTAGTTATCCGGCATCCTGGAGCTAGTATAATTGCGTCTTCAGCTATGTCAATTGAGTTCAGTCTGCCTCTAGTCCGCAGTACTCCATCGTTGTCTACATATGCGTTCAATCCGACCAATCTGTTTCCTTTGTGCAGCGTCGCTCCCACGAATAGCACTTTCAACTCTTCGGCGAAGGCGATGGCTTGGGATTGCTTATAAAGTAGTATTTTCGCTTTTCTCACATGGTCCATCGTCGTGGCTGTTGGCATGTCTTGCTTGGCGCATTTCGCTCGTAACCGATCGACGAACAGGAATATTATCGCCACTGCTCTATACAACCGCCGCCAGCTCGAGAAATGGTGCGCATTGAACATAACCGCTGATCTCGCACGCGTTGTCATCACATGCTTCCGTATTTCTGAAGTATCGATGATGCTCTCCTGCTTTGTCGATGTTGGCCAATGGCTGGATTCAGCTTTTAGGAACCCAGGGCCCATTATCCACGTCTTCTGCTGGGTTTGGTCGGTGATCTTTGTAGCTCCGTCTGCTACGTTCAGCTTCGAGGGTACCCACCGCAATTGCTCGACTTGCGTTGTTTCCAGGATTTCGGCGACTCTGTGCATCACGAACTGATGAAAGTTACGGGGGTCCATAGTTAGCCACTGCAGTACTGTCTTTGAATCTGACCAGTATGTGGCGTTGTCGAATAGCAGGTTGCGCGTGCTCATCACCTTGTGGGTCAAGCGTGCTCCCATAACTGCTGCCTGCAGCTCCATACGCGGAATCGAGAGTGGTTTTAAAGGTGCCACCTTCGACTTCGCTATCACCAAAGAGACGTCGACTTTGGCATCCATTGCTACACGCAAGTAGCAGACAGCAGAATACGCATACTCGCTGGTGTCGACGAATGTGTGAAGCTCCGTTTGACGTGGATCTAGGCACCTCGAAAATCCTGATTTGCTCTAAAAGAGCTTTTCAAAGGCGCCAGTCTTCCAGAATCTTCTCGGGCAGCTCCTGATCCCAGTCGATATTTAGCCGCCATATACGCTGGAGAAGTATTTTCAGCCCAATCGTGTGGCACGACAAGAATCCTAATGGATCGAAGATCGACATAAGGACTTGCAGAACTTCTCGCTTGGTCGGGACTATGTTTTCTGCCAGGACGTCGCGTTTCAGCCTTGCAAATCTGCAGAGAAACTTAAACACATCCTTATGTGGGTCCCAGGACATACCAAGTATCTTTTCAGTCGAACAAAATCCACAGGTTCTTGGCTACCAACATTGCCATTACTTTGCAAGCTCTTAAGGACTTCTTTTTAATTTGATGACCAGTTGCGGATCTCGAATCCGCCTCGTCGATGAACCTCTATGACTTGTCTGGTGGTCTGGATGGCCTCCTGTTCGTTTCTCATGCTATCGATGTAGTCGTCGACGTAGTGCGCCTTTTGGATGGCGTTTAAGGCCAATGGGAAATCTTCTTGATGGGCTTCTGCATTTTTATCTCGAACGAAGTGAGCGATGAATGGTGCGCAACTGATCCCAAAAGTCAGCATACACTTCGATGCTATCGGTTCGTTCCATTTCCCTTCTCGGATCCTGCGAGGGACTACTAGCTTCCAATTATTCGACCCGATTAGCAATATCGGCTGGGCAGAATAGGACTCTAGCGGTAAGTCTCTCAGATGCTGGAATCTGCTACGTAGTTCTTTCATCTCGACTGTCTGTTTTGGCAGTGCTAGGTTCTGAACGGTCTGGACGTTGTTCAGCCAATAAAATCTATCGGAATTGATTTCCGAGATTTGGACTGACGCTTTCACGGATTCATTCTCAAATCGAGTTGTTTCTGCGGTCCACTGTAAACACATTGGCGCAGCTTGGCCATGTATTCCTAATCTTTGGAATACAGATGCGTCTACTAAAGCCACCGATGATCCTTCGTCTAGGAATGCATAGATTTCGATCATCCTGCTGCCATTGCGTAGCTTTTCTTCAATGATGCGAAAGAATTGACTTCCGTAGTTGTCGTCTTGATGCATACTCACGAGATTTTGTGTACTGCCTTGTTCCGTGTGAAATAGCTCATGGTGCCGCCTTGTACATCCGTTAACTCCACAGTTTCCGGTTCGGCATCTTTTGCGATGTACTTTGAGGCAGCAGAAACTTGCTTTACTCGATGTGATTATCTGCCACCTGTGCTGCGTGTCGAGGTTCAAGAACACCTGACATTGTGGTGGGCGGTGACTGATGTCGCCGCACGCCACGCACCCCGATGTGCTGCGTGTCGAGGTTCAAGAACACCTGACATTGTGGTGGACGGTGACTGATGTCGCCACACGCCACACACCCCGATTGAACTTGCTGCTGAGCTGCTTCCGTTTGGCTCGCGTTCGATCGTGCTTGTCCTCGGATGGTCCAGGCTCATCCGCCTCTTGTCTTTGCGTTGCGCGACTGTTGTGAGTGTTAACTGCGCCTGATTTGTAAAACGATGGCGCCACTACTGAAGATGCTGCCTCTGCGATCTTGTACAACCAATCGCTGAATGCTTTAACTGCTGCTATCCTATCATCGCGAGGTTGCATTGCCCAGTTTAGCTTTTGTTGGTTGGGAAGCTTATCTACGAGCTCCTTAACCAGCATTGGATTGTTAAGATGTGCCTTCAGATCGCATGCCTCCATAATCGCACAGACGTTGCGAACTGCTAGCGCGTACTCTATTAACGCCTCCAATCTGTCTTTGGGTGGTGCCAGTCTTCGCACCATTCTTTCTAGGATATGCTCTGGTCTGCCGAAGAACATCTTCAGAGTGCTGATGACATCTAACTAGGTTAGGAAGTAGGAGTTTATCCCTAATCAGTTCTCGAGCCTTTCCTTTAAGCGACTTTTGCAGACGTAGCATGTTTTCCACGTTGGTGTATCCAGCTGCTGTGGTGCTGTGTTCAAACGTGCTGATAAATAACGGCCACTCCTCCGGATCTCCACTGAATGTTGGAAGATCTTTTGGTATAGCTTGCCGGGCCGCTATTTGACTGCTCGTCCCGGCTTCCGGTACATCAGTGGGATTCATCTGCATGAGAAGTTTATACTTTTCTTCTATAAACTTTGCCTCCGATTGCCTTTTCTCCTCTAGCATCTTTAAAAGCAATTGGTTCCTAGTCCTTTCCGGATTTCCTTCCTACGCGTGTGTGTTTTCTCCACTGCCGGCCGTATCGACAGCTAGCGCTTTGTCGTGCGGTTCGGGGGTGGCCATTGCGTCTTCGCGTGTTTAAGGTGGTACTGGTGATCTTTGCATACTGACGTACGGTGCTATGTGGCTGCAACCCGCGAGGCAGAAATCGCAACTCCAGTCCTTGCTCTCAATGTCGTCCTCTACCACCTTCCGCAAACGTCACACTGAACCCAATTTTCTGACGCTGTCTCGATCTTGTTCTCACAAATTTGGCACACTTCTATGTTCATGCTCCACTCTAACCGGCGTGCGTGTTCTGACGCGTCTGCATGTATACGTGTGCTTTTCGTTCGAT
The DNA here is from genome assembly GCF_017639315.1 of Drosophila ananassae. NCBI lineage: Eukaryota > Metazoa > Arthropoda > Insecta > Diptera > Drosophilidae > Drosophila > Drosophila ananassae. Next base: position 2,732,317 of record NC_057932.1, on the reverse strand, counting down.
CTGCGTGCTTACCTAGCTTTTCTTTCTAGGGCAGCCACGCCTTTACCTCTGCCTTCATCCGCAAGAGTCCTTTCGTTCTTGTAATCGACGTGATCAACTCGACCTAGCTGTTATTTGCTTGGAATCCGACGCTTTGATCCGTAGGTAACGAAGTTTTTTCAGATCGAGGTTTTATAGAACGAAGTTTTTTAGAAATGTTATCTCCGGGACGTGTGGCCCCACGTTCCTTTAGCAAACACACAATTTCTTAATAATAATCTTTATTAATCCATATGCGTGCCACAAAAATGTGAAAAGCTAAAAAACTTCGTGTTTTAATCCACACGTTAACTTCACCGTATTTCTCTTGTTCTTTCTTCTAGCGCTGGGCGACACTTTGCCTTCTTTTGGCCGTTACTAAACCTATCGATAAGTTTACATAGAGCGATGGGCGACACTTTGCCTTCTTTTGGCCGTTACTAAACCTATCGATAAGTTTACATATGTGTGCTTATTCTAAACAATTCAAATTTAAATCAAAATTCTATTACGGCGGCAACATTCTATTGCGCAGGTTCAATACGGTCATGTTGAACTCTATATTAGGGAAACCATACGCATGAACTGTACTCCAGTATCGAATGGACCAAAGACATAAATAGGCTTTTAGTAATATGCGTTGTTAAATACCAAAGACCAAGAACACCAAGATAGCTTTTTTAAATATTGTGGAAATATGAGCGGAAAATTTAAATTTTACGTCTAATAGGACACCCAGATTATAAACCTCAGTTAATTTTTTAGAAATTCCAAAGCCTGGAAAGGACTAGAAGAGGCATAAGTTTGCATTTTAATACATTAAGTATTACATCATTAACTACTCACCACTTTTGAAAATTATCGTGATCAGACTTAAATCTGCATTGGGCAGAACAGAATTTTTATTGTATACAGAGCCTAACATCGTCTACGTAAATTAGTACCAGTTTGTTATAGCTATAGCTACACTCCTGACACAGCGCAGGATACAGAGTTTTGCACGCTTCGCAAGCACATAAAACATAAGTGATTTCTTCTGGCGAACCTCCACTTCTTTGTAGGTGCGACTCCGATGAACCGTTGGCACTTCCAACCTGCATGTTATCCAAGACCTCCACATATATGGAAACTTCTGAGGCAGCTCTCCTGTTGCTCTTCCTGCTCATGTCATCCTTTAACGCCTTCAGTAAACTTTAGTTGTTCTCCAAGTCCGTACAACTATACGCTTGCGTCGTTTCCGTAAACTCGCAATAGAAGATGGGCCAATCCTCTGGCTTTCCTCCGAACGTAGGCAGCTCGGGAAGCTTTTGTAGCGCCCAGTTTTTGGTTCCTCTAACAGTCATCGCCCAAGCACCGTCCCCAGTAGATGGCGCTCGTACAGATGTTTCGGTGGCCACCTTATTAAGTAGCCCGAAACCATGCGCTGGAACCGTGGTGCCGTGGTAGAGCTCGGCGAAACTGTGCACGGTACCGTTTGAGATCTGCTCCAACATGGCAGTCTCCCTGACGGCGCACGAGAAACACTTGGCATCACTGCCTCGGCCGCCATCTTTCGACGCCCCTGCACTTGGTTGCGAGACCAATGCGCTGCCATCCAGTTGCGGCGTCCATACAAGTGGGAGCCAAATGCCACTAACGCCAGTCACCAATATCGCTAGTCGTCTGACTGCGATTCCAATGTAACTCTGGTCGATGTCCCACACTCCAGCGTGTTCCGGCAACTCTCTAACTAATGGCCGCCAAATCCCAAAGCCATTAGTGCAAGTCGCGCAATATCGAATTCTCGATATCTGACTGCGAATAAAAGCTTCTGACGTCACTCGGGTGGGAGCTGCCTACAACATACGGTGATATGGAAACCTTCCACACTCTATAGCTTTTCACGACAAACTCACTACGAGCACGCCATATGTATCTATCAAGTGTGCCCAGTCTCCAATACTAAACACGCGATAGAAGGATGTGTGCAAAGTTTCAAGTCGATAGCCAGACAGACAACCAGACGGTCATGCTTATATCGACTCCGGAGGTGATTCTGTTCAAGAATATATATACTATATAGGGTCGGAGATATTTTCTTCACTGATTTGCACTCTTTTGGCCAAAATTATAAAATTCAAAGGGTATACAAAGAATTACTCAACGTTACGTGAATCTATTCACGTTAATAATTTTGGTTTTACCTATTAAAAATTATCAACCAAAAACGGATGAAGACGGTATTTTTTATGAGTTTGTAAGCTTGATTACCACATGTTAACCCAACATTCATTTATCTATTTTCTCATCCGACGGATCGGGTTGATATTGCAACGCAATGTATGATCTTGCGTTATCCAACTTAAGTTTTACCGCTGTATTAAAATCCACGGTGTCGTCTCTCGTGTGGGAGATGCCTTAAACAAATGTACGGCGGCTATGGGGCAACCCGCTTCCAAAACACAAGCCAATGTGTATGCGTACAACTTATGTTTTATTCTATGGGGATACATTTTAGGGTAAGAAAGAATAATAAATAACAAAGCTTACCGCAGTTTAACCTCCCACACTCTATCACAACAACGACAAATTCACCACACGCGCCATTATTTTCTATCCTAGTGTGCCCAACCTCTTCACGAGTGCACAATAACAAAATTCTACTTAAATACTAACTATCGATAATCGATCCGCGACATGCCCACCTCCGTGAAGAACTTCTTCACTCAAATCCAAAGCCGCCAACTTTGAAGCGGGGCGCATTATCCAGCGGGTCCGATCTCCATCCATGATCCTAACGCGGGCTCGTCTGACCTCACCATCCGTTCCAGCAAAGGTCTCCTCCACGACGCGTTTCCGCCAGTCTCGACGCGGAATGGCTGGATCGCAAACGAAGACAATGTCTCCTCGTTGAATTGGCTTCTCTCTGCGGCACCACTTCTCTCTCCGTGTCAGCGTGGGTAGGTACTCCAAGACCCACCTCCTCCAGAATCGGTCTCTCAACATCCTTGCCACGCGCCACTGCTTCCGCGTAGCTCCTTCCTTGACGATGCCTCCATCCAGGCCGGGGGTATCCGGTGGGCAAGCTGCTCCTTTGAGGAGATCGTTGGGCGTGAGAGGGGCTTCCTGGTCCTCACTGGCAAATGGGTGAGCGGACGAGAATTAACGACATTCTCCGCCTCTATCAGGAAACTCTCCAGGACGTGCTCCTTCGGCGCCACTTCCTTCACTGTGTGGCGTAGCACCCTCTTCACGCACTGCACCATTCGCTCCCAGACTCCACCCTCTGATGGGTTCGCTGGGCAGTTGAAGATCCACTCAATTCCCTTGCTTGACAGCTCCGACTGGATCCTCTCGGGTTCGAAGATCTCCGCAAATCTCTTGGCCTCTCTGTCTGCTCCAACGAAGTTCCTGCCATTGTCGCTGCGCAGTCTATGTACAGGCCCTCGACGGCAGATGAAATTCCTGATTGCAAGTATGCAGGAATCAGTCGACAGGTCATGTGCCAGTTCCAGATGAATCGCCCTGGTCGTCAGGCAGGTAAACAAGGCCAACCACCGTTTCTCTTGGTGCCGAGCAGCGGCCCAAAGTAGTCGAGGCCTGTGCTCTTAAACGGCCAGCCATAGGCGTCCAAACGATCATCTGGCAGGGGTCCCATAATCGGCGGCATCGGCCGTGCTCTGTGCAGCTTACACTCGCTGCATCCCGAGATCACATTACGAAGCACTCTCCGCAGTCTCGTAATCCAGAACCTGGTCCGGATCTCCGCCATCGTAGCATCCACGTTTTGATGCTTCATCCTCACATGGGCGTCGCGCACAATCATCTCCGTGAGACCATGCCGGTGGGAGAGGATCACTGGCCTCCTGGCGCTGTAAGGTATACATAGCGCCGCATCGATCCTGCCATACGCTCGCAGGATTCCATTGCCATCTAGGTATGGCGCCAGTCCACATATGTCGCTTCCTTTAGCAACGTCCAAGTCCTTCTCTGCGGCCTGCACCTCATCGGGGAATGCCTCACGTTGTGCTCTACGGAATAACAAGTCCTCAGCTGCTTCACACTCAGCTACATTGAGGCCGTAGTTCTCCAGCTCGTCTCGTTGTCCACGGCATCGACGTATGAACCTTAGGACCCAGGCCGTAGTCCTCAGCAATCGCCTGTAGCTTGAGAATCTCTCCAGCGATATAAACGGGTCACTCGCGCCAACAAGCACGAACTCACCCGGCATCTCCTCTTCGTCTACTGCATCCGCTTCGTCGGTGGGTGCAGTTCCTGGCCAGCTGCCCGCTGGTCTCCTCAGGAATGCCGGTCCTCTTAACCAGCGTGACTCCTCGCTTAGGTCCACGCTGCGTTGCGCTCGAGTTGCATCATCTGCCACGTTGTCGGCGGATGGTAGCCATCTCCATTGAGCCACCTTCGTCGACTCCAGAATCTCGGCTACTCTGTTCCCTACGAACTGCTTGTAGCGCCGGTGTGTGCTGCCAATCCAACGCAGCACTGTCTTCGAATCCGTCCATAGCACAGTCTCTGCAATGGCCACACTATGGTCCTGTTTGACTGTGTCCATCAACCTCGTTCCTAGAACTGCTGCCTGCAGCTCCAACCGTGGAATCGTCATCGTTCGCATCGGTGCACACTTCGTCTTTGCGCACACGAACCTCACTTGCACGTCGCCGTCCTCGTACGTGATCCTCCAGTAGACCACTGATGCGAATGCCGACTGACTCGCATCCACAAATACGTGCATCTCGACAGTCTTCACCAGCCCGGATCCAAAGTAGTGACGTGGGCACCGAAAACGTTCCACTTTCTCCATCTCTTTTTGCCAATCCATAAAGGCGTTGTACATCTCAGCCGGTAGTGGTTCATCCCATGAGATCTTCCTTCTCCAGACCTCTCGCAACAACAACTTCGCTGTTATCATTAGACAACACAGGAATCCCAAGGGGTCAAACGTTGACATGACCATACTCAAGAATTCCTTTTTTGTGGCAATTCTCTTCCCATCGGACACGACGGGGGCGACTTTGTGGTACTTCACTCGAAACCTGAAGTCGTCCGTGGCTGGCTGCCACCGCATTCCCAAAATCTTTTGCTCGGCCTCACCCCATCCAATACTCTGGGCGTGATCACTGGGTCCAAGCATCCTCTCCACTGTAGGCGAGCTGGACGAAAACTTGCAAAGCTCAAAACCGCCTTCTGCATGTATCTTCTTCACTCTGCTAGATACTTCGATAGCTTCGCTCTCTGTGGCAAAGCTGTCCACATAGTCATCCACGTAGTGGTAGTCGACGATGGCTTTGACTGCTCTGGGATCCGAATCCAGGAATCGCTTGGCATTCACTGTCTTCACATGATGCGCCGCACTCGGTGAGCATGCTGCTCCAAAGGTCATCACGCACATCTCGTAGACGTCGGGGTCCCGTTGGACATTCCCATCTCTCCACAGAAATCGTTGCGCACATCTATCCTCGGGTCGGATCAGCACCTGGTGAAACATCTCCTTAATGTCGCTGCAGACTCCGACGGCACCTTCCCTAAAATGGAAGAGGATAGATGCCAAGGCCTTATAGTGTTGCAGGCCCTTGCTCAGCGCAGAATTCAGCGATACTCCTCCAACTCGTGCCGCTGCGTCGAATACTAATCGGATCTTCCCTGGCTTGTTGGGATTCTCCACTCCAAAATGCGGCAAGTACCATGTTCTATCGCTTTCCGAATCGATCTCCTTCCGTTCCAGACGCCGAGCGTATCCCTTGTCGACATAATCATTGACAATCCGTGAATACTCTTGGGCGAACTGCCCATCTCGCTTTATTTTCTTCTCGATGTTGACCAATCTATTGTACGCCATATCATAGCATAGGCGAAGCATAGGCGATGTCTTCTTGCGAGTCTCCACCTCTCTGTAGGTGTGGCTGCAATAAATAGTTGGCAGTCCCGAACTGCATGTTGTCCAAGGCCTTTACAAATTGGACAATTCCTGCGGCAGCTCTCCTGTTGCTCGTCCTGCTCTCGATCGACGCTGGCATGAAGCAATCGACGCCTTGGCTCCTTTACATCGATGTCCGCCACCACGCAGGCCACGTTGGCTAGTTCCATCAACCACGAACTGAAGTCCACAATCGTCGGATAGGGCTGAATAGTTGCAGCGTGCCTTGCTCAGTCCACTCGTTTGCTTATTGGGAGCTTGGCCACAAGTTCTTCCATCAGCATAGGGTTACCCAGGCGCTGCTCCGCCTTCGCTGACTGTAGGAAAGCCTTGAGGTTGCTGACATGGGTGGCGAATGCGACGAGCTTTCCCAGGTTGTGCTCCGTAATTGCAGGCACATCTCGAATGCTGTTGAGCTGGCTGCGTATTAGTTGCTCCGGTCGGCCGTATCTGAAACGCAGCTGCTCCACCGCTGCATTCGCATTGCTGGAGAGATTCAACAAAGACTTCACCGTCTCACGCGCGTCGTCCTTTAACGCCTTCAGTAGCCTTTGGTTGTTCTCCAAGTCCGTACAATCATACGCTTGCGTCGTCTCCGTAAACGCGCAGTAGAAAATGGGCCAGTCCTCTGGCTTCCCTCCGAACGTAGGCAGTTCAGGAAGCTTTCGTGGCGCCCAGCGTGCAGTTCCTCCAATGCTCGTCGCCCAAGCACCGTCTCCAGGAGAAGGCGCACGTACCGATGTTCCGCCGGCCACTTCATTCTGCAGCCTGAAACCATGCGCTGGAACAGTAGTGCCGGTAGCGCAAAATGGCGATGCTTGATTAATCCTCGTGGTACAGTTCTGCGAACACGGTACCGTTTGAGATCCGCTCCAGGGTGGCGGTCTCTCTGACGCCGCATAATAAACACTTGTTGCGTTGGGTACGGTCAGGCCGGTTGCAAATGGCGGCTGACCTACCCCAACCTCACTCGAAATAACGGGGCCAGTGCGTTCCATATTAGCGCTGCGAGCGCGTTCCAACTCCTTCTCCAACTTGGCGATCCTATCCATCAGGTCGGCCACCTTCGGTTTCCTGGTGGCTCCAGGTGCTGCCAGCTGCGCTGATGACGCCGGGGCTTCACTGCCTCGGCCGCCGGCTTGCGACGGTTGCGGGGCCAAAACGCTGCCATCTACTTGCGGTGCGATATTCTGTCCCTCGTTCAGTCGGGGACTCCTTCTGGGCGAATGGTGCATCATGTCGTCCAGGCAATATCGATCCTCTCACCAGGGTGTTGTTCCAAAACAATGTCGCCAGTCGCCTGACTGCGAATAAAAGCTTCTGTCGTCTCTCGTGTGGGAGATGCCTTAAACAAATGTACGGCGGCGATGGGGCAACCCGCTTCCAAAACACAAGCCAATGTGTATGCGTACAACTTATGTTTTATTCTATGGGGATACATGTTAGGGTAAGAAAGAATAATAAATAACAAAGCTTACCGCAGTTTAACCTCCCACACTCTATCACAACAACGACAAATTCACCACACGCGCCATTATTTTCTATCCTAGTGTGCCCAACCTCTTCACGAGTGCACAATAACAAAATTCTACTTAAATACTAACTATCGATAATCGATCCGCGACACACGGTAAAGGTTAAAAAGTAGTTTGTGGTGTATCTTCTTGGACGGGAAGTATTTATATATCGTAATCGGCGGAAAAACATCGATATTGCTTTATTAAATTTGGATGTTACCGATGAATTAAAATCGTCGATGTTTATCCACCTCTAATTAAATTATTATTGCACGCTGCGCGCTGATGTCTATTTTAAAAATTACTTGGTTTTTTATTCCTTTCTATCAGCCTAATCTAATTTTCTAAATGTTGCGTTCTTAAAAAAATGTATTAAAACTAAATAATTTTAATGTAATAATAATAATAAAAATTATGAAATTCAGAAAATTGAACATATGTTTATTATTATATTTTTTTGTTTTATTCAATTTTTGTTGAATTGAAAGCTATTTGATCATATATTTTTTAAAATTAAATATAAGAATTTAAAAAACAGAAAGATCATTCTTTACGGATTTCTTGTGCACATTCTTTGTTTGCATGTATGATGGCTAGATTTATTTTTAAATTACATTCATGCGTATAGTGGTCAATTCACATATTGGTCAAATTTGTATATAAAAGTTTGGTCACACCTAAATTTTATTTAAGATTGACAAAATTTTATTTATGGTTTTTATGTATGACCATCAAAAAACTGAGTAACATATAATTTTACTAACTTGTTGCTCCATATGTTCGTTTATTTATTATGAACTGTTTTTGCATTACAATATTCCCATTATCGTGTTCTGTCGGGCTAATTAGGCGTTAAAACATTGGCATTTGATTGCTGTATTATATTTTCATTCATCTTATTCTGCTAAACAGAAATGGTATATATTGAATTAATTTTATTTATTCATACGGTATTCATATTTTGATTAAACATATTTCATCTACTGCATTACACAATATTAGTGAATATAAGTGGAACGATTTTAATGCCTTTATTGCATATGTTCATATATTTTAGGATATACAACAGCTCGAGGTACTGTGCAAGCAGCTTTACGAAGCGACAGACGTTAGTACTCGTGGTGAAGCTGAAAAAGCCCTTGCACTATTTGTTTCCAGTCAAGATGCATTACCAAAATGTCAAATGCTTTTGGATAGAGGAAACTCTAGCTATGCTCAATTACTAGCTGCCTCTACTTTGACCAAGCTTATACAAGGACTCACTATTGAACAAAGGATTCAAATTCGAAGCTATACGCTGAGCTATTTAGCTACGAGAACTAATTTGCAAAATTTTGTTGTTCAAGCGCTGGTTACTCTTCTGGCAAAAATTACAAAATTAGGATGGTTCGATGATTACAAAGGAGAATTGGTCTTTCAAAATTTATTAGAAGACGTTAAAAAATTTTTACAGGTTAAGCATAGTAAAATTTAGATTAAAGAAAATACTTATCATGTCTTATATTTATTATAGGGCTCTGTTGAGCATTGTACTGTTGGAGTTCAAATCCTTTCCCAATTGGTTTCCGAAATGAACTCAATAGTGGAGTTAGACGCGCACTTGTCTTTTTCCAAAAATCGAAAAATAGCAACATCCTTTCGTGACCTCCAGCTTTATGAAACTTTTCTATTATCGTGCTCGCTATTGAATACCGCTCGTGAGAATAGCAAAAATATAAATTTTGCTGATGAATTGCAGCAAACGTAAGTTTCGTCTTACATATATATATATATATATATATATATATATATATGTATATATAATAATTATTTAAGCATGTGGCTCCTTAAATTCGTTTATTAAACCCTTAAAAGGGGTATTATATTTTTTGTCAAATGTGGGCTATGTGGTGAAGGTATCATAATTTCATAAATAAAAGGAGACTTTGCTGACTCCACAAAGAATATACATATAAATATTCTTAATCAGCATCACTTGAATAGATACAAGCAAAACTGTCTGTCTTGTTCTATACAAACTAGTCCGTTAGTTTTTAAATTTCAAAACTTTTCAGACATCCTTTTCCCTCTTTGTATGCCATAACATTGGTATGTTTTAAAGATAATCAGGTCGAAATTGGGAGATTAGGACTGTAGGTGGATTTTTTGACAATTTACTGAACTGAACAGTCGGACTCGTCATAATTTTGATTCTCAAAAGAATCGGTAAACTATATCCAATATTTTTTATATCCGATTAAATATATATCTTATAATATATTCTGCAAATTTCCTGCATTGCCACTGTGTAAAAAAAAATGCAATTTTATATTTTATTTTTGACATTTTACATACATTTGAATGTACACAGATATAGCCCAGTTATGACCCAAAGTTGTCTTACAAAAATTTACTGCATTGGCTGTATTTAAATATATTAATTTAGTGAGGAACCGGTTCTTTTTACCCATGGTCATTTCCACATTCGTACGGTAGAACGCGGAAAAATATGAGAGAAATTAATATTTTCTGAAATTCTTTTTGTCCGATCATTACATTTCATCATTGCTATTTATATTTAAAATTTAAAGATTTGAGAAATTGTTTTAAAATGATTTATAGAAAATGCATCGCGAACGGTACAAAATCGTTGTTTTTGAACTTTGCTCTTAAAAGACACCTTATAAGATTTGGTGTAAAGCCTAGACACATATCAATTGTTTTCCATGAAAATAATTAAACATAAAAAAATACAAAATAAAAAATTATATTTATCGGATCGTATATAGTTGGCCGATCCTAATGAGAATTTCACCATCAAATCAATTGTCTGAAAGAAGTGTTGGAAACAGCCCCAATCATCTTTCAATAACAAGGTTGTGCCAATTCCGATCATTCAGTTATATGACAGCTATAGAATGTAATTGTTTGATCCTTATGAAATCCCTCTAGTTATGGCTTTCCGATCAATTAATTATATTTCAGCTATAGGATATAGTCTATAGTATAGTATAGTATATAGTATATAAATATAGATCAAGAATATATATACTTTATAGGGTCGGAGATGTCTCCTTCACTACGTTGCACACTTTTGACCAAAATTATAATAACCTCTGCAAGGGCAGCAAAATTCGATGATATTCCACATTCGAATTTGTTAAAAACAGAGCTCCCAAATAATTCTCAACCGTTTTTCACTAAACGCTCTTCTCAGTAACACAACTGAAAAAACACAGAACGTTTTTTCTCGCACTGAAAGTACGTTGTTTTTTTCGTTTTGGTTTTCGGTTCGGCAGAAAATTTTTAACTAAACGCACAAAATTCGCAAAGGCAAATTTTTTATGGTTTATCATTCCTACGCATGCATATTTTCATAGAACTTTTATTTTGAGTTCGTGAATGATCAGAGCAAAAAAATACTCAAAAATTGGTTTTCGGTTGAGCACTGACCTATTTGCTCAATAGATACTGTAGAGCGGTTGACCGCTGACTCTTGCTGAAATGGTCCCTTAAAAGATGTAATTCATAAACTAATCTTGGAAAAAAAAGGTATTCCTGGATTATAAAAAGGGGTTGACAGTTATTTGCGAACTCTGGTTTAAAATATAAAAGATGTTTCACATAAGATACATGTAAAGCTCACAAACATATCTCAAGCTACATATTTTTCTAATGCTGTCCATATAATACAATACAGCAAGTTACACATACGCCATTTCTCTAAAGAGAGCACAATTTTTTGTTTGCTTGCGTCTTTAGCTACAACTATTATTATTAACCGATAAAAAATCGGTCTCACTAATATTATTATTATTCCTTAGTTTTAAATTTTCCACCTCATTCAAAAAAAACTAAAAAAAATGTAATGCGGCGTTTTGCTAAGAGCGGAAACGTTTTTGAACAAAAAATATTTAAATGTAACTTTAGTTGAAATATTCAAAGTGTTTTAAATTCTTAAATTTGATTTCCATTTTTATACCCTTGCAGAGGGTATTATAATTTTGGTCAAAAGTGTGCAACGCAGTGAAGGAGACATCTCCGACCCTATAAAGTATATATATTCTTGATCAGGATTACCTCCGGAGTCGATATGAGCATGTCCGTCCGTCCGTTTCAACGCAAACTAGTCTCTCAGTTTTAAAGCTATCGAGTTGAAACTTTGCACACACCCTTCTTTCCTTTGCAGGTATATAAGTCGGAACGGGCGGGATCGGTCGACTATATCCTATAGCTGCCATATAACTGATTGATGGGAAATGCCATAACTTGGTTGTTTTTCAAGTTAGAAGGATGGGAGTTTCAATGGATTCCTCTTTAGCTAAAATAATACGATCCGCTATATATCTAATAATATAAGATGCGTGGCACCACCTAACGGACTGCGACTAAACTGCAAGGGTATATAAACTTCGGCTCCGCCCGAAGTTAGCTTTCCTTTCTTGTTAAATCACTTTATGAAAAATTTGTATGTGTTGGAGTTTGCGAAAATTTATTGTAAGCTCCTGAAGAGTGTTAATATTTATTTGTCAATTATTTGTGAATGTAAAATTTAACAAATATTACGGCTGGCAATTTTCAATTTTTTTTCCTCCATGCAAAATTTCAACTGCTCCATAACCCTTAGGCTCCAAACCCACCACTGAACCAAAGTCCAGAATATGGGTTCCATCACCCATAGTTTTCTCGGTACACCTAAGAGAAGAAATATATCAAATTTTTAACATATATTGAACTATGTACACCGTGTAATTGCATAAACCATCATTGTTTTTTAATGCATGTAAATATCATTTTGGAAATGTATGTATACCAACTAAAATAAAAAAATTGTATCTAGCAGTTCCAATATCATTAAAAGTTGAAATCTCAGTTTTTATACATTTATTTTTGTGCTTCTATGATGTTTTCCCCAAACATTTTCCAATGGAAAATTTATTTTTTTCTTATTCAAATCAGTAGATGATACCATCTTTTAATATTGGATTTTAGGAAAAACCAACTAAAATAAAAAAAATATCATTTATCACTTTCCATATCTTTGGAATACTCATCCAAAGTTGAAGTCTCCAAATTTATTCATTTATTTTTTGTTTTAACGTTGCTTTTATTTCTTGAATCTTCTCTTTGGGAGACTAACAAGAGGTGTATCAAATCTTATATTTTTAACTTAACTAACTGTCATGTTGACTGATACAGCTGGGAGCAACACGTCCAGATTGGCTTTAGGACTGAATTGTAGAGTAGTAGCTTGTAGTCCAGGCACAGTGGCGATCGTGAGTTTATGATCCGGTGGAGGCTGGTGGCTTTCAGTTTTAGATGCACCTTCTTGCATTCGATGTGCTTACGCCAGGTTAGGCGTCTTTTAAGGTGGACGCCAAGGTACTTCGTTAGCTAGAGGGATCTGCATACCGTATAGTGAAAGCGGAGTGCATGTTTGTCTATTAAGAGTAAACGTTACATGTTTACACTTTTGTTCGTTTATTTTAATGCGCCAATCGGACAGCCACCTTTCCAATACTATTAGATGATTAGCCAGTTGGTTTGTTGCTTGAGTTGGGCATCTGGAGCGACTAAGGATAGCGGTATCGTCGGCGAACGTTGATGTTATTAGTTGTACGTTTGTGGGAATATCCGAGTGCATGTTTGTCTATTAAGAGTAAACGTTACATGTTTACACATTTGTTCGTTTATTTTAATGAGCCAATCGGACAGCCACCTTTCCAATACTATTAGATGATAACCAGTTGGTTTGTTGCTTGAGTTGGGCATTTGGAGCGACTAAGGATAGCGGTATCGTCGGCGAACGTTGATGTTGTTAGTTGTGCGTTTGTGGGAATATCCGCAGTATACAAAACATATAGACACGGGTCGAGTGCGCTTCCTTGTAGAACTCCATCTTCAATGATGTAGTCGCTCGAAGTAGCTGCGTTGCATCTCACTGAGAATACCCTATTGTAGAGGTATGATTCCAGTAGCTTGTGGGTGTATGTTTGCAAATAAGTTTTAATTTTGTGCATGAGTCCATTGCGCCAAACTCGGTCGAAAGCTTGAAATACGTCGAGAAAAATAGCTCAGAATAATAGAATATTGTATTCTCGCTGTTCGAAGGCGGAACGTATTTCGGATGTTAATCTGGTCACTTGCTCGATGGTTCCGTGGCATTTTTTAAACAATTTAGACAAACAAGATATAAGGCTTATTGATCTGTACTATGACGGAGTTGATTTCAAATTTATAAATTTATTTTTGGGCTTCTATGATTTTTTCCCGAACATTTTCTTATTTCAGATTTATTTTTTCTTATTGAAATCAGTAGATCAGACCAAGTTTTCATTTTGGATTTTAGGAAAAACTCGAAATAATTATATTGAAATTATTATAGTTAATTAAACAATATTATCGTAAATTAAATATGACCTTTTATTCTCCTATTTTCAAAAAATCATGGCTATCTACAAAATCTGTAAAACTTTACTGAACCAGCTAAACCAACAGATTTTTTTTAAAGGGGGCAGGATGGTTTCAGAGGCTGAAAAACAGATTTTTGCGTTTTTTTTTTTATTTCTGAGTGAATATCTTTCTTCAATTTTTTTACACGATAAATAGCTATATTTGGAGAGTATCTAGGAATTATTATTATTATAAAAAGAAATAATTATTATTTATCCCGTGACGGGCAGTCGGCCGGAGTCGCTTCAAAAAATTATTATCTTGCGGTACGTAAAGTCTGGCCTTACAGTGTTATCGGAAATAAAAAATTGATTGAATTGATTTACTTAAAATATTAGTTTCTTGTGCGGATGAAGCAAACCATTTTGAAAAATGTGCGATTTTGAATTTTTGGCGCGGTTGTAAAGTAGGAGGTACCATTTTTACATGCCCGCAAAAATGGTAAAAAAAATTGGTAAAAAAAAGTGGAAAAAATGGTAAAAAACCTTCGTTCATCCGCAAGTATTTATTGTATTAAAGATGTGTAAAAAATTTTATCAAGATCCGAGCATTACTATTTGTATTATGTTACGCATCGACTTGAAAAAGTTGTTTTGAGAAAAACGCGTCAAAAATTTTAAAAGCAATTGAAATATATGGAGAGAAAGTAACTAGAAAATCGGTATATCAGCGAGCTTTAGTCCGATCGACATTAAACTTTCACAGGATATTCCTGAGATAATGTTCTATTATATAAAATTTAAAAAAAAAATTTTTTTTAAGTCTCAAACCATCCTGCTCCCTTAACATGGAAACAGTTCTAGATAGTTCATCTATAATTTAAGATAAAGTTAACGAAATTTTATTTTTTTAATTAATTGAGCGTATTTTTAGGAAGAGGAAATTATGGAAATTATTTTAATTTTGTCCAAATGCTTTTATTGCATTGAAGGAATCATCTCCGACCCAATAAAGGGTATATATTAGGGTGGGTCGATTGAAAAATCGCTTAGGCACATATGATTTTCGGATTCTAAGGATCCAAATAAGAAACTTTGCTCAAGAGACCATACCTCTAAAATGAATTCTGATGTCCATTGTTTTAACGTGTAGGAAAAATCCTGTTTTGACCCATTTAGAGTGCCCCAATCGAGTCCAAATGTATGAACGACCCACTAATTTTGGAGGGTCGACGCACCCTCCATATATGCCCCCAAGGGACGAAAAGGAGGAGAAAAGGCGGTGGGCGGAGCAACAGGTTTTGAGTTACAATTTCATAGCATACTTTTTAGGTGCTGTGATTTTGTGATATTTTTGTAAGGGAGAATCCCTAGGGGGGTCCCAGGGGGGTACCACTAGCATGGGTGGGTCGACCCTCCAAAGTTAGTGGGTCGTTCATACATTTGGACTCGATTGGGGCACTCTAAATGGGTCAAAACAGGATTTTTTGGAATTTGACCTTTTGGGTACCTACACTTTAAAACGAGGGACATCAAAATTCATTTTAGAGGTATGGTTTTTTGAGCAAATTTTCTTATTTTGATCCCTAGAATCCGAAAATCATATGTGCCTAGGCGATTTTTTTGACCCCCTACAAATCGAACCGCCCTAGTATATATGCTTAATCAGGACGGCGAGTTGAGCAAAGTAAAGAATTTCCGTGTTAATGTTTCAATGCATTTTATTCGGATACTATAAAAGCTACACAGTTGAGATTTTAATGGGACCTTAAAGAGCTTGTAGGTAGATCAAGTTTCAACTACTACTAATATCATATAGCTTCCATAGAGTGATCGGGTAAAGATACAGTGTATTTATAAATTGGATATAATTTTTTGTTTAGTTACTGAGCGTTTTCGGTAGGTTTATTTTTATATTCTAAATATTGCCTTTTATAAAAACAAGCACAGTTCGATTTATAGATATTGATACAATTTATTTAATTGTTTTGGCGTTTCTACAAATGATATATTTACATATGTGACTAAGTAGGGTTAACGACCGAATGCTGCGGAGCGACCGGGAGATCCCGCGAGAGAGCGAGACAAACGCTAGCGCATGAGGGCAGATGCAGGTGGCCGATCGAATGCACTAGAGCGGGCGACGCGAATAGAGACATAGATAAAGAAAAGATAGATAAATTCAATCAATTATTGCCGCCCAAAACTTTCCGGCGCCTGCTTGACCCGACATACTCCCCCCGCTGGAAGATGAGCTTTCAACAGCATCATGAAGGGGCAGCAGGCACAATTTGTTTATTTTCCGCCTTGTAGCTCCGGACGTCGGTTTCAGCAGCTCACCCTGCACACACCGTCACCGTCGTCTTCATCCTCGCTGTTACTGAAGCTGGGCGATGGCATCTCGGTAGCCATTTCGGTGCCAAAGTCCAAGAGCGGCTTCACATCCACACTGGGTAACATATGACCTATCACACAAGCCACCACTGTGCAGATCCCTGCCAGACGCTTCCACATGCGCTGTTCGAAGTGACGACGGTGCCTGTAATATTTTTCCTTCTCACTGAGCACTTTGCAGAGGCGCCTGTTCTTTGGCTTGGAGACAAACTGCGATTAGACTTTACCTTCACCGGCTACGTCTGAGGCTGGACGAGCAACTCTGACTGCTTAGCTGCCATGAGGACCTTACCATCGTCAGGGCCTCCGCCTCCACAAACAATCCAACCGAGCCGAGTTTTTTGGATGGAGGGCAAACTAGGAGACAGATGCATTTGCCCCACACAAAGCAGCTCGTAAAATAATCCAGCTCCAATTAGCAAATCAACTGGCTGAGGCTGGTGAAAATGAGGATCCGCTAGCTCTACATTGGCGGGAATTTTCCAAAAGCTGACGTCCAATGCAAAATTGGGCTAAAGTTCAGTGACGTTGGTGGCTACGATCGCGGTTAATTGCGCAGAGTAGTCAGAGCATTCGGATTGCAAGCTGACTTGCACAGAAAACCCATCTGTAGAGAACCCTGCGCCTCCTATATCGGATACAGTCCCCGGAGTCCTTATCTTCCGCAGCTGCAGCTGTTCCGCTAGCCTTGAAGTGACTAGATGCACCTGCGAGCCAGAATCGAGCAGCGCTCGGCAGGGCAGTAGATCTCCGGAGCGGTTCCTAACCAGAATATTGACAGTGGCTAGCAACACCACATCACCAAAACGATCCTTAGCGACGAGAGAATTGACGGCGGCGGACGCTGAACCAGAAACAGCGTCGCTAGATGTGGGAACCGCAGGAGAGAGGTGTTGGCCTTGAGCTGGCGAATTGCCACAAAAATGCAGCAATCTATGATGCCTGCGTCCACACGCACGGCAGTTTGACGCATGGCATTGCCGAGATAGGTGCCCAGATAGGTAGATAACCTAGATGCAAGATCGTTTAGGCGAATAATGCCGTAAGTCTATTCGCCTAAACGATCCTCAGGCGACAAGCTTAAAAACCTTGGGCAGGAGTTTATCACCTGAGAGTGGCCATCACAGATCATGCATGCGGAAGAGTTTGTGGTCACAAATGCAGAGTTAAAAATGCGTCGACCTACCGCAAAGTTTGGTGCATGTGATGTCGTCGGCAAATCCATGCTCTCCAAAGTCTCGACCTGACTTATGAATGGGTTTGTGTCCACCATGGTCGAGAATAGTGACCGAAATTCAAGCCACTCCGCATAACCTCCACTAAAAGTGGGAAGGGGCAGTGGCGGCAATGCATGGAAAGATCTGCTGAACGACGCATCAACGTTGGTGGCAGAGGTACCGTTGATCAGCGTCGAACTCGCCGCCAACAAACTGGAGAGCCGCATAATCTCCTGGTCCAGGATGAATCGTGCATCTCTCGCCGCATCGTTGATATTGACGCGCAGATCGCTCTTGAGTTTTAAAACATCCAGTTCGGACACCTCCATGTATGTGCTCTTGAGTTCCACGACGATGCCTTCCAATTCGCTATGCCGAGGACAGCAATCCTTGAAGGTCCTCAAGAAGGCCAACTTTGGCTCAGGAATTCCTTCCTTCCAGGAGAAGCACAATCGAAAAACCTATTCATTTTCGCAACAAAGATATTATTTTAGTTCGTTTATTTATTGTCAGCTGTGCATAATATAAGTTAAGGTGTCCTTCCATGGTTCACCTGATAAAAAGCTGTTGATTGGAATACAATTTATTGTTCGTGTCACTTGGATTAACAATTGATTTGGTTCTTATTTGTTGAAAGTTCTTATTTAATGAAAAGGGAAAGTTGGTTTTAATATGACGATTGGGAATATTTGGAGTAGATTCAGCTCGGATGGTTCCGTGGTCCAAATTAGACTGACTTCCCAGAGTTGTGACCCTCCGGTCGACAGTTCGATATCGGCCGATCTCCCACTCCTACTCTATGTATGGTGTCAGCGTGTGTGGTGTCGGCGTATGTGGTGTCATCGGGTGTAGTGTCATCGGAGTCAAGAGTCAGCGTAACACTCAGGGTGTGTGTCAGCTTTCCCGCAACATTCTAGTCAGCGTACATAGTTGCACACTTGTGACATGTTGCACTCTTGCGACATATCCGGATGTACTTGAACCCACAGCACTTGAATATCGGGAATTGCTTATGCTGTGGATTGGGGTTTAAGAGTCTGGGGTCGAGTTCGAGGCGTAGTCGTAGTAGGGGGGAATAGTGCTGAGCAAGGGGGGGCTCGAAAGTGCCGGGTGTTAACTTATATAATGGGGTAATATATGTATGAGCGATTGTAGCACTCTGCAAACATGACGGCAGATGCAGGTGGCCGATCGAATATACGAGAGCGGGCGACGAGAATAGAGCGGGCGACGCGAACATAAATATAAAAGAAAATGACGCCACGAATTCAATCTCCTTCAATTCCATCTCCTCGGCAATGACACGAGAAGTCACACGCCGGACTAGCTCGATTGTTTTCCATGATTTTATCGGTATTCGTAATCTTCCGTCAGCTTGCTTATCCCTTTTGTCGTTTTCACCGGCTCTGAATCGTCGAAACCATTCCTCCGCGGTTCGAAGTGATGGAGTATCACCCCCTAAAACACCATTTATCTCACGGAATGTTTCTATAGCGGATTTACATATTACTAAAGAAAACTTTAAAACAGCGCGAATTTTAGTATTAGTGAAGTCTATGTTGACACATGTATAACTACGCAACGCAATAACCAAATTTGTCATAAATAGCATCGTTTTGTAGGTTACGCCAAAACATTTAAGACATATTAAGATATATAGCATTGTCTGATACTGATATGTAGCGTTTTGCACAAAGCCGCCAAATTCAATTAAAAACAAGAAAGGAAAGCTAACTTCGGGGGGAGCCGAAGTTTATATACCCTTGCAGTTTAGTCGCAGTCCGCTAGGTGGCGACACGAATCTTATTTATTAGATATATATCAGATCGACCGATCCTTATAAAATTTGGAATCCATAAAAAGTCCCCTCCTTCTAACTTGAAAATCAACGAAGTAATGGCATTTCCGATCAATCAGTTATATGGCAGCTATAAGATATAGTCGACCGATCCCGGACGTTCCGACTTATGTACTGCCTGCAACAGAAAGAAAGGTGTGTACAAAGTTTCAACTCGATAGCTTTAAAACTGAGAGACTAGTTTGCGTAGAAACAGACAGACAGACAGACAGACGGACAGACGGACATGCTCATATCGACTCAGGAGGTGATCCTGATCAAGAATATATATTTATACTTATACTTTATAGGATCGGAGATGTCTCCTTCACTGCGTTGCACACTTTTGATCAAAATTATAATACCCTCTGCAAGAGTATAAAAAGTTAGCTAACATCAATTCCAATGCTGACTGACAATCATAGGCACCCTAAACTGCCAAACGAACCAATTCATACTTGCAGTATACAAAAATTCAGGTCTTAGAGTGGCCATCAAACAGTGCAGACCTAATCCTTATCTAAAATGTGGGGGGAATAATAAAAAGAAACTTAAAAAAATGAACTTCAAAGAAGGAAAAAAATCTGACTTAGAAACAAAAATCCAAAAGATAAGGGTCTTTATTTCAACAGATCAGTGTTGGATAATATTTAACAAAATAACAAAAATTTGTTTATCAAAAACTAAATAATAACACAGCCACACAAAAAAAAATATTTTTTCGGGTCTGGAGGTCATACCATGTTTACTATATGTTTTCGGGGTCGCTGAATCCGAATCCGAGGTCCAAAAAACGTCAGGGTTCTGACATAACCTCAAAAAACCTCATACAAAATTATATTCGAGTCCGTGGGTCAGACCATGTTTATTATATGTTTTCAGGGTCGCTTAATCCGAATCTGAGGTCTAAAAAACTCCAGAATGTCAGGGTTACGACGTAACCTCAAAAACTTGATAAAATTTTTATTTTCCAAGTTCTGGGCTCAGATCATGTTTACCATATGTTTTTGGAGTCTTTGAATCCGAATCCGTCGTTCAAAAAACGGGATATTTTAAAGGTTACGTTAACCACCTGACATGATGGAGTTTTTTTGACAACGGATTTACCTTCCGTTACGGTAACTACTCCCCCCTTAGAAGTAAGACCATCCTCGGTCGCCTTGAATGTTTCGGCAACCTGTCCTATTTTCCGTGCGACTCGTCTTCTCCTCCACACGAGATGGAGCAGAATGAAACTGCTGATTAGAAAGCTTACTCCCACGCCGACAGCGATTCAGGTGTCCGTTGATCCAGCCGACTTTACTTCATTTTTGACAGTTTGGATTATTTCCACGTTTTGGATGTTTATCCTCTGAAGCATTGGCATACTTAGCGCATGGCTAAGCGCTTTAGCTAAGGCTCACCCCTATGGGGTGATAAACTAAAACGGACTTCAAATCTTCATGGTTAAAAATGGCCGGGTTTATAATATTTGATTTTGCAAGTGTGACCGTGACCATTAAATTTTGTATCTCAGTAATTAGCATTCTATTTCTGGCCAAAAAAACTTCGTACACAGCTTCGTTAACAGCTTCGATTAAATTGTTGATCAGCCTTTGCTGATCTAAGCTTTAGCTGAAAAGTCTAAGCTTCTGGCAATACGGTGTTCCACCTTCAACACGGACAAAAAAATTTCTAATAGTATCAACGTCTAACAATTTTCGCATCTGTGATTGTGGAAATATCGCAGACAATCTATTGGGTGTACAAGTAGGAAACCGCCGTTTTTCACTGGGTGTCGCCACCTTTAGAAATCGGTGAGGGAATTCCTATCAGAAGCAGCATATGGCAAGCTTAGGTCAACATTGTCCATTTTTTTGTTGGTGCGCGAAGATGTCGAAATTTGAACCGAATAAGCGTCATTTGCGGGAGATTTTGCTTTTCGCGTTTCATTCGAAAAAATCTGCTGCTGAAGCGCGTCGAATGATTGTAGCAACATATAGTGAGTCGTGTATAAGTGAAAGAACATGCCGAGAATGGTTCGTGACATTCAAAAATGGTGATTATGATGTGGAAGACAAGAAGTTGCAGCTTTGGAGACTCTGTTGGATGAACAACAACACTTGTCAGACACAACAAGAACTCGCGGTTTCTTTGGGTGTGTCTTAACAATCCATTTCCCTTCGCCTAAAAAGCTTGGGAATGATTCAAAAGCAGGGAACTTGGGTACCCTACGAGTTGCGGCCGAGGGACATTGAGAGACGTCTCTTCACGTGCGATCCTGGAAACACAGAAATGAGACATCCTACCCCACGATCCTGTAATTACAGTTTAAATCTACTGGCTTCTTTCTAAGTGTGTGTTTGTGTTGGGTGTGTTAAATGAGCGTAAATTAGAAAAAAAAAAACGTTATTTAAGGCTGTCCTTGGGGAGCACCCTTCTTCCAATGAGGACAGCTGTCCCCAGGTCCGCCTCTACGCGTTTTTTCGTGTATAACGGGGTTAGTTTATTGCCTAGTCTTCTATTGTTCTTTAGTCTTCTATTGTTCTTTAAGAAGACCTTTCCTCCTACCTCAAATATTTTATTTTGTCTTGATGGGTTGCATTTTTCAAAGTTATCCTCATGCGCTTTTGCAATATTAATTTTTATGGCTTGCTTAACTTCGTCGGAAGCAGAGTGAATGCCTTCAATGGGTTTTTGTTCACTGACCGAATGTAATGTTTTATTGTATTCCGGTCGCCCACATAACTAGCTCTACTGTATCGTTAATTTTCTTATCCTTTTTGATGCACCTCGCTATCTATTAGGGTGCTGCGAAGGCGTTCGATTCGTCTGTTTAAACTACTGTGCAGCAGGGGTGTTTTTATAAGATCTATGCCATACTGATTTTTGAGTAACAATGTAATCGTTTCAGAGCTAAAAGACGATTCGTTATCACTGTATATTGTCTTTGTATTTGGGAATAAATTTATTAGGTGAATGATGGGCATTTTCACGTCATAATTTTCCCTGGACACTATTGGTTGCTCCATCTTTTATGTCGGTATGTAAACATAGAATAACTTTAAGAAAAAACAACCGATTTCTATAAGTGATGTATTTTTGTTCAGTTTGGTTCCTTACAATTTTTTTGGGCTAGTTTTTGAAAACAATATCAATCAAGTAGTCACTTTTATTATTAATTACAAAATGACTCCTTTTTTCTGTGTTTGCCATTGCCTAAGGAGGTTGGTAAGTGGCCTGGCTACTGTAGGGAAATCTTTTAAGGAACATCTATAATAGCTGGCAAGTCCTAAGAATGATCTTAGCGAGAATAAGCTTGTCGGTTCTGAGTATTCGGGTCACTACAAAGCCGAGGTATTGGACACTTTCTTTAAAAAAAATGGGTTTTCTCTTGTGAACATGAGCAACACCAACATGAGCCAACTTGAGCATGGCTTGGATTAATTTTTCCACGACCCAGTCGAAGTGTTTAACATGCTCTTTTTCGTTTTCCATAAAGATAATGAAATCGTCCACATAGACGTAAAATGATTTCCCTATTTGCTATCTCAAGACATCGTCGATTGCCCTTTGAAAAATGCTACGGGCATTTTTTTAATTCGAAGGGCAAACGGCAGAATTCATACTTTCCTCCGTTGACTGAAAATAAGATTTTTCACGATCTTGCTCCGCGAGGCCAATTTGGTGATAGGCGGATTTTTGGTTAAGGGTTGTGAAGTATTTGGCTTTGCCAAGGTTAGCCAGAATTAACTCGATACTTGGAAAGGAAAATTTTATCGGGAATGGTTTTTTCTTTCAGTTTCCTGAAGTCGATTACAAAAAGCTTTTTCCTAATACCTGTCCCATCTATCCTTTTTTTTATCGACCACCCAATTTGGATTGTTGTACGATGGTCTCGACGGGGTAATAATATTAGCCTTCAGTATGTCTTTTATTTCTTTATCTACAAACACTGAGACGCCCATTGGATTTGGGTACGTTTTAGAGTACACTGGTTCGTTATCCTCAGTGCGAATAGTTGCCACAACATTTGTATTGTACGGCAAGGTTTGAGTTGCGTCGGAGAAGACTTTAAATCTTTTTTTCATCATTTCGATCAACTGATTTTTCACTGACTCTGGAACAACTATGTTCTTTATGTTGATAAAGTATACGTTGTCGCAGCCAAGGAACTGCAGGACCTCAGGAACGGAACCATAGACAATTTTTTTAGTCCGCATATTAAGGGTGGCTCCCACCTGCGTTAGCAAGTCGAAGGCTATGATCCCGTCAAATGTGGTTAGAGAATCTAATAAAAAAAATTGGGGAAGTTGTTCCTAAGACGTTTATTAGGCACTTTTTATCTATGCCGTTGGATCCGTGAATTGAATTCACGCGGAATGGTGAGGCTACTGGGCGTTATATATTTTAGCTCCTATATAAAACTTTTATGGCTTTATATACCTTTTCGCTTCCCCTGTGTCAATAAGAATCTTTAAAGTTCTACCAGTCAATCGTCGTTCGATGAACGGTAGCCGGGACTGTTCTCTAACAGAAAGAAGCGGACAGGCTTCTTTCGATGCTGGCTTCGTAGCTTTCCTTTCTTGATTAGCGACTGCCCTCACTTCTGTGTAGAGCGTTGTAGCTCTTTCAATGTCATGGGTCATTACAATTTTATTTGTGATGAGGGTTAGCTTACGCTTAACTTCGTCATAATATTGCATGAGGCTTTGGTCACTTTGACGTACCGCCTCAAGCTTTTGTTGTAACAGTCGCAACGACTGTCTGCGTAGAAGCAGTCTAATCTGACCAGAATGGCATCGAAATGAAGTACAGTGTTGTGCGATATCAACAAAGCTCGCGCTGGGCCCCCAATTTTATTCCTTATTATAGTAACGGCTTGTTACAGGGGATGCATACCTGGTAAGGCTTAAAGAGTTCGTATGCGTCGGTGGCAGATTGCCTCTTCGCTACATACCGCTCACCGTCTTGCTCACCGTTAAAATCTGGTGTTGACTTAATTACGTCGAGCATTGGGGTCCACCTGGCTGAACTGAGACTCATTGGTAGGCCTCCACTTGTGGGGGCTCTACGTGCATGTTTCGTACCTGTATATTAACTGATCTGATTTGAGCTTCAAATTGCAGAATTTCGGAAATTCGAAAACTAGCTTCCTGTTGTGCTAAGGCACTCTGGATAATGTTTTGCAATTCGTTCGCGTTTATTGTGTCTTTTTCCTCTTCGGTCTAAGCTTGTCTTGGTCTAAACCCTCGGGCCTCTTCTTCTTCACTATCGCTCATGAGTTCCTTTTTCATTTCCGTATATGGACCTTGATAGCTCATTAAAACTTGAACCTATACCACCTTATTCATACAAGGTTCAATGCATTTGGACGAACATTTGGTTCCGCTAGCATAACACTTTAATATATTTTATATTTCTATTATATGTTTACAACTTGACAAATTTTAAGTTTAAATAAGCTTTTGAGTAATATTTTGGTATATGTATATTTATAATTTATATTTATAAATTATGTTTTACTCAATTCTATTTTCACAAATAAAAAATTTTATATGAGTTGCACGTAGGGAAGCTATTATTTTTTCTCTTTTTTTTGAACATATATATTTATTTTTTCTCACTTATGTATATAGTTATAATAATAAGGCTCACTTTTAACTTATGCAATATGTGTTTGTCTGAAGCCGTAACTTAATTAATCAGCCCACTTACATGTTTTCCTTGAAAATTGTGAAGGTTCTATCTAATTTTTTGGCGCCAGTTATATTAAGATATGGTGGCCCAGTGTCGGTGCTGTTCCTGGACGAGCTGATGACGACATGGTAATGGTAGGGTGCTTGCTGTTTATTGTGGCAGCCGCTGGGCGGCAGCTGTCCAAGTGGTTGGTTGGCAATTGGCGGCTGGTAACAGTGCTGCCCCTAGCTGACCACCGATGATGTGGCACTGGTAGGTTGCTGATGTGTCAATTCAGATTTAGGTTGAGTGGGTGGCTGCCCCCCTTTTACCCCTGGCTTTAAGCTAAGTGGGCGAAGGCAAATAAAATAATGGCGAGGGCCAGAGTAAAGTTTATGAGCTAAGTGCTCTTTATTCAAATAAATGTAAAACAGAATTGAGGGACTGTGCTGTGCCGATATACCGACCGCGTGACAGTGAAAAATGCTGATGGACCCCGAAGGCGGGTGTGCTGAGTCGACATGTAGAAACACTACGGTGATCCAATAATCATCCAAAATTTCTACCGACTGTTTGTTACCCATCCGTTATGTTAACTTATGTATGATTTATAGAGTCGGAGATGTCTTCTTCACTGCGCTGCACACTTTTGGCCAAAATTATTATACCCTCTGCAATGGTATAATAATAATAATAATAATAACAAGAAAGGAAAGCTTCTGAGCCGAAGGTTTTTAGATAAATTAAATCATTTTATTTTCAGTCTACAACCCTTTAAAATGTATATATTAGGTTGTCAAAAAAGTCTTGCGGTATTTTAATTGAATTTCCAATTGCTCATAAAATTGGTTACAATAATGCGATTAAAGTCAAATATGCGCCGTTTTGTTCGATGACGCGTTTCCTTCTCATAGAAGCTCGCTTCCCTATTGGCAAAAAACTCGGAGAGCCAATTTTCACAGGACTCTCTTGTGGCCAACTTCAGCCTACCAAGCGCGTTCGGCATGGACAGAAACAGGTCACTTGGTTCGAGATCCGGACTATACGGTGGATGCAAAAGAACCTCCCATCCGAGCTCCCGGAGCTTCTGGCACGTCACTAAAGATGTGTGTGGCCTGGCGTTGTCCTGGTGGAAGACAATTCGGCCTCTGTTGATCAAAGATGGCATCTTCTGCATGAGTGCTGTCTTCAAGCGGTCCAGTTGTTGGCAGTACAGGTCCGAATTGAGCGTTTGGCCATAGGGGAGCAGCTCATAGTGGATTATTCCCTGCCAATCGCACCAAACACACAGAAGAACCTTCCTGGCCGTCAATTCAGGCTTGGCCACCGTCTGGGCCGCTTCACCGCTTTTCGATCACGACCGTTTGCGCCTTACGTTATCGTAAGTGACCCACTTTTTATCTTCAAAAACGGGTCGATTTTGTTGCGATTAGAAGCGAGTCGTATGCGTCGATACGATCAAAAATGTTTTTTTGCGTCAATTCGTGTGGCACCCATACATCGATCTTCTTAGTGACTCCAAGCTTCTTCAAATGGTTTATAAGGGTTTGATGACTCATGCCCAGCTCTTGACCGATGCTACGGCTGCTACTATGCCGGTCTCTTTCGACCAATTCAGCGATTTTATCGCAATTTTCGACGACAGACCTTCCGGAGCGTGGCGCATCTTCTACCACCTCTACACCAGAACGAAAACGTTGAAACCATCGTTGTGCGGTGGAAATGGAAACTGTATCGGGTCCATAAACTGCACAAATTTTATTGGCGGCTTGAGATGCAATTTTGGCTTCATCGTAGTAGTACTGTAAAATTTGCCGTATTTTCTCTTTATTTTGCTCCGTGATTGCGACGCTATAACTCGAGAACGACTTAAAAGAAAAGACAATCAATCAAACACGTGTTAGCGTGAAATGAGCTTTCCAAAAAGGTATAGTATGACCTGATGCGACGAATAAAACAAAAACTACGCGCTTTCAGAGCAAACTAGCGATTTTATGGGGACGGAGATGTTTCCTTTCCTGCACTTTTAACCAAAATTGTAATACGCACTGCATTAAATAACCAAAATTTTCATTTGGTAGTTACTAGAATTTGACCCTTGCCTTCGAATTTAGGCGATTGTTAAAAGACGCATCATAAGTTCCTTTATCACGGCCTCAAAGTCCGTTGTAAGCTCTACATATGTCACTTAAACAAAACGGCAAT
The DNA here is from genome assembly GCF_017639315.1 of Drosophila ananassae. Taxonomy (NCBI): domain Eukaryota; kingdom Metazoa; phylum Arthropoda; class Insecta; order Diptera; family Drosophilidae; genus Drosophila; species Drosophila ananassae. The sequence goes on along the minus strand of NC_057932.1, from coordinate 2,705,189 downwards.
GGTATAATAACTTCGCTGCATCCGAAGTTAGCTTTTGTATTTTGTTTTAATTTGAACCGTAATTTTTTCTGGATGCTATCACTACATGCCTGAACCACCACATGGAGAACGTGTTGATTGCTACCCACCCAATAACGAATATTTAGCTTTTTGACAAAAAGGTAAACAAAAATATTTTCCCAAAATTTGCTACAATACCGGCACAGAAATGTCCAGCGCTTGAGAACAACGTATGAGAGACTAATTTCGATCTTACTCAATTCATTCATCACTTATCTTGACATCTGTACCTGTGTGTACAAATTTTTCCTTAAATTGTTAATCCGATAGAACTATTATTTCGACAATAAATTGGAGCTAGCAGTCTTAATGTTGAAGCCACTGACTTCGAATTCCGGTAGAAAACTTTAGAGGTTTTCAATACGTTGGATCCAGAGCTTGCAAATAACTGTCGACCGTTTTATTTTTCTCGTGCTCTCGTTGCGAGCACAACCGAAAAAGTTCATACTCTCTCGCTCTCGCTCTGAGCAAGAGACTTTTGCTATCTTCATTTCTGTTTTCTATTGACCGCTTTTTGTTGAGCTCTTTTTATTTCGGTCGTTCAATGAGCAGTGCGTAAAGAGCGGAACGATAAAAGCTCGCACAAAGAGAGAGCAAAAGACCGATTGACCGAAAAACTCAACGGAAACGGTCTTCACAGTTACTTTCGTTGTTGTAGCAATTAATATATTTCGTGTGCAAAACGAACGCTTGTGAATGTATACCAATACATATGCAAAGAAATTAATAAAACAAATAATTCAACGTTAATTAATAAACGTTTAACGATTTGCTTGCATATGCGTGTGAATGTATACCAATACATACGCAAAAGACTTTCTGTGAACACAACAAAACGGTCTTGGAACAACCGAAACAAAACAGAATAGAAAAAAACGATTTCGCTCTGAGCGCGAGCGAGTTCGATCAAGAACCCATGAAACGGTTGCTCTCTGAGTCTTTTCGTAAAGAGTCAGAGAGAATCATTTATGTGCAGACAACGAGAAACGGTCGACAGTTATTTGCAGGCTCTGGTTGGATCGTATATATCGATGGTACGATAGAGTCCAGTTTAGTTCAAACGAAATGTCGAACTAAAATAGCTAAGGAATAGAGGACTAAAATTCTTCCATTACGTGCTGGAATCATAAATAAGGTTATGCAGGAAAACGACAGTCGCATCGTTCTACAATTTATTTAACGGGATAAGTTTATGTGTAAAAGTCCTTTATGTTAAGATTTCCTCCCGATTATTATAAGGTTGTCAAAAATCTCCCTTCCGCCTTTTTGTCTTTTGAATTTCGCGGCTATGTACAAAGCGCTACAGAGCTCGTATCTGGCAATACTATACATAATTTGAAAGGTCTTGACATAACCTACAAAACGACGCTATGCATGATTAGTTTGGATATTGCGTTCTACAGTTATAGACGTGTAAACATGGAGTTCACTAACGCCGAAATTCGTGCTATTTTAAAGTTTTCCTTCGTTAAAGGCAAATCCGCTAGAGAAACGTTCCGTGAGATTAATGGTGTTTTGGGGGATGGAACTCTATCACTTCGAACCGCGGAGGAATGGTTTCGACGATTCAGAGCCGGTGAAAACGACACCATGGATAAGCCAGCCGGCGGAAGACCTGTGACGACAAATACCGATCAAATCATGGAATACATCGAGTTAGACCGGCATTTGGCATCTCGTGACATCGCCCAGGAGATGAGAGTTAGTCACCAAACCATTTTAAACCATCTGCAGAAGGCTGGATACAAAAAAAAGCTTGATGTTTGGGTGCCGCATGATTTGACGCAAAAAAACCTTCTGGACCGAATCAACGCCTGCGATATGCTGCTGAAACGGAACGAACTCGACCCATTCTTGAAGCGGATGGTGACTGGCGACTAAAAATGGATCACATACGACAATATCAAGCGAAAACGGTCGTGGTCGAAGGCCGGTGAATCGTCCCAAACAGTGGAAAGCCGGGATTGACGGCCAGGAAGGTTTTGCTGTATGCTTGGTGGGATTGGAAGGGAATCATCCACTATGAGCTGCTCCCATATGGGCAGACGCTTAATTCTACCATCTACTGCGAACAACTGGACCGCTTGAAGCAGGCGATCGACCAGAAGCGTCCAAAATTGGCCAACAGGAAGGGTGTAGTGTTCCACCAGGACAACGCCAGACCACAAACTTCGTTGATGACTCGTCAGAAGCTACGGGAGCTCGGATGGGAGGTTTTATCGCATCCACCATATAGCCCGGACATAGCGCCAAGTGATTACCACCTGTAGAGGTCCATGGCGAACGCCCTTGGTGGTGTAAAGTTGAACTCAAAAGAGGCTTGTGAAAAGTGGCTGTCCGAGTTCTTCGCAAATAAGGAGGGGGGCTTCTACGAGGAAGGTATTATGAAGTTGCCGTCTAGATGGAAACAGATTATCAAACAAAACGGCGCATATTTGAACTAAATCCGATCACCGTACACTTTTTATAAAGCATTGAATAAAGAGCAAAAAAGCGGAAGGGAGATATTTGACAACCTTACCCACCCAACCGACCGAGGGGTGCTGCCTCACGTCGTACGACAGTTCAAATCGCGGGATCTATCTAGAATAAATAAATGGATAGAATGATTAGAGAGCAAATGAAAAAATATTGCTGTACTGCCGTTGGAAATGTAGAATACATGTGTTTAGATTTAAAGCAATGGAAAACGACATGATGAACGACATGAAAAACGAGAAACAAGGATCCTGTAACATATGTAGGCATAACTGAGTAGCCTCTCCTAGAGGCAGTTATCGTTACGAAAAGTGGAAAGAGGTGGCATGCAGTTGAAGGGTTTACGATGTATAAATATCCATACAGTTTTGTGTTTTTGAGGAAAATTTATTTGTTAAATGTATCTAATGCAGTGGTGGGCCAACTCTCATTTTTCATAACTCGCGAGTAAGTGATCTCTCATCAGGCCTCTTTTGAGATCCCAAGCTTAAGAATCAAAGGTTTTGTGCTTACGCACACATTTAAATGTTTACATATGAGCATTTCGCCCACCACTGATCTAATGTGCCTGTGGATGTCAATGTTGTCATTATGATAAATGCCTTCCTATTGGCAATACCTGGCCAAATGCTAGAGCCAGAGCTCTCGCAAAGCTTAATGGCTAATGAACATTGATTTTTTTCAATGAAAGCTAAAGCTTGTATAGCCGATTGTGCTATGGTGTGATCATGTATTTCCCAGCGCGTCACTCATGAGATTCAGGTTCGAACCCTTAGTGAGGAGACATGATTTCTAATTTTTTTTTTATGTAGAATAGTCGGCCGATCCGGGAAAAAAATTTGTCGGGTCAAGCAGCCGCCGAAAAGTTTTGGAGGAAAATAATTTATTGAATTTATTTAACTTCTCTTTATTTATGTCTTTATTCGCATCGCCCGCTCTCGTGCATTCGATCGGCCACCTGCATCTGCCGTCATAAGCTAGCGTTTGTCACTCTCTCTCGCGGGATCTCTCGGTCGCTCCGCAGCATCAAGCGTTGAGCCGCGCTCCCGTTTGTTTTTAAGTATAATTTTCCCGTTAAAAATAAGTTTGCATTATTAATAATCAAAATTGTATCCCAAATTTTACACACGAGTAAAATAGCATTTTGTACGAATTAATAGTTAACGTGACTCGTATTTTTTACATATACACTACATTTGGTATCTCTACCAAATGTTTCTCCTACACATCTATACACTTTATACATAATAAAAGGCCAAAATAAATTTATTTTTTCCTAATTATAGGAAAAAATGAACAATTTATTTAAGTAACTGAGCTATTTATTTTGTCCCTTGTGTACAGCGGATTTTATATTCATATTGATTTCAGAAAGAATTTATAAGTTTTGTTGAAAATTCCCTTTCACTTCCTGTAGCTCTCACGCTCTCATTTCTTTAAAAACTCTCTCCATCATTACTTTCGGTACAGTGTTTGAAAGTCTGTATGTTTAAAGCTAAATATACATGTATGGATTCTCATTCTCCATATTTTGGGCTCCCAAGCCACCATCTTCTCCTGGCTGTGGGCAAGTGCTAAATGTGCAGGACTCACAGCATCAGTATCGGATGCCCTTTCTTTCAGATTTTACCTACCCTATTGTTGTAGTGGTTTTGGTGCTGTCCAGGAATAAATGCGATTTTTCATGAGATAAGGCAAGACTGGCCTTACGAAGTTACTAGGTAGTTTTCGTAATATCAGCAATCAACTAATTTGAATTAAAAATTCATTTAACGATATACACTATACTATTAAATGAGTCGCCCAAGCGAAAAAAAATCCACTTCCAATTTTGATGTTTGGTCGGATTGCCTTTAACTTTCGATATTATTATTTATGCATCCATACTTTCGTCTAAAGTTCTTATAAATATATATATATATTTATATAAATATAAAAGTATAAATATATACATGGTATATTTGACTTAAATCTTAAATAAAATCTCTCCCTGAGTCGTACTCACTGGACACATAACTCGTTACATGGATCCATGTACCCTTTGAAGTTGTTACGTTTTCTCCTGATCTAAACGTCTTATCACTATCATAGCGAGCAATCACAGCGTACTGACAACAGTGGAAATAACTCCGTTAAAACTGACTCCGAATTTTTAGATCCATTTCTTACCCGTCCTGCTGGCTTTGCAATAACTGCTCACATATTAAATTTGTAATTCCTGCGCCCTCAGGTACTAAGTTCAGTCTGTCTATAGTCCGTAGTACTCCATCGTTGTCCAGGCCACACGACGTGTACTCGAAGGCGCTGCCCGGTCTTTTATTACTAATCTTTGGCATACCAGCATTCGATTGTTAAGATCCCACGCCTCCTTAATTGTGCAGACGTTGCGAACTGCCAGCGCATACTCTATAAGCGACTCCAATATTTGTTCGGGTTGTGCTAATTTTCGCACCATTTCCACCATTCTCTCTAGGATTTGCTTTGATCTTCAAAGTGCCGATGACATCTGGGACTAGGAAGCAAGAGTTTCTCTCTAAGCAAGTCTGTAGCTCGAACCATCAGCTTCCGGTACGTCGGGCGAGTTTATCTGCATTAGAAGTTGGTACTTTTCTCCTATAAACCTTGCCTTCGATTGTCTTTTCTCCTCTAGCATTATTAAAAGTAGTTGGTTCTTGGTCCTGTTCGGACTGCCTTTGTGCACGTGCAAATTAATTAAATTAAGGTGGGGATAGTTATTTGTTCTTCGCTGGAGAGGATGTTTTCAGTGATGAGGATAGTGGTATGTTCTTCGCTGGAGAGGATGTCTTCAGTGATGAGGATATTGGTATGTTCTTTGCTGGAGAGGATGTCTTCAGTGGAGGGTGGTTTAGTATCCCTGGCGGTTGCCTAGGGTTCTTCCTTCTGACAGCAGGTTATGTTGGGAGTTACTAACTCCGTTGTTACTGCCCTTGAGGCTGAGTAACCAATCAAGTACAAATGAATTGAATCTTACGGCTTGTGCCGGAGTTTAAGTGAAAGAGTTCTTTATTGTGAGAGACTCAAGTACAAACTGAAACTTAAAGCTAACAAAAATGTATTTCATAGCGGCCACGCAAATATGCAGTGTTCGCCGGCTATGCACGAGCATCCGGCCAGACGCTGTGTCAGCAGTTTGGCCAGAGCGAGCTCTTAAGCAATCGGACATTGCCGTTGCGCGGTTAACTTCAGTTAACTACTCCCTCTTCAAGAATGAGGCCGCCCTATTTGGGCGATCATCTCCTTTAGTTGGGCCGCGGTTCTTCGGGCCTGAGTGACCCGCCGATAGGCCAAGCCGATGCAAATCAAAGCGCAGCATATTGCTCCCGCTATGAACACCATCTGATATATTTGTTGATGGTTTATCTTCTTCCCGAACTGCTTGATGTGTTCCAAGTTACGTTCACTCAGCCGGTGAAGGTAAGGAAGACTAAGAACGTTGCGTTCCATTGTGACGTTTAGGGAAGGCGAGCTGGCCACTCCTGGAGCCCTCTTCTGGGCTGTGTCATGAGTTTCGCCCCTTATTTGGGCACAGGTGCCATTATCCACACACACTCGAGTCGGGCTATCATTTATGATTACAATTCCCTCATCAACATAGGTTATGGGGTGTAACTCGCTTTGCTGGATCTCGCAATGTGCCGTGCCTCCAGCGTGGAGCTCTTGAGCGCATGATCTTCTTCGCGCCAGCCGACAAAATGTAGCCCCTGCTGTCAAAGAGCAGTTTTCTACCGTGTGGATATTGCCGTCGCATTCAGCAATAATATTGTCCTCCAGCCTGAGTATGGTGTCCTGATGTGACACCGGGAAAACGGTGATCTTGTTGCAGGCCGACTTAATCTTTGGAAACTTAATAATAAAGTGTAAGATGTTATTGGATTGTAATATCTTAACGGACGATACGGACAAAACATCCCTAATCGCGGTTTCGGTGGGCTCTTCCATCCACACACCTTCCAGGTCTGCATGATCTAAGATGCTAGGGCTAACGACATTTACTTTGCCAAGAGCTACTGCCAGTATTAAACCCTGCAACTCCATTGTTATCATCCTATTTCGAGTTAAAAGCATCTCGAATAGGTGCCCTGTATCAATTTGGGACTTTTTAGCTGATCTCAGAAGTTGGTTGACGGTAGCGGAAATTTTATTAATTTGAATTTGTACCTTGTTGTTAATATTGACCTGCCTATTGTTAGCATTTATCAATTCAAATTCTCTAAATTTAACTTTCTCGAAGTCTTCCGCGTCCGGCGTTCCCGCCACTACTTTCAACGCGGTCCCTAGGAAGTCAAAGCTTCTTGCTACCCTATGATGGATGCTCAATAAGTCGAGCAGGTCGCGCAGATGGGCGACATCAACAATCAAGAGTTTCTGCATGTGAGACTGAGGGAACATGATGGACATCCCATTAGTTTCTTCAATGACGCGCCTATATTCCGAGAGATTTGCTGAATGTTTCACAAACGCAAATTCCTCCCAAACTAGAATTCGGCCATCAACGATGGGGATGTATTTAGCTTTAGAATAGTCCGTGACGCGTGCCGATGTTGTGGTCAAAAGGAAAATCAGGGATATGATTGTGAACCTGTAATTTGGAGGTGCTGTAAGCTTGTTGAAATTTGGTCAGCCCACCACCAAAGCGTGATTAAAATAATGGAAGCAAAACTTATGCCAAGTGGCTACAAAAAATGGATAATAAAAAATTTAAAAATGATCAGGCGAGGGATAAAATAGTCACGCTCGGCCTACCTAAGGTTGTCTTTGTGGACCACCCTCCCCTTAATGAGGACTGTGGTCCCCATGTCCGCTTCAACGGTTTTCTCTTCACACAAAGGTGAGAGTTTGTTGCCCAGGCGTTTGTTGGACTTCACTAGGAATTTTTCGCCAACCTCGAACACTCTATTTTGTCGGGAAGCGTTTTCCCTGTTTCGGAGCTTGTCCTGGGCTATTTTAATCTTATCCTGTATTTCGTAATGTGGCCCATTTAATTGAGTCTGAACCACGTCAGCCGACCTCTTGTCGATGACCGAATGGATAGATTTGTTATATTTGGTTGTAGCCAGTAGGATCAGCTCTACGGTATCGCTGATGCCTTTGTCGATTTTAAGGCATCTAGCAAGCTCAACCAGAGTGCTGTGGAAGCGTTCCACCTGTCCGTTTGAGACACTGTGGAGGGGCGGAGCATTTGAAATGCTAACGCTGAAATGGTTTTCCAGCATGGCCACGATGGTGTGCGAGTTCAACGATGGTTCGTTGTCGCAATATATGACCTTTGCCTTAGGGAAAATGTTCATCAGCTGTAGTAGCGCTGGTTTGAGGTCCTCTATGGATCTAGAGGGGACCGGTTGGACGACGGCAAATTTCGAGAATTTGTCAATGCACGTAAGGAAATACTTTTTATCCGTGGAGAAGATGTCTATGTGTAGCATTTCTCCTACATGAGATGGGATTGGTGTTTTGCCAAGCTCCTGTTTCTTTGGATGTCTTTCGTATTTAGCCTTGGCGCAAGTCCTGCAGGAATCGACTATTTCGTTCGCCATTTTGGTAATTTTTGGGAAGTAGTACTCGGAGAGTACCTGCTTCACGTTTTCTTGGGCAGACCTGTGAGCTCTGTTGTGCTCGACAGTGAGAATCTCCCGCCTCTCATCAATTGCAAAAATATCCGTTACTCGGTTTTTGCAGTGCCAAAATTTGGTGGCAGGGAATTGCCGAACCAATTTGTCCTGTACCATTGCTAGCGTGTGCAAATCGCAATGGATGGCGTTTACGCCTTTAGGAACTATCACGTCCGCAAGCTCCTCCAGCACTGACTCCTCGCAAGTGAAGTCAATGTTATGCCGTCTCTTGTTTCCAAAGAGAACATAGCTGCGTTTAGACGAAAAGCGAGCTTCCTCCAGAGTTATCTGGTTTTGGAAGCAATTGAGAGGCTTATCCGTGGATGGGATGGTGTGAGTTAGCGACAGCTCACTGTGGATTGTGGCCGCGCTTGAAAATTCCTCTTCCTCTTCTACAACGTTGAGTTGTTGCCTCGAGAGGGCATCTGCAACGAGGTTGTCTTTGCCAGGCATGTAATGAACCTTGGCACCACACTCGTCGATGCGTTCTTTCCACCTTTTAATTTTCGTGTTTGGATTAGAATCCGAAACCGCATAGGTCAGTGGTTGGTGGTCAGTGTAGACATTTATGTCTTTGACCCCATATAGGTAGTGACGAAGCTTTTCTAGAGTCCAAACTATGGCTAACAGCTCCCTTTCGTTGGTAGCGTAGTTAACCTCTCTGTCCTTTAAGGTTCTAGAGATCATAGTAATGGGTCGTCCCTTCTGGGAAAGCACAGCGCCAATGCCGTATGCTGAGGCATCTGTCGTTAGATCAAATGCCAATTTATAATCGGGGTATCTGAGTATGACATCCTCAGAGGCCAGGATGTTTCAAAGCTTTTCGAAGGCCAGCCGTTGTGGCTCGGTAAACTGTACCTGGATGTTTTTGGATATGTATCTGCTGACATTTCCATGTTCCCCCTTTAGGATGCTCGAAATGGGCTTAGCTATTGATGCAAAATCTTTGATAAAGCACCTATAGTAGCTAGCCAAGCCCATGGATATCCTTACTTCAAATACGTTTTTAGGCTCCGGAAATTCCTTGATGGACCGGACCTTTTCTGGGTCTGTTCTAGTCCCTTCACTTGTGACAACAACCCCCAAAAAATTAACGCTTTTTTTGAAGAAGACCGATTTCTGCGCCGACATTCTCATGTTGGCGTCGTGCAGGCTCTTTAGTACCCAGTCTACGTGTCGTATGTGGGCGTTTTCGTCCTCTGAGAAGACGATAACATCATCGACATAGACATAGCAAAATTTGCCAATCTGCTCTCGCAGTATGTCGTCGATGGTTCTCTGGAAGATGCTGGCAGCATTCCTCAGCCCGAATGGCAGTCGGCGGAACTCGTATTTTCCCCCGTTTAAGGAAAAGGAAGTTTTTTCACGGTCACGTTCAGCCAGTGTAATTTGGTGGTAGCCAGACTTTAAATCGAGCGTAGTGAAGTACTTGGCCTTGCCCAAATTCCCTAGTATCATAGAGATAATTGGCATGGGGTAGCGATCCGGTATTGTCCTCCCATTTAACTTTCGAAAGTCTAATACCAGCAGCATTTTACGGTTGCCAGACTCGTCGGTGCCCTTTTTGTCTACTACCCATATTGGGTTATTGTAGGGGGATCTCGACTTCTGGATTATGCCGTTTTTTAGGAGGTCTTGAATTTCGCCATTGACGAAATCGGCTGCCCCCATCGGGTATGGGTAGGGTCTGGCATAAATGGGCTCCTCATCAACTGTTCTAATGGTGGCAACCACTGAAGTGTTGTAAGGTAACGCCTCATTTGGGTTAGCGAAGGCATTTTTTCTGTCGCTTAGCATTTTTGAAAATGCTTTTCTGACTGAAGGTGGTGCACTGGAGCAGTCCACTTCAGTAAAATTTACGTTGGGGCATGCTTGGAATTCTAGCTTTTCTATTTCGGAACCCCATTTGAGGTGTCCGGAAGCTAGGCAAAGCGATGCCCCTACCTGCTTTAACAGGTCAAGGCCGATGATGGCATCAAAGGAGGACAAATCTGGTAAAATGAAGAACGCTGTCTTCAAGTTTAATAGGGATATGAAGCAGTTCTTTGTGATCGTGGTAACGCCATGGATAGAATGTATCGAAAATGGTGAATCCACTGGGCGAACGCCTTTCAATCCCTCGTATGGACGGATGAAATTTTTTGACGCGCCCGTGTCTATTGGAAGCTTCATTTCTAACCCCGCTACTCTTCGTCTGATGACGGGTAGCAGGGACTTTCTCCTAAAAAATTAATGACGTCCGAGTCGTATTCCCTAATGGCGTCGTCGTCAATCTCTTGAACCGCGTCTGAAGCTGCGGCGGTATATTTCCCCCCGGATTCACCTGCGGCCTACACGATGTGTTTAACCCTCTGCCTTTTGTGTGGGCCCGATCGATCGGACTCTGCCGGTTTCCTGTTTTGGTATGCCGGGGATAGGGACGGCTTGGGCATCCTGGAAAGTGATGGGTCAATGTCCATGGGTTCAGGGATGCTTCCCTTGTGTGGGGCAGAGTGCACTTGTGCCTTGTGTTGCTTGGCGTAGTAAGGATTTTTGCCAGTATTTGTCTGGGCATTCGCCGGCGGAGGAGCCTGACGGTGGTCTTGTGTTTTTGGATAGTGTTTTTTATCCTTGTCCTCCTGGCTTCTGGCAAACGAAGCCGCGAAGGAGTACCTCTCGTGGTTAGCTTCTATTTCTTGTGCCAAAGCGACGGCTGAAGGCATATCTTTCGGCTTTGCCGAAAAGAGGACATCCGTAAGGCTACGCTTAAGTCCCGAGATAAAGACTCAAAGTGCGTCGTCCCGGAATTTGTCACACAAAACCTTTGCCGCCGAGGCTTCGTACGACATGGTGGCTTTGTTGGTGAGCAAGGTCAGTTTTTTCTCGACCTCGTCATAGTACTGCAGTAGGGTCATATTTCCCCATTTCCTGCTCAATAACGTGAATCTGGCGTTTATCACTGTACGTGAAGTCGAGTCGATTTATAATCGCGTCGAAATTCAGCACAGTGCCAAACGAGGATAGCACGGCATCGGCAGGGCCTCTTATTTTACTCCTAATAATTATAACTGCCTGGTAATGGCGAGAGCTATTTACATAGTACCTAAAAATATAATATGCGGCTACCGCCGCTATTGGGAGCGATCATGGGAGCTTCCGCTTGCGCGGGAGTGATTTGTACTGCGTTGACTTGTTCGGTCAGCCGCTGTATAGCCAGGCGAAGTTCATTTTCCCTAAGTTAGCTCTCAATATTGGCTTCTTGGACGGCATGTTGAACGGCCGCCTGTATAGTGGCTGTCATTTGTTCCATGCTGAAAGCCATTTTTGCGTGTTTGAGTGCTCTAGCGTTTTTTGGGGTGGAAGATCTGGCCGGTTCTTCGGACTCGGACTCAGAATCACTGGAGCTGCAGTTATGTGTAAAACCCGAGAAAAAAAAAACAATTTCATGCTCGTTTTGCATGCCCACAGAGGCGATTGGTAGGGTGAGGGGGCTCGCGAGGGCCGAGCCGTCGTTTTAGTTACATATGTGTGCGGGCTCGTCGAGCTGCACTATTGTTTTGCCAAGTAGAGGCAATTTGAGGGGTATGCGGGGACTGAGCCTCCGCTATGACACAAAGATAAAAAAATAAAAATAACAAAGTGCCACACACTGCATGCGCTGCCGTATCGGATTCCCAAAAAAATGGAGTGGGGAAACAAAACGGAAAGGGAAAATAAATAACCAAGACTATGCAGCTAATACCAAGAATTTTTGTGTAACAAAAGAGACATATAAAAGCTGAATTAAATGCACACAATTATATGAATTATTTTTGATTAAAAATTAAATTTTGAGCTGGTGACTTTTTGTCTTGGTTAAGAATTTTCTATTTTTCAACTTTTGTTGTTGTATAAAAATGTTTATTTATTTAATTATTAAGAAAAATAAATGCAAACAGTATTGGGAGGTAGATATCCCGAAAATGGTTTATATAATAAATTTGTATAAAATTTGTATTGTTATAAAAAATTTGTATAAAAATACAATGCAAAACCGTCGTCAGCCAATTAACGGAATTTATTTAGTTTTAAAAAAAAAAGGTTTATGGGGCTGCAGTTTTTTAGTTGTCAGTTTAACACATTTTCCCTACTTTTCTATTTTTTATTTAACATAAAACCAATGCAGACTTGAAAGAATTATGAATGAAAATGCTCACTTACATGTTTTTACGATGGGCGCCAATTAATTAAATTAAGGTGGGGATAGTTATATGTTCTTCGCTGGAGAGGATGTTTTCAGTGATGAGGATAGTGGTATGTTCTTCGCTGGAGAGGATGTCTTCAGTGATGAGGATATTGGTATGTTCTTTGCTGGAGAGGATGTCTTCAGTGGAGGGTGGTTTAGTATCCCTGGCGGTTGCCTAGGGTTCTTCCTTCTGACAGCAGGTTATGTTGGGAGTTACTAACTCCGTTGTTACTGCCCTTGAGGCTGAGTAACCAATCAAGTACAAATGAATTGAATCTTACGGCTTGTGCCGGAGTTTAAGTGAAAGAGTTCTTTATTGTGAGAGACTCAAGTACAAACTGAAACTTAAAGCTAACAAAAATGTATTTCATAGCGGCCACGCAAATATGCAGTGTTCGCCGGCTATGCACGAGCATCCGGCCAGACGCTGTGTCAGCAGTTTGGCCAGAGCGAGCTCTTAAGCAATCGGACATTGCCGTTGCGCGGTTAACTTCAGTTAACTACTCCCTCTTCAAGAATGAGGCCGCCCTATTTGGGCGATCATCTCCTTTAGTTGGGCCGCGGTTCTTCGGGCCTGAGTGACCCGCCGATAGGCCAAGCCGATGCAAATCAAAGCGCAGCATATTGCTCCCGCTATGAACACCATCTGATATATTTGTTGATGGTTTATCTTCTTCCCGAACTGCTTGATGTGTTCCAAGTTACGTTCACTCAGCCGGTGAAGGTAAGGAAGACTAAGAACGTTGCGTTCCATTGTGACGTTTAGGGAAGGCGAGCTGGCCACTCCTGGAGCCCTCTTCTGGGCTGTGTCATGAGTTTCGCCCCTTATTTGGGCACAGGTGCCATTATCCACACACACTCGAGTCGGGCTATCATTTATGATTACAATTCCCTCATCAACATAGGTTATGGGGTGTAACTCGCTTTGCTGGATCTCGCAATGTGCCGTGCCTCCAGCGTGGAGCTCTTGAGCGCATGATCTTCTTCGCGCCAGCCGACAAAATGTAGCCCCTGCTGTCAAAGAGCAGTTTTCTACCGTGTGGATATTGCCGTCGCATTCAGCAATAATATTGTCCTCCAGCCTGAGTATGGTGTCCTGATGTGACACCGGGAAAACGGTGATCTTGTTGCAGGCCGACTTAATCTTTGGAAACTTAATAATAAAGTGTAAGATGTTATTGGATTGTAATATCTTAACGGACGATACGGACAAAACATCCCTAATCGCGGTTTCGGTGGGCTCTTCCATCCACACACCTTCCAGGTCTGCATGATCTAAGATGCTAGGGCTAACGACATTTACTTTGCCAAGAGCTACTGCCAGTATTAAACCCTGCAACTCCATTGTTATCATCCTATTTCGAGTTAAAAGCATCTCGAATAGGTGCCCTGTATCAATTTGGGACTTTTTAGCTGATCTCAGAAGTTGGTTGACGGTAGCGGAAATTTTATTAATTTGAATTTGTACCTTGTTGTTAATATTGACCTGCCTATTGTTAGCATTTATCAATTCAAATTCTCTAAATTTAACTTTCTCGAAGTCTTCCGCGTCCGGCGTTCCCGCCACTACTTTCAACGCGGTCCCTAGGAAGTCTAAGCTTCTTGCTACCCTATGATGGATGCTCAATAAGTCGAGCAGGTCGCGCAGATGGGCGACATCAACAATCAAGACTGAGGGAGCATGATGGACATCCCATTAGTTTCTTCTATGACGCGCCTATATTCCGAGAGATTTGCTGAATGTTTCACAAACGCAAATTCCTCCCAAACTAGAATTCGGCCATCAACGATGGGGATGTATTTAGCTTTAGAATAGTCCGTGTCGCGTGCCGATGTTGTGGTCAAAAGGAAAATCAGGGATATGGTTGTGAACCTGTAATTTGGAGGTGCTGTAAGTTTGTTGAAATTTGGTCAGCCCACCACCAAAGCGTGATTAAAATAATGGAAGCAAAACTTATGCCAAGTGGCTACAAAAAATGGATAATAAAAAATTTAAAAATGATCAGGCGAGGGATAAAATAGTCACGCTCGGCCTACCTAAGGTTGTCTTTGTGGACCACCCTCCCCTTAATGAGGACTGTGGTCCCCATGTCCGCTTCAACGGTTTTCTCTTCACACAAAGGTGAGAGTTTGTTGCCCAGGCGTTTGTTGGACTTCACTAGGAATTTTTCGCCAACCTCGAACACTCTATTTTGTCGGGAAGCGTTTTCCCTGTTTCGGAGCTTGTCCTGGGCTATTTTAATCTTATCCTGTATTTCGTAATGTGGCCCATTTAATTGAGTCTGAACCACGTCAGCCGACCTCTTGTCGATGACCGAATGGATAGATTTGTTATATTTGGTTGTAGCCAGTAGGATCAGCTCTACGGTATCGCTGATGCCTTTGTCGATTTTAAGGCATCTAGCAAGCTCAACCAGAGTGCTGTGGAAGCGTTCCACCTGTCCGTTTGAGACACTGTGGAGGGGCGGAGCATTTGAAATGCTAACGCTGAAATGGTTTTCCAGCATGGCCACGATGGTGTGCGAGTTCAACGATGGTTCGTTGTCGCAATATATGACCTTTGCCTTAGGGAAAATGTTCATCAGCTGTAGTAGCGCTGGTTTGAGGTCCTCTATGGATCTAGAGGGGACCTGTTGGACGACGGCAAATTTCGAGAATTTGTCGATGCACGTAAGGAAATACTTTTTATCCGTGGAGAAGATGTCTATGTGTAGCATTTCTCCTACATGAGATGGGATTGGTGTTTAGCCAAGCTCCTGTTTCTTTGGATGTCTTTCGTATTTAGCCTTGGCACAAGTCCTGCAGGAATCGACTATTTCGTTCGCCATTTTGGTAATTTTTGGGAAGTAGTACTCGGAGAGTACCTGCTTCACGTTTTCTTGGGCAGACCTGTGAGCTCTGTTGTGCTCGACAGTGAGAATCTCCCGCCTCTCGTCAATTGCAAAAATATCCGTTACTCGGTTTTTGCAGTGCCAAAATTTGGTGGCAGGGAATTGCCGAACCAATTTGTCCTGTACCATTGCTAGCGTGTGCAAATCGCAATGGATGGCGTTTACGCCTTTAGGAACTATCACGTCCGCAAGCTCCTCCAGCACTGACTCCTCGCAAGTGAAGTCAATGTTATGCCGTCTCTTGTTTCCAAAGAGAACATAGCTGCGTTTAGACGAAAAGCGAGCTTCCTCCAGAGTTATCTGGTTTTGGAAGCAATTGAGAGGCTTATCCGTGGATGGGATGGTGTGAGTTAGCGACAGCTCACTGTGGATTGTGGCCGCGCTTGAAAATTCCTCTTCCTCTTCTACAACGTTGAGTTGTTGCCTCGAGAGGGCATCTGCAACGAGGTTGTCTTTGCCAGGCATGTAATGAACCTTGGCACCACACTCGTCGATGCGTTCTTTCCACCTTTTAATTTTCGTGTTTGGATTAGAATCCAAAACCGCATAGGTCAGTGGTTGGTGGTCAGTGTAGACATTTATGTCTTTGACCCCATATAGGTAGTGACGAAGCTTTTCTAGAGTCCAAACTATGGCTAACAGCTCCCTTTCGTTGGTAGCGTAGTTAACCTCTCTGTCCTTTAAGGTTCTAGAGATCATAGTAATGGGTCGTCCCTTTTGGGAAAGCACAGCGCCAATGCCGTACGCTGAGGCATCTGTCGTTAGATCAAATGCCAATTTATAATCGGGGTATCTGAGTATGACATCCTCAGAGGCCAGGATGTTTCAAAGCTTTTCGAAGGCCAGCCGTTGTGGCTCGGTAAACTGTACCTGGATGTTTTTGGATCTGTATCTGCTGACATTTCCATGTTCCCCCTTTAGGATGCTCGAAATGGGCTTAGCTATTGATGCAAAATCTTTGATAAAGCACCTATAGTAGCTAGCCAAGCCCATGAATAACCTTACTTCAAATACGTTTTTAGGCTCCGGAAATTCCTTGATGGACCGGACCTTTTCTGGGTCTGTTCTAGTCCCTTCACTTGTGACTACAACCACCAAAAAATTAACGCTTTTTTTGAAGAAGACCGATTTCTGCGCCGACATTCTCATGTTGGCGTCGTGCAGGCTCTTTAGTACCCAGTCTACGTGCCGTATGTGGGCATTTTCGTCCTCTGAGAAGACGATAACATCATCGACATAGACATAGCAAAATTTGCCAATCTGCTCTCGCAGTATGTCGTCGATGGTTCTCTGGAAGATGCTGGCAGCATTCCTCAGCCCGAATGGCAGTCGGCGGAACTCGTATTTTCCCCCGTTTAAGGAAAGTGTAATTTGGTGGTAGCCAGACTTTAAATCGAGCGCAGTGAAGTACTTGGCCTTGCCCAAATTCCCTAGTATCATAGAGATAATTGGCATGGGGTAGCGATCCGGTATTGTCCTCTCATTTAACTTTCGAAAGTCTAATACCAGCAGCATTTTACGGTTGCCAGACTCGTCGGTGCCCTTTTTGTCTACTACCCATATTGGGTTATTGTAGGGGGATCTCGACTTCTGGATTATGCCGTTTTTTAGGAGGTCTTGAATTTCGCCATTGACGAAATCGGCTGCCCCCATCGGGTATGGGTAGGGTCTGGCATAAATGGGCTCCTCATCAACTGTTCTAATGGTGGCAACCACTGAAGTGTTGTAAGGTAACGCCTCATTTGGGTTAGCGAAGGCATTTTTCCTGTCGCTTAGCATTTTTGAAAATGCTTTTCTGACTGAAGGTGGTGCACTGGAGCAGTCCACTTCAGTAAAATTTACGTTGGGGCATGCTTGGAATTCTAGCTTTTCTATTTCGGAACCCCATTTGAGGTGTCCGGAAGCTAGGCAAAGCGATGCCCCTACCTGCTTTAACAGGTCAAGGCCGATGATGGCATCAAAGGAGGACAAATCTGGTAAAATGAAGAACGCTGCCTTCAAGTTTAATAGGGATATGAAGCATTTCTTTGTGATCGTGGTAACGCCATGGATAGAATGTGTCGAAAATGGTGAATCCACTGGGCGAACGCCTTTCAATCCCTCGTATGGACGGATGAAATTTTTTGACGCGCCCGTGTCTATTGGAAGCTTCATTTCTAGCCCCGCTACTCTTCGTCTGATGACGGGTAGCAGGGACTTTCTCCTAAAAAATTAATGACGTCCGAGTCGTATTCCCTAATGGCGTCGTCGTCAATCTCTTGAGCCGCGTCTGAAGCTGCGGCGGTATATTTCCCCCCGGATTCACCTGCGGCCTGCACGATGTGTTTAACCCTCTGCCTTTTGTGTGGGCCCGATCGATCGGACTCTGCCGGTTTCCTGTTTTGGTATGCCGGGGCTAGGGACGGCTTGGGCATCCTGGAAAGTGATGGGTCAATGTCCATGGGTTCAGGGGTGCTTCCCTTGTGTGGGGCAGAGTGCACTTGTGCCTTGTGTTGCTTGGCGTAGTAAGGATTTTTGCCAGTATTTGTCTGGGCATTCGCCGGCGGAGGAGCCTGACGGTGGTCTTGTGTTTTTGGATAGTGTTTTTTATCCTTGTCCTCCTGGCTTCTGGCAAACGAAGCAGCGAAGGAGTACCTCTCGTGGTTAGCTTCTATTTCTTGTGCCAAAGCGACGGCTGAAGGCATATCTTTCGGTTTTGCCGAAAAGAGGACATCCGTAAGGCTACGCTTAAGTCCCGAGATAAAGACTCAAAGTGCGTCGTCCCGGAATTTGTCACACAAAACCTTTGCCGCCGAGGCTACCAACGACATGGTGGCTTTGTTGGTGAGCAAGGTCAGTTTTTTCTCGACCTCGTCATTCCCTGCTCAATAACGTGAATCTGGCGTTTATCACTGTACGTGAAGTCGAGTCGATTTATAATCGCGTCGAAATTCAGCACAGTGCCAAACGAGGATAGCACGGCATCGGCAGGGCCTCTTATTTTACTCCTAATAATTATAACTGCCTGGTAATGGCGAGAGCTATTTACATAGTTCCTAAAAATATAATATGCGGCTACCGCCGCTTGCCGCCAGGAAACTTATGCTTCCTGCGCTCCCGTAAATTCGGGCAGGCACTTGACGGCATCTAGGGTCTCGTCACATTTTACGTTGTCCCTAATTTCTATGGGTTCATATACTTCGATTATGGGAGTTTCCGCTTGCGCGGGAGTGATTTGTACTGCGTTGACTTGTTCGGTCAGCCGCTGTATAGCCAGGCGAAGTTCATTTTCCCTAAGTTGGCTCTCAATATTGGCTTCTTGGACGGCATGTTGAACGGCCGCCTGTATAGTGGCTGTCATTTGTTCCATGCTGAAAGCCATTTTTGCGTGTTTGAGTGCTCTAGCGTTTTTTGGGGTGGAAGATCTGGCCGGTTTTTCGGACTCGGACTCAGAATCACTGGAGAATTGTCTTACGCTTCTATATCATCGGAAGGGATTGCTCATGTGGAGCTGCAGTTATGTATAAAACCCGAAAAAAAAAAACAATTTCATGCTCGTTTTGCATGCCCACAGAGGCGATTGGTAGGGTGTTTATTTATTTAATTATAAAGGAAAATAAATGCAAACAATATTGGGAGGTAGATATCCCGAAAATGGTTTATATAATAAATTTGTATAAAATTTGAATTGTTATAAAAAATTTGTATAAAAATACAATGCAAAACCGTCGTCAGCCAATTAACGGAATTTATTTAGTTTTAAAAAAAAAAGGTTTATGGGGCTGCAGTTTTTATACCCTTGCAGAGGGTATTATAATTTTGGTCAAAAGTGTGCAACGCAGTGAAGGAGACATCTCCGACCCTATAAAGTATATATATTCTTGATCAGGATCACCTCCTGAGTCGATATGAGCATGTCCGTCTGTCCGTCTGTCCGTCTGTCCGTCTGTCCGTCTGTCCGTTTCTACGCAAACTAGTCTCTCAGTTTTAAAGCTATCGAGTTGAAACTTTGCACACACCCTTCTTTCCTTTGCAGGCAGTATATAAGTCGGATCGGCCGGGATCGGTCGACTATATCCTATAGCTGCCATATAACTGATTGATCGGAAATGCCATAACTTTGGTGTTTTTTAAGTTAGAGGGTTGGGACTTTCCACACATGTTATATTTGACCAAAATATCTTGTGTACAAAATTTCATAAGGATCGGCCGACTATATCCTATAGCTGTCATACAACGATCGGAATTGGCATAACTTTGGTGTTTTTTAAGTTAGAAAGATGGGACTTGGTACAGATTCTATTTTGGACAAAATAATCTGATTGGCCAAATTTCATAAGGATCGGCCGACTATATACGATCTTCTATATATCTAATAATATAAGATGCGTGGCGCCACCTAGCGGACTGCGACTGAACTGCAAGGGTATATCAACTTCGGCTCCGCCCGAAGTTAGCTTTCCTTTCTTGTTTAGTTGTCAGTTTAACACATTTTCACTACTTTTCTATTTTTTATTTAACATAAAACCAATGCAGACTTGAAAGAATTATGAATGAAAATGCTCACTTACATGTTTTTACGATGGGCGCCAATTAATTAAATTAAGGTGGGGATAGTTATATGTTCTTCGCTGGAGAGGATGTTTTCAGTGATGAGGATAGTGGTATGTTCTTCGCTGGAGAGGATGTCTTCAGTGATGAGGATATTGGTATGTTCTTCGCTGGAGAGGATGTCTTCAGTGGAGGGTGCTTTAGTATCCCTGGCGGTTGCCTAGGGTTCTTCCTTCTGACAGCAGGTTATGTTGGGAGTTACTAACTCCGTTGTTACTGCCCTTGAGGCTGAGTAACCAATCAAGTACAAATGAATTGAATCTTACGGCTTGTGCCGGAGTTTAAGTGAAAGAGTTCTTTATTGTGAGAGACTCAAGTACAAACTGAAACTTAAAGCTAACAAAAATGTATTTCATAGCGGCCACGCAAATATGCAGTGTTCGCCGGCTATGCACGAGCATCCGGCCAGACGCTGTGTCAGCAGTTTGGCCAGAGCGAGCTCTTAAGCAATCGGACATTGCCGTTGCGCGGTTAACTTCAGTTAACTTGTATGTTCTCCCTGCCGGAAACATCGATCGCGCTGTTCAGCGGGTAAAATTTGCCGTACGGTGCTATGTGGTTGCAACCCGCGAGGCAGAAATCACAACTCCAGTCATTGCTCTCAATATCGTATTCTATGCAGCAACACTCGAAATGGTACCACCATTCGCAAATGTCGCACTGAACCTTATTTTCTGATGCTGTCTCGTTTTCTCAAATTGTGCACACTTCTATGTTTATGCTCCGCTCTGACCGGCGTGCGTGCTATGACGTGTCATCATGTATAAAAAGGTGCAAGGCTTTTACTGCATAGTTTCATATGCGTGTTTACTCTACCTAGCTTATGTTTCTAGGGCAGCAACGCCTTTACTCTGCCTTAATCCGCAAGAGTCTTTTCCTCCGATTAGGTCTGCAGGAGTACTTTTTATATTCTCTTAGGGTATAAATTGAATTTAACTTTAGAGCATGCATGCCTTTACGAGCAAAGCAATAAATCCATTATTATTCTGCTTCATTAAAAGGTTTCTGGGCAGTTTTTGAAAACTACCGCGAAATTTTGTAACTGACCACTGGATGTTAGGAAATTGCTGTGCAGTACTCTCGAATGCGCCTCGTATGCGATTTACCTTCTTATTTATTTAAACTTTAAATTAAGGTTAAAATAACTTATCTTAATATTTCAATTTAAATTAAAATTTTAATTTAAAGTATATAAGTATGACATTGGTTTTGCAATCTTTATCTGAAAATAATAAATAATTTGTATTCGAATAATATGATTTTGTATTATTTAGGCTAACCTATCTATTTAAAAAAAAACTATCCATTTTGTTATTAATTACAATTTGTAAAACTATGCCACAGATCCGCGCAATTTTCTTTCGGTCACACTTCTAACGTAGAGATGGCCACACAAAATATTGGCCACTATCGACGATCTCGAGAGCGTGTCGATAGTGGCAAATCATCTATAGTCCCGATAGTTCCATCGACAGTTCTTCACCTCTATCTTGTACCTGGTATCTAGCGCCATATAACTGAATGATCGGAATGGGCTTAACATTGTTGTTTTTTAAGCCGGGGGATGGGACTTCGGATCTACGGAACCTTTAAATTTTAGGCAACATTATCCGATCTGTCTAATTTCATAAGGACCAGCCGAATATGTCCTATAGCTGCAATGAATCTAAACGATCGAAAATGGCGTAACCTTTGTATTTTTATACCCTTGCAGAGGGTATTATCATTTTGGTCATTTTGGTGTGCAATGTAGTGAAGGAGACATCTCCGACCCTATAAAGTATATATATTCTTTATAAGGATCTCCTCCTCCTCCGTACGTTTCTACGCAAACTGGTCTCTCAGTTTTCGAGTTACAACTTTGCTCACATCCTTTTTTTTTTGCTTGCAGGCAGTATATATGTAAGTCGGAACATCCTGGATCTACCGACTACATCCAATTGCTTCCATATAAATGATTGATCGGAAATGCCATAACTTTGGTGTTTTTTATGTTAGAGGGTTGGGACTTTCCACATCTTTCGGCGGTCCTATTTATAATCACCCCAAAATTACCCCCCGAAGACAATTTTTTGGTTACCTACCCGTTTCAAGACCATACAACGCAATACTTGATATTTCTTATTATATATTTACATTGGATTAACAAAGAGTCGAAGTTCGACCATATATACCATCCCCAATTTGTTTGACTGTTTTGGAGTTGCTGGTGATCGAACGGATCGATTTTATAGCCGCTTGGCTATCACTGCATATATTGACTCCTCTTAGTGTGGAGTTATGTGCGTTTAGGTATTTTAGTGCTTCCCCTATAGCTGTCAGTTCAGCTTGAAATATGCTTCAGGGATTGGGTAGCCTAAAAGAGGCTTTAATGCCTAGTTGTTCGGAGTATATCCCTCCCTCCATCCTTCCTGGGAGTACAGTAGTCTGTACTGCTGGGAATAAGGGGTCGTTTAATAGAATGGTGGAGTGACCCTTGTTAAGGTGCCTCCATTGCTGGGTTTCCCTGAATTGGGAAGCTGTGTATGGCATTTTTGACTTCATTTCGGAACAACTGCCAAAGAATCGAGCACACAAAAAAAAAGTTTGTAAAAGCCAAAAAAACCTGTTTCAA
Organism: Drosophila ananassae; assembly: GCF_017639315.1. Classification (NCBI taxonomy): domain Eukaryota; kingdom Metazoa; phylum Arthropoda; class Insecta; order Diptera; family Drosophilidae; genus Drosophila; species Drosophila ananassae. Next base: position 2,682,722 of record NC_057932.1, on the reverse strand, counting down.
TTTCAGTAAACTTGCGCTCATAAATTGAAAAGAATATGAATCCGGTGAACGAGGAATACGAGGCATAAACTGCATAGAATAAAAGCTCTCAGCAAGCGACCCTCATCATAAAGATAACCAAAAGAAATGCAAGCTATAAAAAACCCTGGAAAAGACGAAGAGAATAGTGTGGCTAATCTCGAAAAAAAGACACCAACATAATGGTTTCCTATATGTATCAGTTTCAAAAACCAACAATCAACAATATCAAAGATGCACCAACTCTAGCTACTCTGTAGCTACTCTGTGGTTTTCTGTGGTAACAAGGAACATGCGCATGTCACCCAGATATAAAGCAGAATATACCGACAATTCAAAATCGTCCAGATAGAGTATTCTAACAACCTTATCCTGTTACTTATACTTATAACCAGAAAGTAAAGCTAACTTCGGGCGGAGCCGAAGTTGATATACCCTTGCATCCCTATTGGATATAGGTGGTAAAACGAACTGTTTTTGCTATATTTTGTTCGCAACAAATGCCGAGACTAGCTCACAGAGGTTGAGGGTACGTTGCACCGAATTTATAGATTCGACGTGATTGCCCGAGCCCAGAAATAACACGGAATGCTTCGTTTCAATCAAATCCCCTTTATTGTCTTTACTTTACAAAGAATAAGAGAATCTCACCGGCTGTTTGGCTCAGCCGACCGACCGCTCGCCCTCCCGTCGATCCCCGATCCCCGCTCCGGGTTGGTGCCAATACACACGCCCTCCCAAAGCTTGCTCCCGGCAGGTCGTGTGGTCTTGGTGCCTGGCATCGAAACGGCTCACGGTTCCCTTCGTTCGGACTCACGGACTCTGGTTGCGGGGCCTGTGTTGTTGCTGCCGTCTTCTGCTCTGGTCTTCGGCTGCCGCTGCTCGTCCGTCGCCGCCGCTCCATCGTCGTCGCTGCTCCTCTGACGCTGATGCTCCCTCGTCGATGCTGCTGCTTCCTCGTTGTCGTCGTCGCTCCCTCGTCGTCGCCTCTGTTGTTACTGCTCCTCTTTTATGGGTGCCGTGGACCTTCGGACTCTTTGGCTCGCTGCACTTGCCCTTTCGCCGTGGCCGGCACCTAATCCGTGTTAACAGGCCGAGTGGCTCACCTCCCAGGTGCTCCTCGCTGCTTAGCGGCCGGATCAGGTCACGAAGGGCCTACCTACCGCCAGGACACGCCCCCGGTCGCGTTCGCCACTCGCCTCCAAACACCTGCGTGCCTACGCCCTGCAGGATCTATGGTAGGCCAGAGGTTTGGGCGTCGCGTCTCCTTTGACTCCAGGTGATACGCTGTGCATACGCTCCAGCGCCTGGATCAGGATTCTCTTGACTTTCCCGGGGTGTTACTGTTGGGCTTGAGTTCCCGAGCTGGCTATCCCTCGCGTTACAGGATCACACCTGGATCGAACGGACAGGAGCAGGCAAGGCGTACGCCGGGCTGATCCGCCGTTGCCGCTACTACACCAGGATACCTGTTGTGTCCGGGAATAATTCCACCCGACTCGTTTACCCTTGGGCCTCAGTTTTGCCGTGGATCCTTGATCCTTTCCCCTTGCTCCTTGCTCGACTCGCGTACCGCCGCCGGACTTACACAGGGGGTCCTTAAGCTATTTATCGAATATCCTTGCTCACTCGCCTTAATAGCCCGCACTTAAGACTGTCGGACTTACCCACGGGGGGGTCCTTCAGCCTGTACTCCTAATTTTTTTTTTTTTTTTTTTTTTTTTTAAACTTTGCTTTTATTTATTGGATCTTCTCTTAATTTTGAGACTAACAATAAGTTTTCAAATCTTAACATTAACATTTAGCTAACAGTAGACTAAGACTGCATTCTGGTTGCACGTTCCTCAAGACGGTCGCTGGGTGGGTAGGTCATTCCGACGAAGTCGTGATTGGTTACTCAACCTTGTTAGACCTCTCGCCAGGTGGTTAGGGTGCGACAATAGCTTTCTAAAGTACTTTTCCTTCTGTTCTGCGATCACATCTTTGACTGGAAGAATGTTTAAGTCGCGATGTATGTTTTCGTTGCGAACGTACCAAGGTGCCCCGGTGATTGTTCTCAAGATCTTCGACTGAGCTCGCTGGACTATGTCAATATTGCTATTGCTGGCATTCCCCCATAACTGGGAGCCGTACATCCATATAGGTTTAAGTACCGAGTTATACAGCAGGACTTTATATTCAAGGCAAAGGGGAGACCGAGCGTTGATAAGCCAATGAAGGCTGCTGGCTTTTAGCTTTAGGTGGGTTCTTTTAGCTTCTATGTGCCGACGCCATGTGAGTCTTCTATCGAGGTGTACTCCTAGATATGTTACCTCGTTTGCTTGCGGGAGTAGGGTGTTGTTTAGCGTAAGGGGCGGGCAGTTTTGCCTATTCAAGGTGAACGTAACGTGCTTGCATTTTTGTTCGTTTACTTTAATTCGCCAGTCTGATAGCCATTTTTCAACATCCACCAGATGAAGAGCTAGCTGCGCAGTTGCTTGCATCGGGCATTTTGAGCGGCTAAGAATAGCTGTATCATCAGCAAACGTAGATGTTGTTAATCGTGTGCTTGTCGGGATGTCTGCTGTGTAGAGAACATATAATGTTGGTCCGAGTACGCTTCCTTGAGGAACTCCAGCTCCAACAGTGAATTCGTCAGATATATCAGTGTTGCACCTCACAGCAAATTTTCTGTCGTAGAGGTAAGACTCTAAAAGCTTGTGGGTATTACAAGGGAGCATTGTCTTGATTTTGTACATTAGACCTTCTAGCCAGACTCTATCAAATGCTTGAGAGACATCTAGAAATATTGCGGTACAGTACTCGCGTTTTTCGAATGCATTCCGAATTTCTGCTGTTATCCGGTTGACCTGCTCAATTGTACCGTGCTTTTCACGAAACCCAAACTGATGTGACGGGATTCCTTCCTGGATCCTTAGGTATGTGTTTATTCGAGTCAGAATGCATTTCTCAAAGAGTTTAGATAAGCATGAAAGTAGGCTTATAGGTCTATACGACGTGGGAATTGTGTGGTCTTTTCCCGGCTTTGCTATCATTATTATAATTGACTTTTTCCATCTCGCTGGAAAGTGGCCAAGTTTTGCGATGGCATTGAAGAGCTGGGTGATAGTGCAGACGGCGCAATATGGAAGCTCAATGATCATTTTGGGAGTTATGAGGTCGCAGCCTGGTGATTTTTTCGGATTTAGTTGGTTTTTGATGATATTAGCGATTTCGTTTGGGCGAAACTCGATTGGTTCATGTTGAAGCTGAGGCTCATATGGTAAAGTCGGCAGAGTAAAGGCACTAGTGGCCGGATTTGGTTGGAAGATATTTTTGAGGTGATTGGCAAACGTGCTGGCTCTGTCTGCATCGCTGCGCGCCCAGCCGCCTGTGGGATTTCTAATAGGCATCACTGTTTCTTTCGGTGAGCTTAGAGTTGGGTGAGCTCTCCATAGTGAGTGTTTTGTACTAGAAGTTGACAATTGCTCTATATAGCGGCGGTGGACATAAGCTTCTTCTTGCTGTAGGGCTTTAGTAAGTTGACGTGAGGCATGTCTAAAGCTTTGCTTAGTAGATGGCGATCTGTGGAATTGCCACTCGCGACGTGAACGCCGCTTTTCGAGGACGAGCTGTTCGATTTGTAGATTTGTCTTTTTTTGCTTTGTGTATTTATAGTTTGCGATGTTGAGGCTCGAGCTGCAGAGACGAGTACAGACTCAAGTGAATTAACAAAGCTGTCTACGTTGGCTTCATCGTGGAGATGAGGACTTAGCTCAATGTGTGAGCTGATATATTTTCTGTACTTAACCCAATTGGTTTTCTGTGAGGTCAATTTTAATGGTTGTTCCAATGTTCCTGGATGTCGCAGTAGAATAAACAGGACAGGCGAGTGATCAGATGAAAGATCCGATAGGCAATTGGCGCTTATCAGATTTTTAGGGATGTTTTTGGTAATCGCAAAGTCTATTAAATCTGGTAGTTTCCTTGGGTCTGCCGGCCAGTATGTTGGTGTGCCAGAAGAAACATAGTCGAGCTTGTTCTTGGCTTTGATAATTGCATTATAGAGCTGCTTCCCTTTTGGAGTCACGAGACGGGATCCCCAGTGTGTGTGCTTGGCATTGTAGTCTCCTGCTGCTATGAAGTGGTCTCCAAGTGTGTTGAAAAACTGCATAAACTCATCTTCAGCTATATTGAAGCGAGGGGGGCAGTATACGGCGGCTAGTGTAAGTTGGTTGCCAGTATTTAGTTGTACATTTATAGATGTGGCCTGTAGGTAGTTTTTAGCAAATTTGTTTTGATAATGGTGCTTTATGCGGCTTCTGATTAGAATTCCAGTCCCACCATGTGCTTTACCATCTGGATGATTTGTTCCGTAGAATGAATATCCTTGTAGTTGAAAATTGTATTTGTTTGTGAGGTGTGTTTCCGAAAGCAGCATTACATCGATGTGATTGTCGAGTAGGAATTGAGCTAACTCAAGTTTATGTTGCGAAACGCCGTTAGCGTTCCACGTAGATATCCGTAGGAAAGCCATTATTTGGATTGTTGTGAAACCAGCATTTGAATCAATAGATTTTGGTTTCGCATTAAATCTTGCATAGTTGTGCGCATAAACGACATAAATTCCGTCAGGCTTTGTTGTAGGCTGCATATCATAGCTTCAAAGTTGCTTTTTGGCTGCTCTGTTGGTTGATGTTGCTGAGCCGTGTTCGGTTCTTGATATGCTGATTGCAGAAATGAGCTTCTTGAGGCAGGTGTCGCCGGTCCTGATTTTAAGGCGCTTGCGTATGTCACATTTTTCTCAACGTTAATGGGTCCTAGTGAGGATCTGGCTGCAGTCGAGAAGAAGACTTCAGGGTTTGATCTGGACGCCGTGAACTGTCCATTTTGGGTGCGGGCAGCTATTCCTTTCTGGTGGATGCGACTTTTCAGCTCCTTATAGACTGGGCATCCTCTATAATTAGCAGTGTGATTGCCACCGCAGTTGCCGCACTTTTTCGAGTTGCTGTCATCTTTGCTCGCTGGGCAGTGTGCGGAGTCATGAAGCTCTCCGCAAACTATACACACCGGGCGCAGTTTACAGTATGACCTTGTATGGCCATATTCCTGGCAGTTCGCACATTGTACCGGGCCATTGCGTTTGTGCGGTTCCTCAACTGTAATTCTGCGGTGCAGCAGGTACTGAAGATTGTATATTGGGTGCACTTCGTATTTCTTCAGGAGCTTGGTTTCTGGTTCAAGCTCAACCTTAAAGAGTGGCTGCGGCTTTCTATCCCTGTTAAGGATATTAAAGACTGTCTTGGCGCTAAAACCCTTCTCCTGTAGCGCCTTTTTTTTATCTCTGCTGGCGTTACTTCGGGCTCTATGCCCTTAAGTACGACTTGCAGGCCCTTGCTGCTTTTTAGCTGGTACGTGTAAAAGTTCTTTTCATTCTCGGTAAGATATTTTGATAATACTCTATAGTTATCTTCAGACTTCATTTGAACTTTTGTTTCTTGAATGTTGCCCTTTACAAGGGGTATTATGTGGAAGTTATCCTTACCAATAAGCTCAATAATTTTGTTGACAAGAACATTGGAACTTTTTTCGCGTATATAGATAGGCGGAGGTTTTGGCTTCCTTTTCCCAACTTCAGTGGATTCGACCGCCTCAACCTCATCGGCGTCTGCCAAGATTTTAAATCGGTTTGAGTTAATGGGCGTTTCTTTTGCTACTAGGCTAGCATTGCCACGGGTTATTTTGCGTTTGGAATTCAGGGGGCTCAGCTTCCTTTTGATTTGGATGTAGCGATCCATGCCAGTCTGCACAGCCGGCTTAATATAGTCATTGTTTTTGTTTTTGTTTTGGTTTTCGGGCAGCGCGGACGTATTACTATTTGCGCTGCTAGCTGATGACGTCGTTAAACGCGCTGTCGATACAGTTGCGGTTGTTGTTGTTGTTACTCCTAATTCCTCTAAGGAAACTTTCCTACTTGAATGTCAGACTTACCCACGGGGGGTTTTCACTCAACTCTTCCAGCTTCCCTAGAAGACTCGGTCCCGATTTGCTCCAGGGGCCCTCCTTATATAGTGCCAGAGGCGCCCGTTAATCCTTGCAAATCTACTACCTGCCGTTAATCCTCCGCTCATTTACTTTTCCGTTAGCTTTCTCCAATCCCGCCGTCTTTCTATCGGCGAGCTTTCTTTATTGTCCCTCCCCCGATTGCCCTGCTTGGGCTTCCGATCCGCATTGTTTTTGTGCCGGTCATCGGACTTCGTCCAGATACCCCGCGATCCCCCCCTGGACATTCCAAATGCATTTCTGTGTTTTGGGCATTTTGTAAACACAGCTGCGCAGTCGCCGGCCGCTTCGTTCCCCGCCGTCCCCGCTGTTTCCTATGACCTTCGAAACATTTACTTTTGAAAGAGTGAAGGCAGCTAATTTATTTTCAATTCAGTTTTAAGCACTAGCATGGATGATCTCAACAGGTTTCCTATTAATGACAAAGTGAAGTGAGCTATTTTACTCTATGGTCGCCTGAACGTACCTTTGACGTACTGTGTAAAGGTGGGGCATTCGCTATATCGATATCGTACTGATTTTTCAGCATGGATCGTATAGTTTCCGAATTAAACGATGCCTTATTATCGCATTATCGCATTATTCTGACAGTTTATAACAGAATCCTGCAGTTTATAACGATTTCGGCCACTATTTTAACCATTTTTGGAAAATAATAGTCAAGCAGCACTTGTCTAATATTGGCCTGAGTCGCTCTGTGAGCCCAAATCTTTTTGGTCGTCCGGTTGGATAACGTCCGCCACCTTGCAATACCAAAATTTAGTGGCCGGGTAGAGCCGAACGAGATTATTTTGAATACGGGCCAAGACTGGAAGCTTACAATGTATGGCATTCACGACGTTACTATGTCTTTCATTAAGTCCACTAATGTCTTCCAATGAGAAAAATCAATTTGATGGCGAGTCTTAGTATCAAACACTATAAATAGTTGCTTATTTGACGTGGATCCCTCCTCCAATATGGTTAATGACTCTTTACTGTGAAAAGTGGTTCGATCTGACTCCACTGAGCTTTGCAAAGCGTTAATTCCTTGTCGCGACAAAGTGTCCGCCTCACAGTTTTCTTTCCCAAGCTTGTTGTCCTTCCAGCGCTTGCGTTTTGAATTAGGATTCTTATTAGAGACCGCAAATATAAGGGACTGATGGTCCGTGAATATGTTTGCCACTTTTCCCATAGAGGTAGTGGAGAAGACTATCCAAGGCCCATACAATTGCTAGTAGCTCCCTTTCGTTCGTGTCATAATTTAATTCCCTTTCTTTCAGCGCTCTTGATTTCATTGTTATAGGCCTATTTTCCTGAGACAAGACATATGCCAAAGGATAGGAAAGGAAAGGAAAGGTCAGTTGTCAATTCAAATGGTAGCGTAAAATCTGGGAAATGAAGAATAACGTCCTCTGAAGCGAGGATAATTCTTTGCTTATCAAATGCGGTAACTGGTTATCGAACCTCACTGAAATGCCTTTAATATCTCCGCAATATGGCCAACATGAGAGTCTTCAGTCTCTGAAAAGACGATAAAGTAATCCACATAGACGTCCACAAACTTGTGAACCAGAGTCCAATAGGACTCTGCAAAGCAGGAAAGCACCTGATCGACCACGGATGAAGATATTGGCGGTTGGCAAAAGCACTTCAGTATGGCAATCCTACGACAAGACGGTGTTGATTGACTAGGAAGGTGGAGTAGCGACGGCAACACGAGCGGTGGAAATCAAGCCTCGTACTGGTGGGGAATTGTTAGAGCTGGACAGCTGCCCGCAATGATATAACAAGGCATGATGTCGGCGATTGCACGTGGGGCAACGGGAAGCTGAACATCCGCGTGCAAAATGACCATCCTCCAAACATACAAAACAGCGGGTCAACCGTCGCACTTCGTCGTACCGTTGACTAATTGGCAAGGCAATGAAGCTTGGACAAGGAGGTAGGAAGCGCGTACGCCAAAACAGCACACAGAGCGCATAGAGCTGGATGGGCGTTAATAACCATGCACGACGAACGGTTATTCGAAGATCTACCTCGGCCCACTTGGTTACCTGGTGGATACGCAGCCAAAGAAAAGTCGGCGCATTCAAGAGTCCGGCACCTTTCCTTCAAGAATCGTGCCATGGACTCCCAAGAAGGACAGTCTGGAGGAGCAAGCATCCTTGGATCTCAGCAGCTGATCCGGAACTCATGAGAGCCCTCATATACCAATTGAACCGATTCGATAGCTCCCGCAAAGTAGCAACAGACCCTGGCTCGACCCCACGAAGCTGCAGGATCTCATTAATGTGAGACTGAAATATTAAAAGCCGATTACTAAAACGATTGCGCAATAGGTCAAGGGCCACATCGTAGTTCGCGTCAGTAATATTCAGCGCTCTCACCGTCTCCAAGGCTGACACCCGCAGGCATGAAATGAGCCACCGGAGCTTTTCCACTTTTGTTAGGTGAGGATGGCCGTCAATCGTGGTCTTAAAAAGGGCGTAGAAATCCGGCCAGTCGGTATAGCCGCCGCTGAATGTTGGCATCGGCAACGGTGGCAAGGAGGGGACTGGCTTGTTGGCATGGGTGAGACAACGGAACCATCGAGAAGTGTAGAGTGGGCAGCGATTCTCATGGAGCGCTTGGTAACCTCCACCTAAATGTCCACCTGCACATCAGTCGCCAGCTGCGAGAATCTCCAGTACAGCTCACTCCCGATCTCACTGAAATTAAGCTCCTCCAACTCATCTTTATGCGCGGTAAACCGCTCACGCAAACGTTTCTCCACTGACTCCAGCGCCATAATGGTGCAATCCTCATTCTGCACTGCAGCCCTCCCCCTATGATGCAGCGCCTCCTTCTCCTGGCAGGTCAGCTCTTCTCCGCAGCATACTTTCCCAGCTTGCGGAAGCAGATCCAATAGTTCCACATCCAAACTCCTTCCCGTAGATTTCCAGCGCGTGTGATACAAATCGAAAACCAAGATATGTTTTTGTTTTTTATATATTTTTAAAGGGTATTATGATTTTTGTCAAAAGTGTGCAACGCAGTGAAGGAAACATTTCCGACCCTATAAAGTATATATATTCTTGATCACGATCACCTCCTAAGTCGATATAAGCATGTTCGTCGGTCTGTCTGCCTGCAGTTATTGTGGATCCATACTTTGTTTTTTCTGTACTATATGTTCGGCCGCCTCTTCTCTTAAAGCGAGGTTACTTAGCAGAACAACCAAGTCTTCAGACTCTTAATCGCTCAGCGAGCGAACAACACACAAAAAGAAGTCTCAAAAAAATTAAACCGTCGCCAAGCTAGCCGCCAAAAGCTAAGCGCTTAGGAAAGAAAAAAAATAAATTACCCTCATTTCTTCACTTTAATGCCGATACTGTTTTCAAAAATAAATGTTTTTTAAGAAATGCCACAAATATATATTTAAATTTAATTATCGTTTCATTTAATTTTTTCTAGCAATTCATAAAAAAGGTTTCACATGAATCTATGAAAGTTCTCGTTCTTTTTTTTCACAGTCTTCTGTGCGGTCCAGAACAGTCCGTCCTAGGGTACCAGTTTTAAGATGATGATTTTATTTTTCCTCGCGTCTTCGAGGCTTGGAGATCTTGTCGGGGTCTACGACACTGTTGGGCGCCAAATAAGATAATAGAATATCTGGCTGCGAAAATTTTTTTTATTTTTAATCGGTATAGATTGAACGAGCGTTATTTACTCAAAGAGTGGTCCTGACTGACAACCAGAATCGTTTAAGCCAAAATGTTTCAGAAAACATTTTCCTGGTAGAACTCAATTAAAGCTTTTTACAATTACAGAAATACACTGCTGATCGAAAGACACAATTCTAAAAATCAAAAGCAACCAGCAGTCACAAATTAAAGTCGGCGACTGCGGCTACTGTTTCATTTTATCTGCATTGTAATTTTGTGTCACTAGACACGAACCCAGTGCCTATATTTTCCGTTGTGCATATATTTCCCGTTGTATTAGGTATCGGTTGAAGTCATGACTGAAGGGTTATCGATGTGGCTTGCAGGTAGTTTGTTGCAAGACTTTGGTGAACATGGTGCTTGATGCGGTCTCTTATCAAAACGCCTGTTCCACCATATTCTTTGCCGTCCCGATGGTCTGTTCTTTAAAATGCTGTAGAATAAATATGGCCTTTAATATGAAAATTGTATTTACTTTATGGTAATGCCTGCCGCTTAATGTTGATATGATTTTTTTGGAAGAATATTGTTCTCTGATATTAAGAGATCATACCATGTTTTAATTTTGGATTTAAGATCGTTTAACAATATTTTTATACCCTTGCAGAGGGTATTATAATTTTGGTCAAAAGTGTGCAACGCAGTGAAGGAGACATCTCCGACCGTATAAAGTATATATATTCTTGATCAGGATCATCCCCTGAGTCGATATAAGCATGTCCGTCTGTCCGTCGGTCTGTCTGTCTGTCCATCTGTCCGTCTGTCTGTCTATCTGTCCGTCTGTCTGCTGTCCGCCTGTCTGTCGGTTTCTACGCAAACTAGTCTCTCAGTTTTAGAGCTATCGAGGTGAAACTTTGCACACATCCTTCTTGCAGGTAGTACATAAATCGGAACGGTCGGGATCGGTCGATTATATCCTATAGCTGCCATATAACTGATTGATTGGAAATGCCATAACTTTGGTGTCTTTTAAGTTAGAGGGTTAGGACTTTCCACACATGTTAGATTTTGCCAAAATATCTTATGTACAAACTTAAATAAGTTGGATGAGTATTCCAAAGATATGATAACTGCTAGATGCCATTTTTAATTTTAATTGGAATACATACATTTCGAAAATGAAATGTACTAAAAACAATGATGGTAAACGCAATTACAAGGCCTAAATAATTTTAATATATGGTCAAATTTGATCAATTTCTTCTCTTAGGTATACAGTGCATACTATGGGTGATGGAACCTATATTTGTTCTGGACTTTCGTTCAGGGGACCATAAAGGTTATGGAGCAGTTAAATTTTTTCGTAAAGGAAAAAAAAATTGGAAATTGTCGGGGTGTGTTATTATTAAAATATTAAATAAAGTATTAAATACTAAACCTAATTTATAGTAATACGAGCATTGGCTACTGCGGCCTTCGAATCGAAATTATGGCTTATCATACAAGTTGTATCATATTAGATTTAGCTAATTATTTAAAACGTTGTAGAATGTTTTTCAATAGGAAGTATGCAGGAGAGTTGAAGGAATTTGGGAACCAAAGAGGGAAATCCTAATGCTTTTTCATTTTTTACATGTGTCCTCGATGTTCCTAACGGAGTGTAAACGATTCGAAGGCGAGTTGAATGAAGAGCACATTCGTCTACCAAGGTTTGTAGAGAAATAGGTTTACGTGCAGCTGGGGTTTATTAGGGAGTACCTGTGCCTAAAAAGTAACAAGTGCTGCTAGTTTCATTTCGCTAAGATAACCTCGAATTAAGTTCTGAATATCCATCGCGTTAACGGGATTAAAGAGGAGAGTTGGGGTAGACCTCATGTAACTTCCTTCTGATGCCGTCGAGAGCTTTCTGATTTCCATTATTATGGGGCGCTGTGGTGCCGAGTTTTGTAAAGCAGATACAGTCGAAAGATCGGACAAAATTACGAATTGTCCTTTGTTTGTAAAGGCGAACTCTCTGGCTTTTAAAAGTGCGCCATACAGGGTGCGCCATCTTTTATTGCGGGATGTGAATTTACTATAACTTTTTGAAAAAACATCCGATTTTCACAAATGAGGTATTTTTATTTATTTTGGTCGTTTACAATTTGTTTGGACTAGTTGTGGAACACAACATCAATTAAATGGCCGCACTTATAGGCCACGCCAAAACTGGCTCTTTTTGCTTTATTTTCCATCACTTTTCGAGCACTTCGATCGGTATGGCAGCCATTTCGGCTCGAATGCTGGTCTTGGGGTCATTGATAGTCTGAGGATTACAGGCGTAAAACGTCTGGTGGCGTAAAAAAAAGTTTGATGGCGTCAAATCCGGTGACCGCGGCGGCCAGTCAATATCGCCATATTTTGACATCAAGCGCCCGGAGAAGTTTCTCTTCAATAGGGCCATTGTTTGATTGGCAGTGTGGCAAGGATCACCGTCCTGTTGGAACCAGAAGTCGTTCAAACATTTTTCACGCATTTGAGGGAACACAAGGTGCGACAAAATCCACCGATAGCGATTTCCATGGACGGTTTCGTTCTGACGGGAGAAATATGGCCAATGATGTTTTTGGCGCAAACGCCGTCCCAAACGGTCACTTTTTGATCATGTAATGGCACTTCATGAATCACATGAGTATTCTCCGTCCCCCAAATGCGACAGTTTTGCTTTTTGACGCCTCCAGATAGCGTGAAATAGGCCTCATCGGTCATCAAAATTTGCACGTTGAGTTAGCACACATGAATGGTTATTTTCAATGTACAAAGCCACTATTTCGGCGCGTCGTTTTGGTGTGTCGTTTTCAAAACATGTCTGACCACGTCAATCGCATGACAGATGCGAAAGTTATTCAATCTTTACATCCCGTAATAAAAGATGGCGTACCCTGTATGGTAGTAGTTTCTTGTGTGGGATTGATGGGCAGGCTATCGCCTATTTTGAAAGCATCCCTTTCTTTCAGCGCTCTTGATTTCATTGTTATAGGTCTATTTTCCTGAGACAAGACATATGCCAAAGGATGAAGCGTCAGTTGTCAATTCAAATGGTAGCGTAAAATCTGGGAAATGAAGGATAACGTCCTCTGAAGCGAGGATAATTCTTTGCTTATCAAATGCGGTAACTGGTTATCGAACCTCACTGAAATGCCTTTAATATCTCCGCAATATGGCCAACATGAGACTCTTCAGTCTCTGAAAAGACGATAAAGTAATCCACATAGACGTCCACAAACTTGTGAACCAGAGTCCAATAGGACTCTGCAAAGCAGGAAGGCACCTGATCGACCACGGATGAAGATATTGGCGGTTGGCAAAAGCACTTCAGTATGGCAATCCTAAGACAAGACGGTGTTGATTGACTAGGAAGGTGGAGTAGCGACGGCAACACGAGCGGTGGAAATCAAGCCTCGTACTGGTGGGGAATCGTTAGAGCTGGACAGCTGCCCGCAATGATATAACAAGGCATGATGTCGGCGATTGAACGTTGGGCAACGGGAAGCTGAACATCCGCGTGCAAAATGACCATCCTCCAAACATACAAAACAGCGGGTCAACCGTCGCACTTCGTCGTACCGTTGACTAATTGGCAAGGCAATGAAGCTTGGACAAGGAGGTAGGAAGCGCGTACGCCAAAACAGCACACAGAGCGCATAGAGCTGGATGGGCGTTAATAACCATGCACGACGAACGGTTATTCGAAGATCTACCTCGGCCCACTTGGTTACCTGGTGGATACGCAGCCAAAGAAAAGTCGGCGCATTCAAGAGTCCGGCACCTTTCCTTCAAGAATCGTGCCATGGACTCCCAAGAAGGACAGTCTGGAGGAGCAAGCATCCTTGGATCTCAGCAGCTGATCCGGAACTCATGAGAGCCCTCATATACCAATTGAACCGATTCGATAGCTCCCGCAAAGTAGCAACAGACCCTGGCTCGACCCCACGAAGCTGCAGGATCTCATTAATGTGAGACTGAAATATTAAAAGCCGATTACTAAAACGATTGCGCAATAGGTCAAGGGCCACATCGTAGTTCGCGTCAGTAATTTCCAGCGCTCTCACCGTCTCCAAGGCTGACACCCGCAGGCATGAAATGAGCCACCGGAGCTTTTCCACTTTTGTTAGGTGAGGATGGCCGTCAATCGTGGTCTTAAAAAGGGCGTAGAAATCCGGCCAGTCGGTATAGCCGCCGCTGAATGTTGGCATCGGCAACGGTGGCAAGGAGGGGACTGGCTTGTTGGCATGGGTGAGACAACGGAACCATCGAGAAGTGTAGAGTGGGCAGCGATTCTCATGGAGCGCTTGGTAACCTCCACCTAAATGTCCACCTGCACATCAGTCGCCAGCTGCGAGAATCTCCAGTACAGCTCACTCCCGATCTCACTGAAATTAAGCTCCTCCAACTCATCTTTATGCGCGGTAAACCGCTCACGCAAACGTTTCTCCACTGACTCCAGCGCCATAATGGTGCAATCCTCATTCTGCACTGCAGCCCTCCCCCTATGATGCAGCGCCTCCTTCTCCTGGCAGGTCAGCTCTTCTCCGCAGCATACTTTCCCAGCTTGCGGAAGCAGATCCAATAGTTCCACATCCAAACTCCTTCCCGTAGATTTCCAGCGCGTGTGATACAAATCGAAAACCAAGATATGTTTTTGTTTTTTATATATTTTTAAAGGGTATTATGATTTTTGTCAAAAGTGTGCAACGCAGTGAAGGAAACATTTCCGACCCTATAAAGTATATATATTCTTGATCACGATCACCTCCTAAGTCGATATAAGCATGTTCGTCGGTCTGTCTGCCTGCAGTTATTGTGGATCCATACTTTGTTTTTTCTGTACTATATGTTCGGCCGCCTCTTCTCTTAAAGCGAGGTTACTTAGCAGAACAACCAAGTCTTCAGACTCTTAATCGCTCAGCGAGCGAACAACACACAAAAAGAAGTCTCAAAAAAATTAAACCGTCGCCAAGCTAGCCGCCAAAAGCTAAGCGCTTAGGAAAGAAAAAAAATAAATTACCCTCATTTCTTCACTTTAATGCCGATACTGTTTTCAAAAATAAATGTTTTTTAAGAAATGCCACAAATATATATTTAAATTTAATTATCGTTTCATTTAATTTTTTCTAGCAATTCATAAAAAAGGTTTCACATGAATCTATGAAAGTTCTCGTTCTTTTTTTTCACAGTCTTCTGTGCGGTCCAGAACAGTCCGTCCTAGGGTACCAGTTTTAAGATGATGATTTTATTTTTCCTCGCGTCTTCGAGGCTTGGAGATCTTGTCGGGGTCTACGACACTGTTGGGCGCCAAATAAGATAATAGAATATCTGGCTGCGAAAATTTTTTTTATTTTTAATCGGTATAGATTGAACGAGCGTTATTTACTCAAAGAGTGGTCCTGACTGACAACCAGAATCGTTTAAGCCAAAATGTTTCAGAAAACATTTTCCTGGTAGAACTCAATTAAAGCTTTTTACAATTACAGAAATACACTGCTGATCGAAAGACACAATTCTAAAAATCAAAAGCAACCAGCAGTCACAAATTAAAGTCGGCGACTGCGGCTACTGTTTCATTTTATCTGCATTGTAATTTTGTGTCACTAGACACGAACCCAGTGCCTATATTTTCCGTTGTGCATATATTTCCCGTTGTATTAGGTATCGGTTGAAGTCATGACTGAAGGGTTATCGATGTGGCTTGCAGGTAGTTTGTTGCAAGACTTTGGTGAACATGGTGCTTGATGCGGTCTCTTATCAAAACGCCTGTTCCACCATATTCTTTGCCGTCCCGATGGTCTGTTCTTTAAAATGCTGTAGAATAAATATGGCCTTTAATATGAAAATTGTATTTACTTTATGGTAATGCCTGCCGCTTAATGTTGATATGATTTTTTTGGAAGAATATTGTTCTCTGATATTAAGAGATCATACCATGTTTTAATTTTGGATTTAAGATCGTTTAACAATATTTTTATACCCTTGCAGAGGGTATTATAATTTTGGTCAAAAGTGTGCAACGCAGTGAAGGAGACATCTCCGACCGTATAAAGTATATATATTCTTGATCAGGATCATCCCCTGAGTCGATATAAGCATGTCCGTCTGTCCGTCGGTCTGTCTGTCTGTCCATCTGTCCGTCTGTCTGTCTATCTGTCCGTCTGTCTGCTGTCCGCCTGTCTGTCGGTTTCTACGCAAACTAGTCTCTCAGTTTTAGAGCTATCGAGGTGAAACTTTGCACACATCCTTCTTGCAGGTAGTACATAAATCGGAACGGTCGGGATCGGTCGATTATATCCTATAGCTGCCATATAACTGATTGATTGGAAATGCCATAACTTTGGTGTCTTTTAAGTTAGAGGGTTAGGACTTTCCACACATGTTAGATTTTGCCAAAATATCTTATGTACAAACTTAAATAAGTTGGATGAGTATTCCAAAGATATGATAACTGCTAGATGCCATTTTTAATTTTAATTGGAATACATACATTTCGAAAATGAAATGTACTAAAAACAATGATGGTAAACGCAATTACAAGGCCTAAATAATTTTAATATATGGTCAAATTTGATCAATTTCTTCTCTTAGGTATACAGTGCATACTATGGGTGATGGAACCTATATTTGTTCTGGACTTTCGTTCAGGGGACCATAAAGGTTATGGAGCAGTTAAATTTTTTCGTAAAGGAAAAAAAAATTGGAAATTGTCGGGGTGTGTTATTATTAAAATATTAAATAAAGTATTAAATACTAAACCTAATTTATAGTAATACGAGCATTGGCTACTGCGGCCTTCGAATCGAAATTATGGCTTATCATACAAGTTGTATCATATTAGATTTAGCTAATTATTTAAAACGTTGTAGAATGTTTTTCAATAGGAAGTATGCAGGAGAGTTGAAGGAATTTGGGAACCAAAGAGGGAAATCCTAATGCTTTTTCATTTTTTACATGTGTCCTCGATGTTCCTAACGGAGTGTAAACGATTCGAAGGCGAGTTGAATGAAGAGCACATTCGTCTACCAAGGTTTGTAGAGAAATAGGTTTACGTGCAGCTGGGGTTTATTAGGGAGTACCTGTGCCTAAAAAGTAACAAGTGCTGCTAGTTTCATTTCGCTAAGATAACCTCGAATTAAGTTCTGAATATCCATCGCGTTAACGGGATTAAAGAGGAGAGTTGGGGTAGACCTCATGTAACTTCCTTCTGATGCCGTCGAGAGCTTTCTGATTTCCATTATTATGGGGCGCTGTGGTGCCGAGTTTTGTAAAGCAGATACAGTCGAAAGATCGGACAAAATTACGAATTGTCCTTTGTTTGTAAAGGCGAACTCTCTGGCTTTTAAAAGTGCGCCATACAGGGTGCGCCATCTTTTATTGCGGGATGTGAATTTACTATAACTTTTTGAAAAAACATCCGATTTTCACAAATGAGGTATTTTTATTTATTTTGGTCGTTTACAATTTGTTTGGACTAGTTGTGGAACACAACATCAATTAAATGGCCGCACTTATAGGCCACGCCAAAACTGGCTCTTTTTGCTTTATTTTCCATCACTTTTCGAGCACTTCGATCGGTATGGCAGCCATTTCGGCTCGAATGCTGGTCTTGGGGTCATTGATAGTCTGAGGATTACAGGCGTAAAACGTCTGGTGGCGTAAAAAAAAGTTTGATGGCGTCAAATCCGGTGACCGCGGCGGCCAGTCAATATCGCCATATTTTGACATCAAGCGCCCGGAGAAGTTTCTCTTCAATAGGGCCATTGTTTGATTGGCAGTGTGGCAAGGATCACCGTCCTGTTGGAACCAGAAGTCGTTCAAACATTTTTCACGCATTTGAGGGAACACAAGGTGCGACAAAATCCACCGATAGCGATTTCCATGGACGGTTTCGTTCTGACGGGAGAAATATGGCCAATGATGTTTTTGGCGCAAACGCCGTCCCAAACGGTCACTTTTTGATCATGTAATGGCACTTCATGAATCACATGAGTATTCTCCGTCCCCCAAATGCGACAGTTTTGCTTTTTGACGCCTCCAGATAGCGTGAAATAGGCCTCATCGGTCATCAAAATTTGCACGTTGAGTTAGCACACATGAATGGTTATTTTCAATGTACAAAGCCACTATTTCGGCGCGTCGTTTTGGTGTGTCGTTTTCAAAACATGTCTGACCACGTCAATCGCATGACAGATGCGAAAGTTATTCAATCTTTACATCCCGTAATAAAAGATGGCGTACCCTGTATGGTAGTAGTTTCTTGTGTGGGATTGATGGGCAGGCTATCGCCTATTTTGAAAGCATCCCTTTCTTTCAGCGCTCTTGATTTCATTGTTATAGGTCTATTTTCCTGAGACAAGACATATGCCAAAGGATGAAGCGTCAGTTGTCAATTCAAATGGTAGCGTAAAATCTGGGAAATGAAGGATAACGTCCTCTGAAGCGAGGATAATTCTTTGCTTATCAAATGCGGTAACTGGTTATCGAACCTCACTGAAATGCCTTTAATATCTCCGCAATATGGCCAACATGAGACTCTTCAGTCTCTGAAAAGACGATAAAGTAATCCACATAGACGTCCACAAACTTGTGAACCAGAGTCCAATAGGACTCTGCAAAGCAGGAAGGCACCTGATCGACCACGGATGAAGATATTGGCGGTTGGCAAAAGCACTTCAGTATGGCAATCCTAAGACAAGACGGTGTTGATTGACTAGGAAGGTGGAGTAGCGACGGCAACACGAGCGGTGGAAATCAAGCCTCGTACTGGTGGGGAATCGTTAGAGCTGGACAGCTGCCCGCAATGATATAACAAGGCATGATGTCGGCGATTGAACGTTGGGCAACGGGAAGCTGAACATCCGCGTGCAAAATGACCATCCTCCAAACATACAAAACAGCGGGTCAACCGTCGCACTTCGTCGTACCGTTGACTAATTGGCAAGGCAATGAAGCTTGGACAAGGAGGTAGGAAGCGCGTACGCCAAAACAGCACACAGAGCGCATAGAGCTGGATGGGCGTTAATAACCATGCACGACGAACGGTTATTCGAAGATCTACCTCGGCCCACTTGGTTACCTGGTGGATACGCAGCCAAAGAAAAGTCGGCGCATTCAAGAGTCCGGCACCTTTCCTTCAAGAATCGTGCCATGGACTCCCAAGAAGGACAGTCTGGAGGAGCAAGCATCCTTGGATCTCAGCAGCTGATCCGGAACTCATGAGAGCCCTCATATACCAATTGAACCGATTCGATAGCTCCCGCAAAGTAGCAACAGACCCTGGCTCGACCCCACGAAGCTGCAGGATCTCATTAATGTGAGACTGAAATATTAAAAGCCGATTACTAAAACGATTGCGCAATAGGTCAAGGGCCACATCGTAGTTCGCGTCAGTAATTTCCAGCGCTCTCACCGTCTCCAAGGCTGACACCCGCAGGCATGAAATGAGCCACCGGAGCTTTTCCACTTTTGTTAGGTGAGGATGGCCGTCAATCGTGGTCTTAAAAAGGGCGTAGAAATCCGGCCAGTCGGTATAGCCGCCGCTGAATGTTGGCATCGGCAACGGTGGCAAGGAGGGGACTGGCTTGTTGGCATGGGTGAGACAACGGAACCATCGAGAAGTGTAGAGTGGGCAGCGATTCTCATGGAGCGCTTGGTAACCTCCACCTAAATGTCCACCTGCACATCAGTCGCCAGCTGCGAGAATCTCCAGTACAGCTCACTCCCGATCTCACTGAAATTAAGCTCCTCCAACTCATCTTTATGCGCGGTAAACCGCTCACGCAAACGTTTCTCCACTGACTCCAGCGCCATAATGGTGCAATCCTCATTCTGCACTGCAGCCCTCCCCCTATGATGCAGCGCCTCCTTCTCCTGGCATGTCAGCTCTTCTGCGCAGCATACTTTCCCAGCTTGCGGCAGCAGATCCAATAGTTCCACATCCAAACTCCTTCCCGTAAATTTCCAGCGCGTGTGATGCAAATCGAAAACCAAGATATGTTTTTGTTTTTTTATATATTTTTAAAGGGTATTATGATTTTGGTCAAAAGTGTGCAACGCAGTGAAGGAAACATTTCCGACCCTATAAAGTATATATATTCTTGATCACGATCACCTCCTAAGTCGATATAAGCATGTTCGTCGGTCTGTCTGCCTGCAGTTATTGTGGATCCATACTTTGTTTTTTCTGTACTATATGTTCGGCCGCCTCTTCTCTTAAAGCGAGGTTACTTAGCAGAACAACCAAGTCTTCAGACTCTTAATCGCTCAGCGAGCGAACAACACACAAAAAGAAGTCTCAAAAAAATTAAACCGTCGCCAAGCTAGCCGCCAAAAGCTAAGCGCTTAGGAAAGAAAAAAAATAAATTACCCTCATTTCTTCACTTTAATGCCGATACTGTTTTCAAAAATAAATGTTTTTTAAGAAATGCCACAAATATATATTTAAATTTAATTATCGTTTCATTTAATTTTTTCTAGCAATTCATAAAAAAGGTTTCACATGAATCTATGAAAGTTCTCGTTCTTTTTTTTCACAGTCTTCTGTGCGGTCCAGAACAGTCCGTCCTAGGGTGCCAGTTTTAAGATGATGATTTTATTTTTCCTCGCGTCTTCGAGGCTTGGACATCTTGTCGGGGTCTACGACACTGTTGGGCGCCAAATAAGATAATAGAATATCTGGCTGCGAAAAATTTTTTTATTTTTAATCGGTATAGATTGAACGAGCGTTATTTACTCAAAGAGTGGTCCTGACTGACAACCAGAATCGTTTAAGCCAAAATGTTTCAGAAAACATTTTCCTGGTAGAACTCAATTAAAGCTTTTTACAATTACAGAAATACACTGCTGATCGAAAGACACAATTCTAAAAATCAAAAGCAACCAGCAGTCACAAATTAAAGTCGGCGACTGCGGCTACTGTTTCATTTTATCTGCATTGTAATTTTGTGTCACTAGACACGAACCCAGTGCCTATATTTTCCGTTGTGCATATATTTCCCGTTGTATTAGGTATCGGTTGAAGTCATGACTGAAGGGTTATCGATGTGGCTTGCAGGTAGTTTGTTGCAAGACTTTGGTGAACATGGTGCTTGATGCGGTCTCTTATCAAAACGCCTGTTCCACCATATTCTTTGCCGTCCCGATGGTCTGTTCTTTAAAATGCTGTAGAATAAATATGGCCTTTAATATGAAAATTGTATTTACTTTATGGTAATGCCTGCCGCTTAATGTTGATATGATTTTTTTGGAAGAATATTGTTCTCTGATATTAAGAGATCATACCATGTTTTAATTTTGGATTTAAGATCGTTTAACAATATTTTTATACCCTTGCAGAGGGTATTATAATTTTGGTCAAAAGTGTGCAACGCAGTGAAGGAGACATCTCCGACCGTATAAAGTATATATATTCTTGATCAGGATCATCCCCTGAGTCGATATAAGCATGTCCGTCTGTCCGTCGGTCTGTCCATCTGTCCGTCTGTCTGTCTATCTGTCCGTCTGTCTGCCTGTCTGTCGGTTTCTACGCAAACTAGTCTCTCAGTTTTAGAGCTATCGAGGTGAAACTTTGCACACATCCTTCTTGCAGGTAGTACATAAATCGGAACGGTCGGGATCGGTCGATTATATCCTATAGCTGCCATATAACTGATTGATTGGAAATGCCATAACTTTGGTGTCTTTTAAGTTAGAGGGTTAGGACTTTCCACACATGTTAGATTTTGCCAAAATATCTTATGTACAAACTTAAATAAGTTGGATGAGTATTCCAAAGATATGATAACTGCTAGATGCCATTTTTAATTTTAATTGGAATACATACATTTCGAAAATGAAATGTACTAAAAACAATGATGGTAAACGCAATTACAAGGCCTAAATAATTTTAATATATGGTCAAATTTGATCAATTTCTTCTCTTAGGTATACAGTGCATACTATGGGTGATGGAACCTATGTTTGTTCTGGACTTTCGTTCAGGGGACCATAAAGGTTATGGAGCAGTTAAATTTTTTCGTAAAGGAAAAAAAAATTGGAAATTGTCGGGGTGTGTTATTATTAAAATATTAAATAAAGTATTAAATACTAAACCTAATTTATAGTAATACGAGCATTGGCTACTGCGGCCTTCGAATCGAAATTATGGCTTATCATACAAGTTGTATCATATTAGATTTAGCTAATTATTTAAAACGTTGTAGAATGTTTTTCAATAGGAAGTATGCAGGAGAGTTGAAGGAATTTGGGAACCAAAGAGGGAAATCCTAATGCTTTTTCATTTTTTACATGTGTCCTCGATGTTCCTAACGGAGTGTAAACGATTCGAAGGCGAGTTGAATGAAGAGCACATTCGTCTACCAAGGTTTGTAGAGAAATAGGTTTACGTGCAGCTGGGGTTTATTAGGGAGTACCTGTGCCTAAAAAGTAACAAGTGCTGCTAGTTTCATTTCGCTAAGATAACCTCGAATTAAGTTCTGAATATCCATCGCGTTAACGGGATTAAAGAGGAGAGTTGGGGTAGACCTCATGTAACTTCCTTCTGATGCCGTCGAGAGCTTTCTGATTTCCATTATTATGGGGCGCTGTGGTGCCGAGTTTTGTAAAGCAGATACAGTCGAAAGATCGGACAAAATTACGAATTGTCCTTTGTTTGTAAAGGCGAACTCTCTGGCTTTTAAAAGTGCGCCATACAGGGTGCGCCATCTTTTATTGCGGGATGTGAATTTACTATAACTTTTTGAAAAAACATCCGATTTTCACAAATGAGGTATTTTTATTTATTTTGGTCGTTTACAATTTGTTTGGACTAGTTGTGGAACACAACATCAATTAAATGGCCGCACTTATAGGCCACGCCAAAACTGGCTCTTTTTGCTTTATTTTCCATCACTTTTCGAGCACTTCGATCGGTATGGCAGCCATTTCGGCTCGAATGCTGGTCTTGGGGTCATTGATAGTCTGAGGATTACAGGCGTAAAAAGTCTGGTGGCGTAAAAAAAAGTTTGGTGGCGTCAAATCCGGTGACCGCGGCGGCCAGTCAATATCGCCATATTTTGACATCAAGCGCCCGGAGAAGTTTCTCTTCAATAGGGCCATTGTTTGATTGGCAGTGTGGCAAGGATCACCGTCCTGTTGGAACCAGAAGTCGTTCAAACATTTTTCACGCATTTGAGGGAACACAAGGTGCGACAAAATCCACCGATAGCGATTTCCATGGACGGTTTCGTTCTGACGGGAGAAATATGGCCCAATGATGTTTTTGGCGCAAACGCCGTCCCAAACGGTCACTTTTTGATCATGTAATGGCACTTCATGAATCACATGAGTATTCTCCGTCCCCCAAATGCGACAGTTTTGCTTTTTGACGCCTCCAGATAGCGTGAAATAGGCCTCATCGGTCATCAAAATTTGCACGTTGAGTTAGCACACATGAATGGTTATTTTCAATGTACAAAGCCACTATTTCGGCGCGTCGTTTTGGTGTGTCGTTTTCAAAACATGTCTGACCACGTCAATCGCATGACAGATGCGAAAGTTATTCAATCTTTACATCCCGTAATAAAAGATGGCGTACCCTGTATGGTAGTAGTTTCTTGTGTGGGATTGATGGGCAGGCTATCGCCTATTTTGAAAGCATCCCTTTCTTTCAGCGCTCTTGATTTCATTGTTATAGGTCTATTTTCCTGAGACAAGACATATGCCAAAGGATGAAGCGTCAGTTGTCAATTCAAATGGTAGCGTAAAATCTGGGAAATGAAGGATAACGTCCTCTGAAGCGAGGATAATTCTTTGCTTATCAAATGCGGTAACTGGTTATCGAACCTCACTGAAATGCCTTTAATATCTCCGCAATATGGCCAACATGAGACTCTTCAGTCTCTGAAAAGACGATAAAGTAATCCACATAGACGTCCACAAACTTGTGAACCAGAGTCCAATAGGACTCTGCAAAGCAGGAAGGCACCTGATCGACCACGGATGAAGATATTGGCGGTTGGCAAAAGCACTTCAGTATGGCAATCCTAAGACAAGACGGTGTTGATTGACTAGGAAGGTGGAGTAGCGACGGCAACACGAGCGGTGGAAATCAAGCCTCGTACTGGTGGGGAATCGTTAGAGCTGGACAGCTGCCCGCAATGATATAACAAGGCATGATGTCGGCGATTGAACGTTGGGCAACGGGAAGCTGAACATCCGCGTGCAAAATGACCATCCTCCAAACATACAAAACAGCGGGTCAACCGTCGCACTTCGTCGTACCGTTGACTAATTGGCAAGGCAATGAAGCTTGGACAAGGAGGTAGGAAGCGCGTACGCCAAAACAGCACACAGAGCGCATAGAGCTGGATGGGCGTTAATAACCATGCACGACGAACGGTTATTCGAAGATCTACCTCGGCCCACTTGGTTACCTGGTGGATACGCAGCCAAAGAAAAGTCGGCGCATTCAAGAGTCCGGCACCTTTCCTTCAAGAATCGTGCCATGGACTCCCAAGAAGGACAGTCTGGAGGAGCAAGCATCCTTGGATCTCAGCAGCTGATCCGGAACTCATGAGAGCCCTCATATACCAATTGAACCGATTCGATAGCTCCCGCAAAGTAGCAACAGACCCTGGCTCGACCCCACGAAGCTGCAGGATCTCATTAATGTGAGACTGAAATATTAAAAGCCGATTACTAAAACGATTGCGCAATAGGTCAAGGGCCACATCGTAGTTCGCGTCAGTAATTTCCAGCGCTCTCACCGTCTCCAAGGCTGACACCCGCAGGCATGAAATGAGCCACCGGAGCTTTTCCACTTTTGTTAGGTGAGGATGGCCGTCAATCGTGGTCTTAAAAAGGGCGTAGAAATCCGGCCAGTCGGTATAGCCGCCGCTGAATGTTGGCATCGGCAACGGTGGCAAGGAGGGGACTGGCTTGTTGGCATGGGTGAGACAACGGAACCATCGAGAAGTGTAGAGTGGGCAGCGATTCTCATGGAGCGCTTGGTAACCTCCACCTAAATGTCCACCTGCACATCAGTCGCCAGCTGCGAGAATCTCCAGTACAGCTCACTCCCGATCTCACTGAAATTAAGCTCCTCCAACTCATCTTTATGCGCGGTAAACCGCTCACGCAAACGTTTCTCCACTGACTCCAGCGCCATAATGGTGCAATCCTCATTCTGCACTGCAGCCCTCCCCCTATGATGCAGCGCCTCCTTCTCCTGGCATGTCAGCTCTTCTGCGCAGCATACTTTCCCAGCTTGCGGCAGCAGATCCAATAGTTCCACATCCAAACTCCTTCCCGTAAATTTCCAGCGCGTGTGATGCAAATCGAAAACCAAGATATGTTTTTGTTTTTTTATATATTTTTAAAGGGTATTATGATTTTGGTCAAAAGTGTGCAACGCAGTGAAGGAAACATTTCCGACCCTATAAAGTATATATATTCTTGATCACGATCACCTCCTAAGTCGATATAAGCATGTTCGTCGGTCTGTCTGCCTGCAGTTATTGTGGATCCATACTTTGTTTTTTCTGTACTATATGTTCGGCCGCCTCTTCTCTTAAAGCGAGGTTACTTAGCAGAACAACCAAGTCTTCAGACTCTTAATCGCTCAGCGAGCGAACAACACACAAAAAGAAGTCTCAAAAAAATTAAACCGTCGCCAAGCTAGCCGCCAAAAGCTAAGCGCTTAGGAAAGAAAAAAAATAAATTACCCTCATTTCTTCACTTTAATGCCGATACTGTTTTCAAAAATAAATGTTTTTTAAGAAATGCCACAAATATATATTTAAATTTAATTATCGTTTCATTTAATTTTTTCTAGCAATTCATAAAAAAGGTTTCACATGAATCTATGAAAGTTCTCGTTCTTTTTTTTCACAGTCTTCTGTGCGGTCCAGAACAGTCCGTCCTAGGGTGCCAGTTTTAAGATGATGATTTTATTTTTCCTCGCGTCTTCGAGGCTTGGACATCTTGTCGGGGTCTACGACACTGTTGGGCGCCAAATAAGATAATAGAATATCTGGCTGCGAAAAATTTTTTTATTTTTAATCGGTATAGATTGAACGAGCGTTATTTACTCAAAGAGTGGTCCTGACTGACAACCAGAATCGTTTAAGCCAAAATGTTTCAGAAAACATTTTCCTGGTAGAACTCAATTAAAGCTTTTTACAATTACAGAAATACACTGCTGATCGAAAGACACAATTCTAAAAATCAAAAGCAACCAGCAGTCACAAATTAAAGTCGGCGACTGCGGCTACTGTTTCATTTTATCTGCATTGTAATTTTGTGTCACTAGACACGAACCCAGTGCCTATATTTTCCGTTGTGCATATATTTCCCGTTGTATTAGGTATCGGTTGAAGTCATGACTGAAGGGTTATCGATGTGGCTTGCAGGTAGTTTGTTGCAAGACTTTGGTGAACATGGTGCTTGATGCGGTCTCTTATCAAAACGCCTGTTCCACCATATTCTTTGCCGTCCCGATGGTCTGTTCTTTAAAATGCTGTAGAATAAATATGGCCTTTAATATGAAAATTGTATTTACTTTATGGTAATGCCTGCCGCTTAATGTTGATATGATTTTTTTGGAAGAATATTGTTCTCTGATATTAAGAGATCATACCATGTTTTAATTTTGGATTTAAGATCGTTTAACAATATTTTTATACCCTTGCAGAGGGTATTATAATTTTGGTCAAAAGTGTGCAACGCAGTGAAGGAGACATCTCCGACCGTATAAAGTATATATATTCTTGATCAGGATCATCCCCTGAGTCGATATAAGCATGTCCGTCTGTCCGTCGGTCTGTCCATCTGTCCGTCTGTCTGTCTATCTGTCCGTCTGTCTGCCTGTCTGTCGGTTTCTACGCAAACTAGTCTCTCAGTTTTAGAGCTATCGAGGTGAAACTTTGCACACATCCTTCTTGCAGGTAGTACATAAATCGGAACGGTCGGGATCGGTCGATTATATCCTATAGCTGCCATATAACTGATTGATTGGAAATGCCATAACTTTGGTGTCTTTTAAGTTAGAGGGTTAGGACTTTCCACACATGTTAGATTTTGCCAAAATATCTTATGTACAAACTTAAATAAGTTGGATGAGTATTCCAAAGATATGATAACTGCTAGATGCCATTTTTAATTTTAATTGGAATACATACATTTCGAAAATGAAATGTACTAAAAACAATGATGGTAAACGCAATTACAAGGCCTAAATAATTTTAATATATGGTCAAATTTGATCAATTTCTTCTCTTAGGTATACAGTGCATACTATGGGTGATGGAACCTATGTTTGTTCTGGACTTTCGTTCAGGGGACCATAAAGGTTATGGAGCAGTTAAATTTTTTCGTAAAGGAAAAAAAAATTGGAAATTGTCGGGGTGTGTTATTATTAAAATATTAAATAAAGTATTAAATACTAAACCTAATTTATAGTAATACGAGCATTGGCTACTGCGGCCTTCGAATCGAAATTATGGCTTATCATACAAGTTGTATCATATTAGATTTAGCTAATTATTTAAAACGTTGTAGAATGTTTTTCAATAGGAAGTATGCAGGAGAGTTGAAGGAATTTGGGAACCAAAGAGGGAAATCCTAATGCTTTTTCATTTTTTACATGTGTCCTCGATGTTCCTAACGGAGTGTAAACGATTCGAAGGCGAGTTGAATGAAGAGCACATTCGTCTACCAAGGTTTGTAGAGAAATAGGTTTACGTGCAGCTGGGGTTTATTAGGGAGTACCTGTGCCTAAAAAGTAACAAGTGCTGCTAGTTTCATTTCGCTAAGATAACCTCGAATTAAGTTCTGAATATCCATCGCGTTAACGGGATTAAAGAGGAGAGTTGGGGTAGACCTCATGTAACTTCCTTCTGATGCCGTCGAGAGCTTTCTGATTTCCATTATTATGGGGCGCTGTGGTGCCGAGTTTTGTAAAGCAGATACAGTCGAAAGATCGGACAAAATTACGAATTGTCCTTTGTTTGTAAAGGCGAACTCTCTGGCTTTTAAAAGTGCGCCATACAGGGTGCGCCATCTTTTATTGCGGGATGTGAATTTACTATAACTTTTTGAAAAAACATCCGATTTTCACAAATGAGGTATTTTTATTTATTTTGGTCGTTTACAATTTGTTTGGACTAGTTGTGGAACACAACATCAATTAAATGGCCGCACTTATAGGCCACGCCAAAACTGGCTCTTTTTGCTTTATTTTCCATCACTTTTCGAGCACTTCGATCGGTATGGCAGCCATTTCGGCTCGAATGCTGGTCTTGGGGTCATTGATAGTCTGAGGATTACAGGCGTAAAACGTCTGGTGGCGTAAAAAAAAGTTTGATGGCGTCAAATCCGGTGACCGCGGCGGCCAGTCAATATCGCCATATTTTGACATCAAGCGCCCGGAGAAGTTTCTCTTCAATAGGGCCATTGTTTGATTGGCAGTGTGGCAAGGATCACCGTCCTGTTGGAACCAGAAGTCGTTCAAACATTTTTCACGCATTTGAGGGAACACAAGGTGCGACAAAATCCACCGATAGCGATTTCCATGGACGGTTTCGTTCTGACGGGAGAAATATGGCCCAATGATGTTTTTGGCGCAAACGCCGTCCCAAACGGTCACTTTTTGATCATGTAATGGCACTTCATGAATCACATGAGTATTCTCCGTCCCCCAAATGCGACAGTTTTGCTTTTTGACGCCTCCAGATAGCGTGAAATAGGCCTCATCGGTCATCAAAATTTGCACGTTGAGTTAGCACACATGAATGGTTATTTTCAATGTACAAAGCCACTATTTCGGCGCGTCGTTTTGGTGTGTCGTTTTCAAAACATGTCTGACCACGTCAATCGCATGACAGATGCGAAAGTTATTCAATCTTTACATCCCGTAATAAAAGATGGCGTACCCTGTATGGTAGTAGTTTCTTGTGTGGGATTGATGGGCAGGCTATCGCCTATTTTGAAAGCATCCCTTTCTTTCAGCGCTCTTGATTTCATTGTTATAGGTCTATTTTCCTGAGACAAGACATATGCCAAAGGATGAAGCGTCAGTTGTCAATTCAAATGGTAGCGTAAAATCTGGGAAATGAAGGATAACGTCCTCTGAAGCGAGGATAATTCTTTGCTTATCAAATGCGGTAACTGGTTATCGAACCTCACTGAAATGCCTTTAATATCTCCGCAATATGGCCAACATGAGACTCTTCAGTCTCTGAAAAGACGATAAAGTAATCCACATAGACGTCCACAAACTTGTGAACCAGAGTCCAATAGGACTCTGCAAAGCAGGAAGGCACCTGATCGACCACGGATGAAGATATTGGCGGTTGGCAAAAGCACTTCAGTATGGCAATCCTAAGACAAGACGGTGTTGATTGACTAGGAAGGTGGAGTAGCGACGGCAACACGAGCGGTGGAAATCAAGCCTCGTACTGGTGGGGAATCGTTAGAGCTGGACAGCTGCCCGCAATGATATAACAAGGCATGATGTCGGCGATTGAACGTTGGGCAACGGGAAGCTGAACATCCGCGTGCAAAATGACCATCCTCCAAACATACAAAACAGCGGGTCAACCGTCGCACTTCGTCGTACCGTTGACTAATTGGCAAGGCAATGAAGCTTGGACAAGGAGGTAGGAAGCGCGTACGCCAAAACAGCACACAGAGCGCATAGAGCTGGATGGGCGTTAATAACCATGCACGACGAACGGTTATTCGAAGATCTACCTCGGCCCACTTGGTTACCTGGTGGATACGCAGCCAAAGAAAAGTCGGCGCATTCAAGAGTCCGGCACCTTTCCTTCAAGAATCGTGCCATGGACTCCCAAGAAGGACAGTCTGGAGGAGCAAGCATCCTTGGATCTCAGCAGCTGATCCGGAACTCATGAGAGCCCTCATATACCAATTGAACCGATTCGATAGCTCCCGCAAAGTAGCAACAGACCCTGGCTCGACCCCACGAAGCTGCAGGATCTCATTAATGTGAGACTGAAATATTAAAAGCCGATTACTAAAACGATTGCGCAATAGGTCAAGGGCCACATCGTAGTTCGCGTCAGTAATTTCCAGCGCTCTCACCGTCTCCAAGGCTGACACCCGCAGGCATGAAATGAGCCACCGGAGCTTTTCCACTTTTGTTAGGTGAGGATGGCCGTCAATCGTGGTCTTAAAAAGGGCGTAGAAATCCGGCCAGTCGGTATAGCCGCCGCTGAATGTTGGCATCGGCAACGGTGGCAAGGAGGGGACTGGCTTGTTGGCATGGGTGAGACAACGGAACCATCGAGAAGTGTAGAGTGGGCAGCGATTCTCATGGAGCGCTTGGTAACCTCCACCTAAATGTCCACCTGCACATCAGTCGCCAGCTGCGAGAATCTCCAGTACAGCTCACTCCCGATCTCACTGAAATTAAGCTCCTCCAACTCATCTTTATGCGCGGTAAACCGCTCACGCAAACGTTTCTCCACTGACTCCAGCGCCATAATGGTGCAATCCTCATTCTGCACTGCAGCCCTCCCCCTATGATGCAGCGCCTCCTTCTCCTGGCATGTCAGCTCTTCTGCGCAGCATACTTTCCCAGCTTGCGGCAGCAGATCCAATAGTTCCACATCCAAACTCCTTCCCGTAAATTTCCAGCGCGTGTGATGCAAATCGAAAACCAAGATATGTTTTTGTTTTTTTATATATTTTTAAAGGGTATTATGATTTTGGTCAAAAGTGTGCAACGCAGTGAAGGAAACATTTCCGACCCTATAAAGTATATATATTCTTGATCACGATCACCTCCTAAGTCGATATAAGCATGTTCGTCGGTCTGTCTGCCTGCAGTTATTGTGGATCCATACTTTGTTTTTTCTGTACTATATGTTCGGCCGCCTCTTCTCTTAAAGCGAGGTTACTTAGCAGAACAACCAAGTCTTCAGACTCTTAATCGCTCAGCGAGCGAACAACACACAAAAAGAAGTCTCAAAAAAATTAAACCGTCGCCAAGCTAGCCGCCAAAAGCTAAGCGCTTAGGAAAGAAAAAAAATAAATTACCCTCATTTCTTCACTTTAATGCCGATACTGTTTTCAAAAATAAATGTTTTTTAAGAAATGCCACAAATATATATTTAAATTTAATTATCGTTTCATTTAATTTTTTCTAGCAATTCATAAAAAAGGTTTCACATGAATCTATGAAAGTTCTCGTTCTTTTTTTTCACAGTCTTCTGTGCGGTCCAGAACAGTCCGTCCTAGGGTGCCAGTTTTAAGATGATGATTTTATTTTTCCTCGCGTCTTCGAGGCTTGGAGATCTTGTCGGGGTCTACGACACTGTTGGGCGCCAAATAAGATAATAGAATATCTGGCTGCGAAAAATTTTTTTATTTTTAATCGGTATAGATTGAACGAGCGTTATTTACTCAAAGAGTGGTCCTGACTGACAACCAGAATCGTTTAAGCCAAAATGTTTCAGAAAACATTTTCCTGGTAGAACTCAATTAAAGCTTTTTACAATTACAGAAATACACTGCTGATCGAAAGACACAATTCTAAAAATCAAAAGCAACCAGCAGTCACAAATTAAAGTCGGCGACTGCGGCTACTGTTTCATTTTATCTGCATTGTAATTTTGTGTCACTAGACACGAACCCAGTGCCTATATTTTCCGTTGTGCATATATTTCCCGAACATATATTTCCCGTTGTATTAGGTATCGGTTGAAGTCATGACTGAAGGGTTATCGATGTGGCTTGCAGGTAGTTTGTTGCAAGACTTTGGTGAACATGGTGCTTGATGCGGTCTCTTATCAAAACGCCTGTTCCATCATATTCTTTGCCGTCCCGATGGTCTGTTCTGTAAAATGCTGTAGAATAAATATGGCCTTTAATATGAAAATTGTATTTACTTTATGTTAATGCCTGCCGCTTAATGTTGATATGATTTTTTTGGAAGAATATTGTTCTCTGATATTAAGAGATCATACCATGTTTTAATTTTGGATTTAAGATCGTTTAACAATATTTTTATACCCTTGCAGAGGGTATTATAATTTTGGTCAAAAGTGTGCAACGCAGTGAAGGAGACATCTCCGGAGTGTAAACGATTCGAAGGCGAGTTGAATGAAGAGCACATTCGTCTACCAAGGTTTGTAGAGAAATAGGTTTACGTGCAGCTGGGGTTTATTAGGGAGTACCTGTGCCTAAAAAGTAACAAGTGCTGCTAGTTTCATTTCGCTAAGATAACCTCGAATTAAGTTCTGAATATCCATCGCGTTAACGGGATTAAAGAGGAGAGTTGGGGTAGACCTCATGTAACTTCCTTCTGATGCCGTCGAGAGCTTTCTGATTTCCATTATTATGGGGCGCTGTGGTGCCGAGTTTTGTAAAGCAGATACAGTCGAAAGATCGGACAAAATTACGAATTGTCCTTTGTTTGTAAAGGCGAACTCTCTGGCTTTTAAAAGTGCGCCATACAGGGTGCGCCATCTTTTATTGCGGGATGTGAATTTACTATAACTTTTTGAAAAAACATCCGATTTTCACAAATGAGGTATTTTTATTTATTTTGGTCGTTTACAATTTGTTTGGACTAGTTGTGGAACACAACATCAATTAAATGGCCGCACTTATAGGCCACGCCAAAACTGGCTCTTTTTGCTTTATTTTCCATCACTTTTCGAGCACTTCGATCGGTATGGCAGCCATTTCGGCTCGAATGCTGGTCTTGGGGTCATTGATAGTCTGAGGATTACAGGCGTAAAAAGTCTGGTGGCGTAAAAAAAAGTTTGGTGGCGTCAAATCCGGTGACCGCGGCGGCCAGTCAATATCGCCATATTTTGACATCAAGCGCCCGGAGAAGTTTCTCTTCAATAGGGCCATTGTTTGATTGGCAGTGTGGCAAGGATCACCGTCCTGTTGGAACCAGAAGTCGTTCAAACATTTTTCACGCATTTGAGGGAACACAAGGTGCGACAAAATCCACCGATAGCGATTTCCATGGACGGTTTCGTTCTGACGGGAGAAATATGGCCCAATGATGTTTTTGGCGCAAACGCCGTCCCAAACGGTCACTTTTTGATCATGTAATGGCACTTCATGAATCACATGAGTATTCTCCGTCCCCCAAATGCGACAGTTTTGCTTTTTGACGCCTCCAGATAGCGTGAAATAGGCCTCATCGGTCATCAAAATTTGCACGTTGAGTTAGCACACATGAATGGTTATTTTCAATGTACAAAGCCACTATTTCGGCGCGTCGTTTTGGTGTGTCGTTTTCAAAACATGTCTGACCACGTCAATCGCATGACAGATGCGAAAGTTATTCAATCTTTACATCCCGTAATAAAAGATGGCGTACCCTGTATGGTAGTAGTTTCTTGTGTGGGATTGATGGGCAGGCTATCGCCTATTTTGAAAGCATCCCTTTCTTTCAGCGCTCTTGATTTCATTGTTATAGGCCTATTTTCCTGAGACAAGACATATGCCAAAGGATGAAGCGTCAGTTGTCAATTCAAATGGTAGCGTAAAATCTGGGAAATGAAGGATAACGTCCTCTGAAGCGAGGATAATTCTTTGCTTATCAAATGCGGTAACTGGTTATCGAACCTCACTGAAATGCCTTTAATATCTCCGCAATATGGCCAACATGAGACTCTTCAGTCTCTGAAAAGACGATAAAGTAATCCACATAGACGTCCACAAACTTGTGAACCAGAGTCCAATAGGACTCTGCAAAGCAGGAAGGCACCTGATCGACCACGGATGAAGATATTGGCGGTTGGCAAAAGCACTTCAGTATGGCAATCCTAAGACAAGACGGTGTTGATTGACTAGGAAGGTGGAGTAGCGACGGCAACACGAGCGGTGGAAATCAAGCCTCGTACTGGTGGGGAATCGTTAGAGCTGGACAGCTGCCCGCAATGATATAACAAGGCATGATGTCGGCGATTGAACGTTGGGCAACGGGAAGCTGAACATCCGCGTGCAAAATGACCATCCTCCAAACATACAAAACAGCGGGTCAACCGTCGCACTTCGTCGTACCGTTGACTAATTGGCAAGGCAATGAAGCTTGGACAAGGAGGTAGGAAGCGCGTACGCCAAAACAGCACACAGAGCGCATAGAGCTGGATGGGCGTTAATAACCATGCACGACGAACGGTTATTCGAAGATCTACCTCGGCCCACTTGGTTACCTGGTGGATACGCAGCCAAAGAAAAGTCGGCGCATTCAAGAGTCCGGCACCTTTCCTTCAAGAATCGTGCCATGGACTCCCAAGAAGGACAGTCTGGAGGAGCAAGCATCCTTGGATCTCAGCAGCTGATCCGGAACTCATGAGAGCCCTCATATACCAATTGAACCGATTCGATAGCTCCCGCAAAGTAGCAACAGACTCTGGCTCGACCCCACGAAGCTGCAGGATCTCATTAATGTGAGACTGAAATATTAAAAGCCGATTACTAAAACGATTGCGCAATAGGTCAAGGGCCACATCGTAGTTCGCGTCAGTAATTTCCAGCGCTCTCACCGTCTCCAAGGCTGACACCCGCAGGCATGAAATGAGCCACCGGAGCTTTCCCACTTTTGTTAGGTGAGGATGGCCGTCAATCGTGGTCTTAAAAAGGGCGTAGAAATCCGGCCAGTCGGTATAGCCGCCGCTGAATGTTGGCATCGGCAACGGTGGCAAGGAGGGGACTGGCTTGTTGGCATGGGTGAGACAACGGAACCATCGAGAAGTGTAGAGTGGGCAGCGATTCTCATGGAGCGCTTGGTAACCTCCACCTAAATGTCCACCTGCACATCAGTCACCAGCTGCGAGAATCTCCAGTACAGCTCACTCCCGATCTCACTGAAATTAAGCTCCTCCAACTCATCTTTATGCGCGGTAAACCGCTCACGCAAACGTTTCTCCACTGACTCCAGCGCCATAATGGTGCAATCCTCATTCTGCACTGCAGCCCTCTCCCTATGATGCAGCGCCTCCTTCTCCTGGCAGGTCAGCTCTTCTCCGCAGCATACTTTCCCAGCTTGCGGCAGCAGATCCAATAGTTCCACATCCAAATTCCTTCCCGTAAATTTCCAGCGCGTGTGATGCAAATCGAAAACCAAGATATGTTTTTGTTTTTTTATATATTTTTAAAGGGTATTATGATTTTGGTCAAAAGTGTGCAACGCAGTGAAGGAAACATTTCCGACCCTATAAAGTATATATATTCTTGATCACGATCACCTCCTAAGTCGATATAAGCATGTTCGTCGGTCTGTCTGCCTGCAGTTATTGTGGATCCATACTTTGTTTTTTCTGTACTATATGTTCGGCCGCCTCTTCTCTTAAAGCGAGGTTACTTAGCAGAACAACCAAGTCTTCAGACTCTTAATCGCTCAGCGAGCGAACAACACACAAAAAGAAGTCTCAAAAAAATTAAACCGTCGCCAAGCTAGCCGCCAAAAGCTAAGCGCTTAGGAAAGAAAAAAAATAAATTACCCTCATTTCTTCACTTTAATGCCGATACTGTTTTCAAAAATAAATGTTTTTTAAGAAATGCCACAAATATATATTTAAATTTAATTATCGTTTCATTTAATTTTTTCTAGCAATTCATAAAAAAGGTTTCACATGAATCTATGAAAGTTCTCGTTCTTTTTTTTCACAGTCTTCTGTGCGGTCCAGAACAGTCCGTCCTAGGGTGCCAGTTTTAAGATGATGATTTTATTTTTCCTCGCGTCTTCGAGGCTTGGAGATCTTGTCGGGGTCTACGACACTGTTGGGCGCCAAATAAGATAATAGAATATCTGGCTGCGAAAAATTTTTTTATTTTTAATCGGTATAGATTGAACGAGCGTTATTTACTCAAAGAGTGGTCCTGACTGACAACCAGAATCGTTTAAGCCAAAATGTTTCAGAAAACATTTTCCTGGTAGAACTTAATTACATCTTTTTACAATTACAGAAATACACTGCTGATCGAAAGACACAATTCTAAAAATCAAAAGCAACCAGCAGTCACAAATTAAAGTCGGCGACTGCGGCTACTGTTTCATTTTATCTGCATTGTAATTTGTGATTTTGTGTCACTAGACACGAACCCAGTGCCTATATTTTCCGTTGTGCATATATTTCCCGAACATATATTTCCCGTTGTATTAGGTATCGGTTGAAGTCATGACTGAAGGGTTATCGATGTGGCTTGCAGGTAGTATGTTGCAAGACTTTGGTGAACATGGTGCTTGATGCGGTCTCTTATCAAAACGCCTGTTCCACCATATTCTTTGCCGTCCCGATGGTCTGTTCTGTAAAATGCTGTAGAATAAATATGGCCTTTAATATGAAAATTGTATTTACTGTATGTTAATGCCTGCCGCTTAATGTTGATATGATTTTTTTGGAAGAATATTGTTCTCTGATATTAAGAGATCATACCATGTTTTAATTTTGGATTTAAGATCGTTTAACAATATTTTTATACCCTTGCAGAGGGTATTCTAATTTTGGTCAAAAGTGTGCAACGCAGTGAAGGAGACATCTCCGGAGTGTAAACGATTCGAAGGCGAGTTGAATGAAGAGCACATTCGTCTACCAAGGTTTGTAGAGAAATAGGTTTACGTGCAGCTGGGGTTTATTAGGGAGTACCTGTGCCTAAAAAGTAACAAGTGCTGCTAGTTTCATTTCGCTAAGATAACCTCGAATTAAGTTCTGAATATCCATCGCGTTAACGGGATTAAAGAGGAGAGTTGGGGTAGACCTCATGTAACTTCCTTCTGATGCCGTCGAGAGCTTTCTGATTTCCATTATTATGGGGCGCTGTGGTGCCGAGTTTTGTAAAGCAGATACAGTCGAAAGATCGGACAAAATTACGAATTGTCCTTTGTTTGTAAAGGCGAACTCTCTGGCTTTTAAAAGTGCGCCATACAGGGTGCGCCATCTTTTATTGCGGGATGTGAATTTACTATAACTTTTTGAAAAAACATCCGATTTTCACAAATGAGGTATTTTTATTTATTTTGGTCGTTTACAATTTGTTTGGACTAGTTGTGGAACACAACATCAATTAAATGGCCGCACTTATAGGCCACGCCAAAACTGGCTCTTTTTGCTTTATTTTCCATCACTTTTCGAGCACTTCGATCGGTATGGCAGCCATTTCGGCTCGAATGCTGGTCTTGGGGTCATTGATAGTCTGAGGATTACAGGCGTAAAAAGTCTGGTGGCGTAAAAAAAAGTTTGGTGGCGTCAAATCCGGTGACCGCGGCGGCCAGTCAATATCGCCATATTTTGACATCAAGCGCCCGGAGAAGTTTCTCTTCAATAGGGCCATTGTTTGATTGGCAGTGTGGCAAGGATCACCGTCCTGTTGGAACCAGAAGTCGTTCAAACATTTTTCACGCATTTGAGGGAACACAAGGTGCGACAAAATCCACCGATAGCGATTTCCATCGACGGTTTCGTTCTGACGGAAGAAATATGGCCCAATGATGTTTTTGGCGCAAACGCCGTCCCAAACGGTTACTTTTTGATCATGTAATGGCACTTCATGAATCACATGAGTATTCTGTCCCCCAAATGCGACAGTTTTGCTTTTCGACGCCTCCAGATAGCGTGAAATAGGCCTCATCGGTCATCAAAATTTGCACGTTGAGTTAGCACACATGAATGGTTATTTTCAATGTACAAAGCCACTATTTCGGCGCGTCGTTTTGGTGTGTCGTTTTCAAAACATGTCTGACCACGTCAATCGCATGACAGATGCGAAAGTTATTCAATCTTTACATCCCGTAATAAAAGATGGCGTACCCTGTATGGTAGTAGTTTCTTGTGTGGGATTGATGGGCAGGCTATCGCCTATTTTGAAAGCATCCCTTTCTTTCAGCGCTCTTGATTTCATTGTTATAGGTCTATTTTCCTGAGACAAGACATATGCCAAAGGATGAAGCGTCAGTTGTCAATTCAAATGGTAGCGTAAAATCTGGGAAATGAAGGATAACGTCCTCTGAAGCGAGGATAATTCTTTGCTTATCAAATGCGGTAACTGGTTATCGAACCTCACTGAAATGCCTTTAATATCTCCGCAATATGGCCAACATGAGACTCTTCAGTCTCTGAAAAGACGATAAAGTAATCCACATAGACGTCCACAAACTTGTGAACCAGAGTCCAATAGGACTCTGCAAAGCAGGAAGGCACCTGATCGACCACGGATGAAGATATTGGCGGTTGGCAAAAGCACTTCAGTATGGCAATCCTAAGACAAGACGGTGTTGATTGACTAGGAAGGTGGAGTAGCGACGGCAACACGAGCGGTGGAAATCAAGCCTCGTACTGGTGGGGAATTGTTAGAGCTGGACAGCTGCCCGCAATGATATAACAAGGCATGATGTCGGCGATTGCACGTTGGGCAACGGGAAGCTGAACATCCGCGTGCAAAATGACCATCCTCCAAACATACAAAACAGCGGGTCAACCGTCGCACTTCGTCGTACCGTTGACTAATTGGCAAGGCAATGAAGCTTGGACAAGGAGGTAGGAAGCGCGTACGCCAAAACAGCACACAGAGCGCATAGAGCTGGATGGGCGTTAATAACCATGCACGACGAACGGTTATTCGAAGATCTACCTCGGCCCACTTGGTTACCTGGTGGATACGCAGCCAAAGAAAAGTCGGCGCATTCAAGAGTCCGGCACCTTTCCTTCAAGAATCGTGCCATGGACTCCCAAGAAGGACAGTCTGGAGGAGCAAGCATCCTTGGATCTCAGCAGCTGATCCGGAACTCATGAGAGCCCTCATATACCAATTGAACCGATTCGATAGCTCCCGCAAAGTAGCAACAGACCCTGGCTCGACCCCACGAAGCTGCAGGATCTCATTAATGTGAGACTGAAATATTAAAAGCCGATTACTAAAACGATTGCGCAATAGGTCAAGGGCCACATCGTAGTTCGCGTCAGTAATTTCCAGCGCTCTCACCGTCTCCAAGGCTGACACCCGCAGGCATGAAATGAGCCACCGGAGCTTTCCCACTTTTGTTAGGTGAGGATGGCCGTCAATCGTGGTCTTAAAAAGGGCGTAGAAATCCGGCCAGTCGGTATAGCCGCCGCTGAATGTTGGCATCGGCAACGGTGGCAAGGAGGGGACTGGCTTGTTGGCATGGGTGAGACAACGGAACCATCGAGAAGTGTAGAGTGGGCAGCGATTCTCATGGAGCGCTTGGTAACCTCCACCTAAATGTCCACCTGCACATCAGTCGCCAGCTGCGAGAATCTCCAGTACAGCTCACTCCCGATCTCACTGAAATTAAGCTCCTCCAACTCATCTTTATGCGCGGTAAACCGCTCACGCAAACGTTTCTCCACTGACTCCAGCGCCATAATGGTGCAATCCTCATTCTGCACTGCAGCCCTCTCCCTATGATGCAGCGCCTCCTTCTCCTGGCAGGTCAGCTCTTCTCCGCAGCATACTTTCCCAGCTTGCGGCAGCAGATCCAATAGTTCCACATCCAAATTCCTTCCCGTAAATTTCCAGCGCGTGTGATGCAAATCGAAAACCAAGATATGTTTTTGTTTTTTTATATATTTTTAAAGGGTATTATGATTTTGGTCAAAAGTGTGCAACGCAGTGAAGGAAACATTTCCGACCCTATAAAGTATATATATTCTTGATCACGATCACCTCCTAAGTCGATATAAGCATGTTCGTCGGTCTGTCTGCCTGCAGTTATTGTGGATCCATACTTTGTTTTTTCTGTACTATATGTTCGGCCGCCTCTTCTCTTAAAGCGAGGTTACTTAGCAGAACAACCAAGTCTTCAGACTCTTAATCGCTCAGCGAGCGAACAACACACAAAAAGAAGTCTCAAAAAAATTAAACCGTCGCCAAGCTAGCCGCCAAAAGCTAAGCGCTTAGGAAAGAAAAAAAATAAATTACCCTCATTTCTTCACTTTAATGCCGATACTGTTTTCAAAAATAAATGTTTTTTAAGAAATGCCACAAATATATATTTAAATTTAATTATCGTTTCATTTAATTTTTTCTAGCAATTCATAAAAAAGGTTTCACATGAATCTATGAAAGTTCTCGTTCTTTTTTTTCACAGTCTTCTGTGCGGTCCAGAACAGTCCGTCCTAGGGTGCCAGTTTTAAGATGATGATTTTATTTTTCCTCGCGTCTTCGAGGCTTGGAGATCTTGTCGGGGTCTACGACACTGTTGGGCGCCAAATAAGATAATAGAATATCTGGCTGCGAAAAATTTTTTTATTTTTAATCGGTATAGATTGAACGAGCGTTATTTACTCAAAGAGTGGTCCTGACTGACAACCAGAATCGTTTAAGCCAAAATGTTTCAGAAAACATTTTCCTGGTAGAACTTAATTACAGCTTTTTACAATTACAGAAATACACTGCTGATCGAAAGACACAATTCTAAAAATCAAAAGCAACCAGCAGTCACAAATTAAAGTCGGCGACTGCGGCTACTGTTTCATTTTATCTGCATTGTAATTTGTGATTTTGTGTCACTAGACATGAACCCAGTGCCTATATTTTCCGTTGTGCATATATTTCCCGAACATATATTTTCCGTTGTATTAGGTATCGGTTGAAGTCATGACTGAAGGGTTATCGATGTGGCTTGCAGGTAGTTTGTTGCAAGACTTTGGTGAACATGGTGCTTGATGCGGTCTCTTATCAAAACGCCTGTTCCACCATATTCTTTGCCGTCCCGATGGTCTGTTCTGTAAAATGCTGTAGAATAAATATGGCCTTTAATATGAAAATTGTATTTACTTTATGTTAATGCCTGCCGCTTAATGTTGATATGATTTTTTTGGAAGAATATTGTTCTCTGATATTAAGAGATCATACCATGTTTTAATTTTGGATTTAAGATCGTTTAACAATATTTTTATACCCTTGCAGAGGGTATTATAATTTTGGTCAAAAGTGTGCAACGCAGTGAAGGAGACATCTCCGACCGTATAAAGTATATATATTCTTGATCAGGATCATCTCCTGAGTCGATATAAGCATGTCCGTCTGTCCGTCGGTCTGTCCATCTGTCCGTCTGTCTGTCTATCTGTCCGTCTGTCTGCTGTCCGCCTGTCTGTCGGTTTCTACGCAAACTAGTCTCTCAGTTTTAGAGCTATCGAGGTGAAACTTTGCACACATCCTTCTTGCAGGTAGTACATAAATCGGAACGATCGGGATCGGTCGATTATATCCTATAGCTGCCATATAACTGATTGATTGGAAATGCCATAACTTTGGTGTCTTTTAAGTTAGAGGGTTAGGACTTTCCACACATGTTAGATTTTGCCAAAATATCTTATGTACAAACTTAAATAAGTTGGATGAGTATTCCAAAGATATGATAACTGCTAGATGCCATTTTTAATTTTAATTGGAATACATACATTTCGAAAATGAAATGTACTAAAAACAATGATGGTAAACGCAATTACAAGGCCTAAATAATTTTAATATATGGTCAAATTTGATCAATTTCTTCTCTTAGGTATACAGTGCATACTATGGGTGATGGAACCTATGTTTGTTCTGGACTTTCGTTCAGGGGACCATAAAGGTTATGGAGCAGTTAAATTTTTTCGTAAAGGAAAAAAAAATTGGAAATTGTCGGGGTGTGTTATTATTAAAATATTAAATAAAGTATTAAATACTAAACCTAATTTATAGTAATACGAGCATTGGCTACTGCGGCCTTCGAATCGAAATTATGGCTTATCATACAAGTTGTATCATATTAGATTTAGCTAATTATTTAAAACGTTGTAGAATGTTTTTCAATAGGAAGTATGCAGGAGAGTTGAAGGAATTTGGGAACCAAAGAGGGAAATCCTAATGCTTTTTCATTTTTTACATGTGTCCTCGATGTTCCTAACGGAGTGTAAACGATTCGAAGGCGAGTTGAATGAAGAGCACATTCGTCTACCAAGGTTTGTAGAGAAATAGGTTTACGTGCAGCTGGGGTTTATTAGGGAGTACCTGTGCCTAAAAAGTAACAAGTGCTGCTAGTTTCATTTCGCTAAGATAACCTCGAATTAAGTTCTGAATATCCATCGCGTTAACGGGATTAAAGAGGAGAGTTGGGGTAGACCTCATGTAACTTCCTTCTGATGCCGTCGAGAGCTTTCTGATTTCCATTATTATGGGGCGCTGTGGTGCCGAGTTTTGTAAAGCAGATACAGTCGAAAGATCGGACAAAATTACGAATTGTCCTTTGTTTGTAAAGGCGAACTCTCTGGCTTTTAAAAGTGCGCCATACAGGGTGCGCCATCTTTTATTGCGGGATGTGAATTTACTATAACTTTTTGAAAAAACATCCGATTTTCACAAATGAGGTATTTTTATTTATTTTGGTCGTTTACAATTTGTTTGGACTAGTTGTGGAACACAACATCAATTAAATGGCCGCACTTATAGGCCACGCCAAAACTGGCTCTTTTTGCTTTATTTTCCATCACTTTTCGAGCACTTCGATCGGTATGGCAGCCATTTCGGCTCGAATGCTGGTCTTGGGGTCATTGATAGTCTGAGGATTACAGGCGTAAAAAGTCTGGTGGCGTAAAAAAAAGTTTGGTGGCGTCAAATCCGGTGACCGCGGCGGCCAGTCAATATCGCCATATTTTGACATCAAGCGCCCGGAGAAGTTTCTCTTCAATAGGGCCATTGTTTGATTGGCAGTGTGGCAAGGATCACCGTCCTGTTGGAACCAGAAGTCGTTCAAACATTTTTCGCGCTTAAAATTAATAAGATCATTTATTTTGCTGAAAGATGTAACAGATAAAGGAAAAATTGTAAAAATAATAAATGAAGAACATTTAGAAAACAACCATAGAGGTTTAAAGAAGTCTTTGCGGAATTAAAAAAAATTTATAACTACCTGAATCTTCAGAAAGAAATTCAGAAATATGTTAATAATTGTAAAATTTGTAAGTTAGCCAAATATGATCTAAACCCCTTAAAATATAAGCTAAATATAAATAAAACCCCTTCGCAACACAATGAGATAATCCATCTATATATTTGCTTCTCCATGCGAAACATTATGCTTACTACAAAATACGCTACTGCTTGTTATATTAAAGATAGATCATGGGTTTCATTGCTAAATGCTATACAACAGAGCATCCAGTACCTAGGCAAACCCAAGCTCATTATAACAGATAATGAATTTAACATAAATTGTATAAAACAGTTTCTTATAGATAACAAGAAAGGAAAGCTAACTTCGGGCGGAGCCGAAGTTTATATACCCTTGCAGTTAGGTAGCAGCTTATGTTATTATGATACATATATATATATATCGGATCGTATACAGTTGATCCTTATAAAAGTTTCACCATCAAATCAGTTTTCTATAACAAATTTTGGAAACAGCCCCAAGCATCTTTACAACTAGCAAGGTTGTGCCATTTCCGATCGTTCAGTTATATGGCAGCTATAGGATATAGTCTCCCGATCCTTATGAAATTTTGCAAATCGGACTACTTTGCCCAAAATGGACTCTATACAAAGTTCCACTTAAAAAACACCAAAGTTATGGCATTTCCGATCAATCAGTTATATGGCAGCTATAGGATATAGTCGACCGATCCCGGCCGTTTCGACTCATATATTGCCTCATATAAAGATGTGTGCAATGTTTAAACTCGATAGCTTTAAAACTGAGAGACTAGTTTGCGGTGAAACAGACAGACAGACGGACAGACGGACATGCTTATATCGACTCGTGAGGTGATCCTGATCAAGAATATATCTACTTTACAGGGTCGGAGATTTATCCTTCACTGCATTGCACACTTTTGACCAAAATTATAATACCCTCTGCAAGGATGTAATAAGTTTATATAAGTTATACATTTAATTACAATTTATAAATTTCTACAATTAAGATTGCAGAAACTTGTCGTGGGGGAGTCACTAATTGCATACTCGATACTCTCAAAAACATAAAACGACGGTATCGAGTATACTGGGCCAAGCCGCGATCTAACTATATACGATCCGATGTATATATAATAATAATGCTACCTAACT
This sequence comes from Drosophila ananassae, assembly GCF_017639315.1. Classification (NCBI taxonomy): domain Eukaryota; kingdom Metazoa; phylum Arthropoda; class Insecta; order Diptera; family Drosophilidae; genus Drosophila; species Drosophila ananassae. The sequence continues at coordinate 2,638,977 of NC_057932.1, read as the reverse complement.
GCAAGGGTATATATTATAGTAATATACTGCAAGATTATATATGATATATATCGTGCTTCGCCCGAAGTTAGCTTTTCTTTCTTGTGTAAAAGTTTAAGAGTGCCAACCATGTCACAAATACATATATATATTTAAATGAAAATATATAGAAACTTTATTTATAATATAATTCTTTATCTTAACATGCTATAAATCACTATAAAATAAAATAGCCATAGGATTTTTATAGTGTTTGTGGGACTAGAGTAGGCTTAGAGGGTACACACTAGTGGGAGGACCCCTTTCCGGTCGATCACTTGGGGGTTTCCCAAAGTCAGATTGAGATGGTCTTTCAAGTCTTTCGTCTGACTTTGCCGTATCCCGACGTGTTTTTGCGATTGCTCTCATCTTATTACCTACATATATCTACATATATCTTTGATACGAGACTCCTCTTTTCGCGTATCATTGTCGGAGATAATTGACTTACATAGTTCATTATCCACACACTTCTTAAAAATAATATTATTCGTCAATATTACTTCTGCCGTGCTCTGCGAATATTCATATATATATATTCCTGAGTCTATTCTCCGATCGAGTAATCCCGTTATACATTGTTTCTCTGTAGCGGTTATTCGTCACATTCGTATCTCTTTTGTTACGTATTCTCTTCGACGTGCCTGATCCGACGGTGCCTCTCTACCACTGAACTCTTTGAACTCTACTATTGAACTCTTCTCGCTCTCACTACAGTGGACAAATCTCAGTCAATAATGAGTCTAATTTGCACTGCTAAGAAATGCGAGTTTAAAGGATCCATCACTGGAGACTCGTATCTGTCCTGCTGGCTTTGCAACAACTGCTCACATATTAAATGTGCTGGTGGTGGGCACAATGGACGGATAAGCGATCTCATCACTAAGAATATTGGTCTGACATGGTCTTGTATTGCCTGTAGAGAGATTGAGTCTGAGATGCGGACCTTCAGGAAGCAGACGAGAAACGGTTTTCTTGATGTCCGTAAGCAGTTTTCTGCACTTAATGAGCAATTCCTTACACTTGAGACCCAATTTCTTGGTGAATCTCCAAGGAGAAAAATTCCGAACAATAACCCGATGGCGGTCAATCTATTGGGCACTCCTGCTTCTCATGCGATTCATTCGGATAAATTCTTAACTCCTAATACTTCATCGCCTCCTGTTGTTCCTGTGGAAGTGATCCATTCACCAAGTCTGTAAATAGAATCGTCAATGAGTCTTGTTCCACCTATTGTCCTGGATCCTCCATCGTTGGAAAACCTCCAGGTTCCTGTGGCTCCGTCACCTAGGCCTCTCACTGGTGTGGCGCCTGTGTTAAAATCCTCTGGGCTTTCGCTAAAAGCTGTTGCACCTCCCGCCTGATGCCGGATGTCACTGTGGATGATGTCAGAAGTCACCTCTTAAAACATCTTAAGGTAGCTCCTAATGATTTAGCAGTCTTTAAGTTTATTTTTAAACATAAGCGTAGCATATCCTCTTTCGAAATTGTAATTCCTGAATCCTACTTTGAAAAAGCACTTGATCCGTCAGCCTGGCCCGAGCACAGTATTATTCACGAATTTTTAGCTAAAGACCCTCTAAATCCCAACTATGCCGATTCAGCTCCGAAAAACTGAGTGATAACGTATTTTCTTGCTACTACCAAAACGTTCGAAGTATTCTGGGTAAATTGAGCCAATTTTTTACTAATAGCGTTTCTTTTGATTTTGATGCTATTGCACTTACTGAAAGCTGCCTTAATTCCTCTGTCTCTGATTATGAAATTTTTGTTCCAAAGTACACTGTGTTTCGAATGGATAGGCCATCTTTCGGAGGCGGTGTTCTTATTGCTGTTATTAATAAATACTCAGCTGAACTAATCTCTTTCCCGAATCAGTCTGGAATCGAGTTTATCGCTGTAAAAATAGCTGTTGGTCCGTCTCATATTTTCATGACCTGTTCCTATATACCTTCATCGGTTGAGGAAACTGTATATTTTTATTACCTTGAGGATATTAAGTTCGTTTTATCATTAGCCAATGACTCTAATTTTTTCCTAATTATGGGTGATTTCAACATTCCCAAAATCTCCTGGATCCCGTGTAAAGATGACAATTCCTTGCATGCCAGTTGTCATAACGCCATTATTCATGAATTAATTGAAATTGCTCTTTTCCAAATTAACCCCATCCTTAACACATTTAGCAGATCTTTAGACCTTATTTTCTCTAATATGATATCCTCTGTGACTGTAAATCGGTCTTCACCTCTATCGCTTTCTGATTACGTACACCATCCTACACTATTGGTTTCGGTACTAATTGACGCCTAATATTCATGCTAAAGCTCAAGTATCGTACTAAATTTGTCCGAAAAACGGATTACAATGCTCTTTGAAATCATTTAGCTAGAATTGACTGGGAATATCTTTCATCTTTTAACTCTATTGATGCTGCTACTGATCCTTTTTTGATGTAATCCACAACGCGTTGGACAAATTTGTTCCTGTAGTTTCATCGTTTTCATCAACTAAACCGCCTTGGATTAATAAACACCTTTCTCGTCTTAAGAAAAGGTAATCTAAATCATACAAAATGTTTCTTAAGTCTGGATCTTTGTTTCATCAGACAAACTTTCTTTACATTCGCAACCAGTTTATTCTTCTTAATAATCAACTTTATAAACGCATCGTAAATTGTAAGGCTAACTTCCGAAATGATCCGAGTTCCTTTTATTCGTTTGTCAATATGAAACGTAAATCCAGTCTTTTTCCTCCTTCCCTATCTTATAAAAATATTTCTGATTCTTCAGATCATGATATTGCAAATCTCTTTGCATCATTCTTTCAATCAACTTATTCGTCCGATTCTTATAATTTAAATTCTACATACCCTTATAATATTCCGTATATAAACAATATCTACTTGTCTAAATTTAATCATCTTGATGTTTCTAATGCCCTTTCAACCTTGGATATCTCTTTTTCTGCTGGTCCTGATAACGTCCCGAGCTGTATTCTTAGGTACTGCTCCGATATCCTATGCTATCCTCTTACTACCCTATTCAATTTATCTTTGGACCTTTCATGCCTTCCCAAGATATGGAATGAATCTTTTATTATTCCACTTCATAAGAAAGGTTCTAAAATACTTATTGATAACTACCGTGGTATTGCTAAACTTTCTGCTATTCCCAAGCTGCCGGAGAAAATGGTTACATTGCAACTGCAACATCATTGCAAAAGCATAATTTCCTCCACCCAGCATGGTTTTGCCAAAAATCGTTCTACAACAACCAATCTGCTAGAATTCACTTCGATCGTCCATAAGGGTTTTCTCAAACGAATGCAAACCGATGTTATTTACACCGATTTTAGCAAAGCTGTTCTGTTAATCACCGTCTCCTTCTCCAGAAACTTTATCTTATGGTCGTGAGCTATGCTACTACACTTATGTATGCTGATGATGTCAAGCCCTTTTCTTTCTTTTTCTGACATCTTCCTCCTTCATAGATATCTGCAATTTGACCTTGATGAAGTTTTCTTGTGGTGCTCTAATAATCTTCTCTCACTTAACTACTCAAAATGCAAGGTGATGACGTCTGATCGTAGCATGCCTCATGCCATCTCGTACTCACTTGGGAATCACTTTTTAGATCGTGTTTCCTTAATGAATGATCTTGGAGTTCTTTTCGATCACAAGCTGTCGTTTAATGAACATATTTCTCTAACAGTTAATAAAGCCAGAGGAGTACTTGCTTTTGTCAAGCGCTGGTCAAAAGAGTTTGATGATTCCTTCACCACTAAAGCATTGTATATCTCTTTGGTTCGACCGATCCAGAATACTGTTCATGCGTTTGGAGTCCGCAAATCAGTTTGAATCAGTGCAAAAGCAGTTTATTTCATTTGCCTTAAAATATTTAAACTGGGACTCAGATGGTCTTCTTCCATCATATCGTTGTCGGCTAAAGTTATTAGACCTGCCACCATTGCAGGTTCGTCGTACTTGTGCTGGGGCCATGCTCCTTCATAAACTCATTCTTGGTCAAGTTGACTCTAATCTTTTACTTGAAAAAATAAAATTTTCTGTTCCAAATAGGTCAACCAGGTCCTTCCGACCCCTTTGGTTACCAATTTGTAGATCAAATTTTGCGGACCATGATCCTTTTCGTGTTATCTGTAAAAATTATAATCTATTGTCCCATTTATTTTTCCCTGAATTATCCCTTGATGTAATAAAATCTAAATTGTTTGTTTTTCTTTTAGAATAATTTTCCTAATTCTTAATTATAATTAATTAATTTTAAAATTGTATATATAAATAACAGATAATTGTTACTTCAAAAATAAATAAAATGGTTTGGTTGGGGAGCAGTATCGATCGTTTCGGTCGGGCCAACTAACCTTTTTCTGGTGCAGAGATAGCCTCGAAAACGGATGGAACAGAATTAGTATAGGCTTATAAGGGCGGGGCAGAGCATCCACCATGCACTGAGATAACATAGGACACGCAAAAGCTCCATAGGCACTCCGTTCGTATTTTCGAAAAGTGTCCAGGTCTAGCCTGGACCCTCTTGTACAAACTCATGGACCCTCTTGTTGCATAGATGTACAAGGATAGCATTGGGTTAGCTAAGGCCAACTCGGCTTGGATCATCTATACATGAAATCTTGCTTGCAGTTCTCGTTTCTTATGTCTTGAGCGATTTTTGCAGTACACTTCGCTGGTTGTGTGTCTGGATTGTTATGGAGACTATCACGTACCTCTAAATTAATAAAAATATATTTTCTATCTATTTACTTTTTTAATGGTTTTATTAAAGACAATTTTAAGGAAAATTAAAAAACTAAACTAAAGAAAATAACATAATATCATGTATTATTTTAAACCTTTTTTTTAAGGTTAATGTCCCATCTATTACGTCTTACAAAAAACTGTTTGAGCTTTGATTTTATTGGAAGTTCGACGGATGATTCCGCTGATGATATGAACAATGTTCAGGTAAGCGTAAAATCTATACTTGAGTGCGTTCACATTTTTTTGTCACCTTGCAAAGTAATTTAATTTGTTCCAAAAGTACGCAACGCGTTGAAAACAATCCAACAGACTACTACTTCTTTTTACTCCGATTACTTGTTGATTTTCTTACACAATTATGTAGAAATTGTCAGTTTACATACAATTTGCTTACTGATATCTTTTCTCTTTTATCTATTTTTTTTTTTTGCATTTTTTTAATATTGTTAGGTTGTCAAATATCTCCCTTTTATAATTATATATAATTATAATTATATTATATTAATTGTTAAAATGTTGGTCAAAAGTGTGCAACGCAGTGAAGGATAAATCTCCGACCCTATAAAGTATATATATTCTTGATCAGGATCACCTCCTGAGTCAATATAAGCATGTCCGTCTGTCCGTTTCTACGCAAACTAGTCTCTCAGTTTTAAAGCTATCGAGTTAAAACTTTGCACACACTCTTCTTTTCTTTGCAGGCAGTATATATCAACTGCAAGGGTATATAAACTTCGGCCTCTCCCGATGTTAGCTTTCCTTTCTTGTTTATTATTAATCTAGACTAGGAAGCTGGGGTGCATTTAAAAAATGTACGAACACAATTATCTCTTGGAATGTAACATTAGGGTACCAGACTTTGATTTTTTTGGGATGGGCAATGAAGGGCATAGTTTTTTTTTCCAAATTTGTAAGTTTTAAGATGTGAGTTTTTGTTAATTTTTTAAGTTTTAAGGGATGGGCAATGATGGAAATCAATTTTTATACCCTTGCAGAGGGTATTATAATTTTGGTGAAAAGTGTGCAACGCAGTGAAGGAGACATCTCCGGCCCTTTAAAGTATATATATTCTTGATCAGGATCACCTCCTGAGTCGATATGAGCATGTCCGTCTGTCCGTCTGTCTGTTTCAACGCAAACTAGTCTCTCAGTTTTGAAGCTATCGAGTTGAAACTTTGCACACATCCCTCTTTCCTTTGCAGGCAGTATATAAGTCGGAACGGCCGGGATCGGTCGACTATATCCTATTACTGCCATATAACTGATTGATCGGAAATGCCATAACTTTGGTGTTTTTTAAGTTAGAGGGTTGGGACTTGTTATATTTGACCAAACATGTTATATTTGACCAAAATATCTTGTGTACAAAATTTCATAAGGATAGGCCGACTATATCCTATAGCTGTCATAGAACGATCGAAATTGGCATAACTTTGGTGTTTTTTAAGTTAGAAAGATGGGATTTGGTACAGATTCTATTTTGGGAAAAACAATCTGATCTGCCAATTTTCATAAGGATCGGCCCACTATATACGATCTGCTATATATCTAATAATATAAGATGCGTGGCGCCACCTAGCGGACTGCGACTGAACTGCAAGGGTATATCAACTTCGGCTCCGCCCGAAGTTAGCTTTCCTTTCTTGTTATACCCTTGCAGAGGGTATTATAATTTTGGTCAAAAGTGTGCAACGCAGTGAAGGAGACATCTCCGACCCTATAAAGTATATATATTCTTGATCAGGATCACCTTCTGAGTCCATATGAGCATGTCCGTCTGTCCGTCTGTCTGTCTGTTTCTACGCAAACTAGTCTCTCAGTTTTAAAGCTATCGAGTTAAAACTTTGCACACATCCTTCTTTCCTTTGCAGGCAGTATATAAGTCGGAACGGCCGGGATCGGTCGACTTTATCCTATAACTGCCATATAACTGATTGATCGGAAATGCCATAACTTTGGTGTTTTTTAAGTTAGAGTGTTGGGACTTTCCACACATGTTGTATGTTGTACCAAAATATCTTATGTAGAAAATTTCATAAGGATCGGCCGACTATATCCTATAGCTGCCATATAACTGATTGATCGTGAAATGGTATAACTTCGTTGTTTTTCAAGTTAGAAGGATGGGACTTTCTGTGCATTCTAATAATAATTCCAACATATATGATCTGCCAAATTTCATAAGGATCAGCCGTCTATATCCTATAGCTGTCATATAACTGATTGATCGTAAATACTTAAAATATTGATATTTGCGTTTGGTTAAGATTGGATTGGTCAAGGGTCTTTCGACGGTCCTGAGCAGGAAGAATGATAAGTTGATTGGTCTATGGTCTCTTGAAGACGTTTGCGTCTGTTTGCACGGTTTGGGTATAAAAATCTGAGCCACGAATTAAGCAACGGCAACGTCAGTTTTTCTAAAAGTATATATTTTAAAGATTAAAAGAAAGCCAATTTCTCACATTATCGCCCACCTGTTGGATATGTGCGGGTATGATTTCGTTGGAACCAGCTGACTTGCTGTGCTCAAAGCTATGTATCGCCCAGTAAAGTGTTTTGTGTTCAAAATGTAGATCAAAGTTTATGGGAAATGGGAAACTTATGTCGAGCGTTAGTCTCTGGAAAAAATCCAGGAAAGTGAGTATCCAGCAGCAGGGTTACACATTCCACATTTGGGTTGGTCCAGGTGCAATCTGCTTTATTGAGATAGCCGAGGGTTGTGTCTGATTGGTTTAGGATTTTCCTAAGCCTTGCAGTTTGCGCTGTATTTTGTCCGAACAGAAACAGTTCTATGAAGAGCGCTTCGCTCAGATTATTTATGCCCCAAGGAGGCATTACAATCAGTCCACAGGGCTTCCTCATCATCGGTCTTCGCCATTTTGTACAAGGTTCTGCTTCCCGTTCGGCGGGTTCCTAACTCTGCCGACCACCAGAGATGAATGCTTATTGCCTTTTTTTGGTTTTTTTTGGGGATGACTAATTATGGCCGTTATTGCAGGCTATGGTCAATTCTTGCACCAGAGTGTTAAGACATTTCACGGTTTAAGAAAAGTTACGGTTCAGGATATGGGCTACGGTGTGATTTTGTCTAAAAGGACTCGGAAATAATAGGAACATTGCGTTTTCTTGGGTTTTGAGAAATTTATGTTAAAGGCGGCAATATAAGCTCATCGCCGGTACTGCTTATAAATATGGATACCTTTTTTATGCTTTATTTACTATGAGGCCCTTCGCTTTATTCACAGCTAAGCTCAAAGAACGGTCCGCGCAGGTTAAGGATAGCGTTCGTTCTTCGTTCGGTAGCCCTTAGCTAAGCACCTAGCACCTAGCTACGAGTCATCTCACATACTTTTCGGACCGAACTTTAAATACAAGAAAAAATTAAAAATTTGAAAGAATAATATCGCTAAAAATTTATGTAATTTTTATGAATCACTTGGATATTCGTGAAATCACTAGAGCAAACCATGTTTTAATTTTGGATTTAAGAAAAAGACCAATAATTTTATTGAATTTATTATGGTTAGTTCAGCTATATATCCGTTAATTATTATTATTATTATTATTAAAGGTACAGAAGTTTACAAAACTAAACTAACTTAGTGGGTATGGCACTTGCAGCGCACAGTGGTTGCGCCCATAGGCCAAAAATAAAAAAAGTCATAACAACAAAAATATAGGAAAAGTAAACAAATCGCTTCTAAGTTGTCCAAACTTCTTTGTGGCTTACTAGGTTTGTTCGGAAAATTAAACGTTCTTCTTAAAAATAGAATTGAAGTTGAGTGAAGGTGTTTATTTTCACAGCGCAGATTGCGCGCATCGCGAATTTTTCATAACAAAACCGAACTTTGAAGTGGTCAGATCATTTATTACGTATCCAAATTTAAAATATTTGTAATGGATTTTGAAGTTCAAGGTATTTTCTAAAATTTGAGATAATTTAAAAAATCGTACATGTTAAACTGTTCTTGTTATATTAATTTGAAAAAATACATGTTTTTTGTCTATTTTTTTCATGTTTAGTTAAAGTTTTAATTGTGATGCCACGAAATGCCACAATTAAGTTATATACCAATGTGTTCGTCTGGCTCTTAAGGTAATAAATGTGTAAATTTTTTTTGCAGAAATTTGCAGATGTGCTTACAATCGTGAAAATTCTAACACCCTCTTAACTTTTTCAGGGTCAGTTTTGCACTACAAAAATTTATTTTCGCTTGTGGGGTTGTTGTTCTGTTGCTTTGTCCTTCGTCCTTTGAGTTTGTGTTTATTAATAGATTTGCATATAATAGTTTTGATTTATTTTTTGTTTATTCCATTGCTTTAAACTTTATTAAGTTCTTCTTATAAGTGTGTTTTCTCACGTTTATATGCTTTTAATGTATGGTGCAGCGAAGGGGGCTTACAGAATTTTATGTTGATGAAGTCTTATAACTCTTTCTTTATACAAATATAAGTAAACATCAATATTTAGTTTGTTTTTTTAATAGTAAGACTTCCCTCAACTTAATAGTTACGTAAAACTTCTTAGGGATTACAATTTAATGCTTGTATTTAAAGGTCAAATATTTAATTTTAGTATTGGAAAAAAAATAATTTTATGAAAAATCGCGTCATTGGTTTGTATGGAAGCTATACGATACGATTTTTTTACAGTGTGTTAAGAATACTTTTATAGATTTTTGGAAAAAATTTCATTGCGATATCGCCACTACAAATATTTTTGGCGCGGCACCATACAAGCCCAACTACTGTCGATGGTTCAGTTATATGGCAGCTATAGGATATAGTCGCCCGATCCTTATGAAATTTTGTAGATTAGATATTTTGACCAAATATAACATCTGTGGAGAGTCCCAACGCTCTAACTTAAAAAACACCAAAGTTACGACATTTCCGATCAATTAGTTATATGGCAGCTATAGGATATAGAGGTACGATCTGGTAATTTTTTTTACAATATATTTATAATACTTTTCTAGATTTGTGGTGAAAGTTTCATAGCGATAGCACACCTAGAAGTATTTATGGCCGCGGTTCCATACAAGCCCGACCTCTGTGAAGCGGGGCCTTTGGCTTTTAAGGGGGCAGGATGGTTTCAGAGGCTGAAAAAAAAAAACAGATTTTTGCGATTTTTTTTTTCATTTCTGAGTGAATATAATTATTAAATTTTTTTACACGATACATGACTATATTTGGAGAGTATCTAGGAATTTTTTTGTTAAGAAATAATTATTATTTATCCCGTGACGGGCAGTCAGACGGAGTCGCTTCAAAAAATTATTATCTTGCGGTGCGTAAAGTCTGGCCTTACAGTGTTATCGAAAATAAAAAAATTGAATTGATTTACTAAAAATATTTGTTTCTTGTGCGGATGAACGAAACCATTTTGAAAAATATGCGATTTTGAATTTTTGGCGCGGTTGTAAAGTAGGAGGTACCATTTTTACATAAAAATTAGCCCATTATTGCCCGTAAAAATGGTAAAAAAAAATGTAAAAAAAAGCCTTCGTTCATCCGCAAGTATTTATTGTATTAAAGATGTGTGAAAAATTTTATTTAGATGCGAGCATTACTTTTTGAGTTACGTTACGCACCGACTTGAAAAAGTTGTTTTGAGAAAAACGCGTCTAAAGTTTTAAAAGCAATTGAAAGTATATGGAGAGAAAGAAACTAGAAAATCGGTATCTCAGCAAGTTTTACTCCGATCGACATGAAACTTTTACAGGATATTCCTGAGATAATGTTTTATTATATAACAAATTTTTGAAAATATTTTTTTTAAGTCTCAAACCATCCTGCCCCCTTAACAAAATAAAAACTTTCTACCCCACAGCCGTCCGACTTTCATTCTCTGCTCACCGTACAACACCAATAAATAATCTCTTAAAAAAGAGATTTTAACAAATATAACCCCCCTGGAGTTTAGAGAGATACATGCTACCCAAAACTATCTTAACTCAAAACACTCACCCATCGAACAAATATATAAGCATATTATTAATGCAAAAAAAGTGCCAAAGAAACCCTCTTCCCTATACAACACTAATCATCTATGCAACAAACTAACTATTTCACTTTCCCCAATAACGAGCAAAAAAGACAAACAAAACAAACACACCCTCAGTTGCCTATCAATAAAAATTTAAAGAAATATTAAATTCAATGGATGGCTCCAAGTCACCAATGTGCGTATCATATAGCGTCACAACTGATTCCGAAATAATTCTTTCCAAACTACTCCCTAAATTTTCTTCCATTTTTACTGCGGAAATTGCACGAACTCCATGACTTTTTGAAAATATGAGATTAAAAACTCCTATTTAATTGAAAAAAATCTTGTTCAACCACCTATAATAAATTAAATAAAATTATTCGCGCGGTTCCCACTGCCTACGTACAGCCCAACCGACCGAGGAAAGCTGCCGCGTGACGTACGGCTCGAATCGCGGGAATAGATGCGAGATAGTTAAGCGAAAAGTAGGAGAAAGATATCACGAGGAAGAGTGTGGCACAGATAAGGCGGTTAATATAAATGATTTAAGATTGTTAGTAGAGCAATGTGACAAGATGTGGTAGAGACCATTGTAGTCCGAACATAATACCCTGAACGGGTCGTGTTGGGCATATGTCGAACTACAATGGCTGAGGAGTAGAGGACGGAAGTTTCTAGTCCTTCTACTAGTACTTATACTAAATTATTTCGAGTTTTCCCTTAAGTCCAAAATGAAAACATGGTATGATGAATCTTGTTTAACTAACAATAATAAATTCAATAAAATTATTTCGAGCTTTATTTTGAATCCAAAATTAAAACATAGTATGATCTACTGATTTCAATAAGAAAATAAAAATCTTACATAGGAAATTGTTTGGGAAAAATTACACTGTGCGACAAAAAAAAAAAAACGAAATACACTTGGGAAACGAGATAGTGTAGGTTGTTAATCTGGTCAAAGAGAACCCAAAAATATTTTTTTTATATTTTTGGAACCCTCCAATTTTTATTTATTTAAAAAAAACCGTTTTTCGGGTCTTTTTTGCGCTTAAAAATTCCTGAACGAGTTTTTTTTCAATCGATTTCTAAATTTTCGGTGTTTTTCAATAGTTAAATGTTGTAGCTTTTGAAAAAAAAATATATCTTCGATTTTGTTGAACAAAAAGGACAAAACTTTTACACCTGAAACTAAAGTTTTCGACTTTTATTCGTGTTTTTCGGATTTTGATGCCAGTTTTTCGGTACAACTTACAAAAATTCGGCCATTTTTGATACATATCAATGTTGTCTCATTCATTCTGAATAAAACGAGACAAATTTCATCAAAAAATAATGAAAATTGGTGAAGTTATAACGCTTTTCCCAAAAAAAGTCAATTCAACCTTGCGTGCGCTCCGGAGTACTTGTGTGTATAAGTCAGGAATATGCTCTTCTTCTTATAGTGCTCCCATGGTTTTATTGACTTTTTTTGGGAAAAGCGTTATAACTTCAACAATTTTTATTATTTTTTTATGAAATTTGTCTCGTTCTATTCAGTATTATTGAGACAATATTAATATGTGGCATAAATGACAAACTTTTTGTCAGAAGAAAGCAATATACTCTTATTTTTATACACATTGTTCCTCCGAAGCGCCCGCTAGGTTGAGTTGACTTTTTTTGGGAAAAGCGTTATAACTTCACCAATTTTCATAATTTTTTGATGAAATTTGTCTCGTTTTATTCTGAATGAATGAGACAACATTGATATGAATCAAAAATGGCCGAATTTTTGTAAGTTGTACCGAAAAACTGGCATCAAAATCCGAAAAACACGAATAAAAGTCGAAAACTTTAGTTTCAGGTGTAAAAGTTTTGTCCTTTTTGTTCAACAAAATCGAAGATATATTTTTTTTTCAAAAGCTACAACATTTAACTATTGAAAAACACCGAAAATTTTGAAATCGGTTGAAAAAAACTCGTTCAGGAATTTTTAAGCGCAAAAAAGTCCCGAAAAACGGTTTTTTTTAAATAAATAAAAATTGGAGGGTTCCAAAAATATAAAAAAAATATTTTTGAGTTCTCTTCGACCAGATTAACAACCTACACTATCTCGTTTCACAAGTGTTTTTTCACTGTCGCACCGTGTTATTGAAGACCAAAAATTATGTAGAAAATCGGAGATTTCAACTTTGCATGAGTATTCCAAAGATATGGTAACTGCTAGATACCATTTTTTAATTTTAGTTGGTAAACATATAGTTCAAAAATGTTATGTACTAGAAACAATGATGGTCATCGCCATTACACGACCTACATAATTCAATATATGGTAAAATTTGATCAATTTCTCTTAGGTGTACCGCGGAAACTGTAGGTGATAGAACCTATGTTTCTTCTGGACTTTGGTTCAGGGGAGTTTAAAGATTATGGAGCAGTTGAAATTATACGGAGATTTTTTGCTGTTGGCCTGTGTAATCAATAAAACCTCACGTCACGAGCTAAGAGAAGTTGGGTCGGGTGAAATGATATTTTTTTGGAAAAAAAGGGTGCAATCGATTGCCCATCAAATATCCACAAATGACCATCAATATTTTGAAATGACCACCTCCCGTTTGTAAAATATTCAAAAACAAGAAAGGAAAGCTAACTTCGGGCGGAGCCGAAGTTGATATACCCTTGCAGTTCAGTCGCAGTCCGGTAGGTGGCGCTACGCATCTTATATTATTAGATATATAGCAGATCGTATATAGTGGGCCGATCCTTATGAAAATTGGCAGATCAGATTGTTTTTCCCAAAATAAAACCTGTACCAAATCCCATCTTTCTAACTTAAAAAACACCAAAGTTATGCCAATTTCGATCGTTCTATGACAGCTATAGGATATAGTCGGCCGATCCTTATGAAATTTTGTATATAAGATATTTTGGTCAAATATAACATGTGTGAAAAGTCCCAACCCTCTAACTTAAAAAACACCAGTTATGGGATTTCCGATCAATCAGTTATATGGCAGCTATAGGATATAGTTGACCGATCCCGGCCGTTCCGACTTATAAACTGCCTGCAAAGGAAAGAAGGATGTGTGCAAAGTTTCAACTCGATAGCTCTAAAACTGAGAGACTAGTTTGCGTAGAAACAGTCAGACAGACAGACAGACGGTCAGACGGACAGACGGACATGCTCATATCGACCCAGGAGGTGATCCTGATCAAGAATATATATACTTTATAGAGTCAGAGATGTCTCCTTCACTGCGTTGCATACTTTTGACCAAATTTATAATACCCTCTGCATGGGTATAAAAATATGCGATTTGAAATTTTTGGCGCGGTTGTAAAGTCGGAGGTACCATTTTTACACAAAAATTAGCCCATTATTGCCCGTAAAAATGGTAAAAAAAAATGTAAAAAAAAGCCTTCGTTCATCCGCAAGTATTTATTGTATAAAAGATGTGTGAAAAATTTTATTTAGATCCGAGCATTACTTTTTGAGTTACGTTACGCACCGACTTGAAAAAGTTGTTTTGAGAAAAACGCGTCTAAAGTTTTAAAATCTATTGAAAGTATTTGGAGAGAAAGTAACTAGAAAATCGGTATCTCAGTGAGCTTTAGTCCGATCGACACGAAACTTTTACAGGATATTCCTGAGATAATGTTTTATTATATAACAAATTTTTGAAAATATTTTTTTTAAGTCTCAAACCATCCTGCCCCCTTAACAAAATAAAAACTTTCTACCCCACAGCCGTCCGACTTTCATTCTCTGCTCACCGTACAACACCAATAAATAATCTCTTAAAAAAGAGATTTTAACAAATATAACCCCCCTGGAGTTTAGAGAGATACATGCTACCCAAAACTATCTTAACTCAAAACACTCACCCATCGAACAAATATATAAGCATATTATTAATGCAAAAAAAGTGCCAAAGAAACCCTCTTCCCTATACAACACTAATCATCTATGCAACAAACTAACTATTTCACTTTCCCCAATAACGAGCAAAAAAGACAAACAAAACAAACACACCCTCAGTTGTCTATCAATAAAAATTTAAAGAAATATTAAATTCAATGGATGGCTCCAAGTCACCAATGTGCGTATCATATAGCGTCACAACTGATTCCGAAATAATTCTTTCCAAACTACTCCCTAAATTTTCTTCCATTTTTACTGCGGAAATTGCACGAACTCCATGACTTTTTGAAAATATGAGATTAAAAACTCCTATTTAATTGAAAAAAATCTTGTTCAACCACCTATAATAAATTAAATAAAATTATTCGCGCGGTTCCCACTGCCTACGTACAGCCCAACCGACCGAGGAAAGCTGCCGCGTGACGTACGGCTCGAATCGCGGGAATAGATGCGAGATAGTTAAGCGAAAAGTAGGAGAAAGATATCACGAGGAAGAGTGTGGCACAGATAAGGCGGTTAATATAAATGATTTAAGATTGTTAGTAGAGCAATGTGACAAGATGTGGTAGAGACCATTGTAGTCCGAACATAATACCCTGAACGGGTCGTGTTGGGCATATGTCGAACTACAATGGCTGAGGAGTAGAGGACGGAAGTTTCTAGTCCTTCTACTTGTACTTATACTAAATTATTTCGAGTTTTCCCTTAAGTCCAAAATGAAAACATGGTATGATGAATCTTGTTTAACTAACAATAATAAATTCAATAAAATTATTTCGAGCTTTATTTTGAATCCAAAATTAAAACATAGTATGATCTACTGATTTCAATAAGAAAATAAAAATCTTACATAGGAAATTGTTTGGGAAAAATTACACTGTGCGACAAAAAAAAAAAAACGAAATACACTTGGGAAACGAGATAGTGTAGGTTGTTAATCTGGTCAAAGAGAACCCAAAAATATTTTTTTTATATTTTTGGAACCCTCCAATTTTTATTTATTTAAAAAAAACCGTTTTTCGGGTCTTTTTTGCGCTTAAAAATTCCTGAACGAGTTTTTTTTCAATCGATTTCTAAATTTTCGGTGTTTTTCAATAGTTAAATGTTGTAGCTTTTGAAAAAAAAATATATCTTCGATTTTGTTGAACAAAAAGGACAAAACTTTTACACCTGAAACTAAAGTTTTCGACTTTTATTCGTGTTTTTCGGATTTTGATGCCAGTTTTTCGGTACAACTTACAAAAATTCGGCCATTTTTGATACATATCAATGTTGTCTCATTCATTCTGAATAAAACGAGACAAATTTCATCAAAAAATAATGAAAATTGGTGAAGTTATAACGCTTTTCCCAAAAAAAGTCAATTCAACCTTGCGTGCGCTCCGGAGTACTTGTGTGTATAAGTCAGGAATATGCTCTTCTTCTTATAGTGCTCCCATGGTTTTATTGACTTTTTTTGGGAAAAGCGTTATAACTTCAACAATTTTTATTATTTTTTTATGAAATTTGTCTCGTTCTATTCAGTATTATTGAGACAATATTAATATGTGGCATAAATGACAAACTTTTTGTCAGAAGAAAGCAATATACTCTTATTTTTATACACATTGTTCCTCCGAAGCGCCCGCTAGGTTGAGTTGACTTTTTTTGGGAAAAGCGTTATAACTTCACCAATTTTCATAATTTTTTGATGAAATTTGTCTCGTTTTATTCTGAATGAATGAGACAACATTGATATGTATCAAAAATGGCCGAATTTTTGTAAGTTGTACCGAAAAACTGGCATCAAAATCCGAAAAACACGAATAAAAGTCGAAAACTTTAGTTTCAGGTGTAAAAGTTTTGTCCTTTTTGTTCAACAAAATCGAAGATATATTTTTTTTTCAAAAGCTACAACATTTAACTATTGAAAAACACCGAAAATTTTGAAATCGGTTGAAAAAAACTCGTTCAGGAATTTTTAAGCGCAAAAAAGTCCCGAAAAACGGTTTTTTTTAAATAAATAAAAATTGGAGGGTTCCAAAAATATAAAAAAAATATTTTTGAGTTCTCTTCGACCAGATTAACAACCTACACTATCTCGTTTCACAAGTGTTTTTTCACTGTCGCACCGTGTTATTGAAGACCAAAAATTATGTAGAAAATCGGAGATTTCAACTTTGCATGAGTATTCCAAAGATATGGTAACTGCTAGATACCATTTTTTAATTTTAGTTGGTAAACATATAGTTCAAAAATGTTATGTACTAGAAACAATGATGGTCATCGCCATTACACGACCTACATAATTCAATATATGGTAAAATTTGATCAATTTCTCTTAGGTGTACCGCGGAAACTGTAGGTGATAGAACCTATGTTTCTTCTGGACTTTGGTTCAGGGGAGTTTAAAGATTATGGAGCAGTTGAAATTATACGGAGATTTTTTGCTGTTGGCCTGTGTAATCAATAAAACCTCACGTCACGAGCTAAGAGAAGTTGGGTCGGGTGAAATGATATTTTTTTGGAAAAAAAGGGTGCAATCGATTGCCCATCAAATATCCACAAATGACCATCAATATTTTGAAATGACCACCTCCCGTTTGTAAAATATTCAAAAACAAGAAAGGAAAGCTAACTTCGGGCGGAGCCGAAGTTGATATACCCTTGCAGTTCAGTCGCAGTCCGGTAGGTGGCGCTACGCATCTTATATTATTAGATATATAGCAGATCGTATATAGTGGGCCGATCCTTATGAAAATTGGCAGATCAGATTGTTTTTCCCAAAATAAAACCTGTACCAAATCCCATCTTTCTAACTTAAAAAACACCAAAGTTATGCCAATTTCGATCGTTCTATGACAGCTATAGGATATAGTCGGCCGATCCTTATGAAATTTTGTATATAAGATATTTTGGTCAAATATAACATGTGTGAAAAGTCCCAACCCTCTAACTTAAAAAACACCAGTTATGGGATTTCCGATCAATCAGTTATATGGCAGCTATAGGATATAGTTGACCGATCCCGGCCGTTCCGACTTATAAACTGCCTGCAAAGGAAAGAAGGATGTGTGCAAAGTTTCAACTCGATAGCTCTAAAACTGAGAGACTAGTTTGCGTAGAAACAGTCAGACAGACAGACAGACGGTCAGACGGACAGACGGACATGCTCATATCGACCCAGGAGGTGATCCTGATCAAGAATATATATACTTTATAGAGTCAGAGATGTCTCCTTCACTGCGTTGCATACTTTTGACCAAATTTATAATACCCTCTGCATGGGTATAAAAATATGCGATTTGAAATTTTTGGCGCGGTTGTAAAGTCGGAGGTACCATTTTTACACAAAAATTAGCCCATTATTGCCCGTAAAAATGGTAAAAAAAAATGTAAAAAAAAGCCTTCGTTCATCCGCAAGTATTTATTGTATAAAAGATGTGTGAAAAATTTTATTTAGATCCGAGCATTACTTTTTGAGTTACGTTACGCACCGACTTGAAAAAGTTGTTTTGAGAAAAACGCGTCTAAAGTTTTAAAATCTATTGAAAGTATTTGGAGAGAAAGTAACTAGAAAATCGGTATCTCAGTGAGCTTTAGTCCGATCGACACGAAACTTTTACAGGATATTCCTGAGATAATGTTTTATTATATAACAAATTTTTGAAAATATTTTTTTTAAGTCTCAAACCATCCTGCCCCCTTAACAAAATAAAAACTTTCTACCCCACAGCCGTCCGACTTTCATTCTCTGCTCACCGTACAACACCAATAAATAATCTCTTAAAAAAGAGATTTTAACAAATATAACCCCCCTGGAGTTTAGAGAGATACATGCTACCCAAAACTATCTTAACTCAAAACACTCACCCATCGAACAAATATATAAGCATATTATTAATGCAAAAAAAGTGCCAAAGAAACCCTCTTCCCTATACAACACTAATCATCTATGCAACAAACTAACTATTTCACTTTCCCCAATAACGAGCAAAAAAGACAAACAAAACAAACACACCCTCAGTTGCCTATCAATAAAAATTTAAAGAAATATTAAATTCAATGGATGGCTCCAAGTCACCAATGTGCGTATCATATAGCGTCACAACTGATTCCGAAATAATTCTTTCCAAACTACTCCCTAAATTTTCTTCCATTTTTACTGCGGAAATTGCACGAACTCCATGACTTTTTGAAAATATGAGATTAAAAACTCCTATTTAATTGAAAAAAATCTTGTTCAACCACCTATAATAAATTAAATAAAATTATTCGCGCGGTTCCCACTGCCTACGTACAGCCCAACCGACCGAGGAAAGCTGCCGCGTGACGTACGGCTCGAATCGCGGGAATAGATGCGAGATAGTTAAGCGAAAAGTAGGAGAAAGATATCACGAGGAAGAGTGTGGCACAGATAAGGCGGTTAATATAAATGATTTAAGATTGTTAGTAGAGCAATGTGACAAGATGTGGTAGAGACCATTGTAGTCCGAACATAATACCCTGAACGGGTCGTGTTGGGCATATGTCGAACTACAATGGCTGAGGAGTAGAGGACGGAAGTTTCTAGTCCTTCTACTTGTACTTATACTAAATTATTTCGAGTTTTCCCTTAAGTCCAAAATGAAAACATGGTATGATGAATCTTGTTTAACTAACAATAATAAATTCAATAAAATTATTTCGAGCTTTATTTTGAATCCAAAATTAAAACATAGTATGATCTACTGATTTCAATAAGAAAATAAAAATCTTACATAGGAAATTGTTTGGGAAAAATTACACTGTGCGACAAAAAAAAAAAAACGAAATACACTTGGGAAACGAGATAGTGTAGGTTGTTAATCTGGTCAAAGAGAACCCAAAAATATTTTTTTTATATTTTTGGAACCCTCCAATTTTTATTTATTTAAAAAAAAACCGTTTTTCGGGTCTTTTTTGCGCTTAAAAATTCCTGAACGAGTTTTTTTTCAATCGATTTCTAAATTTTCGGTGTTTTTCAATAGTTAAATGTTGTAGCTTTTGAAAAAAAAATATATCTTCGATTTTGTTGAACAAAAAGGACAAAACTTTTACACCTGAAACTAAAGTTTTCGACTTTTATTCGTGTTTTTCGGATTTTGATGCCAGTTTTTCGGTACAACTTACAAAAATTCGGCCATTTTTGATACATATCAATGTTGTCTCATTCATTCTGAATAAAACGAGACAAATTTCATCAAAAAATAATGAAAATTGGTGAAGTTATAACGCTTTTCCCAAAAAAAGTCAATTCAACCTTGCGTGCGCTCCGGAGTACTTGTGTGTATAAGTCAGGAATATGCTCTTCTTCTTATAGTGCTCCCATGGTTTTATTGACTTTTTTTGGGAAAAGCGTTATAACTTCAACAATTTTTATTATTTTTTTATGAAATTTGTCTCGTTCTATTCAGTATTATTGAGACAATATTAATATGTGGCATAAATGACAAACTTTTTGTCAGAAGAAAGCAATATACTCTTATTTTTATACACATTGTTCCTCCGAAGCGCCCGCTAGGTTGAGTTGACTTTTTTTGGGAAAAGCGTTATAACTTCACCAATTTTCATAATTTTTTGATGAAATTTGTCTCGTTTTATTCTGAATGAATGAGACAACATTGATATGTATCAAAAATGGCCGAATTTTTGTAAGTTGTACCGAAAAACTGGCATCAAAATCCGAAAAACACGAATAAAAGTCGAAAACTTTAGTTTCAGGTGTAAAAGTTTTGTCCTTTTTGTTCAACAAAATCGAAGATATATTTTTTTTTCAAAAGCTACAACATTTAACTATTGAAAAACACCGAAAATTTTGAAATCGGTTGAAAAAAACTCGTTCAGGAATTTTTAAGCGCAAAAAAGTCCCGAAAAACGGTTTTTTTTTAAATAAATAAAAATTGGAGGGTTCCAAAAATATAAAAAAAATATTTTTGAGTTCTCTTCGACCAGATTAACAACCTACACTATCTCGTTTCACAAGTGTTTTTTCACTGTCGCACCGTGTTATTGAAGACCAAAAATTATGTAGAAAATCGGAGATTTCAACTTTGCATGAGTATTCCAAAGATATGGTAACTGCTAGATACCATTTTTTAATTTTAGTTGGTAAACATATAGTTCAAAAATGTTATGTACTAGAAACAATGATGGTCATCGCCATTACACGACCTACATAATTCAATATATGGTAAAATTTGATCAATTTCTCTTAGGTGTACCGCGGAAACTGTAGGTGATAGAACCTATGTTTCTTCTGGACTTTGGTTCAGGGGAGTTTAAAGATTATGGAGCAGTTGAAATTATACGGAGATTTTTTGCTGTTGGCCTGTGTAATCAATAAAACCTCACGTCACGAGCTAAGAGAAGTTGGGTCGGGTGAAATGATATTTTTTTGGAAAAAAAGGGTGCAATCGATTGCCCATCAAATATCCACAAATGACCATCAATATTTTGAAATGACCACCTCCCGTTTGTAAAATATTCAAAAACAAGAAAGGAAAGCTAACTTCGGGCGGAGCCGAAGTTGATATACCCTTGCAGTTCAGTCGCAGTCCGGTAGGTGGCGCTACGCATCTTATATTATTAGATATATAGCAGATCGTATATAGTGGGCCGATCCTTATGAAAATTGGCAGATCAGATTGTTTTTCCCAAAATAAAACCTGTACCAAATCCCATCTTTCTAACTTAAAAAACACCAAAGTTATGCCAATTTCGATCGTTCTATGACAGCTATAGGATATAGTCGGCCGATCCTTATGAAATTTTGTATATAAGATATTTTGGTCAAATATAACATGTGTGAAAAGTCCCAACCCTCTAACTTAAAAAACACCAGTTATGGGATTTCCGATCAATCAGTTATATGGCAGCTATAGGATATAGTTGACCGATCCCGGCCGTTCCGACTTATAAACTGCCTGCAAAGGAAAGAAGGATGTGTGCAAAGTTTCAACTCGATAGCTCTAAAACTGAGAGACTAGTTTGCGTAGAAACAGTCAGACAGACAGACAGACGGTCAGACGGACAGACGGACATGCTCATATCGACCCAGGAGGTGATCCTGATCAAGAATATATATACTTTATAGAGTCAGAGATGTCTCCTTCACTGCGTTGCATACTTTTGACCAAATTTATAATACCCTCTGCATGGGTATAAAAATATGCGATTTGAAATTTTTGGCGCGGTTGTAAAGTCGGAGGTACCATTTTTACACAAAAATTAGCCCATTATTGCCCGTAAAAATGGTAAAAAAAAAATGTAAAAAAAAGCCTTCGTTCATCCGCAAGTATTTATTGTATAAAAGATGTGTGAAAAATTTTATTTAGATCCGAGCATTACTTTTTGAGTTACGTTACGCACCGACTTGAAAAAGTTGTTTTGAGAAAAACGCGTCTAAAGTTTTAAAATCTATTGAAAGTATTTGGAGAGAAAGTAACTAGAAAATCGGTATCTCAGTGAGCTTTAGTCCGATCGACACGAAACTTTTACAGGATATTCCTGAGATAATGTTTTATTATATAACAAATTTTTGAAAATATTTTTTTTAAGTCTCAAACCATCCTGCCCCCTTAACAAAATAAAAACTTTCTACCCCACAGCCGTCCGACTTTCATTCTCTGCTCACCGTACAACACCAATAAATAATCTCTTAAAAAAGAGATTTTAACAAATATAACCCCCCTGGAGTTTAGAGAGATACATGCTACCCAAAACTATCTTAACTCAAAACACTCACCCATCGAACAAATATATAAGCATATTATTAATGCAAAAAAAGTGCCAAAGAAACCCTCTTCCCTATACAACACTAATCATCTATGCAACAAACTAACTATTTCACTTTCCCCAATAACGAGCAAAAAAGACAAACAAAACAAACACACCCTCAGTTGCCTATCAATAAAAATTTAAAGAAATATTAAATTCAATGGATGGCTCCAAGTCACCAATGTGCGTATCATATAGCGTCACAACTGATTCCGAAATAATTCTTTCCAAACTACTCCCTAAATTTTCTTCCATTTTTACTGCGGAAATTGCACGAACTCCATGACTTTTTGAAAATATGAGATTAAAAACTCCTATTTAATTGAAAAAAATCTTGTTCAACCACCTATAATAAATTAAATAAAATTATTCGCGCGGTTCCCACTGCATACGTACAGCCCAACCGACCGAGGAAAGCTGCCGCGTGACGTACGGCTCGAATCGCGGGAATAGATGCGAGATAGTTAAGCGAAAAGTAGGAGAAAGATATCACGAGGAAGAGTGTGGCACAGATAAGGCGGTTAATATAAATGATTTAAGATTGTTAGTAGAGCAATGTGACAAGATGTGGTAGAGACCATTGTAGTCCGAACATAATACCCTGAACGGGTCGTGTTGGGCATATGTCGAACTACAATGGCTGAGGAGTAGAGGACGGAAGTTTCTAGTCCTTCTACTAGTACTTATACTAAATTATTTCGAGTTTTCCCTTAAGTCCAAAATGAAAACATGGTATGATGAATCTTGTTTAACTAACAATAATAAATTCAATAAAATTATTTCGAGCTTTATTTTGAATCCAAAATTAAAACATAGTATGATCTACTGATTTCAATAAGAAAATAAAAATCTTACATAGGAAATTGTTTGGGAAAAATTACACTGTGCGACAAAAAAAAAAAAACGAAATACACTTGGGAAACGAGATAGTGTAGGTTGTTAATCTGGTCAAAGAGAACCCAAAAATATTTTTTTTATATTTTTGGAACCCTCCAATTTTTATTTATTTAAAAAAAACCGTTTTTTCGGGACTTTTTTGCGCTTAAAAATTCCTGAACGAGTTTTTTTTCAACCGATTTCTAAATTTTCGGTGTTTTTCAATAGTTAAATGTTGTAGCTTTTGAAAAAAAAATATATCTTCGATTTTGTTGAACAAAAAGGACAAAACTTTTACACCTGAAACTGAAGTTTTCGACTTTTATTCGTGTTTTTCGGATTTTGATGCCAGTTTTTCGGTGCAACTTACAAAAATTCGGCCATTTTTGATACATATCAATGTTGCCTCATTCATTCTGAATAAAACGAGACAAATTTCATCAAAAAATAATGAAAATTGGTGAAGTTATAACGCTTTTCCCAAAAAAAGTCAATTCAACCTTGCGTGCGCTCCGGAGTAACAGTGTGTATAAGAAAGGAATATGCTCTTCTTCTTATAGTGCTCCCATGGTTTTATTGACTTTTTTTGGGAAAAGCGTTATAACTTCACTTTTTTCAAAAGCTACAACATTTAACTATTGAAAAACACCGAAAATTTTGAAATCGGTTGAAAAAAACTCGTTCAGGAATTTTTAAGCGCAAAAAAGTCCCGAAAAACGGTTTTTTTTAAATAAATAAAAATTGGAGGGTTCCAAAAATATAAAAAAAATATTTTTGGGTTCTCTTCGACCAGATTAACAACCTACACTATCTCGTTTCACAAGTGTTTTTTCACTGTCGCACCGTGTTATTGAAGACCAAAAATTATGTAGAAAATCGGAGATTTCAACTTTGCATGAGTATTCCAAAGATATGGTAACTGCTAGATACCATTTTTTAATTTTAGTTGGTAAACATACAGTTCAAAAATGTTATGTACTAGAAACAATGATGGTCATCGCCATTACACGACCTACATAATTCAATATATGGTAAAATTTGATCAATTTCTCTTAGGTGTACCGCGGAAACTGTAGGTGATAGAACCTATGTTTCTTCTGGACTTTGGTTCAGGGGAGTTTAAAGATTATGGAGCAGTTGAAATTATACGGAGATTTTTTGCTGTTGGCCTGTGTAATCAATAAAACCTCACGTCACGAGCTAAGAGAAGTTGGGTCGGGTGAAATGATATTTTTTTGGAAAAAAAGGGTGCAATCGATTGCCCATCAAATATCCACAAATGACCATCAATATTTTGAAATGACCACCTCCCGTTTGTAAAATATTCAAAAACAAGAAAGGAAAGCTAACTTCGGGCGGAGCCGAAGTTGATATACCCTTGCAGTTCAGTCGCAGTCCGGTAGGTGGCGCTACGCATCTTATATTATTAGATATATAGCAGATCGTATATAGTGGGCCGATCCTTATGAAAATTGGCAGATCAGATTGTTTTTCCCAAAATAAAACCTGTACCAAATCCCATCTTTCTAACTTAAAAAACACCAAAGTTATGCCAATTTCGATCGTTCTATGACAGCTATAGGATATAGTCGGCCGATCCTTATGAAATTTTGTATATAAGATATTTTGGTCAAATATAACATGTGTGAAAAGTCCCAACCCTCTAACTTAAAAAACACCAAAGTTATGGCATTTCCGATCAATCAGTTATATGGCAGTAATAGGATATAGTCGACCGATCCCGGCCGTTCCGACTTATATACTGCCTGCAAAGGAAAGAGGGATGTGTGCAAAGTTTCAACTCGATAGCTTCAAAACTGAGAGACTAGTTTGCGTTGAAACAGACAGACGGACAGACGGACATGCTCATATCGACTCAGGAGGTGATCCTGATCAAGAATATATATACTTTATAGGGCCGGAGATGTCTCCTTCACTGCGTTGCACACTTTTCACCAAAATTATAATACCCTCTGCAAGGGTATAAAAATTGATTTCCATCATTGCCCATCCCTTTAAACTTAAAAAATTAACAAAAACTCACATCTTAAAACTTACAAATTTGGAAAAAAAACAATGCCCTTCATTGCCCATCCCATAAAACTTAAAAATTTAAGAAAAAAAATCATGCCCAAACTTAAAAAACTGCAGGCAGTATATAAGTCGGAACGGCCGGGATCGGTCGACTATATCCTATAGCTGCCATATAACTGATTGATCGGAAATGCCATAACTTTGTTGTTTTTCAAGTTAGAAGGATGGGATTTTCAATGGATGTCTCTTTGGGCAAAATAATTTGATATGCCAAATTTCATAAGGATCGGCCGACTATATAGGATCCGTTATATATCTAATAATATAAGATGCGTGGCGCCACCTAGCGGACTGCAACTTAACTGCAAGGGTATATAAACATCGGCTCCGCCCGAAGTTAGCTTTCCTTTCTTTTTAATTGCTTAATTTCTCTCAAGTATCTCGAAAAGTAAATGTTATTTTAAAATTTTAAAGGATGGTCATTGTTTATCACACTAATGGAAAACGATTTCAGTATTTTTTTTTGCAATTTTTTTTTTACCTCGCCAAAAAGTGACCAAAACTAAAAACTTAAATATTTTAAAAACTAAAAGTTTTTTCAATATTCTAAAAGATGACCATTTCTGGTCAATTGCGTTTTTTTCGATATTGAAAAAAAAATTCAAAAAGTCGATTTTGAAATTTTTGAAAAATTTTTAACTATGTTCAATTTTAAATAATTTCAAAACGGTAGGTGGTCATTTGAAAATGTTGATGGTCATTGTTTATCACACTATTGTAAAACGATTTCAGTAGTCTTTTTTTTGAAATTTTGTTTTACCTGTGAAAAAAATGAGCTAAACTGAACACTTAAATATTTCAAAAACTAAACGTTTTTTCAAAATTTTAAAATATGACCATTGGTGGTCATTTTGGTTTATTTCGATTAAAAAAAAAAATTCAAAAAGTCAAATTTTAAAATTTTCGAAAATGTTTATTTTTGAATATTTTCCAAACGGGAGGTGGTCATTTCAAAATATTGATGGTCATTTGTGGTCATTTGATTGGCCATCGATTGCACCCTTTTTTTCATTTTCAAAAAATATCATTTCACCCGACCCAACTTCTCGTAGCTCATGTCACGTCTTCAAGAAGTTTAGCAGAATCAGACTCGGACACACCAATTTAACCCAAAACTACAAATATCCCTAATAAATCCCCCCGTACACTATGTCTGAACTGTACTATAATTTTTTCCATTCCACAGTCAAAGAAACAAACACCTTGAAACAATTATAGAGGAAATCACATCCTACAAAAACTCCCCAAAGCCGCCGGAAAGTTTAACCGGCATAATTTTTTTGAATTTGTTTATCTTTTCTTTATCTTTATGCCTCTATTCGCGTCGCCCGCTCTCGTGTATTCGATCGGCCACCTGCATTTGCCGTCATACGCTATTTTTGTCTCAAATTACGCTATTGTTGTCATCAATTTGAATTGAGCCGCGCTCCCGCGTATATATAAACCAAATCATTTAAATAATTTGTACTCATACATAGTAATCTAAAGGTTCTTGTTTTTATACCCTTGCAGAGGGTATTATAATTTTGGTCAAAAGTGTGCAACGCAGTGAAGGAGACATCTCCGACCCTATAAAGTATATATATTCTTGATCAGGATCACCTCCTGAGTCGATATGAGCATGTCCGTCTGTCCGTCTGACCGTCTGTCCGTCTGACCGACTGTCCGTCTGACCGTCTGTCCGTTTCTATGCAAACTAGTCTCCCAGTTTGAAAGCTATCGAGTTGAAACTTTGCACACACCCTTCTTTTCTTTGCAGGCAGTATATAAGTCGGAACGGCCGCGATCGGTCGAATATATCCTATAGCTGCCATATAATTGATTGATCGGAAATGCCATAACTTCGTTGTTTTTCAAGTTAGAAGGATGGGAGTCTGAAAAAAATCGATCATTATAATGATTCATAAAACCCGCAATTGACAAAACTCCATTATTGAAGAGGTCAATAAGTCTGCTACCAAGTCTTAAAAAATTTTTTCGAATGCTTTCATTTCGCATAACACTAAAACCGGACAGTAACCGTTAGATCAATTTGGCTTCCGTGAGAGTCATGGCACAACTGAAATACGCAGTGCCTTCGAAAATCGATTAAACTGTAGTGCGATATTCCTCGACGCTGCTTCCAAAGTGTTCGACAGAGTTTTTCTAGAAAGCCTAATGCTTAAAATCAAAACTCTACTGTCAGAGTCTATGCATAAGCTACTTGAGTCCAATCTATACAAAATAACATTTTCGGTGGGATGTAATTTTTTTCGCGCGGTTCCAACTGCATACGTACAGCCCACCTCCCGTCCAACCGACCGAGGAACGCTGCCTAGTTAATGAGAAGAGTAGGAGTAAGATATCTCAAGGAAGAGTGCTGCACAGATAAGGGATTTAAGATTGTTAAAGGAGCAAAGTGTCAGGATGTGGTAGAAACCATTGTAGTCCGTACATAATACCCTGAATGGATCGTGTTAGGCATATGTCGAACTACAATGGCTGAGGAGAATAGGACGAAAATTTCTACTCTTTCTACTAGAACCGTTAAAATTTAAGCGTGTTAGTAAATGCTGGCTGTTGACATTTCCATAAATAAGATTATATAGAAACATGAAACCCAGCATCGTTCTACGGTTGGTTAATGATGGTAAGTTGATTAATAAAGTCTACAATGATAATAGGTGAGGTGCAGATTTGCATCCCAATTAAGTCCCCTAAAAGCAAAAGTTTGGAAGTTTTTTTGTACAGATTCTATGATCTCGGTGTACTCCGTATTGAAACCTCCAGACTCACGATCCATACTCAACAATCGGACGTATGATTGGAGCTCGAAATCCAGATAAGAAGATCAGTTGGGAATCCAAAAAGACTGAGTTTACTTATAAGAAGCGAATGGTTAACATAATAAAATGCTTTAGTGAAGTCAGTGTAAATGACGTCTGTTTGTAAGCCCTTCCGGAACCCATCCGTGATAAAAGTTCTTTGCTCCAATAAGTTGGTAGTGGTTAGGGTGGGTCGAATTCCAACAAGTTGTTCAAATCGAATTCTAATAGTGCGGAAAACTTGCTACGGAATACTACAAGCATTTTGCAAAAAAAAATTTTGAAATCGGTCAATATCTTCTGTTCGCGCATCGCACTTAAAGTTTCGAAAAATTTTCGAAAATACCGAATTTTCAAAACTTCTTAAAAGTACGATTTAGTCGCAATTTTCCAAAGTTTTACTTATTATTATATTTCTTTTGAATCATTTAAAAGGTTTTTTCGTAATTAGGTAAATCAATAGTGGTTTTAAGAATATAAAATAAATAAGTTTTTAGTACAAATTTCATGCATTACCATTGTTTTTCACGCTCAGCTTTCCCCAGGATCAACGACGAGGACGTAGTGAAAAATCTGATCCCATTTTTTTTATTGCTATTTTTTTATTTGTTTTTAATGATTTTTTTTTATTTTTTTAATGATTTATAAATTTTTTTTTTATTTTTTTTAGATTTTTTAAAATTTTTTTTGTTGTTTTTTTTTAAATTTTCTTTTTGTTTTTCGATTTTGTTTTATTTGTCTTTTGTATACTGGGACTTGTTCTCAAATTTAGGCAAACTGCAACGAGAATATAAAGTTGAGCGTATGTAACCATCCCTATTGTGATAACCACATACCTTCTTCGACGCTTCAGTAATAAGCTTAACAGTTCGCTCTACTGCTTGAGTGTGGCATGGAAAGCTTAGCAAGTTGCTTTGACCGATTGATAGTTGGTTATCAATGGAAGATACCAAAACTGCATTTGACACATTCCTAAGTACTGGAGGAGGTGATACTACTATAGAAGACCAGTCGATCATTTCATAGTACTTAGTGGCATTAAAGTTTAGTTTTGGCAAAAGGAACGAGCGCACCGAAGTCTCCGCAGTAGGAGTCTTCTCTCTGGCTTTTAAAATTCTTTGCAACCCGATCTTACGTAAATTAAGATTTTCATCTGTGAGCATAGACAAAAGCAAATTTTCAGGATGCGCGAAATAAGCATTGTGTTGAATTACAGGATCAACTACTTTTAAAAGACGTTTTGGCAAGTATCGAGAATTTTTAATCATAATGAAGACATGTCTCGCACCATCTGTTATTGAATCACTCATTTTTATTTGAAACCAAGTAGGTAAATACACTTTCATTATAAATGTAACTATGTGAACTAAGTTTTCGGAGGGCTCTTCACTCGATATGTATAATCTAATGCCACTAAGTACTATGAAATGATCGACTGGTCTTCTACAGTAGTTTCACCTCCTCCAGTACTTAGGAATGTGTCAAATGCAGTTTTGGTATCTTCCATTGATAACCAACTATCAATCGGTTATCACAATAGGGATGGTTACATACGCTCAACTTTATATTCTCGTTGCAGTTTGCCTAAATTTGAGAACAAGTCCCAGTATACAAAAGACAAATAAAACAAAATCGAAAAACAAAAAGAAAATTAAAAAAAAAACCAACAAAAATTTTAAAAAATCTAAAAAAAAATCAAAAAAAAAAATAGATAAATCATTAAAAAAATACAAAAAAATCATTAAAAGCAAATAAAAAAATAGCAATAAAAAAAATGGGATCAGATTTTTCACTACGTCCTCGTCGTTGATCCTGGGGAAAGCTGAGCGTGAAAAACAATCGTAATGCATGAAATTTGTACTAAAAACTTATTTATTTTAAATTCTTAAAACCACTATTGATTTACCTAATTACGAAAAAACCTTTTAAATGATTCAAAATAAATATTATAATAAGTAAAACTTTGGAAAATTGCGACTAAATCGTACTTTTAAGAAGTTTTGAAAATTCGGTATTTTCGAAAATTTTTCGAAACTTTAAGTGCGATGCGCAAACAGAAGATATTGACCGATTTCAAAATTTTTTTTTGCAAAATGCTTGTAGTATTCCGTAGCAAGTTTTCCGCACTATTAGAATTCGATTTGAACAACTTGTTGGAATTCGACCCACCCTAGTAGTGGTGGAGCGGCTCTAAATGAAGCCATGCTGGTAAACTACATAGGTGTTGCAAAATTTGGAGTGATAAGTTTTTCAAAAAGCTTAGGAATTGCTGACAATTTAGAGATGCCTCTATAATTTGCAGCGTCGGATTTTGCCCCTTTTTTAAGCAGCGGAAGATTCCTTCTACATAAGGGGAAAGATTGAAGTCTCTAGCGATAGATTAAAGAGTTTAAGGAGCGGTTTGAACGGAGCCAGGGTGCTGTTCTTCAGAACACTTCGTACTCCATCGAGTCCTGGCGAATACACGAACTTGACCTTAAGAAGATCCAATAACATATCACTTTGATCAAAAGGCAAAATATTACATAAAGTTGGCTGATTGGAAATTACAATTAGGACTGAGCTGGACTGCTGCTATGTGAATACATTGTTTGGAAAAACTGTGCAAGGAGCAAGGAACTGGACCAAGCTACTAAGTATCTTGAATAACTAACTGTACAGCCAAATAATATATGTTAAAAGTCTACTTATAAAGTTCATTAAATTCAATAGGTGCCTAGTATACCATGGCGGATTAGTTGATTCGGACGGTTATTTCCACGGCTCGCAAGCGTCGAAAAATATATTCAAGGTGTAATAAAATTTTTGTAAGGCAATGTTTATATCCTCGCATGCCAGTAGATCGAACCAATCAAATTCCAAAATTAACTTATTTAATTTTATCAGCCTTACGGAAGAAACGAACTTTTTGAGATTTAAGTTTTTAGGTGAATTAAGCAATTATTTTCGATTAAACCCTCAAGAGTGGGATGATATGGATCCTTACGGTTAGAAAGGTGCAAAGTTCTGGAAAGAGTAATTCCATCAGGTTCAGAAATGAAACACAAGTCCAGCAACCGATCTAAGAAATTTCTAACGTAGTTAATTAAATGGGGCATGCGCACTTGTAATTTACACTTGTAATATACATTTAGAAATGTGTCCACAAAATTTTGAAATGATCCGGGGAAAATACACTGAGCTACACATGTTGAAAGGGAGGGGCCTCTGGTAAGTGTTATGGTGAGTTGAAACTTTAACCACGTTTTTCTCAAAACTACGTTTTTGAAGTCGGTGACCACTCTTACTCGAAAACTAGTGACCCGATTGTCTTGAAATTTAGCATGCTCTTTTATTACATAATAATCTAGTATTTAATCGAAGGATTGAATTTTTTATGAAAAACTTTTTTTTTACAGCTGAAAACCTACCGCATTTTTTTGACGAAAAACGATTTTTCAACTTTGATAGGTCGCCATTTTGTCAAATATTTTTATACCCTTGCAGAGGGTTTTATAATTTTGGTCAAAAGTGTGCAACGCAGTGAAGGAGACATCTCCGACCCTATAAAGTATATATATTCACGATCAGGATCACCTCCTGAGTCGATATAAGCATGTCCGTCTGTCCGTCTGTCCGTCGGTCCGTCTGTCCGTCTGTCTGTCGGTTTCTACGCAAACTAGTCTCTCAGTTTTAGAGCTATCGAGTTGAAACTTTGCACACATCCTTCTTTTTCTTGCAGGTAGTACATAAGTCGGAACGGCCGGGATCGGTCGACTATATCCTATAGCTGCCATATAACTGATTGATCGGAAATACCATAACTTCGTTGTTTTTTAAGATAGAGGGTTGGGACTTTCCACACATGTTATATTTGACCAACATATCTTATGTACAAAATTTCATAAGGATCGGCCAACTATATCCTATAGCTGTCATACAACGATCGGAATTGGCATAACTTTGGTGTTTTTTAAGTTAGAAAGATGGGACTTGGTACAGATTCTATTTTGGACAAAATAATCTGATTTGCCAAATTTCATAAGGATCGGCCGACTATATACGATCTTCTATAAATGTAATAATATAAGATGCGTGGCGCCACCTAGCGGACTGCGACTGAACTGCAAGGGTATATCAACTTCGGCTCCGCCCGAAGTTAGCTTTCCTTTCTTGTTTTTTTTTAATATCCTTCGATTAAGTACTAGATAAACTTTTAATAAATGTAAATCCGTTTCATTTTTATACCCTTGCAGAGGGTATTATAATTTTGGTCAAAAGTGTGCAACGCAGTGAAGGAGACATCTCCGACCCTATAAAGTATATATATTCTTGATCAGGATTACCTCCCGAGTCGATATAAGCCTGTCCGTCTGTCTGTCTGTCCGTCTGTCTGTCGGTTTCTACGCAAACTAGTCTCTCAGTTTTAAAGCTATCGAGTTGAAACTTTGCACACAGCCTTCTTTTTCTTGCAGGTAGTACATAAGTCGGAACGGCCGGAATCGGTCGACTATATCCTATAGCTGCCATATAACTGATTGATCGGAAATCCCATAACTGGTGTTTTTTAAGTTAGAGGGTTGGGACTTTTCACACATGTTATATTTGATCAATATATCTTATGTACAAAATTTCGTAAGGATCGGCCGACTATATCCTATAGCTGTCATAGAACGATCGGAATTGGCATAACTTTGTTGTTTTTTAAGTTAGAAAGATGGGACTTGGTACAGATTCTATTTTGGACCAAATAATCTGATTTGCCAAATTGCATAAGGATCGGACGACTATATACGATCCGCTATATATCTAATAATATAAGATGCGTGGCGCCACCTAGCGGACTGCGACTCAACTGCAAGGGTATATAAACTTCGGCTCCGCCCGAAGTTAGCTTTCCTTTCTTGTTTTTTTTTAATATCCTTCGATTAAGTACTAGATAAACTTTTAATAAATGTAAATCCGTTTCATTTTTTGATTTCAAACGATCCAGATTTTCACAGTGTTGGTCACCGCAACTCGTCTTTTTCGGGCGGACCTCATTTCGACGGGGCATATCTTTGAAACCCCTAAATATTTTCTACTTTTTTTTTCAAATTTAAGTTAAAATAATTTACTTTCACACAAAAAAACGACATTTCAAAAAAATTCAATAGTTTATGAGAAAAAAATTCGTAAAAAATGCCTATTTTTTGGCCCTCCAACTGCGCATGCCCCCGTAAGCGAGTGACATTTCGAAAATGCCCGCAATGAAGTCGTGGTGCGAGTTAAGTAATAAAGACGGTGAATCATCACCATCATCATTATCAACATTAGACCACATGAGCTTTTGGATATTAAACTCACCCAGAGCTATCAGCAAAAGTACCGTATAAAGATTGACCGGCCAAAATGATTTTAATAAAAAGAAATTCTATGTCACTAAACTCTTGTGATTTTACCTCTTCAGAAACGAATTTAGAGTCTACAGAAATTAACACTCCTCCTCCCCTTCGCAGTTTTCTATCACATTTTAAAGTGGTATACCTACTTGGAAAAACTTGGAGCTTAGGATCTCCGTTGATATCGTTGATAACTTTTAACTAAGTTTCTGTAAAGACTATAATGTGAGATGCAAAGAAAGAACTATCAGAATACAGTTTGGGAAGTTTAGTACATATCCCTTTAGTATTCTGATAGGTAAGTGTTAGTGAAGATATTAGTTTTTGAAGCTGAGAAAGATGAGGTGGAAGGTTGGTCAGTGGCTGTCTTACTCCCACAGATTTGGTAATTTTTTTCTTCACCGTACTTGGCTGATGTTCTTGGACGGAAATATTTTCTGGACAAAAGCTGGCGGAACAAATCGTCTTAAACATCTGCAAAGGCACACGTGCCTGGTATATGAATATTTAAATTTTGTAATATCCACCACCTTTATGTCGACTTTTGTTTTGGCTTTGATGTAAGCCGAGATATCAATCTCAGAAGTATCAGGGGCAAGCCGGGAAACAAAAATGTGTTTCGATGGTGGGATCACCTGCAAGGGTTTTGGTGCTGCCGTAACTAATACTGCGGCATCAGTAGGTACCGGGGGTCCGGACGGTTGATTACCCTGTTCGGTGATTGTTAAGGGGTTTGAATTATTGGGTCTGGGATCACTTGAAGCGATGCCACAGAGGACATATCGGACAATTGCTGATTTATTCTGAGATATGCGAAAACCGAATTTTTCTCAGGTCCGGCCCTTGTGGTGGTCAGAGATATAAGCGGCTGCATAATTGTCGGCTGAGTAGGCTGAAGTTTATTCGCCACCTGCACATCTCTAAAATCGGATTTATTTCGCTTTGGCGCCTTATTTAGTAGTTGAAGACTACTAAACTGTGTATCTAGCGCATAGAGTTTGTCATTGATTTTACCAAAACCGCTTATCACCTCTATGATTCTTTCTCATGAACGATCTACGAAACTAAGGCCGTGAACCCAGCACACTTAGCGTGTAAAACGTTTTTACAGCAGTGGATGGTAGGCTGCGAAGAGGAGATTGTCTTAATACAAGACACAGACAAGTTTAATTTCCATGATTTTGAAATAATTAATTTATTAAGATTTTTTTTTTATTTTTGACGTACCTTGAACCATTGCACCAGGGAAAGAAAAGAGACCAGGAGATTAAAGAGAGCGATTAGTGTGGGTTAGACAACTGCAAAGAATAGAGATAAGAATCTCTATTGAGCGAGAATAGAAGCAACACTGTTAAAGATGAATAAGCAGAGCAGGACTATGTTTTGGAAGAAAATTAATAAAATTATTGTATTACCTCCAAATATATCATTGCACATGCGAAGCGATACGGATGTATGAAATGCAAAAGTTTGTTTTTATATATGTAATAAAAGAAAAATAAACACCGGAATGTTTAAAGTTAACTAATTACCTAAAAACACGTCCGTCCGCTTTAAGATAAAAAGAGGAAGGGATGCAGATAGAATATATTCAATGCGTATAGAATATAGAACTGCAGAAACTGGAGTTCCCCAAAGTAGTGCTAGGTCCCACATTCTTTGTACTCTACACAGCTGACATCTCCACAAATAGACACTCATCGAATTTTATTCATTTTAAAATACCACGCACCAAAATGTTGTTATACCAATTTTAAAGCTATCAGAGTTTTGATAGCGGCCGAATTAAATAGACAAGGTAATTTATATTTAACATTTATTATAGGTAAATTTAACCCCAAAACAAATGCAGCGGCCGATCCAAAACAATGCAGAATAACAAGTGCATAAAACTAAGAGCTGGCGCAGGAGCTCCCCCAAAGCTCCCAAAATGAATGCGCTACAATAGAACAACAAAGGGCATGCGAATCTGGGAGAATAAAAGAATATGGAACTGCTAATAACTTGGCCGGGATAGCTGCGGCTAGTTACACAAAGATAACTAATTAGTAATAGTTACGATATTTGATACTAGCACAAGTCCCAATACCAATTTTTATATCCTTGCGTATTAGAGGTATATAGATAGAGGTATTATAATTTTCGTCAAAAGTGTGCAACGCTGTGAAGGAGACATCTCCGACATTACAAATTATATTGATGCCAACTTCCGACTTTCAAGCTTGTTTTCTATGGAAAAAAACAGAGGGTAATTGCTTGGTGCGAGGTCCGGACTACACGGTGGATGCAAAAGAACCTCCCATCCGAGCTTATGACGCGTCACCAAAGATGTGTGTGTCCTGGCGTTATCCTTATGGAAGACAATTCCGTCTGTTGATCAAAGGTGGCCTCTGCTGCATGAGTGCTGCATTCAAGCGGTCCAGTTGTTGGCAGTACAGTTCATAATTGAGCGTTTGGCCATAGGGGAGAAACTCATAGTGGATGATTTCCTGCCAATCTCATCAAACACAGAGCAGAACCTTCTTGGTCGTCAATATAGGCTTGGCTTGGTCGCTTCACTAGCCGTTTGCAGTTCACGTTGTCCTAAGTGACCCACTTTTCATCGCCAGTCACCATCCGCTTTATAAACGGGTCGTTTTTTAGTGGTTCAGTAGCGATTGGCATGCGTCGATACGGTTAACGTTGTTTTTTTGTGTTAATTTGTGTCGCACCTATACATCACGTTTTTTTGGGAACCCAAGCTTTTTTAAATGATTTACAACGGTTTGACAACATGCTCAGCTCTTGGCTGATGTAACGGCGGCGACCGGCATAGTTCGCTTGCAACCAATTCACCGATTTTCTCTTAATTTTTAATGACAGGCCTTCCGGAGCATGGCGTATCTTCGATCACCTTTGACCCAGAACGAAATCGTTGAAACTATCGTTGTGCGGTTAAAATAACTGGAAACTTGGGCAGCTTGCTATGCATTTTTGCCTTTGTCGTAGTAGTATTGTAAAATATGCCGGATTTTCTCTTTATTTTTCTTTATGTTTGCGACGCTATAAGTCACGAACAACTGAACTGTCAACGAACTGTTAAACGTTTTAGTGCGGGAGAAGACTTAATAAGATATAGTATGACTTGATGCGATAAATACAACTAGAACTAGGTGCTTGAAACAACAGCTAGCAAAAATACCCCAAGATTTTTTTTACAACTTTGTATAAGTTAACAATGCACCGGTGATCTGAGCTTAGAGCGGACGACGTACGGCACACGAAGTCTTACGACGGGCGCTGGTCGGCGGCCGTGATCTGTGCGTATTAGGTTTTTGATTAAGCTTTTTTCTTAAGTTAGTCAGTTCTGGGCTGACAACCGAATAATAAAGACACCATATCTGAGACGGGTCTTTTTATCTTTGTCAACCGCCGCGACAGTATAGCTGAAGCTAAGACCCTGCTATCAGCTTACTGGAAGAAGTTCAGCGGCATCATCATCACTGATCTTGGCCACCACCTGGTCTGGATCGGTGGTCTGCAGCGCTACGCGACTGTAGAGGCACCTGACGAGTGAACGGCGGTTGTGGGCAGCCACTTGCCCCAACGGTACACCAGAGCTAACAAGTCCGTGAGCAGCACGTGCCACGGCGTAACCTCCTGCCAGACCTGTGCAGGCGGGGGATATTGCGGGCATCTCCGTTGCCGCACTATCCCACACCTTTGTCGTAACAGCTGAAGCTAAGACCCTGCTATCAGCACCATCACCATTGATCGTGGCCACCACCTGAACCTGATCCGCACTCTGCATCACTCTACAGTTGCAGAGGCATTCAACATAGTGACCGATCGTAGTGACCGTGTAGCAACGTTATAACCATAACCCCCAGTAAGACCCGTGCGGGTGGAGAATATTGTGGGTGAACACTCCGCCACAGTATTACCTAACATTATCAGGCGCCCAGCCCAGTCGAAGACCCCGACAAAATCTCCAAGCCTCGAAGTCACGAGGGAAATTAAAATCATCTCAAGCTGATACCTGAAAGTCCGGCGAAAAATAAGAAGTTAAACTTTTATAGATTCATGTAAGTGAAACCTTTTTTATAAATTGCCAAAAAAAAAAAACAAAACTATTTATTTTTGAAAACAGTGTCGGTATTAAAATCAAGAAGTTAGAGTAATTTATTTCTTTGTGTGTCGCGGTGTTTTTTCTTTCGAATCAGTAAAATCTATTTCGCGGAGAAGAGTACGGTAAATAGTTAAGCGCTTAGCTTAGCGCCTAGCTTGACGACTGTCTAAGTTTTTGAGACTTCTTTTTGTTTGTTGCTCGCTTGCTTGCGTTTGATCTTGATAGCGGTTGTATGAGCGATTCAGAGTCCGAAGACTTGGTTGTGCAGCTAAGTAACCTCACTATATCAGAAGCCGCCGAACGTATTTTACAAGAAAAGCAAAGTATGGATCCACAACAAATGCAGGCAATCATAAATGCAGCGGTTTCGGCCGCATTACAGGTACAGAAACAGGAGTTTGAGGAGAAATTGAGAGAAGTCACTGATAGGTTTAGCGCTGAGACAGTACTTGCCCCTAATATTGCAGTATATTTGCCTGTTGCTGTAACCGGTGATGTGCCTTGTGACGAAGGCCTTGATGCAGTAAAGTCTTTGCCAGAGTTTGATGGGTCACAGGGAAAGTATGTTTCTTGGCGGCAGGCAGCACTAGCATCATATGAGTTGTTTAGACGGTTCGACGGTAGTTCCAAACATTATCAAGCTGTTCTCATAATACGTAACAAGATAAGGGGATCTGCTGATTCTATACTGTCATCCATATATTGACGCTATTATAAACCGGCTTGACTTCACTTATTCCGATAAGCGTCCATTATACTTACTCGAGCAGGAGCTAACGACACTAAGGCAGGGGCAAATGTCTATTACACAGTTTTATGAGGAGCTTGAGAAGAAGCTGACATTCATTACAAATAAGACCAATATGACATATGAGACTGACCGTGCCCGATATATGAACGATAAGTATAGGGCCGATGCCCTACGTGTATTTATTTCCGGGCTGAAGAGGAACTTAACCGATGTACTCTTTGCTGCTCAGCCTAGGGACTTGCCATCAGCCTTGGCAATGGCTCAGGAAATAGAGGCAAACCACGAGAAGTACGCTTTTGCCACACAGTATGCCAGGTCCGTAGAGGAGAAACACCTTAGACAGGCCCAGAGTCGTCCATTACAAAGGTCACCGGATTCCAACCACGAACAAATACTTAAAAAGGGGTGGAAAAATCCATATTTTACCAGGGATCAGGGGCTACAAACAGTTGTTGATAATAGGCCATTAGAGAAGATGGACGTAGATCCAACATCGTCGAAATTCCGTCAATCGACAAACTTTCAGCGCTCTCAGGATTCTGCGGCGCTGCAGGCACTCGATGCACAGCAACAAATTACACACAAGAGACCGATAAACTCTCAAAGATTATCTGACTTTAGGCGTCAAAGAGTTAATCATCTGTTTGAAGAAGGGGGCCTCCAAAAGCTACATCAAGAGAGAGATTGGGTGGCCAACTTCAATTCCTGTTGATTCTCCATTTACAGTCAAGTCACTTCATGGGTTTGAAAAAAAAGAACACAAATGTCAGTTTTATCTTTTTGGTGTGGAAAGCCCTTTCTTCTTATTACCCGGACTTAAAACGTTTGACGGCATAATTGGCCTTGACCTGTTAGCGCAAGTAGGAGCGACTATTGATCTTAAAAGCAATTCTATTAGATTTAATGGGGGATATGAGGATCTGCACTTTCAAAAATGCGCTTAGGTTAACTTTACGAAGGTTGAAGACATTGTCGTGCCCTCAATAGTGCAGGAAAGTTTTCAGATGATGTCTAAACACTCAGAAGCCTTTGCTGATCCAAATAAGAAGTTACCGTTCAACACAAACGTTGTAGCGATTATTCGGACACAGGATAATGAGCCAGTGTATTCAAAGCTGTACCCGTTTCCATTGGGTGCTGCCGATTTTGTCAATCAGGAGATCAAAGACTTACTAAAAAATGGCATTATTCGACCATCTCGATCTGCCTACAATAACCCCATATGGGTTGTAGGTAAAAAAGGCATGGACGCCTCGGGATCACCTAATAAACGCTTAGTTGTCGATTTCAGGAAGCTTAATTTGAAAACTATTGCCGATAGATACCCAATGCCGAGTATAAATATGATACTGTCGAATCTGGGAGGGGCCAAATTTTTCACTACTCTCGACCTTAAGTCCGGATATCACTAGATAGAACTTGCGGAATTGGATAGGGAAAAAACGTCTTTTTCGGTCAACGGAGGCAAATACGAGTTCTGCCGCCTACCTTTCGGACTAAAGAATGCATCAAGCATTTTTCAAAGGGCAATAGACGACGTTCTACGGGAGAAAATAGGCCGAATCTGTTACGTCTATGTGGATGACGTTATTGTCTTTTCAGAAACTGAAAAGTCTCATATTGGCCACATTGCGGAGGTTCTAAAGAGCCTGCAGGACGCCAACATGCGAGTGTCCAAGGAGAAGTCGCATTTTTTTTAAAGAAAGTGTCGAATTCCTTGGTTTTGTTGTGACAAAGGAGGGTACTAGGACAAGCCAGTACAAGGTAAAAGCCATCAAGGAGTTCAAACAACCAAGTAATTTGTTCGAGCTGAGATCGTTCTTGGGCTTAGCAAGTTACTATCGGTGCTTCATCAAAGACTTCGCCTCAATTGCGAGACCTTTGACAGATTTACTGAAGGGTGAAGGTGGCAGGGTCAGCAAATACCGATCAAAAGGCATTTCGGTGAACTTTGATAAAGGCCAGTTAAGCGCATTTGACAAGCTTAGAAATATCCTTGCTTCAGAGGACGTAGTCCTTCAATACCCAGACTTCACGCGACCTTTTAATTTGACTACTGATGCTTCATCCTTTGGCCTAGGTGCAGTCTTGTCTCAGGGAAATAGGCCTATAACAATGATATCCAGAACGCTGAAAGATAGGGAACTTAATTATGCCACGAACGAAAGGGAGCTACTTGCAATTGTATGGGCCTTGGATAGTCTTCGTCACTATCTCTATGGGAAAAGTGACGGCGGACGCTTTGTCGCGGCAAGGTATAAACGCTTTGCAAAGCTCAGCGGATTCAGATCGAGCCACTATTCACAGTGAAGAATCATCCACCCTTGTCATTGAGGCCACGGAAAAGCCACTTAACTGTTTTATAAACCAGATCATATTGGAGGAGGCGTCCACGTCAAATAAACGATTATTTACTTTTGCTACTAAGACTCGCCATCAAATTGATTTCTCTGATTGGGAGAAATTAGTGGACTTGGTGAAGGACATAGTAACGCCCAACGTAGTTAATGCCATACATTGTAAGCTCCCAGTCTTGGCACGTATTCAGGATAGTCTGGTTCGGCTCTTTCCGGCCACTAAGTTTTGGTATTGCAAGTCTTGGGTGGCTGACGTCATTAAACCGGACGAGCAAAAAGAAATACTACTTGTGGAGCATAATAGGGCTCACTGAGCGGTAAAATGGCGGCCGAGATTGTTCTTAATTGCAGGATTTATCAAAAAGCTAAATATAATAGGCACCCACTAAAGCAGGAATTAGGAATTACCCCGATACCATCACGGGTGGGAGAGAGGCTGCACATGGACATTTTCTCGACAGGGGGAAAGTACTTTCTTACTGCCGTCGATAAATTCAGTAAGTTTGCTGTAGTCGAGCCAATAGCGTCACGTGCTATATTAGATGTGAAAATCCCAATCCTTCAACTGGTAAATCTTTTCCCTAATGTTAGATCGATTTATTGCGATAATGAGGCATCGTTTAACTCCTAAACTATACGAGGCATGCTGAAGAATCAGTACGATATAGATATAGCAAATGCCCCACCTTTACACAGT
The DNA here is from genome assembly GCF_017639315.1 of Drosophila ananassae. Taxonomy (NCBI): domain Eukaryota; kingdom Metazoa; phylum Arthropoda; class Insecta; order Diptera; family Drosophilidae; genus Drosophila; species Drosophila ananassae. Next base: position 2,597,463 of record NC_057932.1, on the reverse strand, counting down.
ACGTCAAATGGACAGGTGGAAAGGTGTTTGAAATTGGAAAGGAAAATAGACGATGTCGTGCAATTATTCCTTCAGGCGATCATAGGTCATTTCACACTGTCACTAATAAGAAACCTGCTGAGATCATCCATGCTAGTGCTGACCTTGCCCCGGATATAATTATGAACCTTGAACGGGCACAACAGGAGCAGTTAAGTCGGAACAATCCAGCTCGGCAGAATAGGGTTTTTGACGTAGGTGAGAAAGTTTTGGTAAAAACCAACAAGAGATTGGGGAATAAACTTACGCCTCTGTATGCAGAGAATAGAGTCGATGCCGATATTGGGACAACAGTCCTAATTAAAGGGAGGGTGGTTCATAAGGACAATATTCGAAAAGGCTCCTAAAAAAGAAAAAAATTGTATTCCTAGGCTCACCGTACCAAATTGTGTTAGGCTCAAACTAGAATAGCTAGTGTCTTAGCATCGATTTCGAAGTGCAGGCCCAGAAATTCGCTCATAAAACAATTGTCAATGAAAGAATCAAGAAAACAACGAGTTAGGGAATCGAAAAATGTCGTTTATGCCGTCTCTTTTCCCCGAAAGCGGTAAATCATAAATTTAAATTGAAAATATCGAAACTGCCCACACTCTTTCAAAGGTAAATGTTATAAACAATTTAAAGGTGACACTGACATCCCACAGGCAATTCTGAAAAAGGGTTTCACAAAGGTTAATACTAGCTAGTAAGAAATTATTGAATTTTGTAAAATTAATATTTAGTTTGTATCGTAGATAATAATATTTTCAAATCGCACATAAACGAAAGATAAGGGCCGCGATTAACCATTTGCAGAGACTCTATGATCATCCGTGCATGCTCGCCACCACAACAAAATGCTCTCAGACTCAACTCCCTTTTAAGCCTGTTCCTTTTTTCACTAAACGAAAAAAGCCTGCAGCATATAATGGAGTCGCAATTGCTTACAACCAAATGCCACCTGCAGCAGCGTTAAACTGTCTCGCGTTCTGCGTATTGATAAAGATTAAGATTTATCAGGCTTACTCACAGGCGGCGAAGCAAAGCCTTGATAGTGGTGAATCCTTCCTTGCTAACATGGATATGGCCGAGGACGTCTATTTTTAAAAAGAAGGAGAGTAGTTAACAATGCACCGGTGATCTGAGCTTAGAGCGGACGACGGACGGCACACGAAGTCTTATGACGGGCGCTGGTCGGTGGCCGTGATCTGTGCGTATTAGGTTTTTGATTAAGCTTTTTTCTTAAGTTAGTCAGTTCTGGGCTGACAACCGAATAATAAAGACACCATATCTGAGACGGGTCGTTTTATCTTTGTCAACCGCCGCGACAGTATAGCTGAAGCTAAGACCCTGCTATCAGCTTACTGGAAGAAGTTCAGCGGCATCATCATCACTGATCTTGGCCACCACCTGGTCTGGATTGGTGGTCTGCAGCGCTACGCGACTGTCGGTACACCAGAGCTAACAAGTCCGTGAGCAGCACGTGCCACGGCGTAACCTCCTGCCAGACCTGTGCAGGCGGGGGATATTGCGGGCATCTCCGTTGCCGCACTATCCCACACCTTTGTCGTAACAGCTGAAGCTAAGACCCTGCTATCAGCACCATCACCATTGATCGTGGCCACCACCTGGACCTGATCCACACTCTGCATCACTCTACAGTTGCAGAGGTATTCAACATAGTGACCGATCGTTGCGGGCAGCAACGTTATAACCATAACCCCCAGTAAGACCCGTGCGGGTGGAGAATATTGTGGGTGAACACGCCGCCACAGTATTACCTAACATTATCTTATATTCTTGATCCGCAGCACTTCCCGAAGTAATATAAGCATGTCGGTCCGGCCAAAGTCCAAATTTTGTGGAATCCTGACCGAAAGAAAAGAGGTGGATTTTCAGCATTGCTTAGATAATTGCCTGTCGGGCAGCGAAATCAAAGACGGCTTGAAGCCTGGGTACGGTGACTCTTCGTCGATGGCGACCGTCAAAAATTGGTTGAACGAGTTTCAACGTGGTCGCGAAATGGTTGCCGCGTTTACTCACTCCGGACAATAAACGCAACCGTGAGACCACTTCAGAGCAGTGTTTGGCTCTGTTTAAGCGTAATCCGAAGGAGTTTCTACGTCTGAAGAAGGCCTTCTGTCCCATCGGCCGGAAAGATGATGGCCACCGTTTTTGTTTTGACAAGGTGTGATCTACATCGACTGCCTGGAGCAGGGCAAAACGGTCACATGGCTGTACTATGCCGAATTATTGGGCGAATTCGCCGCCGAATTGCAGAAAATACAGCCCCAACTGGCAAAGAAAACAGGTCGATTCCTTCATGACAACGCACCAGCTCACGTTTCCGCCCTCGCCATGGCCGTATTGGTCGAATTGGGCTACAAACTTCTAGCCCATCCGCAATATTCTCACAATATATTCAGATTTGGCCCCGTCTGACGGATATGTTCCCTTTGTAGGCAGAACAACGTTTCTTTAGAAACAAACTCCTCAATTTTGTTGACAAGTGCATTAAAAATGTTCTCCCTGATTAAAATAGGTGGAGGCTTAAGTTTACATTGGCTGCTATAATTTGAATTGGTGAAACCACGCTTCACATGTTTTGATGTTTTATTTTGGGCGATCCAAGCCAGTTTGTATAGCCGGGATCGTATTCTGGTTGTTGTACTATGACTTAGTGCTGTAGCGGTGAACGAAAAGGTTTGTGTCGATTTTGTTGCTGAGCGCTTCGGCTGGAGAGCGGTAGAGAGCTGCTTACGTTGGTTTAATTGAAAAAATGTATTTCCCGCGCGTTATTTTCATCCTTTAGAACCAGAAACTCGGCCATTGGATAAAACTACTGAGAGCTAGAAGTACCTCCAGCTAGTTATGCGAATTTCTCATAATTGCTTGTGTGGCCGAGGGTGCTAAGGTGTTAAGCATACGACCTTAAGCCGTATGGGAATAAAAATAGTACGGCCATATGGCAAGTCAACAGCGACAAGCTAATGCAACATGGTTTGCATAATGATTACACTTTTGTTCTCCAATCATGTATCCGAGCATGTTCTTCCCCTTTACCCCTTGGGCCACTCTATTTTATTTAGCACTGGGAAATACTTTTTTTTAATTAGTTGTTGCTGATTTTGAAAAGCACTAGTGCGTGCTACAAATCAGAACCAGGAAAATTGGTTCCATTCCATTACAAATTGTTGAACAATAATTTTACACCATTGAGGTTGTAATAGTATAAGGTGCATTTAATATAATTACAAAGATATAAAATTCTTGTGTCTTTTCTACATTTCTACAATTTTTTTTTTTTATTTTGTAGATTCCAACGGCTTGGCGTCCTGCATTCCTTGATCCAAACACGCTTAACTTATTTTTTGATTTGTACCATCTTTTACCAAATGGTTTATCTAGTTATTCCATTTCCTGTTTGGTTCAAATGACTTCTGTTCGTCGGTCTCTTTTTAGTAATTCTGAACGGACGAAGTTTTTAACAAACTTGGTTGAAGGAGTAAGAAATATACTAACTAACTTACATGTAAGTATAAGATTGTTTTTATCTAAAATTTTCCTATTAAAAATTAACATGCCATGAAGAAAAATGTTCATAGTGAGCACACCGGTTTTCTTGTGATTGGTAGTTACTACTTCGAACTATCTAAATGTATTAATGAAATTATATAGCCACTTGGTAATCTGTTACTATTAATGTCTTGAAAACGACCTATTTTCCTATTATTTACCAATTTCGAAACGTGTATAATGTTGGAAACGGCCCTAAGCATGTTAAAAAAATAACAAGGTTATACCTTTTCCGATTGTTCAGTTATATGGCAGCTATAGGATATAGTCAACCGAACCTTATAAAATTTGGCAGATTATATTACTTTTCCCAAAATTGTATTTGTACCAAGTGTCATCATTATACCCTTGCAGAGGGTATTATAATTTTGGTCAAAAGTGTGCAACGCAGTAAAGGAGACATCTCCGACCCTATAAAGTATATATATTCTTGATCAGGATCACCTCCAGAGTCGATATGAGCATGTCCGTCTGTCCGTCTGTCTGTTTCTACGCAAACTAGTCTCTCAGTTTTAAAGCTATCGAGTTGGAACTTTGCACACACCCTTCTTTCCTTTACAGGCAGTATATAAGTCGGAACGGCCGGGATCAGTCGACTATATCCTATAGCTGCCATATAACTGATTGATCGGAAATGCCATAACTTCGTTGTTTTTCAAGTTAGAAGGATGGGAGGTTCAATGGATTCCTCTTTGGGCAAAATAATTCGATATGCCGAATTTCATAAGGATCGACCAACTATATACGATCCGCTATATATCTAATAATATAAGATGCGTGGCGCCACCCAGCGGACTGCGACTCAACTGCAAGGGTATATAAAATTTCGGCTCCGCCCGAAGTTAGCTTTCCTTTCTTGTTTTAACTTATATAACTTTGGTGTTTTTTAAGTTAGAGGGTTGGGACTTTCTACACATGTTATATTTGACCAAAATATCTTATGTACAAAATTTCATAAGGATCGGCCGACAATATCCTATAGCTGTCATAGAACGATCGAAATTGGTATAACTTTGGTGTTTTTTAATTTAGAAAGATGGGATTTGGTTGGAGATTGGAGAGGTTGGAGAAAGATGGATTTTGGGAAAAACAATCTGATTTATCGAATTTCATAAGGATCCGCCGACTATATCCTATATATCCCATATAACTGATTGATCAGAACTCGCTATAACTTCGTTGTTTTTGAAGTTAGAAGGATGGGAGTTTCAATGGATTCCTCTTTTGGCAAAATAATTCGATATGCCAAATTTCATAAGGATCGGCCAACTATATACGATCCGCTATGTATCTAATAATATAAGATGCGTGGCGCCACCTAGCGGACTGCGCTTCAACTGCAAGGGTATATAAACTTCGGCTCCGCCCGAAGTTAGCTTTCCTTACTTGTTAAATTTGGGATATTGAATTATTTTGCCCAAAGAGTTATCTGTACCAAGTCCCATCTTTCTAACTTAAAAAACACCAAAGTTATGCCAATTCCGATCGTTCTATTACAGCTATAGGATATAGTCGGCCGATCCTTATGAAATTTTGTACATAAGATATTTTGGTCAAATATAATGTGGGGAAAGTCCCAACCCTCTAACTTAAAAAACACCAAAGTTATGGCATTTCCGACCAATCAGTTATTTGGCAGCTATAGGATATAGTCGACCGATCCCGGCCGTTCCGATACTACTTGCAAGGAAAAAAAGGATGTGTGCAAAGTTTGTACTCGATAGCTTCAAAACTGAGATACTAGTTTGCGTAGAAACCGACAGACGGACATGGTCATATCGACTCAGGAGGTGATCCTGATCAAGAATATATATACTTTATAGAGTCGGAGATGTGTTCTTCACTGCGTTTTACACTTTTGACCAAAATTATAATACCCTCTGCAAGAGTATAAAAACAAAATAAACGGAAAATTAGAAAATAATAATAAGCAAGTTATAATAAATAAACAGTTATGTGAGAAAATTAATCAAATAAGTAACGTAACGAATGCCATTTTAAAAATAACTAAAAATTCAAACGAAATAATTATTTTCTTTTTCTACTAGAATTTTCAAAAGTCAAACTTGTATCAAAAAATAGTTCTTCTGTATATCATACGTATCCCAATAATAAGTAATGAAATCTGTAGAACTCTATTAGTTAAAGCAGTACAGTAAAAAAGGCCCATATAATATATGACATAAAATATGAATGTAAAAAGGAACTATTTGCGATATCAAAACCATGTGAATCGCATAATGATAGAACCATTTGTGTTAAGGAAAAACTGTTCGACTTAAGCAACGACACTTGCGTGAGCGATCTATTAAACTTAAGACCACCGGAATGCAAGGCAATCAACAGTCAACAATTGCCTAAGTTTGATCATCCAGCACAGGAACTCCACAGTACGGATCGGAGAAAACACCTATAGAACAGAAGAGGTCACTGTGGTAGAGCCCGAACCTCGGCTTTTCCAATTGTCAGCGGTAAAACCTAAAATTAACGAAGTCCTCTCTCTTCCATTAATCAAAGAGTTAAACATAAATAATACTAAGATCTTGAAAAAATTAAAGAAGAGAACACAATCGAGGCTTCCGTGAATTATACGTCAACCACTATTCTGCTCATAATGATCATAAGACTCTGATCACAATGCTAGTTAAAAGGTGCAGACCAAAAGAAGCCGCCCGAAAACGACAAAAACACCGGCGGTTCCAACCCCACCTAACCCTGTTCTCTTCTACGTTGCGAACTAGGACGCCCGCGTTTATGGGGGAAGAGTTAACACCTTAAATGTCAAATACCAAATAATACTGAATTAGCTAATAAAACGCTAAGTCCAGCCACACGCGCATAAGTTCTTAATAACAACTGCAAAAGAGCTTACACAACCGCACTGAGTGCACCGTGCACCGGATGCAAGATGATGCCGTGGCACCAATATGGGTCACATAGATCGAAAGACACGTACGCTGAGTATGCATTGATTGCTTGCGATCGTGGGCCAAAGCCAAAAAAAAGAAAACATCCAAATATTTGGCAAGCTCACTGAACTTAATGGCAAATGCAACCACCAACAACACAATGCACTCGCATTAACCAATTAGCAACGAAAACATGGACTTAAGCTACAGAAACAACATCAGCTACCAATGACATCGAGGGATACCAGCAGCAACCGCGACCGAGATTGCGGCAGCGATGGAGCGATGCATAGGTGTAATTATTAATTATAGGAATCATAATTGTCAGTTCTAATCCGATACTCAAATAAACGAAATATAAAAACAGATTAATTTCTCTTTTAAAAAAAAACATTAACAAAATATTTTTAACTTATATAACGATAGTTTTTTGAATCAGGTGTCTCAAAAATAGTTATTGCTGGGCTGTCTGAAACTTAGAGTTAAGTTCTGAGAGACATTGTTTGGATATATGATAAGTTTTCTTTGGTAGGTCGCTTTATGTCTTGATACCTCGTCTAATATTGGCGGGATCTTTTGAATGGTATTGTTTGAAGGGGGTGTGATAAACGTTGCTTTTACTTGCATTTTCCCACATCTTAGAGTCGTATAGTCATATTGGATAAAGGATTGATGTTGTAGAGAAGTAGTCCAAGCGCAGGGGAGATCCGGAATTCATGATTCTGTGAAGACTAGATGCCTTAACGTTATTTTAATAACGGTTACGTTATTTTGTATAGATAGAGACCAGATGGAGTTTTGATGTTATGCAATGAGGTCATATAGCTAGACCTTAAGTGCAGTATTATAGATTTTCTACTGCTATTTGGTTGATCTTCTTGATTCGCGGGTAGTATTCGCTTGGGTAATATTTTGGTCTCTAATGTATGGCATCTCTAATGTATGGCATTTCTGGATACAAATTGAGAGACATGGTAGGCTTATTGGTTTTTACGGCGATGAATTAGTTTTGTCTTATCCATGTTTTAGTATCATTATACTCATTGATTTTTGTTTTTTTTATGGGTAGTTGCCAACTCTTGTAAACCCGGTGAAGAGATTTTAAATAACCTTTTGCGGCAGTTTTCTAGTTTTATTATCATAGCAGAGTTTCTAATTACGGTTATTGATTAGCTCGGGAGGTTTAAAATTGGGTTGGCTTGCCACAGAGGAAATTTTGAGCGGGTTGGTGATAACATTACTAGCATAATTTTGAATAAAAACATGCTCAATGTTTTTATCTCTAAAAATACCAAAGTTATAATATTTCCGATCGTTCAGTTACAGTCGTTCGGCACCTGTACGGTATGGTCTACGTATCCCAGCCGATCTGACTTATATACTTTGTTGGCACCTAATGCCTAACTAACCAGCTCCAAAGACTGACAGATAGAGGCAAGTTCGCAAACAACGAATTTAGGTGTAACCCAATACAAATGGTCCAAGATAGCTGACCAAGCACTTGTACATGAACTTTAATTAACATTTACCTACTAAACATAGTTTAAGATATATGTGTAATTATAAAAGATCACAAAGTCTCCAAAATAAAGACAGTCTCAAACTACAACCGAACAAGTTTCGTTACTCAGAGTCCATAACCGCGGTACTTAAAATATCCCTAGCGTGCTGCTGCCGTCAGGCCCGTCGGCCTTCAATAGGTTTTGGCTATGACTCCGGTTGCTACTTTTACTGGATTATTACTAGATACATAGAGGCCGTATTAGGTTATGCGGACTAAAATACAGCGTGCAAAATAAAGAAAGTGTGTTTGCAGTCAAAAGCTTCAAAATTGAATCATATTGAATTGAACTGGTTTGCGTAAAAACATACAGACGGACATGGCTATATCGACTAAGGAGGTAACGCTGATCATATGTGTATGTATGATCAGCATCACCTCCTGAGTTATAAGGTACTGATCATATATACTTTATAATTATTATATATACTTTATATATTTATACCCTCAGCAAGGTATAAAATACAAATTAGGCTTACCTATAATAATCCTCATAAAGTAAAATAAGTAATAGACCACTGATTTCGGCAATCTTCCGTCAAAACATTATTTAATAATGATGACAACATGCTCTGAAGCAACTCGGAATTAACCTCCACAGCCTGAAACAGAATACCATTATTAAAAAATTAGTGTTATATAAATTGATATTGTTATAAATAAAAGTCATTCCTGTAGGGACATTTTTTAAAAATATAAACATAGCATATCTATATTATTTTTTCAAAATTAACTATGCGCAACCAAGTCAATCCTTTTGATACATTAAAGCGGTCTTGAAGTCTCGATCAATCTATTTTATTGAGGATTATAAGCCACAGTTCACCAATAAATTCTGACTTTAACTGAAAGTCGTGGTCTGTTGTGGACGGAATATGTAACGAGTGGCCCAAATGTCGTATTGTCATTGGCGAGTCTGGAGGCTTTCAGGAAGCTCAAAAAAGATTTTAGGAATCCGTTCTATATCCACTGCGATGGAAGCAGTTACGGAATTGGTGAAGTGCTGGTTTAGAAGACGGAAGGAGACAGGTGACACGAATCGCTTTTGTCTCAAAGAAGTTAAGCAAAGCCCAAAGAAACTACTCCGTCACTAAGAAGGATTGCCTGGCCGCGATGGTTTGTATCAAGCGGTTCTGTCCTTATGTAGAGGGACATAGGTTTACAGTAATTCCGGATCATGCGTCGTTAGGATGACTCATGGCACAGCCAGATTTGAAGTCTCGGCTGGGGCGGTGGGCAGCGATGCTGCAGGCCTATAAGTTTCATATTGAATATCGAAAGGGCAAACTGCATGTGGTTCCAGATGCGTTGTCTAGGGCATACGAAGGAGAGTTAAATGAGGAGGTGGTTGCTGGTGTGGGAATGGATTACGGAGGAGTACAAGAACCTTAGGGATACGGTCGAAACCGATGGAGAGACGGTACAAGATTTAAAAGTCATGGATGGAAAGGTTTTCCGGCGGTCGAAGCAAGTTCGTGAGCTAGAGCTAGCGGAGAATTTCGTTTTGAAGTTGTGGGTGCCAAAGGAGATGATTCCTAAAGTATTAAAAGAGGCCCAGCCCATGGAGGACGCTGGAGAGGATTCGATGAATGTACTACTGGCCAGGATTCGTTAATGAGGTAAAAGATTACGTAGGTAATTGCGAGGTCTGTAAGATGAGCAACGTACCGAATCAGGTGACGAGACCAGCGATGGCAAGGCCAACAGAGACACAAAGATTCTTTCAGCGAATTTATATGGATTTTCTGGGGCCGTCCGAGATCCAAGAATAGTAACATTGGAATATTCATCGCGTTAAATCATTACCACAAGTTTGTATTCCTCAAGGCAGTGAAAAATCTTTCTGCGGGTGTAAATACATGAGCCAGGATTTGTTCCACACGTTCAGATCTCCGGAAACGGTGTTCTTAAATAATGGAACTAAATTCAAGGTGGAAGGGGGAAAAAGGTGAGCGCAGAATAAAGTGGCGCAGGTTTTCATTGCTGCCCATTCGCCGCAGGCCAATACATTGAAAAGAGTGAGTAAGTCCGTCATCGCAGCCATAAGATCGTACAGCGCGATCTGCTGTGCTTTGAGGACCTCGATGCACTCCGGCACGGGTGAATCCCCGTATTACTTAGTGTTTGGGCAGCAATTTGTAAGATCTGGAGGTTCATACAAGCTCATGAGAGATCAGGTTATCCAAGGAGGATTCGTTGGAAGTGGCACGCGCTCATGCTCAATCAATAGACAGGAGACGGCCGTGGCTGACCTGAAAGGGTGATCGGAGCGTTCGCGGCGCTTATAAGGGACGCATCACCGCGGAAGGGGTAGAGGGGTCCGTCTAACTGGTGGCCCAGCGGTACCGAATGGCGGAATTGTAAAGATAGTTTTGTTGCTCTTTATGGATTTTGCAAGACCCATCCCAATGTATTTTTCCCCTCCAGCCTCAAGCACCTCCAGCCTAAGAAAATTGGAGTGATACGAAATTCTCCGATCCTTACCCTATCACGTCTTCCGTACACCGGCCCAAGGGGCTCTTTCAATTAGATGCATGTACTCCATGACTCCTTTAAAACCAGAAGAGTGTCGCTCTAAAAAAATAAACCGCATAAGAAGAAGGGAAAGGTATCCCCGTGATAAGTTCCGTTTGGACCTGAAAGAGACCTAAGATTCTGCCCCGCACCCGAGAACAGCGAATGTTCTTCCGCCACATCGACAATTAAGTCCTTCGCACAGGCGCATATATTTGGGCAGATAGTCTATTTGTAAAGGAATGATTTTTTACGGTGCACTAATTAAAAATTGAATGTATATTTGTTTCGAATACGATGTTTATATTTAATCTTGTTTAACTATCTGAACTACATATGATTAACCACGCATACACATATCTAGCCACATCGCCTTGCCGCCAGCCCAGCCCATAGGCAGCCCATGATCAACGAGGCAGCATTAGGGATAGAGAGAAGGGAGCTGTCTAGAATCTTTTCGGCTGGCTAAAGTAGCATGGCAGCCGAAAATATTGGTGGTCGTAAATGTAAAAAAAATTGAAAAGGCAGTGGCAACCAAGATAGATATATCAGGAAGGAAAGACTAGCGCAATACAATAAGTCGAAATCGATGGCAGCCCTTGGAATGAACCAAATGCTGAAACGGTAGTGCGGATCTGCCTCTGAATTTTTTTTCTGTGTGTTGACATAACCTCAACTGTCAAGCTGGTTGATCGCTTTTACAACGCAACAAAGATTTTAAAATCAAGAGGCATGAAATCATTGAGCCATTGATCAAAAACATCAGATTATGCTTGGACATGCACCTGCCAAACAGAGCCATTCTAAGAGAGAACAATTTGCTGTCCACTTTTGATGCCCTTATGACAAAGCTTCAAGATACCAAGCAGGTTGGATTTCAAAAACACATGCCTTCAACTGGAGTTGGACAAACAAAACGGAATGAAAATAACGTTCATAACTCCGGTTTGTTTCGTAAAAAAGTCTTTTATTTGGGTTTAACGCGGCGCCAGAGATATTTCAAAAAAAGTTCAAACAACTACTAGCCGCATGACGAATGTCCTTAAATAAGAACATGTGACATTCTGAGAGAAAACAACGCCGAATTGAACGATACCAAATGCATCTACAAAGTAGCTAAGCTACGTTTTCTTGGACAGATATAATTGGGTCAGGGTATTCAAGCAGACCCAGAAAATTTAGTCCTCCTAAGATTAAGAAAGAAACGTGAAGTTTCTTGAGTCTCGTAACTTGTGTCAGGAAATTCATGCTTGAACTGGCTGACAAAACTGATCCATTAAGATGACTGCTCAAAAACGACGTGATATTCACATAGGGCATTAGGGATTAAAAGGCGTTTGAGAAGCTAAAATCATGACTGGCTAAAATTCTTATTTTGCGAAACTTTGACCCGAAACAAAAAGTACAGCTACTTGTATATGCAAGACCCGTGTCGTTGAGAGCCGTATTGCTGCTACTCTCTGATGAGACTGACCCAAGAATAATCTTAATTGGCAATATAATCGTCCCGCTCTGGCACACGGTACGCTCTCTTTCTGGCATACTTATGCGATAGCGCTGAGAGATAGATGCAAACGGAGATCAGGAATTGTCCCGTCATTGGAAGTTTTGGAGATTTTCTCGGTTGCGTAGCAACGAAGTTAGCTTATTGGCCGTTCGTTTGAATTTGCGATAGAGAGAGCACCAGACGTGAAATAACTGACCTGCGTAAATTGAACGAAGGTAGCAACCACGTGCTAGCTTTGGAATTTATAAAATTTCCAACATCTCTAACATCAGTATTGGGAACATCTCTTGCAACAGTTGAGAATACTAAGATTGCTGAAAGGTAAATATAGTGGATAGATAGTGAACAGATCAGTGAGACAATTTGTATTACAGTGGGAAAGCAACCTGTAGTGCGATCTCCACCGGTCGGTTAGCCTCGCGCACGTCGCGTAGCGTGTTCGCGCTTTTCATCAATGTGGCACGTTGCCACTGGCAAGAACAAAGGCAACCGGTCGGAAAGAAAGGAAGTGAGGAAAAAAGGAGCGTAAAAAGATCGAGTGTAAGAGGTCGAGTACACGTGGCAACCTAACCTCAACTGATGACGTAACAGAGCCGTAAGCAGAGTCGTCTAAAGCAGCTGTTACCACAGCAGCCAAGCTTGGGACTCACTCATCCTTGTGCCGGTGTGGCATGAACTCGTAACCACGTGATTTCGCACATCCACTGATCCTATTCTTCCACTCCGCACTCCCCCCCCGCAGCGAACCGAATTCAGCAAAAGACCCCGAGAAAAGCAATCACGAACTAGGATGTGAGAAGTATCAAAGCGTTGGATCAATTAAAATTAGATTTAAGATTTTGCTAGAGATAGTTATTTAGGGTAATTTCTATTTTCATGTAGTTTAAATGTAACTTCACATGAACCGCCACCAGCCTTCACTTGCAACGATAGAAGCAACATTTTTACAGAAATCTGCATCTTCGATGGGCCCAACGAACCTGCATCGCCGGAAACGAGCGTAAGTGCGTAAAAATTGAATATATATCTATCTATATATATATAAATGTAACATATATTGGTGAATGCGGTGACAATTGGTACATATGACAGATAGGCTAAATTAAAGTAAGATGAATTTGTAGTTTTATTTCTTTTGTTCTTTAATTTTGATTTCGTCAGTTTCTTTTTGAGTTTTCTTTATTTTGATATGGCGCAAAGGCGTATGAAGTGTATTTTGATTTGATTTAGTAAAGATAATGTATATTATAATGGAATAGAAGAGTATTATCTGGGTCTGGGGCTTATGGTAATGGAGTTTTCAGGAAACTCCGAAGTCATTTGAGTCTGTAGAGTACATTGCTCTAGGGATACCAAATAGATTCACATCGAGGTATCAAGGCAGGGAGGGTAAAGACCAGGGGAGCGTACAACATCTCAGCCACCCTAATCAAGTGAAAGTTTTCCTGATCCTCAATACAACCCGTGTCCGTCCGTTTCCAACAGGTCTTAATTCAAATATTTGCCCGATCATTAACGAACAGTGAAGTGCACTTAAATAATTATTAGAGTAGAGTGGTGTTATGTAGGAAGCTAGGAAGAACCCACACCGTTCCGACGTGCATAGAATCGAGCAACGCAAGAAGTGCACGCCCCCCGAAACCTACGCACCGTGGGTAAAGACGATCCGTCGATCCCAGGGTGAATACCGATCGTAAACCCCTTCGCTACCAGTTTTTCTTTTACGATGTGGTAAAGCGAAAGGGAACAGCAGCGTACGAATACTTGCTTTTACTAACTGGATACTACATTAGGACGGCTGCTGGACTGGTCTTTCGTTTCTGATCCTGATGAAATTACTCTTTCCAGAATTTTGCCCCTTTCTAACCCTCAGGACAGTCTTGAGGTTTTAATCAAAAACAATATCTTAACTTAAATCTCATAAACTTCGTTTCTTCCGTAAGACTGACTTCATAAAACTAAATAAGTTCATTTTGGAATTGGATTGGTCCGATCTACTAGCGTGTGAAGATATAAACTTTGCCTTACAAACATTTTACCCTTTGAATATACTTTTTGACGCTTGCGTGCCGTCGAAATATCTGTCCGCTTCAAAAAATTCGCCTTGGTATACAAAACACATATTTAATTCAAAGAACGTCATGAGTAGGATTTTAAATAAACGTAAATTATCTGGCTGTACAGTTAGTTATTCAAAATACCTGTTTGCACCTAGTGCCAAGACTTACTAACCTATATTCACACTCAGTAATCTGATCTAATCAATATTCATTAGCATGTCGCAATAAGCAATGATCAAACCTACTAACCCATTGGCACACCTAGTAATAATTAGCAATAAACATGAAACAATATCCAACCTAATAACCCAGCACTAGTAGACGGCGCCAGAAGCGGAAATTAGCAGTATCAGCGGGAAGAATGACCGACTGACCGAAGCAAGCAAAGCCAGCTAGCTAAGCCGAAATGCATGTACAAACAATGCATGAACAAGCAATCTGAGTCAGCAGACTCAGAGGTGAGTGACACTGGGATAAACACGTTCAAAACATTGACCTTCCCTAAACTGAGTTATGTATAGTTTAGCATCTTATATACGAATTGTTCATTTGAAATAATGAGAGTTGGGAAATAGAGAGATCGGTTCGTTACTCAGTGTCAAGGTAGTCTCTTAAAACCCTAACCTAAGTAGATCGAAGTAGATCTTCGAGTGGCTCCTGTGTAAAACGGACCACAAGTAGACCTTCGGTATCTAATCTACTTTGAGGGTAGCTCCCGTGAAACAGACCACAAGTAGAACCCGCGGTACCCAACCTACTTCGAGTGTTGCACCCGTGAAACTGACCACAAGTAGGAACTGTGTTGTCGAACCTACTTTGAGTGTTGCTCCCGTGAAACGGACCACAAGTAGGATCGGCCGATACGGAATCCGCCGAAACCCCGTAGCATCTGTACTTGAGGAAAACCAACACAGGACTTCAAGTATCTCACATCAACTCTAGCCTGATCACAGCAAGCCCCTGGTCAATCCGATAAGTCCCTTGCAGAATCCAGGTACATTTAGTCAGAACTTTGATAAGTTCTTTAAGGGGGCAGGATGGTTTGAGACTTCAAAAAAATTTTTTTTTCAGAAATTTTTTATATAATAGAACATTATCTTAGGAATATCCTGTGAAAGTTTCATGTCGATCGGACTAAAACTTGCTGAGATACCGATTTTCTAGTTTCTTTCTCTCCATATACTTTCCATTGCTTTTAAAACTTTAGACGCGTTTTTCTCAAAACAACTGTTTCAAGTCGGTGCGTAACGTAACTCAAAAAGTAATGCTCGGATCTAAATAAAATTTTGCACACATCTTTAATACAATAAATACTTGCGGATGAACGAATGCTTTTTTTTTTTTTAATTTTTTTTCCCCATTTTTACGGGCAATAATGGGCGGATTTTTATGTAAAAATGGTTTCTCCGACTTCACAACCGCGCCAAAAATTCAAAATCGCATATTTTTCAAAATGGTTTCATTCATCCGCACAAGAAACTAATATTTTAAGTAAATCAATTCAATTTTTGTATTTCCGATAACACTGTAAGGCCAGACTTTACGCACCGCAAGAGACCAATTTTTGGAAGCGACTCCGGTCGACTGCCCGTTACGGGATAAATTATAATTATTTCTTAAAAATAAAAATTCCTAGATACTCTCCAAATATAGCCATTAATTGTGTAAAAAAATTGAATTGATATATTTACTCAGACATAACAAAAAAAAATCGCAAAAAACTGCTATTTTTCAGCCTCTGAAACCATCCTGCCCCCTTAATTTCCCCGCTAGTTCAAATTTGACGTAGTGATCCATTTCTATAAGATCACAATCTGAATACCAGCCGCAAAGCAATTTAACTCATCAAAAAAAAAAAGATACATCGCAACCATGGGATCAGAAACAGACCCCGAAATCCAAATGCTCATTGATCCAAATGCTCAGCAAATTGAAAGCAACTTACCCATCCAAAAGCTGATAAGAAATTTTACTTAGGACTCCGCAGAGCGGAAACTCAAGGGAGGATACTTTGAGGAGAGACTAAGACAGGTCACTCACTTATGGAACCAGTTTAAAAAAAAATGATGCCAAGCTCCATGTGCTAGCACTAAGTCTTAAGAATGAGTATTTCACAAAGGCCAAAGCGCTAGAAGAGCTTGTGAAAAAATATGAAGCCATATTTTCGGATGGAATCCCATCATCACGAGGAAACGAAGGAGAAGACCTTCGATTAACATCATTAAAACGAAGACATGAAGGACGATTAGACAATATGGAAGGTCGGGAAGTGTCCACACACATCAGACAACACCTGAAGGAGCTATGGAAAGAAATCGTCACGGGATACCATGATCTCATCGATCTGGAACCAACCATAAAAAATGATGGACACACCGATGACAGATCTCAGGTTGTACGAGCAGAATACTTTTTGTTTCTGAGCGAAGAATCGCAATCGACTTCAGCATCAACACAAAAACCCGCGATCGCACCTTCATTTGTAATACCACCAGTAGAAATTCCAAAGTTTGACGGAGACTACCGACATTGGCTACGATCCTACGAAATTTTTACGGAATGCATCATAAATCATAAATGAACTAAAACAAGAAAGGAAAGCTAACTTCGGGCGGAGCCGAAGTTGATATACCCTTGCAGTTAAGGTTGTTCCATTTCTGATCGTTCATTTATATGGAGGCTATAGGGTACATTTGGCCGATCTTTATGAAATTTGGCAGATCTGATTCGATTGCCCAAAATGGAATCCGTAGAAAGTCCCATCATTCTAGCTTAAAAAACACCAAAGTTATGCCAATTCCGATCGTTCAGTTATATGGCAGCTATATGATACAGTCGGCCAATCCTTATGAAATTCGGCAGAACAGATTATTTTGTTCAAAATAGAATCTGTACTAAGTCCCATCTTTCTAACTTAAAAAACAACAAAGTTATGCCAATTCCGATCGTTCTACGACAGCTATAGGATATAGTCGGCCGATCCTTAGGAAATTTTGCACATAAGATATTTAAGGTCCCAACCCTCTAACTTAAAAAAAACACTAAAGTTATGGCATTTCCGATCAATCAGTTATATGGCAGCTAAAGAATATAGTCGACCGATCCCGGCCGTTCCGACTTATATACTGCCTGCAAGCAAAAGGATGTGTGCAAAGACGGACAGACGGACATGCTTATATCGACTTAGGAGGTGATCCTGATCAAGAATATATATACTTTATAGGGTCGGAGATGTCTCCTTCACTGCGTTGCACACTTTTGACCAAAATTATAATACCCTCTGCAAGGGTATAAGAAATAGCGTTCGTTCAATCGCAAGTATTTATTGTATAAAAGATGTGTGAAAAATTTTATTTAGATCCGAGCATTACTTGTTGAGTTACGTTACGCACCGACTTGAAAAAGTTGTTTTGAGAAAAACGCGTCTAAAGTTTTAAAAGCAATTGAAAGTAAATGGAGAGAAAGTAACTAGAAAATCGGTATCTCAGTGAGCTTTAGTCCGATCGACATGAAACTTTCACAGGATATTCCTGAGATAATGTTCTATTATATAAAAAATTTCTGAAAAAATTTTTTTTTGAAATCTCAAACCATCCATTCCGTAATAACTCTTAGAATGTACGATGTTCCAGTTTTAATTTTAAACATCTCATAATTTCTGATAATGTAGAGTGAAACCTTTATATTTTCCCGTTCACTGTGCTTTTATATTGGGGGGCTGGGAAAATCTGTATATCTAGTTGGTCCTTCATCATGAACGTTATGGTAGCTGAATTTAGAGATCTCTCGTTATCGATTACTAAAAATTTCGGCACTCCATAGTAAAATAATATGTCATGAAGGGGCTGTTTTACGTCTTCTGTTGCTTTGGATTTTATGATTCTTGCCTGTGCTAATTTCGAAAATTTATCAATTGCTGTTAATACTAAGTGTTCAGTTACCGAGCGTTTTCGGGAGCTATATTCAACGTTCTAAATATGTATTGGCTTTAGTAAAAACAAGCACAGTTAAATTTAGAGATATTCATATAATTTATTTGAAATGTTTTGGGTTTATACAAATGATATATGTATAGATGTGACTGCGAGGGGGTGAAAACCAAATTAGAATACAAACGCGGGAGCGCGGCTCAACGCTTGATGCTGCGGAGCGATCGAGAGAGCCCGGAAGAGAACGAGACAAACGATAGTGCATGACGGCAGATGCAGGTGGCCGATCGAATGCACGAGAGCGGGCGATGCGAACATAAGTATAAAGGAAAGTGACGTCACGAATTCAATAAATTATTGCCGGCCAAATTTCTTTCCGGCGGCTGCTTGACCCGACATACTCCCCCCGTTGGAAGATGAGCTTTCAACAACTTCATAAAGAGCCAGCAGGCACCATTTGTTGATTGTCCGCCTTGTAGCTCCGGAAGCCGTCCTCAGCAGCGCACCCGACACACTCCGTCGCCGTCGTCTTCATCCTCGATGCTACTGCAGCTGGGCGATGGAATCTCGGTAGCCATTTCGCTGCCAAAGTCCAAGAGCGGCTTCACATCCACACTGGGTAACATATGACCTATCACACTAGCCACCACTGTGCAGATCCCGGCAAGACGTTTCTCCATGCGCTGCTCGAAGTGACGACGGTGCCTGTAATATTTCTCGCTGAGCACTTTGCGGAGGCGCTTATTCTTTGGCTCGGAAACAAACCTGCGATGAGGCTGCTCCGCCTGAGGCTGGACGAGCAACTCTGACTGCTCAGCTGCCATGAGGACCTTACCATCGTCAGGGCCTCCGCCTCCACAAACAATCCAACCAAGCCGAGTTTTTTGAATGGAGGGCAAACCAGGAGACAGATGAATTTGCCCCACGCAAAGCAGCTCGTAAAATAATCCAGCTCCAATTAGCAAATCAACTGGCTGAGGCTGTTGAAAATGAGGATCCGCTAGCTCTACATTGTCGGGAATTTTCAAAGAGCTGACTTCCAATGCAAAATTGGGCTGAAGGCCCGTGGTGTTGGCGGCTACGATCGCAGTTAATTGCGCAGAGTAGTCAAAGCATTGGGATTGCAAGCTGACATGCACAGGAAACCCATCTGCACCCAGAGAATCCTGCGCCTCCTATACCGGATACAGACACTGGAGTCCTTATCTTCCGCAGCTGCATCTGGTCCGCCAGCCTTGAAGTGACTAGATGCACTTGCGAGCCAGAATCGAGCAGCGCTCGGCAGGGCAGTAGATCTCCGGAGCGGTTCCTAACCAGAATATTGGCAGTGGCTAGCAACACCACAACACCAAACCGATCCTTAGCGACGAGAGAAAAGCCTGAAAGGTTCTGCAAAACGATGCATCGAAATTGGTGGCAGAAGTACCGTTGATCAGTGTCGATCTCGCCGACAACAAACTGGAGCGCCTCATAATCTTCTGATCCAGGATGAAGCGTGCCTCCCTCGCCGCATCGCTGAAGTTGACGCGTAGATCGCTCCTGAGTTCTGCAACATCCATCTCAGACAGCTCCTTGTGTGTGCTCTTGAAATCCGCAACGATTCCCTCCAATTCGCTGAGCCGCACATTTAACATCGCCTCCGGAAATGTCTCCACTGATTTTAAGGAGGACAACAACCCTTGAAGATCCTCAAAAAGGACAGCTGCACTTTGACGCAGGAATACTTTCCTTCCCGGAGAGGCACAATCGAAAAACGGATTTATTTTCGCAACAAAAAATTTATTTTATTTTGTTTATTTATTGTCAGCTCACGACCCACAGTGCCACTTCTATATAACGGGGTAATATATGTATGAGCGATTGTAGCACTCTGCAAACAGCGTAGATGCTAATATTTTTCGCACAAATCACAAACCGAATAATGTGTTTTAATTTGTTTATGTTTATATGTTTTAAGCCGCGAAGCTCAAATTTTCAACGGAAAATAATTTAACAACTTATTTTCCTATGCACAATCACGTCGGGGTTCACCAAATTTTCAGTTACCGAGCGTTTTCGGGAGCTATATTCAACGTTCTAAATATTGGCTTTAGTAAAAACAAGCACAGTTCAATTTAGAGATATTCATACAATTTATTTGAAATGTTTTGGGTTTATACAAATGATATATGTATAGATGTGACTGCGAGGGGGTGAAAACCGAATTAGAATACAAACGCGGGAGCGCGACTCAACGCTTGATGCTGCGGAGCGATCGAGAGAGCCCGGGAGAGAACGAGACAAACGCTAGTACATGACGGCAGATGCAGGTGGCCGATCGAATGCTCGAGAGCGGGCGACGTGAACATAAGTATAAAAGAAAGTGACGTCACGAACTCAATAAATTATTACCGGCCAAACTTCTTTCCGGCGGCTGCTTGACCCGTTACTAAGTGTTTTTCGGTTGAGAAAATATCTATATGACGGGTATGTCCCAGAAACTCTGGAATTGGAGTTTTAGATATTTCTGGATTTGTAGGATGCCTGTCATATTTGCCTAATTTGCAGATTTGACATTATTTTACAAGAGCTAATATTTTCTCTTTCATTTTAGGGAAGTAGTATTTTTCTGAGAGTTGGAAATTATTTTTCATGTGCACTTCTATGAGCTCTATTGTGGGTTAGTAAAATAGCTTTGTCTTGTTCTTTTTGTCCTGTCAAGTTTTTTACCTGTATGTTAGTGAATCTGATCTTGAAAGGTTTAAGATAATCGTGATAAAGCCTTTGAATTCGTCTCATAAAATCTTCTGTAGTTTTCACTCCGTTGATAACGGATGGATTCAAACATTTTTTAGTATTTCCAATAAGTTGTCATCGGAAATTATTGTAAATCTGTAGTCTGGAGGGTTTTCTTTGTAGATGAATATTTGATTCTTGAATGCATTTATTGGCACGTTTACGCTGTATATTAAATTGTGGTTTGAACTATCACCACTATGCTGTGTGATTGGGGAGTTTATCTCGATTCTTTTGGGAGGTCTGGATAACGCATCGGCCACTATATTTTCCCTTCCTGGTTTGTACAGTAGTTCCTTATTATATTCATCAAGATAGGATTTCCATCGTTTTATGGCTATGCCACCTTTCCAGGTACAATCATGGGTAAAGGGTTCGTGATCTGTATAGATCTTAACCTTAGAACCGCCGAATAGATATCCGTTAAATGATTTAACCGGCCATATTTCTAACATTTCTTTTTTCGATGTTTCGTACTGTTCCTCATTGTTCGATAGAGTTTTAGATATGAAAGCGATTGCTCTATTGTTTTGAGAGAGCACTGCTCCAATAGAATAATCTGAGGCGTCTGTTGTTAATACAAATTCTTTTCCAAAATCTGGGTAATGTAAGATTACATCGTTGGATACTAAAGAGTTTTTCAATTTTAGGAAAGCGTCCATGGCGTACTTATTAAATTGGATAACTTTTTTACTTAAGGCTTTCTTTGAAATGCGACCATCCTCCCCCTGAGTAATGTTGTTAAAGGTTTTGCCATTGTTGCATATCCTGCTATGAATCTCCTATAGTATCCTGATAGCCTTAGGAAGGAGCGTAGTTCTTTAAGAGTTCTTGGACAAGGATATTTAACTATGGCTTCAACTTTTGCTGGATTTGTTTGTATTCCTTTATCAGTTATCACAAACCCGTGAAATTCTACTTGGGTCTTAAGAAATTCGCATTTGTCTAACTGACACTTTATGTTGGCTTTAACGAGTGTTTTGAAAATTTTATAGAGGTTGTTATAATGAGATTCTTCATCCTGGCTGAAAACAATTATATCGTCGATATAAATGAAACAAATCTTGCCTATGTGTTCTCTGAGAATATCTGAAGGTGAACTCGTATTTTCCGTTATTTAGAGAAAATGCAGTTTTTTCGATGTCACTTTCTTTTAAGGGAATTTGGTGGAACCCGTTTTTGAGGTCGAGTACCGAAAATAATTTGTTATTGCCTCACTGTGCTATTACGCTGTTGATATTAGGTATGGGGTATCTGCCTGCTATAGTTACGCTATTTAGTTTCCTGTAATCTATAACCATTCTGTATTTTTTCACATTTGAGGAGTCTAGTTTCTTTGGTACGATCCAAACGGGTGAATAATACGGTGATCTAGAAGGTCGAATGATTTCGTTCTCTAACAATTCTTTAATTTGTTTGGCTACTTCATCTTTTAGTGACATAGGGTATTGATAGAATTAGGAATATATTGGTGTGTCTGTGTTTGTACGAATTTCTGCTCTGACATTAGGAATATAAGTAAGTTTCATATCAGGATCTGCGAACAGGTTTGGATATTTATACCCTTGCAGAGGGTATTATAATTTTGGTCAAAAGTGTGCAACGAAGTGAAGGAGACATCTCCGACCCTATAAAGTATATATATTCTTGATCAGGATCACCTCCTGAGTCAATATAGGCATGTCTGTCTGTCGGTTTCTACGCAAACTAGTCTCTCAGTTTTGAAGCTATCGAGTTGAAACTTTGCAAACATTCTTTTTTTCCCTGCAGGTAGTATATAAGTCGGAACGGCCGGGATCGGTCGACTATATCCTATAGATGCCATAGAACTGATTGATCGGAAATGCCATAACTATGGTGTTTTTTAAGTTAGAGGGTTGGGACACATGTTATATTTGACCAAAATATCTTATGTACAAAATTTCATAAGGATCGGCCGACTATATCCTATAGCTGTCATGCAACGATCGGAATTGGCATAACTTTGGTGTTTTTTAAGTTAGAAAGCTGGGACTTGGTACAGATTTGTTTGGGCAACATAATTCAATATGCCAAATTTCAAAAGGATCGGCCGACTATATTCGGTAGCTGCCATATAACTGAACGTTCGGAAATAGCACATCCTTAATTGCAAGGGTATATCAACTTCGGCTCCGCCCGAAGTTAGTTTCTCTTCTTGTTTTAAATTTCTTTTGTCTAAAATATTTATTTGTTAACTTTTCCGATGTAGGGAAGTAATTAATAGGGAATGTAATTAGTTTTACTTATTTGTATACATTTTTTTTAAATTTTTCTTCAGCCACTCATAGGTGCCACTTCTCTTACAAGAAAGATACATGAAAATCTTAAATCTATTTAAAACTACTTATCAACGGACTGTACGCTGACATGCTATGTGACCCTTTCTTAAGTGCTTCAAGTGCACCACATAAGTATTTGTTTAGGATGGGGGAGATTGCTTATAACCATGCTGTTAATCACGTATTCCCTTTGGTCCGATCCCTTGAAATCCTATCTTTGGAATTTTTATCGTGTTCAATGCTTGTAAAAGCTATGTTCAGTGAAATGGAAAACATCATTGAAAATGCTTTTGCGCGACAATGCAGAATTTACTAGCACTTACCTTTCTGCGTATACATACAATAGTTCTAATTGTATTCTTCGAGGTATGTTTTCTAGCTTGTCCCTATCTAAAATTTTCTAGATAAGTCTACTATTGGTCTATTTCCCTGATATTATATGGCACCTCAGGATACTGTTATACTTGTCGGAGAGGAGGTAATTCAGTCTCTCGTTAGACATTAAACTGTAAGGTGTGACCATTGGTCGTGCGGGAATATATCAGTCCTGGTATGATGAGGACTTAGTTTGCGAACTAAGGCCGTGTGTGGCTTCGTTGTGTTGCTAGATCTGGTCCTTCTTTCTTTTTCATCTCTGCTTCATATTGAGTTAGACGTGTGGACTTAACTGCTAACATTATTTGAGATGAGCAACAAAAGCAACGAGGACTCGCTGCATCAGCCAGAACATGACATGGAACACCACCAGGGGAGCGAACAAAGAAATCCCGAGACCCCGCGAGGAGAAGGCTTAACTTATCCGACATACTAAATTCCTTATCCTTATGCGAATTATTCATCAAAACTCATATATCGGATATAGTGCACCGATCCTTATGAGAATTTTATTATGAAATAGATTCCTTATAATATGTTGGGACTTGTGCCAGCATAAAAAATCATAATTATTTCTATTCTCTCAGTGTAACCAGCCGCAGCGGTCCACTAATTGCCCGTTATCAGCTGCTCCATATTCTTTGTTTCTCCCAGATTCGCATGCGCTTTGTTGTTCTTTTGTAGCGCATGCAGTTTGGGAGCTTTGGTGGAGCTTCTGCGCAAGCTCTTAGGTTTTAGCACTTGTAATTCGGCATTGTTGGGATCGGCCGCTGCCGTTGTTTTGGGGTTAAATTGACCCAATAAAATTATTGAAATTAAATTGTGAATTCTTTATTAATTCGGTCGCTATCAAAACGCTGATAGCTCAACATTGGTGACCCCGACGTGATCGCGCTCTAATTGATTTGTGATCATTAAAGTGCTTAAAGGAAACCTTGCAAAGGAAAACTTGTTGCTGTTGTTTCCATTGCATTGCACCTTGCACAAAAACAAATTGCATAATGGAGTCTGGAGATGTAGCTAGTGCCTCGGTTCCTGCAAGCAGGGAAAGGCTTTTGCGGCGAAGAGCAGAGGTGACCTACCAGGAGATGGAAGCCCTGCATAACAAGGTCAAGGCTGCAGTTCAGAAGGAAGATTTGACCATCATGGTACTGGAGCCGTTGGAAATTGCGTTGCGCAAGAAATTTACCACACTCCAGGATGAGTTAGAGCGATTGAGCTCTGTTGAAGTTGGGAGTGAATTATGCTGGAAGTTCTCCCAGCTTGCCGCTGATGTGCGCTTTGACATTCAGGTGGGAATGGCAAAGCACTCCATGAGGGTACGTGCACACTCCACTTGTCTCGACGGCCCCAATGGTCCCACTGCTTCGTCAATGGCAGAACCAACCATAGCGGTGGTGAAGGTGCAGGATGGTCTGTTGGAAAAGCGTCGCTCATGCAGTCAGGATTACCCGCTGGACTGCGACATCCAATCGGGTTCTCAGGTTTTTAAATTGGAGCGAAACCTGAACAAGGATCACGATAGCCAGGACGTGTCCAATTGCGTCTCATCAGTGCCCCTGCTATCCACCGCTCCCCCCGTGGTCGCTATTTCAACGTCGCATCTGGCAGTTGTCTGCGATGGATTTTCTGAAGCTGCTGAACTTAATCCCTCATCTGGCTCGGTATTTGGATTATTGTCACCGTTGCCGATTAAGTCAGCACCCAGGTCTGACTCCATTCGGAACTCTAGCCTGCACCCTTCCAATGGGGGGAGATCGTCCGCATCGCTGCTGCCGCCGTTTGCAGCTGCCAAGGTGGCTGCTGCTCCAGCCGTGAAGGCTCCCGATCCTGCAATCGAAAGGTACGCCTACGCGCAATTTCGGAAATAAGTTTCCTTCCACTCTCGCCACTCTGTTGACGCTTGGCTCGAGCGCTCTCTGGATCTGGATGGACACGGCAGCCTGCAACTGAGAATTATGGACCTTGAGATCATCAGCAATATTATGTGATGAAGCTGCCCCATGCCCCTAAGGATTTTTTGTTGAAAGATGGAATTCAACGGGGGGAGGATGTTGGGACTTGTGCCAGCATAAAAAATCATAATTATTTCTATTTCTATTCTCTCAGTGTAACCAGCCGCAGCGGTCCACTAATTGCCCGTTATCAGCTGCTCCATATTCTTTGTTTCTCCCAGATTCGCATGCGCTTTGTTGTTCTTTTGTAGCGCATGCAGTTTGGGAGCTTTGGTGGAGCTTCTGCGCAAGCTCTTAGGTTTTAGCACTTGTAATTCGGCATTGTTGGGATCGGCCGCTGCCGTTGTTTTGGGGTTAAATTGACCCAATAAAGTGTAAAAGTCTCAGTGTAACCAGCCGCAGCGGTCCACTAATTGCCCGTTGTCAGCTGCTCCATATTCTTTGTTTCTCCCAGATTCGCATGCGCTTTGTGTTTCTTTTGTAGCGCATGCAGTTTGGGAGCTTTGGTGGAGCTTCTGCGCAAGCTCTTAGGTTTTAGCACTTGTAATTCGGCATTGTTGGAATCGGCCGCTGCCGTTGTTTTGGGGTTAAATTGACCCAATAAAATTATTGAAATTAAATTGTGGATTCTTTATTAATTCGGTCGCTATCAAAACGCTGATAGCTCAACATAATATATTAAGGACTTTAAAAGAAAGTTACAATCTTATATCTTCATAAACATCAAAGCCATTATACATTATGTCATTATATACTGTGTGAAAAGAAAATAAGGATGCATGCTCATACATTGCATTGCACTGCATTTCAAGTCGATAACTTTTCAACAGCGTGATAAGTTTGCGTAGAAACCGACAGACAGAGAATATATATATGTCATAGATTGTTTTGAATATTCAAATTATAACAATTATTTGTTGGTAAACGCTTGTTTTATATCTTATTGCTTCTTCTTCTTTCTAGTCTGGGCGTGAGCGTGAATGAGACAGGTGTGTTCGTCAAAACTCACCACACTGAGTGTGAGTGAGACACACTGTGCGTGTATATTGGAAGGTGAAAGTGAATTGAAAAGGGAAATAACAGGCGTTTGGGAGTCAGAATGGGTGGAAGTGGGAGACACCAGACAGGGTCGGCATTCGGGTGACAACGTATCAGCACCACAAGGAAAAAGATTCAGGGCTATGACTCACACGTGTCGCAACTGTGTCGAACTCGGCTACAAGAAGGCGAAATGTTGCTTTAATATAGGGACAACTCAGCGTCAGCAGCCCCGTAATAGATCTGGATATACTGGGGAAAAAGATCGATCATCCCAGTAGCGTAGATAGGGGGGGGATCAGGGGGATCAATCCCCCCATTGGGTCTGAGAATTATAAGATGATATAATCTCAAAATTGAAAAAGAAACACATTTTTACGCGATGACTGTGCATTACAGCATTATTATTATTATTATCGCAGATTGCGGATTATTATCGCAGTGTAAAATAAAACTTACAAAAAAACAGGATATTATTCTGAGTCATATCCCCCCCATATCAAAAAGCTATCTACGCCACTGGATTATCCGTTATCTGTTACAAATCGGGAAAAGCTGGACATCTACGGTCTGCCCGGATCGTCAAGAGCGTCCGCCAATTAAAAGCAACATCATTAAAGATGTGAACATATGCACCGTACTTGAGCCCTTAGGAATGTTGCTGCAGTTTGGTGAGTCGTTCCAATTTTACTTAGACAGGGACAAAAGAAACAACGTAGTCACATTAAGAGATAAAGGTGGTAAATCCGTTTGTAGCACTTTAAAGACAATAAATTACAGTTGTTTTGATTTGTGAGCGTTCATTTGTAATTTTATTCCACTTAGTTCTATATAATCATATAAAATACGACGTTTTGATTGCTCGCGAAATTTTGAGTCAGAGCATCGGCGTGACTATTACATCAAGCGCGCTTACTTTGTTTAATCGAAAGTCTATATTACCTGCCCTAGTGTCCGAATGTACTCCTGACCTGGCTGATGTTGATACCGATTTCCATGGACCAGATAAAGATAAACTGCTATCAATATTACATAAACTCTCAAATTCGTCCATGAGTGGTATCCCAAAGACTCGCCCGACCACGGGACAGCTAGTGTGGAGAAAGAAGAAAGGGTTAGGCATTCTATTCCAGAGCAGTTAGATGCGAACATAATAAGACCCAGTTCCTCTCCTTCCGTGAGTCCGATGTTTCTTGTCCTGAAGAAAAATGGTACAGACCTTTGTGTTGATTATCGGGAGCTTAATGCCAATACTGTTTCTGATAAGTACCCATTGCCACTTGTATCTGACAAAATAGCTAGTTTGAGTGGGGCTAGGTTTTTTACATGTATTGATATGGACAGTGGCTTCCATTCAGATGCGAGTGCTGATGCATATGGCGCAATTTTATTGCATAAAATCGAACACAAGCCACGATTTATCAAATACTTAAGTAAACGGACCTCGCCAGCGAAATCGCGTTACCATTCGTACGAACTGAAAACATTTCCAGTTTACAATTCCATCAAGCATTTTCGCCATTACCTACATGGTCGACACTTCGTCGTGTTTACTGATTGTAATTCGCTCAAAGCCCCTCGCAGAACTAACTCGGAGAGTTCATAAGTGGTGCATGCGATCTTTCGAGTTTGATATTCAGCCAGGTGAAAGAATGGCTCACGTAGATTTTCTGTCCCAAAATCGCATATCAAAAGATTTCATCAAGTCAAAAGATACTGTGGAGGAACAAATAAATTTGACAGAGACCATTGACAATTGGTTGTTAGCTGAGCAGCAAGGCGACGAGGGTCTTTCTGCGTAACGATGATCTTTCTGAGAATAAAGCATTAAAAGCGCTAATATCATTGTTCGGCGTAGCTTCTCGTCTAATCGCAGATCAAGGGCGTAATTTTTCCAGTACGGCATTCCGTAATTTCAGCTCTGTTCAAAAAATAGATTTACATTTGATCGTCACGGGAGCTAGTCGGGGCAATGGCCAAGTGGAGCGAGTTATGGGCACACTAAAATCTATGCTAACGGCTGTTGAGACAGGATAGGGGTCATGGCAGTAGGCTCTTTGTGAGATTAAATGGCTCTTAATTGTACGCGTATAGAGAGACTAAGGTTAGCCCTTTAGAAATGCTTATTGACAAAGAAGCAAGGCCATTTGGTCTCGTACCTGTTGTCAAAAAAGAGAATGTTGTTGATATTGACCAAGTTAGAAAATGATGAAGTAAAACATGGAAAAGAATGCCCATTACGATAAGGCTAGATTCCATAAAGCTAAGGCTACTATTGTAAGACACAAGGTGACTACGTAGAACGTACAAATATACCTTAATTTTAGAGGTCCGTTCTTAATGACCAAAATATTAAGGGATTGATCCTTCAGAGCCAGATTCGTTATTGTTAGTAACTAAAGGTCAAGCACCATTGCGATGGAATAACTCAAACGGTTAAAGGGAGTGAGGGGCCGTCTCAAATCCAGCCTCACCAAACTGCTACACACAGCAGAAAACTCTTCCGCATTAATCGGAGTTGACGCCGTGGAGCTACTGCTAGTCAGGCTGGACAAGGTTTGGAATGATTTCGAACTTGCTGGAGATGATCTGAGCGTGCTTGACGACGTCGAGTATGAGGCGAAGTACCTAAAAGCCCGTGCGCTTTTATTCTCCATCAAGCGCTCACAGGAGCCGACAACAACAAGACATGCAGAAGGAGACTCAATAGCTAACAAAGTCGCTATTTCTCGCTTAGTCCAGCAATAA
Organism: Drosophila ananassae; assembly: GCF_017639315.1. Classification (NCBI taxonomy): domain Eukaryota; kingdom Metazoa; phylum Arthropoda; class Insecta; order Diptera; family Drosophilidae; genus Drosophila; species Drosophila ananassae. The sequence goes on along the minus strand of NC_057932.1, from coordinate 2,568,198 downwards.
CAGAGTTCTTCGAACGTCTCGGAGCAACTTCAACACCAACCCAGGATGACGCCGGGACGCCAGTAAGGGAGACAGAATTACCGAAAATTCACATAAAACCGTTTGGTGGAATTTACAAGGAATGGCCAGCCTTCAAAGCACTGTACATAAGCACTGTGCATAGCAAGCAACATCTGGGTAAGATAAAAAAGTAGCACTATCTAAAATCGTTTCTCGTGGACGAGGTTGCAAGGTTGGTACTCCATTTGCTGGTTTCTGAGACCGCATATGACAACGCTTGGAAGCGCCTCAACGAGAGATACGATCGACCACGTCAAATTATTCACAACCTATTGGACACTTTATGGAGCTACCATCGACTAACAATAGAGAGGTATCCATATTGCGTAGCGTATCAGATGGTGGAAATGAGGTCATCCGTGCATTAGGCATATGGACCGAGACTGCTGGGTTATTCATTTATTGCTGAATAAAATGGGTAGATGCCAACCGTGCTTCAAATTCACCAAGTGTCGAAGAGATCTTCAAGTTCTTGGAAGCACGATGTGAAGAATTTGAGCTGTGTCAAAGCTGTGTCAAAGTCAAGCAGAGCCATGGTAACTGCTGCGCTGACAAAATGCGTAAATTGTAATGCGAATGGGCACCAACTGTCTAAGTGTCCTCAATTCATTGGTTAGTCTATCGACCAACGCCATTCTTTTGTAAAGCAAAAATCTCTCTGTTTTAACTGTCTCATGGGATTCCGCATGGGATTCAGTGTTCTGCAGACACTGAATTCAACTCGGCATTGCCTATAGACGTTCTACTTGGCTCCGATTCTGTATGGACTATTTTAATCGGCAACAGAAAGCTGGATGCGCAAGACAACTTAATAGCTATTTCAACAAACTTCGGATGGGTTATCACATCGATTGCGTATAAAAATCCATCAATCACCACGTCATTTTTATCTACAGTCGATATCCATGCTACTGTACAAAGGTTTTGGGAAATCGAGGACTCACCATGATCCTGAAAATGTTAAGGTTGAAGAGCATTTTCGAACCACGCACTCACGCGACTCCAAGGGAAGATACACCGTAGAGCTTCCATTCAAGGATGCAGATCCACAATTAACTGACACTCTGCAGGGAGCAACCCAACACTTTGCTTCTGTGGAGCGCCGTCTACATAGAGACACAAATCTACACTCACGGTATGTACAATTCATGCAAGAGTATATTTCTCTGGGTCACATGCGCCAATTGAACCCTGACGAAATTCTCACCAACGATGGAAGGGTATTCTACATGCCACATCACCCTGCACTTGGAAAGAAACTACGAGTAGTTTTTGACGGTTCATTCCAAGATTTTTATGGTCAATTTTTAAACGACACCCTGAACGTTGGGCCGAGCATTGAACGAAACCTGATCGATGTATGCGTACGCTTTCGTATACATAAATACGTTTTTTCTGCGAACATTATCAAGATGTTCAGGCAAATCTGGATCAACAAGCTAGCAACGTATCGTTTGGAGTGAACATCCTTCAGCTCCACTTCTACATTACCAACTCTGCACTGTAACCTATGGCACTGCGTGTGCTCCATTTCTGGCTGTACGGGTTCTTGAGCAACTGGCCAGAGACTACCAAAATTTGTATCCAACTGCTGCGCGCATTCTTCTTGAAGATTTCTACGTTGATGAAGTTTTAACAGGAACTGACACCGAGGAGAAGCTTCTGCAATACAAACAAGAACTTACTCAACTAATGTCATGGCTCAACTCGAACTTGGAAAATGGATTTCCAACATCAACTGCGTTGTCGACCCTGAGACAACAATCAAAAACAACACATCATACAGTCCACTCGAAACTACGAACAAGGTTTTGGGAATTCATTGGCAACCGCACACGGACACATTGGCATACAAGGTATCTTTGCCCAGCGAGGAAAAGATTACAAAACGGCAAGTTTTATCAGACGTGTCTCGCATTTTCGACCCACTTGGATTGCTAGCTCCAGTGGTTACTCAATTCAAAATCCTGTTCCAAGAACTTTGGGTTCTCAACTTAGACTGGGACAGCCCGCTACCGCTAAACCTGGAAGACTGGTATCTCAAATGCAAGCACGATATCAAAACGCTCAATCAACTTGAGGTTCCACGCTACTTTGGCAACTCTACTGACAATCGAATTGCACGCTTTCTCTCACGCATCTATAAAAGCCTACGCCGCTGTCGTTTACAGTAGAGTCACTCTCCCTGATAGTAACATACAGGTTACTCTTATAGCTGCAAAGACTCGTGTTGCACCGCTCAAAACACAATCACTTCCACGCCTGGAATTGTGCGGCGCACTGCTACTAAGTCGACTGATCAACTGAGTCAAAACTGCACTGAAAAACTACAACGTCACTGTTCACGCCTGGAGCGACTCTACCATTGTTTTGGTTTGGCTCTCGCACATATTTGCCAAACTGAAGACTTTCGTCGCAAACCACACTGCCGAAATACTCAGCATCATTCACTGGCATCATGCCAAATCAGATGACAACCCTGCTGACTGCGCTTCATGGGGCATGCTAGCTGCTGACTTAGTAAACCACAACCACACTGGCTATACTCAACCGAAGCTGAATGGGTTAAAAACACCTAACCGTCCACATTCTAGTTTTATTTCAGATTAACAAGTCCAGGCTGAAGTAAAAGGTTCTGCATTCACAACTATGAGAACATCCAACACTGAAACCTCACTATTGGGCTCACTATTGATCGACCGTGTCTCCTCTTGGCCAAAGCTACTTCGTATTCTCGCCTACGTTCTCAAGTTCATCCGACGCAATCGCAGAAAATTCAACACCGCTACGCTGACATTTGAGGAAATCCACGACGCACAAATCCTGTACCTGCGCCATGTCCAAGACGAATTCCAAGCTGACTACAAGCCACTCCTCAACCAGCAAGATTTGGGGCACAAATCAAAATTGCGCACCCTCTCACCGCAAATCGGCAAACATGGACTCCTATGAGTGGGTGGTCGCTTAGGTAACTCAGAACTGCCAGCGGATGTGCAGCATCCAATAATTCTGCCCAAATCTCATTGCATAACGAAGCTCATTCTGGAACAGGAGCACCGGATTCACTTACATCCTGGTGTATCGGCGTTATTCGTGATCGCCCGCCAACGCTGCTGGTTATTTGGCGCACGCAACCTCATTCGCAAGATCACGCATTACTGTCTAAAATGCTTTAAACAACTCCAACACACATCTCACCAATTGATGTCAGATCTGCCGTCTGTCCGAGTTCGGCAGGCATTCCCGTTTGCAAACACTGGCTGCGACTACGTCGGGCAAATCACCCTTAAGGTCCACAAGGGACAAAATCCACGCAAGGAAAAAGGTTACATATGTCTGTTCGTATGGCTAGCCACTTCTGCCTTGCATTTGGAATTGGCTACAGATCTTACAACCGACACATTCTTGGCGGCACTCAGACGATTTATCTCTCGCCGCGGAAAATGCTCGCAAATATATAGCGACAACGGGAGAACGTTCATCGGGCAAAAAGGGCATTAAACGAAATGCAAACTCTTCTGAAGCCAGACGAACACAACAACACTGTACTGAAGGCCCTGGCAGACGAAGGAATTAACTGGAATTTCATTCCCCCCATGCACCACACTGGGGTGGCACATGGGAATCCACTGTGCGCTTTGTCAAATTGCATCTTCATAGAGTCATTGGCAAGAATGGCAAGAATGTCTTCTCGCCCAAATAGAAGCTGTGGTCAACTCACGTCCACTATTCTCAACTTCGGACACTGAGGTCAACTATCTGTCGCCAGCACACTTCCTCATTGGTCGTCCATACACGACAGTACCAGAAGGCGATCTATCACATGTACCAATCAACCGTTTGGATTATTGGCAACAGACTCAAGCTATGCTGCAAGGCTTATGAAAAGAATGGCACATGGAATATCTTACATCACTTCAGCATCGTCCAAAATGGATGAACAAATCTGTCAACATTGCCAAAGATGACATCGTGCTCCTTAAGGCAAGAGTCATCGAAAAATATCCAGGGAAGGATGGAATGGTCCGCGCTGTACGACTCAGGACTCCAACTGGAGAAACAACCCGTCCAATTGTCAAGATTATTACCAAATTCCGAAACAGTGTTTCAGGGGAGGCCGGGATGTTAATGAACGGTCACATTGTCTATCAAAAACTGGGCACACTGAATTTATCTGTAACTGTTCTTTCCTTACGTACTTAAAAAGAATGTTATAGAAGCGTCTGTGGCAAGTTTCGCGCGTTTAGTTTTTGCTTTTCCTTTGGTTGTGACAGATGGCGAACTCAAGTGATTGCACCAGCCATTTTTATACCCTTGCAGAGGGTATTATAAATTTGGTCAAAAGTGTGCAACGCAGTGAAGGAGACATCTCCGACCCTATAAAGTAAATATATTCTTGACCAGGATCATCTCCTGAGTCGATATAAGCATGTCCGTCTATCTGTCTGTCCGTCTGTCTGTCGGTTTCGACGCAAACTAGTCTCTCAGTTTTAGAGCTATCGAGTTGAAACTTTGCACGCATCCTTGTTTTGCTTGCGGGTAGTACATAAGTTGGAACGGCCGGGATCGGTCGACTATATATATTATAGCTGCCATATAACTGATTGATCGGAAATGCCATAACTTTGGTGTTAGGGGGTTGGGTCTTTACACACATATTATATTTGACCAAAATATCTTATCTACAAAATTTCATAAGGATCGGCCGACTATATCCTAAAGCTGACATAGAACGATCGGAATTGGCATAACTTTGGTGTTTTTTAAGTTAGAAAGATGGAACTTGGTACAGAATTCTTTTTAGGCAAAGTAATCTGATTTGCCAAATTTCATAGGTATCAGCCAACTATATCCAATATCCGACATATAACTGAACGATCGGAAATGGCACAGCTGCAAGGGTGAGTATATCAACTTCGGCTTCGCCCGAAATTAGCTTTCCTTTTCTTTTTAGTATAGGTCTGACTATGGCGGTGTAGGTTCAGCTTACTATATAAGGAGAATTGTCCCTCATGAGTCCAACACTACACCTAGGTTCTTGGCGCTGTTGCTGAAGGGAAGTCTGTGGTTGTTTATTCTTAGGAGGACGAGTTATAGAATTTAGTAGATCCCATTGAAAAGAACTATCTTTTTTTGCGAATTTACATCCAGGCCGTTCGGCCATTCGGCTAGGGGTTGTAATTTTGCGCTCATAAATCACAAAGTGGCTCGGCATATTTTCTCGTAAAAAGGACAGCTGCTGACAGTTTATGATAAAGAAGATTTGCCTAATAAGGACGTCACGGTTCTGCAGGTTAGCAGTTGTGGTCGGTTATGGCTGCTGGGTATGGTGCTGGGTATAAAAACCACTTCTATCTCTAGAAAGGCTACGAGGGCATATTCCTTCTGACAGATGGCTCCCAATTTTAGAGATGAACGCGTGGAGGGCAGACTCGATAGATTTACCTATTGTGCTTTAGATATTTGGGTGCAGCTATGAGTGGATTTTTGATTTTTGGCCTGAAGTTCTTTGGGTCGTGTGTGGATATGATGGCTTGCCCGCTTTGACCATGAAAATAATCGGTGATTTAAGCCACGGCTTGCCGTGGCTGGGGAAGATTTCCTAACGTAAAAAATCTGTTAAAGATATTCAAGAGCCAATTTTCGGAAATGTCCCCTGCTTGTTGGATTTGTGGCGGTATTATTTCAGCGCGGATTTCTGATTTGAAGGGCTCGAAACTGTGTATTGCCCAGTATGATGTTTACTGGCCAATATCTAATTTGAAGTTCGTGGGAGGGACACTTTCACTAGGCGGGAAAGTAAGTGACCAGCAGTGTAGCTAGAGATCCCAGTGCCATTTTCTTATTGGATATAGTCTAGAGTAGTAGCTGATTTGGATAGGATTTCTCTAAGCCTCGCCAGCTTGGGTTGTGTTTTCAATGTGCTAGCAAAAAGAGTTCCATGAAGAGCGTTTCGCTTTTTGGATAACCTTTTTGTAAGAGGCTAGGGAGCCCTTATATTTGGTCTAGAGTATCTCCTCGTTTCCGACTTTAGCTCTATTGAACAGGGCTCTGCTTGCCGTCTTGAGTGTTGCTAGTTCTGCAGACAAGCAGGGTGGCCTATTTCGCTTATTTGTTATTGGTGGTGCTCGAAAGGATTTGGTAATATTGAAAGGCCCAGTTGGCCTTCCTGTGGTTTTAAAAAATTATTGATTTTGTGCTTCCAAAAGATATTAGGAGTATTTCTTCAGGACCCTGGAGATTCTAATTAAGTATCTGTTTCGATACTAGTGACAGAACAATGGATTCCTTACGATTTGCAATACTAAAAGTGCCTATTGCACAAGAAAAGGTTTGACCTGATTATAAAGTTAAAAAAAGACTCACCGTGGGAATTTGTATTTGAGCTCGCCCATTGAATATGGTAAGGGTTGAATCACATCCTATTAAGAGGCCTATGTTATGTTTTCACTATTATGTACTAGTCTCTCCACTAGCTGGTCTGGAGGTTCCGGCCTCTAGTATGCTTTGTAGGATGACAGTTGCCGGATTGGAGTCGTCTGAAACTCCACTGTAGCTGCCGCGATATCTGCGTCGCTGTAATTATGGAGCAAAAATATGCTTAGGTGCTTTTCAGCTAAAATGCAGAATCTAGTTTTACCTTCAGTGTTGGATACTAGTACTTTATACTTGGTCGCTAGTCCAGAAGCCCTTCCCCCTGCTAGTCAAGGTTTTTGGACTAGGACTATTCGGCTCCATCTTCAGCTAGATGGGTAAGTAGCGCAGCTGAGACTGCTTTTCAATGGTGGAGGTTTAACTGCAGAATCCGTAGGGATATCTGACAGTTTTCCCCCTCCACCACTTTGATTTCGCCCTCTTCATCATCGAAGTGGTCGTCGCCAATGACCCCGCTTGCCTCCATTCTTTGAAGCATCGATGCGCCGGCGCCAGTTTCTCTTGAGTTGGTACGGTTCCATCGTTTGAATCCGAACTGAAGCCTAAGCTTAGCTCCCCATGATCCTTCTCCGGGAATACGCTTTATGCCCTTTCTACTTTTTTCAGCCACTTCTCAGAAGTCTTGGCTAATCTCCCGCTTACCGCCTGCCACCCCCGGTTTGGGGTCAATTTGGCCGGACGGATGGGCTCGCTCGCCATCGGCTCCGTATTCGACCCGAAATCCCGAAGCCTATTTTTTTGCGTTTGTATTTAAATTATCCGTAGGTGGTCCCATGTGTTGAGGTGAAAGGAGATCCGCGGTACTCGGATAAGGCCCTGAGTCGTCCGTTAGAGAGGCAGATTTTATATACCGCGCCCCCAGCCAGGTTGACTCTGGACATGGGTCAAGGACACCTTAAATCGGCCCGGTGTGAGATGGTGTTTGGGGATGGCAGCTGGGTGGGTACTGTAGTGTGGGAAAGGCGCTAGCTGTCCGGCCTGTTTATATGCGAGGAGGGCCCCGAGGAGAGTCCCTCGCTTTATTCACAGTTAGTAAGCTATATGGTCGTTCGCTATCCTCATCCTGCTACCCGTTCGGTATCCCTAAACTAGGCATCCTAATGGTCATCTCAGAAATTCTTTGAACCGAATTATTAAACTAAATGAGTCTGAATTTTTTAAATGACCCGCAACACACAATAGGCCAAACTTGTCCAAAATAGGAGAGGATAAGATAAATATGCTGGATGGCGAGATCTCCCATTCTGAAGCGTCTTTATTTCATCTTCATTTCAAAAATACACACGCTGCACTAGTCGCAATAATTGTTGGGTTGTAGACTATATGTCACTGACACCCTTGTGGTGCACTCGTTGTGAGAACTTGTGCACATAAGCGAATACCCGCTGCAGTGCTGGCAACGAATTAGCGTACTTGGAACCAGCTTTCACGTCAACGTCTGAAGATTGGAGTGGGTCCTTCAGATGTAACCGCTGCTGGCCACTGATCTTGAGCTCTAAGAAAAAACGCAGGACCATGAGCATTATCATCAATTTACTCATCGGGAAGAGACAGTATGTCTTTTCGCGACGGTCGGGTTGAAAGACGTTGATCCATATCGCCATTCCATCGTTCTGGTCAACTCCTTGATTGTCGAAACCCGATTGGGGACGAAAACATTAGAGCGAGCGGGCTCCTTCCGAATCCAGGATAGACTATAGCAGAATCAGCAACAAATCAACTCCCAAAGTGAAGAGCTTGACGAAGCCTTTCATTGTAGGACAACTTCTCATGTCATAGCTTCTGGAGAAAGATCGTAGCTTTCGTAGTGACAGGACCAACAAGTTTAAGTGGATCAAATTGCCAAATTGATTTAAGAAAGGACGATTCCTTGGGTGTGCTTGGAGGTTGACTGAAGCCCTTCCAACGAATATAGCAATCGATCTATCTGTGAATTCCAAGCGAGGCCCAGAGTCTTCGTAAAATTGCAGTCAACATCAAACTCATGCTCTTTTTCCGGCACATCAGACAGCACTGCAGAAAAGTTATAGCACCACTTTCTCAACCGAGAGTGGCCACAGGCCACTAGCCGGGTCTGCGGGCTGTGGCCAGGAATGACCTTCCCTCTACATATGAACCGCCTCCACACACAACACAGATAAGTCGGGATTTCTGCAACAACGGTAGGCCAGCTGAGAGCTGGATTTGCCCAACACACAGCAGCTCATAGAATAAACTGGCTCCAATAAGTAAATCGATACGTTGTGGCCGGAAAAACTTTGGATCAACTAAAGTGAGGTTGACCGGAATATTCCAACTGAAGACATTCAAGCTGCAACTAGGCTATCAATGGAGATTTGCATCTCCGATGCTGTAGCTCACTAGCCAGTTGGGACGTGATCACGTAATCTAATAGAGCTCGGCAACGAGCAAAAGCTCCGGCGCGGCTCCGAACGAGAATGTTCGCTGTAGCCAGCAAAGATATATCACCGCTACGAACGTGGGCGATTAGTGCATTCGCCGTAGATGGGGAAGCGCCTACTGGTTCTAATGAAGGCTGGCTGCTGAAAGTCTCCAATACAAAAAAAATGCAGAGGGCTGTGATGCCTCCTTCCGCAACTGCGACAATTAGCAAAGAGGCACTCATGCAGATGATGGCCAGCTACTAATGCACTGCATGCAGTTTATTTATACATAGGTATATAGTTATACATATGTTTAAGCAATGCGCAATTTTGCCGATCAAATAGGATACAATAGGCCGATTCGGACGAATTTTACATCAATTTAGTTTACACAACTTTAGTAAGTTATGCCATAAGATATTTTGGTCAAATATAACATGTGTGGAAAATCCCAACTCTCTAACTTAAAAAACACCAAAGTTATGGCTTTTCCGATCAATCAGTTACATGACAGCTATAGGATATAGTTTACTGATTCCTTCGTTTTTAAGGAAAGAAGGATGTGCTCTTTTTTTGAAGCTTAAAAACTGAGGCTTGTTTGCGTAGATACTGACAGACGAACAAGCGGACATGCTTATATCCATTCATGGGGTGATGTTGAGCAAGAATATATATCGTTTACACAGTGTTGCACACTTTTGACCAGATTATAACACCCTCTGCAAGGGTATAAAAATGACTTAAAATAAACGCAACTATGAAAAAATCAAAAGAAATAACAAATAACCATTTTATTAGTTTGAATTCGAAAACAACACGCTTTATTTGTTATGCGGAAGCGCTACCTCACGGCTATGTCGAAGATTTTTGTGTAGAAAAATATTTGTCAAAGTTGTGTCAAGTTAAGGCTTTTACGGAGAAACTCCCAGTGAATTTTGACAGACCTCAAAAACATAAACTAATCTGAGAAAGCTCAACCGAAACTCTAAAAACATCAAACACTTTAATTTAATATTTTTCTTCACGAAGGTTTGCATTTTTATACCCTTGCAGAGGGTATTATAATTTCCGATCGCACAGTTACATGACAGCTATAAGATATAGTCGGCCTAGTAATGAAATTTGGCAAATCAGATAAGATCAGATCATTCAAATAACTTTTCCCAAAATGGAATCTGTAACAAGTCCCATCTTTCTAACTTAAAAAACATTATTATGTTATGGCTTTTCCGATCATTCTATGATATCTATATCATAACATTGCGGCCATTGTGAGGTGTTTATGTTGAGAAACGGTAATAGCATTCGACATGAATATTCGTAGGGAATCACTCCCTCTCTTTATCTTAAATAGGACGGACGTGTTGTTTTGTGCGCACTGCGTTATTATCAAATCTTTTATTTATTAACTTTAAAGAATCCGGTGTTTATTTTTATTTATTTATTTTTATTTTTATAAAAAATTTTTACATTTCGAACATTCGTATCGCTTCCCGTGTGCAGTGATATATTTGGAGGTTTTAAAATAATTTTATTTATTTTCTTCCAAACATCGCCTTGATTGGCTTCTTCATCTTTTACGGTGTTGCTTCTATTCTCGCTCAATAGAGATTCTTATCTCTGTATTTTGCAGTTTACTAACCCACATTAATCGCTCTCTTTATTCTCTCTTTTTCGTTTCCCTGGTACAGTGGTTTAGTGGTCAAGAATAAAAACAAAATTTAATAATAAATTCATTATTTAAATATTTAATAATAATGGAATTTAAACTTGTCTGTGCGTTGAAGTCTTGTAATAAAACAATCTCCTCTTCCCAGCCTACCACTTACTGCTGGCTCTGTGAAAACGTTTTACACGCTAAGTGTGCCGGGTTCACGGCCTCAGTTTCGGATGCCATTTCACGTAGGTCTGGTCTCCACTTTGGCTGTTACGGTTGTCGTGCTGTTCAGGAAGAAATGAGATCGTTCCAACTCTGTGCGCTCGATACACAGTTTAGTAGTCTTCAACTACTAAATAAGTCGCCACATCGTAGAAAATCCGCTTTTAGGGATGTGCTTGTGGTAATAATCTTCAGCCTACTCAGCCTGATATGTCTGATTTGTCCTCTGTAGCATCGCTTTAGGTGGTAGCACCAGACCCAATAATTCAAACCCACTTAAGAGGCACCGAACAGGCTAATCAACCGTCTAGACCCTCTGTACGAACTGATGCCGCAGTATTAGTTACGACAGCACTAAAACCCTTGCTGGTGATCTCACCATCGAAACACATTTTTATTTCAGTTAATTTCGAAATTTGATTGGTCCGATATACTGGCGTATGAAGATATAAACATTGCCTTACAAACATTTTTTAATATATTTTTTGACGCTTGCGTGTCGTGGAAATATCCGTCCGCTTCAAATAATCCGCCTTAGTATACAACGCACATATTGAATACAAAGAACGTCATGAAAAGACATTTAAATAAACGTAAATTATCTGGCTATTCAGTTAGTTATTCAAGATACCTAGTAGCTCGGTCCAATTTAGGACAACATTAAATCCATTAAATTAAAACATTAAATATCTCTTTGCGCAGTTTTTTCAAACAATGTATTCACCTAGCAGCAGTCCAGCTCAGCCCTACACTTGTAATATCCAATCAGCCTTTTTTTTTGGCCATCTTTCGATCAAAGTGGTGTGTTATCGGATCTTCTTAAGGTCAAGCCCGTGTATTCGCCAGACCCTGATGGAGTACCGATAGCTGTGTTCTGAAGTACTGCGCCGAGGCACTGTGCAACCGCTCGTTAAACTCTTTAATCTATCGCTGGATACTTCGATCTTTCGTTCCTTATGTGGAACGAATCTTACATTATTCCGCTGCATAAAAAAGAGGAAAAAAACCCGCGCTGCAAATTATAGAGGCATCTCTAAATTGTCAGCAATTCTAAAGCTTTTTGAAAAACTTATCTCAAAACTTAGTTCAATAATATTTCCGTGCCATGAAGCGCCGCTCCACCACTACCAACTTATTGGAGGTAACATAGTTTCTCACGGATGGGTTCCGGAATGGTTTACAAACAGACGTCATTTACACTGACTTCAGTAAAGCACTTGACTCTGTTAACCATTCGCTTCTTATAAGTAAACTCAGTCTTTTGGGATTCCCAACTGATCTTCTTATCTGGATTTCGAGCTACTTATCTGGGAGAACCCAACGTGTCTTCTTTAAAGATGTTACCTCGTCACATCTGGGGTGCCCCAAGAAAGCCATCTTGGACCCTTACTTTTTACATTATTCATTAACCACTTGTCCCTTTCCTTAACTGATTCACTTGTACTTATGTACGCTGATGATTTAAGCTTTGTCTTTAGTATATATTACGCACAAACGCACAATCTAGACTTCAATCCGATTTGGATAAATTTCAAAATGGATGTTTAGCGAATTACCTAAAGCTTAATGGAACGAAATGTAAATTCATGTCATTTTATCGATCTAGTCCTTACCAGGCTATGTACTTTTTCTGTGGGAACGCCTTGGAACGATTAACTCAGGTCAACAATCTGAGTGTCTTATTATATTTGAAACTTAAATTTACCGACCATACATCCATTATGGTAAATAAAGCTATGGGTGTTTGGTTTTATTAAAAGATGGTCAAAAGAATTTAATGACCGGTACGTAACAAAAACTTTATAAACTATTATATATTTCAAATTACCATCATTAACAAACCGTAGAACAATACTGTGTGTCTGGTTTCTATATAATCTTATTTATGATAATGTAGACAGCCAGCATTTACTAACACGCTTAAATTTTAACGTTCCTCGTAGAAGAGCTAGAAGCTGTCGTCCTCTACTCCTTAGCCATTGTAGTCCGACATATGCCTAACACGATCCGTTCAGGGTATCATGTTCGGACTACAATGGTCTCTACTATATCTTGTCACTTTTCTCCACTAACTTACTATTCCTTCTCTACTCTTAAACATTCTCAGATTTATCCCCTCTATTTATCCCCGTACGTTATGCGGCAGCGTCCCTCGAACGGGAGGTGGTCTGTCTATATGTAGTGGGAACCGCGCGAAGACACTGATTATTTGGATTGCTGGGAAACTAGAATTTGTATCAGAATATTCTAGTAACACATTAGATTTTGCAAAGTTGGCCGCATTAAATCCATGAGTTCTTGTTTAATATACTATAATATACTGAACTCTCTTCCTTCACTTCATAGCGAACGGTCGTGATTATTTTTTGCGCTTGCGATAAATTCTATTTTTGCCAAACGCGGGTTTGAAACCTTCATTTAAACACTTGGTTTTCATTACTAATATTGTGTCTTAATATTAAAGTTATACCCGTATCGCTACGCGCTTGTGCAGTGCCATACTTGGGTGAGCATTTAATAAAATTAAAAAGTCGCAATCCAAATATAGCTCTGCTTCTTTTTTACTCTCTGCCTTTTTAATTTTTGCAGTTAATTCTGCTCTTATCTTTTTGCGCGCATTTCTTTACACTGGCGCTCTCCCGTAGCTCTCTTCACTAACTCCCTCCTCTACCTACCTTTTATTAACCTTAGTTGGTACAGTGGTTGAAGGCTAATTTGCTCAAAATAAAAAAAAAAAAAATAATAATAATAATAATAGAAAATTTAAAAAATTATAAATTCATTTTTGCTAATTTGTAATTTTTTAAAAATGGAATACAATGTTGTCTGCTCATTAAAATCGTGCAATAAGCCGAAATCTTCATCCCAGGCCAGCATCTATTGTTGGCTGTGCGAAAGTGTCTCACATGCCAAATGAGCTGGCCTTACTGCATCTGTCTCGGATGCCATATCCCGCCGTGTTGGCCTCCATTATTGCTGCAGTGGGTGCCGAGCTGTCCAAGATGAAATGAGATCATTCATGCGACAGACCAAAAGTGGGTTTAAAGATTTGATCGTTGGTTTCCGAAAAATCAACGATCAACTCAGTGCGCTGGATGTTCAATTCAATAGCCTTCAGCTGTTGAATAAATCTCTTAAGCGGAAAAAATCTGCTACTAGGGAAGTTGCAGCTCCAGTAATCGCGGAACAGCTGGATCCTCCCGCAATAATGCAGCCGCTCATTTCCCTTGCTACTCCAAGAGCAGGGACGGTAAATTAAAAGTCAGCACCCGAATTTACCGTAGCTGAGCAAAATTTGTCTGCTTTGTCCTCCATGGCATCACTCCAAGTGATTCCCAGGAATACCCTTGAATTAACCCCCATAGCTTCCACTAAAAATGGTAACCCGCCGCCCGGACCCCCGGAACGGACTGATGCCGCGGTATTACCGACCGTGGCACCAAAACCATTACAGGTAATACCACCTGTTAGACAAATATTTGTCTCACGGCTAGCCCCCGATACCTCGGAGATTGATATCTCGGCTTATATCAAAGCCAAAACCAAGGCCGTTATTAGAGTGGAAGACATTAGGAAATTTAAATACTCCTACTCGAGGCGCATGTCATCCTTCATGATACGTGTGCCAGTGCCGATGTTTGTAACAATATGTTCGCCTGGCTTCTGGCCAGAGGACATATTTGGACAAGAGCATCAGCCGAGTAAGGTTAAGAAAAAAAATTCGAAGCCTGCTGGAGTCAAGCTCCCAACATCTGTCCAATCCGACTCTTCAAAAAACTAACATGTTCTATCAATCTTACCTATCAGAACTGTCGGGGCCTACGTAGCAAGCTCCCTAAACTTTATTCTGATAGTCTTTCCTTTGCGTCCCATATAATAGTCTTTACTGAAACTTGGCTAAAGCCGGAGATCTTTTGCTCCGAAGTTTTTCCAAGTAGGTACACCACTTTTAGACGTGACCGACCTCTGCGAAGAGGAGGAGGAGTCTTAATTTCTATTGACTCCAATTTCCTTTCTGAAGAGGTAAAGTTACCAGAGTTTGGTGATTTCGAATTTATTTGCGTTAAAGTCATATTGTCTGCTCAATCATTGTTTATTACATGTTCTTACATCCCACCATCTTCCGAGCCGCCGATCACTTGTCGGCTATACAGGCTGTTAACAATCTTATGTCAGATATTGACCTTCTGGTAGTTCTTGGCGACTTTAATTTACCAGAACTCAATTGGTCAATTACTGAAAATTTAACTTTCTTATCACTTTCCACCCATCATGATTTCACGGCGGGCATCTTTGACTTGTCCCTAGGCCAGATCAACCATGTTAGAAATTCGTTAGGTCGGCTTCTTGACTTATGTTTTGTATCTGATCCAGATAGTACCACACTTTCCAGAGCTTTGCCCCTCTCAACCCCTGAAGATCCATACCACCCTACGCTTGAAGTTTCAATTGAAACCAATTCTGGTGTCAATCAGAAGCCTTCCTGCGTATCAAAGAAGATTCGTTGTTTTCGTAAGGCTGATTTTCGTAAACTTAATTTATTAATTGATACTTTTGACTGGTCCGATATTCTGGCATGCAATGATATAAATATCATCCTAGATAAATTTTATTTGACATTAAATTCATTTTTTTACTTAAGTGTGTCGTGGAAATATCCGTCCGCTACAAATAATCCCCCTTGGTTTACAAGGTGCCTAACAAAATTAAAAACATATAAAGACAGGCTTTTAAATAAATATAAAAGAACCTGTAGCAGCATAGATTTCTCAAGATACTTAATAGCTCGGCTAAATTTGACCGTGCATAACGCCGAATGTTATAAAAATTATATTCGCCGCTGTCGGATTCAGTTCACTCAGGATCCAAAGCAGTTTTATAACTTTGTTAACACGAAGCGTAAACATGTATTTTTTCCTTCCCTACTTACGTATCAAAATTTATCAGCGACTTCGGATCAGGCCATTGCGGATTTATTCGCAAAATTTTTCCAAACAACTTATTTATCTCCTAAAACTTCAGATAAGCCATACGCTTACAACATTCAACCAGCTAATCGTATATTTGTTCCATTTCTTTCTGAAAACAATATATTATTGGATCTTCAAAAGGTAAAACCAGTTTTTTCGCCAGGCCCCGACGGAGTACCAGGCTGTGTGCTAAAATACTGTGTTAGGGCTCTGTGCAAACCTCTTCAAAAAATTTTTAACTTATCTTTGGAATCTTCGATTTTTCCATTTAAATGGAAGGAATCTTTCATAATTCCTCTGCACAAAAAGGGGAAAAAATCCGATGCTGCCAACTACAGAGGCATCTCAAAATTGTCAGCGATTCCAAAGTTATTCGAAAAATTAATAACTCCTCATTTGCAACACGTATGCTCATCAATAATTTCTCCATGTCAGCATGGTTTCATTAAGCGTCGCTCTACCACCACTATTGGAGTTGACATCCTTTGTTTTAGATGTCTTACAAAGGGACTTCAAACTGATGTTATTTACACAGACTTTAGTAAAGCATTTGATTCAGTTAATCACTCACTCTTGTTGAGTAAACTAAATATTTTGGGATTCTCAACCGACCTCATTACGTGGATCTCCAGCTATTTAAATGGAAGAACACAGAGAGTGTTATTTAAAAATCAATACTCCCGCTTAGTCCGTCTTCCATCTTGGTCCATTACTATTCACTCTTTTTATAAATGACTTGCCCTCATCCTTAACGAACGCGCTAGTACTAATGTACGCAGACGATGTTAAGCTTTGTCTGCAATATAAGTTCCCGTCTGCCCAAAACAGACTCCAGTCGGATCTCGAAAATTTTCAAAAATGGTGTTTAGTTAATGACTTAATACTTAACGGATCAAAATGCAAACTTATGTCTTTTTATCGTACTAGTCCTCACCAGGCTTCGTACTATCTCTCTTATTGCCTTAGAAAAATTTACTCAGGTTAATGATCTTGGCGTCCTTTTAGACATAAAACTTAAATTTTCCGACCATATTTCTTCAATGGTTAATAAGGCTAAAGGTGTTGTCGGTTTTATTAAAAGATGGGCTAAAGAATTTAACGACCTTTATATTACTAAAAGCTTATTTATATATATCCTTGGTCCGCCCGATACTGGAGTACGGGTAATGTGTCTGGTGTCCCCAATACGGTGTTCATCAAGACCGCATAGAATTCGTACAAAAGAACTTCTTCTTATTTTCTCTTAGGGGACTTAACTGGGACGCAAATCTTCACCTACCTTCGTATAATAGTAGACTCCTACTAATAAACTTACCCTCCTTAAAAAATCGTAGAACAATGCTGGGTGTCGTTTTCCTACACAACCTTATTAATGGTGCTGTAGAGAGCCAGCTCTACTAACACGCTTACAGTTTAACGTTCCGAATAGAAGGACCAGAAACTTTAGTCCTTTATTCTTAAGCCATTGTAGATCGACATATGCACAGCATGATCCCCTTAGGATTTTATTTTCGAACTACAATGGTCTGTATAATATTATTTCTCTTTCTTCCCTGTCAAATTTGAAAACCTCCATTTTTAATTACCTACAAGAGCATACTAATTCTTCCTCGTTTTCTTTATAATCCTTCTATTAAACTTATATACCATACTCATTATACTAACTCGAATTTATTCCCGCGATTCGAGCCGTACGTTATGCGGCAGGCGCCCCTCGGTCGGTTGGGCGGGAGGTGGGCTGTACGTATGCAGTGGGAACCGCGCGAAAATATAGATAGCATCGATTCAAAGCTGTTTGGGTTTGGCTCAGAAAGTGCTTGCTGAGTTTTTATAATTGGTGGTTGAAACGTGGGTTGCGTCGTTGTTACAAAGCGCCTGAGCAATAGAAACTCTTGGTGTGGTAATTAATGGTGTATCTGGTGCTTTTTATTGTTTCAAGACTGGGTAGCAAGCTACGGATTAATTTCTTTTGGCGATAGTCTCCGTATGGGGGTGTATTTTTTTGCAGATGGTTCATGTTTATTGACCGAATAGGACTTGTTGAGTTGTATATCTTTAAAAGTGATGTTGATTGCCCCAGTCGTTTGTGTGGTTTCTCAACAGAGATTCGACGGTGCAAGAGATTTTGCAGCTTCTAGATTGGATGTACTTAATTTTTGCTAATGGATGGATATAAGAGAGCGAGTGTGCCATCTCAGTGTTTGGTTGAGGGTTGTAATTGTGGCTGTTTCTGTGGATAAATGTGGTTGAAATAAGCATTTTTTCTTGTGATAAGAGCGGATGTTCGTCTCATTGTTGATTAAGTTTTTCTGTCTTTGCAGAGCGAAAGCTCTTCCTGCTTAAGCTTAGAAGAATGCCAGTTATAAAATGTTTCACATATCTATTGCAGTCAATTTTGCAACATTTTATAACTGGATGTGTGACATATCTATTGCAAAATTGACTTTATCCAAACATTGAAGACAATCAATCAGATATCCCTTCGCAGAATGATCGACGGACCCAGCGTAAGGACTGTACAATTTTGTATATTATTATACACTTGCCGAGGGTATTATACTATTGGTCAAAAAACAGGGGAGGAGACATCTCCGACCCTATAAAGTATATATATTCTTAATCAGGATTACCTCCTGAGTCGATATAAGCATATCCGGCACACACACCCTTCTTTCTTTTGCTCCTTTAAACGGACGGGATTGGTCAACTATACCATATAGAATTCATCTAACTGTTTGATAGGGAATGCTTTAACTTTGGTGTTTTTTATGCATGGGGGACCGAATTTTTGTGGATTTGATTTTGGGCAAATTTATCATAGATATCGATGTCTCCATTACCCACAGATTCCGCGATACCCCTAAGAAAAGATATAGATCGAATTTTACCGGCCGTGCAATTGCTTTAACCATCATTATTATACCCTTGCAGAGGGTATTATAATTTTGGTCAAAAGTGTGCAACGAAGTGAAGGAGACATCTCCGACCCTATAAAGTATATATATTCTTGATTAGGATCACCTTCTGACTCGATATGAGCATGTCCGTCTGTCTGTTTCTACGCAAACTAGTCTCTCAGTTTTAAAGCTATCGAGTTGAAACTTTGCACACACCCTTCTTTCCTTTGCAGGCAGTATATAAGTCGGAACGGTCGGGATCGGTCGACTATATCCTATAGCTGCCATATAACTTATTGATCGGGAATGCCATAACGTCGTTGTTTTTCAAGTTAGAAGGATGGGACTTTCTATGTACGTCCCTATGGGACGTATGCAGTGGGAACCGCGCGAAAATATAGATAGCATCGATTCAAAGCTGTTTGGGTTTGGCTCAGAAAGTGCTTGCTGAGTTTTTATAATTGGTGGTTGAAACGTGGGTTGCGTCGTTGTTACAAAGCGCCTGAGCAATAGAAACTCTTGGTGTGGTAATTAATGGTGTATCTGGTGCTTTTTATTGTTTCAAGACTGGGTAGCAAGCTACGGATTAATTTCTTTTGGCGATAGTCTCCGTATGGGGGTGTATTTTTTTGCAGATGGTTCATGTTTATTGACCGAATAGGACTTGTTGAGTTGTATATCTTTAAAAGTGATGTTGATTGCCCCAGTCGTTTGTGTGGTTTCTCAACAGAGATTCGACGGTGCAAGAGATTTTGCAGCTTCTAGATTGGATGTACTTAATTTTTGCTAATGGATGGATATAAGAGAGCGAGTGTGCCATCTCAGTGTTTGGTTGAGGGTTGTAATTGTGGCTGTTTCTGTGGATAAATGTGGTTGAAATAAGCATTTTTTCTTGTGATAAGAGCGGATGTTCGTCTCATTGTTGATTAAGTTTTTCTGTCTTTGCAGAGCGAAAGCTCTTCCTGCTTAAGCTTAGAAGAATGCCAGTTATAAAATGTTTCACATATCTATTGCAGTCAATTTTGCAACATTTTATAACTGGATGTGTGACATATCTATTGCAAAATTGACTTTATCCAAACATTGAAGACAATCAATCAGATATCCCTTCGCAGAATGATCGACGGACCCAGCGTAAGGACTGTACAATTTTGTATATTATTATACACTTGCCGAGGGTATTATACTATTGGTCAAAAAACAGGGGAGGAGACATCTCCGACCCTATAAAGTATATATATTCTTAATCAGGATTACCTCCTGAGTCGATATAAGCATATCCGGCACACACACCCTTCTTTCTTTTGCTCCTTTAAACGGACGGGATTGGTCAACTATACCATATAGAATTCATCTAACTGTTTGATAGGGAATGCTTTAACTTTGGTGTTTTTTATGCATGGGGGACCGAATTTTTGTGGATTTGATTTTGGGCAAATTTATCATAGATATCGATGTCTCCATTACCCACAGATTCCGCGATACCCCTAAGAAAAGATATAGATCGAATTTTACCGGCCGTGCAATTGCTTTAACCATCATTATTATACCCTTGCAGAGGGTATTATAATTTTGGTCAAAAGTGTGCAACGAAGTGAAGGAGACATCTCCGACCCTATAAAGTATATATATTCTTGATTAGGATCACCTTCTGACTCGATATGAGCATGTCCGTCTGTCTGTTTCTACGCAAACTAGTCTCTCAGTTTTAAAGCTATCGAGTTGAAACTTTGCACACACCCTTCTTTCCTTTGCAGGCAGTATATAAGTCGGAACGGTCGGGATCGGTCGACTATATCCTATAGCTGCCATATAACTTATTGATCGGGAATGCCATAACGTCGTTGTTTTTCAAGTTAGAAGGATGGGACTTTCTATGCATTCTAATTTGGGCAAATTTATATGATCTGCCAAATTTCGTAAGGATCGGCCTTCTATATCCTATAGCTACCATATAACTGATTGATCGGAAATGCCATAACTTGGTTGTTTTTCAAGTTAGAAGGATGGGAGTTTCAATGGAATCCTCTTTGGGCAAAATAATTCGATATGCCAAATTTCATAAGGATCGGCCGACTATATGCGATCCGCTATATATCTAATAATATAAGATGCGTGGCGCCACCTAGCGGACTGCGACTCAACTGCAAGGGTATATAAACTTCGGCTTCGCCCGAAGTTAGCTTTCCCTTCTTGTTTAAATTGAGTTGGTACACATGCGTTTCAAAAATTATATTTACTAAAAATAATGATGGTCAACGCAAGTGCACGGCCTACATAATTTAATATATGGTAAAATTTGTTCAATTTCCCTTAGGTTTACCGCTGTTTGTTTTGGACTTTGTTTTAGGGTACCCTAAAGGATATGGAGCAGGTGAAATTATTCGTGGAGATTTTTTGCTGTTGGCCTGTGTTATTGTAATTATCACTAATAAGGTCTCTCAATGTAACTAGCCGCCGTGGTTCACTAATTGCTCGATATCAGCAGTTCCATTTTCCTTGATTCTCCCATATTCGCATGCGCTTCGTTGTTCTTTGTAGGGCTTTGGTAGGGCTTCTGCGCCCAAGCAACCACCTTGTTTTGTTGGCGGGCCGCTACCTAGTTTTGTTAAGTGGTTTTGTTTGTTGAGTGACCAATGAACTCTTGGATTATTAATTGAAGCTATCAAAAAGCTGGTACCATTACACTTAGTATTTTCAAAGATGCTTGGGGCTTTTTCCAACATATGTTGTAGAAAGTTGATTTAATAACGAAATTCTTTTCAATATCGGTAACCATATCCGATCTGATACCTTTCTAATCATATTAAAGGCTACTTAAATGCAATGGTCTATCCACATTGGCTCCGCCCGACGTTAGCTTTTCTTTCTTGTTTTTTTTTTATTTTTGAAAAACTAACATTTATTTTACTTTTTTCTTTTTTAAGGGCTTAAATGACCCTGAAAACTATCACGAATTCTGCAGGTTGCTTGCTCGCCTTAAATCAAATTATCAATTAGGTGAATTGATAGCAGTGTCTTGTTACCCAGAAGCAATTGAGCTAATTGCTAAGTTTACCGTTCAATCATTGCATGTATGTATTAAAAAGTAATAAAATGCGTAACATAACATATCAGTAATAATCATTTTCTTCCTCAGTTGTGGCTTTTTGCGCCAAATAGTGTTCATTATTTACTTACTCTGTGGCAACGGATGGTAGCTTCTGTCCCATACGTCAAGTCTCCTGATCCACATTTACTTGGTACCTACACCCCTGAAGTTGTCAAGGCATATATTGAATCACGAATAGATGCTGTTCCTCTTATTGTGCGAGACAATTTGGAAGATCCATTAGATGACCTTTGTATGGTGCAACAGCAATTAGACCAATTGTCAGTAATTGAAAGATGCGAGTATAATAAGACATGTCGACTTTTAGTGCAACACTTTGACGTGAAAGCTCGTGAGTATGAAAATCTGGCGCAGATTCCCAATTCTAATCCTAATGATGTTACTGTGCTTGAGTTGCAATTAACTTGGTTGGTGTATATAATTGGATCGGCTATTGTGGGCCGCCTTACTGTAACGACAAGCGACGAACAAGACACTATGGATGCCGATCTAGTAATTAGAGTTTTACAATTAATAAGTTTAACAGATACTCGTTTGCCCCAAGCTGGTTGCGAAAAACTTGAGCTTGCAATTCTAAGTTTTTTGGACCAAGTTCGCAAAATGCATAGTAGTGAACAGGCACAAAAAGCAAATATATACAAGAGATTAAATGAAGTTTTTGGACTTAGTGATGAACAAATGCTTCTAAGTTTTATCAATCGTAAAATGTACGTAATTAATATTTGTATTTTAAAGTCATGTTAAGTCTAACTTTTTTTAATTTTCAGTATTACAAACCTAAAGTTTTGGGGTCGATCTGAACCGATTATTTCGAAGACCCTCATGCTACTTTCGGACCTTTCTCTGCACTTCAATTCAGTACGAAAGCTTGCACGACTAGATGAAATACAATTCATGCTTGCTCATCACACCAGCGAACATTTTCCATTTCTAGGGACCAATTCATCTTTGAGTGAAATGAAATGCCGAACTATGTTTTATACATCTTTGGGGCGATTATTGATGTTTGATTTGGGCGAAGACGAGGAAAGATTTTACAACTTTTTGAAGCCATTAACAAGTGAGTTGACTGGTCAATATGCTCAAACACATTTCAAAATAAACTTTAATGTTAGATCAATTTGAATTTCTTGGAACTGTACTCATGGAAACAAGTGGATTTCCTAACGATGAAGCTAAAAATGCTGTCATTGGATTGGCCCGCGATCTTCGTGGATTGGCTTTGCCATTGAACGCTCGAATTCAGTATACAATGTTGTTTGAATGGCTGTACGTATACATTTTAAAATCAGTAATTAAATATAAGGATTATGTCATGTTTTATTTAAGGTACTATTCCGAATATTTGCCAATATTTTTGCGAGCCGTGGAACTTTGGGCACATGACCCAGCAGTTACGACGCCAGTTTTGAAACTGTTTGCCGAGCTGGTACATTGTCGTACCCAGAGGTTATCAGGAAATGTGTCAAGCCCCATTGGAATTTTATTATTTCGAGAAGCCTCGAAGCTTATTTGTATATATGGAAATTGTATATTACAGCTTGAAGTTCCCTATGATCGACTATACCCAATGAAACTAAAAGGAATTTCTATATGCTTTCTAATCCTAAAAAACTCACTTGGGGGAAACTATGTAAATTGCGGTATCTTTAAATTATATGGAGACAATACGTTAGACAATGTTCTCAATATTTTTGCAAAATTAATACTTTCGATAAAACAAAATGATTTGCTTGTAAGTAATTTTTCTGAATATACTAAAATCATTTGACTATAAATTTAATTGCAGGAATACCCAAAATTATCAACGTCATATTACAATTTCTTAAATTGTCTTTCCCAAGAGCATGTTACTTATCTTGCCTCATTGGAACCATCTGCATTTGTGTACATTTTAAAAACTCTTACAAAGGGAATCGAAGCATCAGGTTTTGTTTAAATTTTTCCTAAGCTATTTAAAGAATACCTATATTTCCTTTTTATATATGTATAGATTCTGCAACTTACATTATCTGCTGCACCATTTTGGATAGCATTGTTTCTTATATTTTTAAGCAGTTGCAAATAAAAGGTAATATATAATGTTTTCGTAATGGTATTTACGACTATGTAATCTGTTTCTCCTTCAATAGCTACAACATTTCCAATAAAAAAGGTATATAATTTCACGCATGAAACTATAAAATTTTTAAAGGTACGTACAATATACTTTTACATAAATAAAATGAAACAGGTATATAAAGGTATATATAAAGGTATATAATTTATATATATTTCTTTATTTTTTATATATAATAATTTCTATAAATAATAATAATATATAATTTATAGAAATTATATATAAAGGTATATAATTTCACGCATGAAACTATAAAATTTTTAAAGGTACGTACAATATACTTTTACATAAATAAAATGAAACAAAAACAAGAAAGGAAAGCTAACTTCGGGCGGAGCCGAAGTTGATATACCCTTGCAGTTCAGTCGCAGTCCGCTAGGTGGCGCCACGCATCTTATATTATTAGATATATAGCGGATCGTATATAGGCGGCCGATCCTTATGAAATTTGGCAAATCAGATTATTTTATCCAAAATAGAATCTGTACCAAGTCCCATCTTTCTAACTTAAAAAACACTAAAGTTATGCCAATTCCGATCGTTGTATGACAGCTATAGGATATAGTCGGCCGATCCTTATGAAATTTTGTACATAAGATATGTTGATCAAATATAACATGTGTGGAAAGTCCCAACCCTCTATCTTAAAAAACAACGAAGTTATGGCATTTCCGATCAATCAGTTATATGCCAGCTATAGGATATAGTCGACCGATCCCGGCTGTTCCGACTTATATACTGCCTGCAAAGGAAAGAAGGATGTGTGCAAAGTTTCAACTCGATAGCTCTAAAACTGAGAGACTAGTTAGCGTAGAAACAGACAGACGGACAGACGGACATGCTCATATCGACTCAGGAGGTGATCCTGATCAAGAATATATATACTTTATAGGGTCGGAGATGTCTCCTTCACTGCGTTGCACACCTGTGACTAAAATTATAATACCCTCTGCAAGGGTATAACAAGAAAGGAAAGCTAACTTCGGGCGGAGCCGAAGTTGATATACCCTTGCTGTTAAGGTGGTTCCATTTCCGATCGTTCAGATACATGGCATCTATAGGATATAGTCGGCCGATCCTTATGAAATTTGGCAGATCAGATTAAATTGCCAAAATGAAATCCACAGAAAGTCCCATCATTCTAGCTTAAAAGACACCAAAGTTATGCCAATTCCGATCGTACAGGTACAGATTCCATTTGGGCAAATGCCATTTTGCAAAGGTATATTAACTTCGGCTCCGCCCGAAGTTAGCTTTCCTTTCTTCTATTAATAGGTACATATTGGATATGATAAAGTAAGCAGATCCTTATGAGAATTTCGCTATTAATCAATTTTTTAAAACAAAAATTTTGGAAAAGTCGCAAGATTTATTCAAACATTAAACAATCAAAATAGAGTTGAAAAGATAGATTTTCAAGTACTCCCACCCCCAGAAATAAGAAATGAAGAATATAGTTTAGAACCGATTGTTGAGCGATCAGCTTTTTGATAGCGACCGAATTAAAGACGAGATTCAATTGTTTATATTTAATTTATTGAGCTAATTCCGCACAATAAAACAAATAGCGGCCCGTCAATAACAACTCTTCAACTACAACAAGAAGAAGAACAGCTTTGGCGCAG
This sequence comes from Drosophila ananassae, assembly GCF_017639315.1. Lineage (NCBI taxonomy): Eukaryota > Metazoa > Arthropoda > Insecta > Diptera > Drosophilidae > Drosophila > Drosophila ananassae. The sequence continues at coordinate 2,542,717 of NC_057932.1, read as the reverse complement.
AAGCTCTTCCAAAGCTCCCAAAAGCGCATGCGCTACAAAAATGACAACAAAGTGCATGCGAATCTGGGAGTCAAAAGAGAAGATTAAATGCCGCTGCAGATGAACAAATTATCAATATTCTAATTAGCCTATCTGGTGGCTGCTTAGCCCAACATCCTCCCCCCTATTGAAGGGTGGGCCTTCAATAACAATTTTAGAAGGGCAGCAGACACGTCTTTTTCATTAAGAAGATTTAGAACTCACAGGGCGAACAAGGCACACCAACTTCTTCCAAACTCTTGACCATGCATTGCTCCCCCCAATAGACCAATGCGGGAGTCGAGTTCTCCTAACGAGTGCAGGGGGTCCGGAACGTTGATTCTTCTCCTCTTCTCCTTCTGCATAGGGCAATCCAGCATCCCGCGATAGTCCATTGCGTCCAGAAACTACCCATCCAAATAGTGTATTTTGGACAACTGGGAGGCAGTGACCTAATTGGATTTGGCCAACTGACAATAGGTTGAAGAACAGGCTGGCTCCAATTAGCAGGTCCACACCTTGCGGTCTGTGGAAGTTGGGATCAGCCAGCGCTACGCCGTGAGGAATCTTCCATTTCGAAATATCAATTTTAAGGCTGGGCTGACAGTCCGCAATATGAGACACTATAACCGCCTCTAGGTTCGCACAATATGTGGTTAGTCGAGACTTCACACACACATTAACGGAAGATCCATCCGTAGCAAACTCAGTGCCGCCGAGACCGGCGACCGCTACACAGCTTTTGGTGCGACGAAGCTGAAGTTGACTTGCCAGCCGCGATGAGATAAGGTGAACTTGTGAACCAGAGTCCAATAACACCCTGCAAGGCAGGAAGGCACCTGATCGACCACGGATGAGGATATTGGCGGTTGGCAGAAGCACTTCAGTAGGGCGATCCTGCGTCAAGACCGTGTTGATTGACTGGGAAGGTGGGGTAGCAACGGCAACACCAACGGCGGAACCCAAGCTTCGTAGTGGTGGGGAATTGTTTGAGCTGGGCAGCTGCCCGCAATGGTGCAACAAAGCATGATGTCGGCGATTGCACTTTGGGCAACGGGCAGCTGAACATCCGCGTGCAAAATGACCATCCTCCAAACATACAAAGCAGCGGGTCAGCCGTCGCACTTCGTCGTACCGTTGACTAAGTGGCAAGGCAATGAAGCTTGGACATGTAGGAAGCGGGTGCGCCAAAACACCACACAGGGCGCATAGAGCTGGACGGGCGTTGATAATCATGCATGACGATCGGTTATTCGAAGATCTCCCTCGGCCCACTTGGTTAGATGGTGGATACGCAGCCAAAGAAAAGTCGACGCATTCAAGAGTCCGGCACCTTTGCTCCAAGAATCGTGCCATGGACTCCCAAGACGGAAGGCTGTCGTTGTTTCCGGCGAGAGTGTCTTCCCACTTGGCTCTTGTGGCCGGATCCAACTTCTGAAGGACAATCTGGATGAGCAAGCATCCTTGGATCTCGGCAGCTGATCCGGAACTCATGAGGGCCCGCATATGCCCATTGAACCGATCCGACAGCTCCCGCAACGTAGCAACAGAACCTGGCTCGACCACACGAAGCTGCAGGATCTCGTTGATGTGAGACTGGAAAATTAATCGCCTATTACTAAACCGATTGCGCAATAGGTCAAGAGCCACATCGTAGTTCGCGTCAGTAATTTCCAGCGCTCTCACCGTCTCCAAGGCTGACTCGCGCAGGCATGAAATGAGCCACCGGAGCTTTTCCATATTTGTTAGATGCGGATGGCTGTCAATCGTGGCCTTGAACAGGGCGAAGAAATCCGGCCAGTCAACATAGCCGCCGCTAAATATTGGCATCGGCAACGCTGGTAAGGAGGGGGCTGGCTTGTATGGCATGGGTGAGACACCGGCACCGTCGAGAAGTGTGGAGTGGGCAGCAATTCTAATGGAGTGCTTGGCAACCTCCACCTGAATGTCCACCTGCACATCAGTCGCCAGCTGCGAGAATCTCCAATAAAGGTCACTCCCGATCTCGCTGAAGTTAAGCTCCTCCAACTCTTCTTGAAGCGCGGTGAACCGCTCACGCAAACGCTTCTCCACTGACTCCAGCGCCACAATGGTGCCATCCTCATTCCGCGCTGCAGCCTTCACCTTATGATGCAGCGCCTCCATCTCCTGGCAGGTCACCTCTGCTCTTCTCCGCAGCATCCTTTCCCGGCTTGCGGCAGCAGATCCAATAGTTCCACATCCAAACTCCATCCCGCAAATCTCCAGCGCGTGTGAATCAAATCGAAAACCAAGAGATGTTTGTTATTTTTTTTTTTGTTTATGAGGTTTTCGTACCGCAGTTTTTTCAGTTTCTCGGGCAATTAAACTGATTGAACTTCGGGCGCGATCACGTCGGGGTCACCAATGTTGAGCGATCAGCTTTTTGATAGCGACCGAATTAAAGACGAGATTCAATTGTTTATATTTAATTTATTGAGCTAATTCCGCACAATAAAACAAATAGCGGCCCGTCAATAACAACTCTTCAACTACAACAAGAAGAAGAACAGCTTTGGCGCAGAAGCTCTTCCAAAGCTCCCAAAAGCGCATGCGCTACAAAAATGACAACAAAGTGCATGCGAATCTGGGAGTCAAAAGAGAAGATTAAATGCCGCTGCAGATGAACAAATTATCAATATTCTAATTAGCCTATCTGGTGGCTGCTTAGCCCAACACCGATCCTTTGAAGTCTAACATAAATGTGCTAAGTGGTGCACTTATGCACTCACGAAAGGGTCATGTAACATGTCAGCGTACAATGCGATTTACAATTTTCTTATACGAGTTTTGATTTGAATAAAATCAGTTTTGAACAAGAAAGGAAGCTAACTTCGGGCGGAGCGGAAGTTGATATACCATTGCAGTTAGGTAGCAGATTATATTATTATATCTATATCGAATAGTATATAGTTGGCAATTTTTTAATAAAAATGGTGGAAACATCCCAAGCATCTTAAAAAATAGCAAGGTTGTGCCATTTCCGATCATTCAGTTGTATGGCAGCTATAAGATTTAGTCGGTGATCCTTACGAAATGGAATCCCAAAATGGAATCTGTACCAAGTCCCATCTTTCTAACTTAAAAAACACCAAACTATAGGATATATGATATGCCAATCCTTATGAAATTTTGTAAATAAGATATTTTGGCATTATAACATGTGTGGTAAGTCCCAAAGACTTTCTGTTAGGCCCTTCACAAAAATCGACCATATGAAACTGAAAGATCGGAAATGAATCATTTCAAATGACACAACCTAGGTGTTTTTAAGAAAAAAAGGTTGGGACTTTGTTAAAAATTTTATTTTTAAGAATTTGATTTTACAATTCAATTTTTATAAGGATTGGTTAACAATGTCCAAAATTTCCTATAGACATACAGGGTGCGCCATCTAGACAGGACCTAATGAAATGTTGAATAACTCCTTTTTTGCTGTGAGTTGATCCATGTGTAAAATGGCATAGGCTGACGTTTCAGAATCTGGCTGGCTTGTCAAAATAGGCTGAAAAATGGCGGAGTTATATAACTAATAAATCATTTCAATAGGTCCTGTTTAGATGGCGCACCCTGTATATTTTATAATATTAGCTGTCACAAAACTGTAAGAGTAAAACTTATGTACTATTCTTTAATCCGAAATCATGTCATCTACATAGTCGGACAAACAACCTTATGCGTTCCATGCAACAGCCATACAATGTTCTATTTGTTTGTGAATGCTTTATCTTTCTCTTGAAAACTCGTAACAAATTGCTACAAAATGTCGTTTCGCTGTGAAATCCTTAGTAAACTTGTCTGAAAGTGGTTTGTATGTAAATGTGTCAAAATACTTTTTCCAAATTGCTAATTAAAATATTAGTAAACCGATAATTTTTCGATTTATAGCTTCCAATAGTGTCCATCTTTGTCAAATACGTGAAACAGTGGTTCCCGCGTACCGAATGACTTAAACCTTGTGTGGTGTCCATGTTTAATTTTTCTTGGACTTAGCTTCGCTGCTGCTCCAATTATGTTGACTTAAATTCTTGATGGTATGCTTAACATCTGTGGGACTCCCGACATTTGGTTAAATATATATGAGGAGATTCTTATATATTCTCATATATATTCTCTATTATATGTGTGAAATTATAAGGTAAAGATAGTTTTTATGTTTATATATTTAGTATGCATATATAAAAAATTTTATGGGCGAGACAAAGTCAAATTTATAGTGTCTGACTTTCATACTTAAAACAACTGAGTTACAATAGTCATTAAAAACTTGAGTTTTACAAGTTTTGTTTTTATTGAGTAGTATTCCAGAAACATTGTCGTGGTTTTAAGCACCGGAGTAACAGCACGAACGGAAGCGTGAGGGATTAGAGGCGATAAGGAGGCGAGACGCCGAACCCGGGAGAAAGTATATTAGTTAAAGGATGATGTTCAGGACGCCTTTGGAAAGTCCGCTAACTCAGTGGAATAAAATTTTGATCAAGAAGGCAGAGGGCGGCTCAGTCGAAGCCCAGGACGCTATTTTTATTATTTTGGGCTGGGGAAATCACATCAATAAATTTAGTGAAACGTATTTACGAACTCTGTGAGCTAGCCGCGGCATTTGGTTCGAGCGAAACAGGCAAGGAAAAAAATTAGTTACAGATGTATACTGACGAGCAAAACAGTAACACGAATTCAGTCTTCTATTTTCTAAGGTCTGTATCTTCGGTTCTAATTTATGCATTCTGAAAAACTTAGTCTTATTTTATTGATAATTTAATTTATTATGTTTTTTGAAAATTTGGTGCAATTTGATATGTTGAGACGAAAAATGGAAAGAAACTGGAAAAAAAAGTCAGATGATACAATTTTCCACTGTGGATATTTAAAAAAAAAAAATTTAAAATATTTTTTTAACATTGTCTACAGCCTTTTCACCTTTTTTAGTTCTCAAATTTTTATTTGGCATACTGTAGGTATAACATTTTACCATTTCAGGGGGAATTGGATTCATATCCGGAGATTGTGGTGGCCATTTCATGGACTGGAACTTTTGTTGTAAAACAATCAAATCTTCAGTTGATTTCTGGAAGATTCTTTCTGGAAAATCTTACAAAATTTTCGGTTATTGTTCCTTTTGCATTATTCCATCGATTGACTAAGGGACCAACTAGATTCTTATTTATACAACCCGAGACTATAATTGAGGCACCTCCTTGAGGGTTTGATGCACATTATGTGGCGAGCTGGTTATCTCTAGTCCAATACTAGGAACGAACGTCTGACTCAAACCGATCCAAATACTGGAGTCGCACTGGAATCCAAATTCAGCATGGTAGCCGCTTTTACTGGCGTGTTGCTTGCGTTGGTCGGCACCAAGTTGGCCCCGTGGCGAGTGTCGCCGTTGTTTTAAATTCTTGCTCGACCTCCTGTATTAACTGCTTTCTGGACATGGTTTTTTTTTTATCGCTACACAGTCGGATTACACCGAATTTATAAGCCTTTTTTTGAACTGATTCATCAGCTACCAGTAAATCTATAATTATCTATTTTTTCACTGTCCATAATATATATGGCATTTTATATGCGACTTGAAAATATTGAAGCTAATGAACTTCATAAAACTAATGGTATAACATCATAACGTTAACAGTAAAAAAAGGTTAATATCTAAAATGAAAAGCTTTGGTACAAAGAGAGTTAAACTGTAACATCAGTCTTTATTTTACAGTTTTCTTTCCATTTTTAGTTTGAATGGCTTCAAATTTAAAAAAAAAATAATAAATTACAATATCAATAAAATAAGACTAAATTTACCAAAATTCATATATTAGAACCGAAGATACAGAGGGCTGAATTCGTGTTACAGATTAAAACTCAGGGTCAGTGTAAATATAACTTGACCCATATTAGTAGCCATTTGATTAAAGTGTGGCCTTATTTGTTACCGAGCTGAAAAATGATTTCTTCTTAGACGGATGTGATTTCTGCTATTACAAAAAGCTCGTGCTAGGTTCCATTGATGAGTGCATTGACAATTTGGATAAGATTTGGTATGTAGTTGCACAATTTCTTTTTTCACAATCGGGATGTAAAGATATCTGTGGACTTCAGTGTTATACAGGTTGATAGTAATGTGAATCTTGTGCGAAGGTTTGTAATTGAGGTAGGTGGGCACCTAGTAATGATGATCCCTTAATTGGCCTTTTTTTTTGTGTGCATATGGTCTTCTCATCATGTTGTCAGAGGTCACTGTTAATTAAATCAAATAACATAAAGAGAGAATATTTCTCGCGGGGGTGAGTGCTAAGTTATGTGTACGAGGGAATTGCGTCTGAGATCGGAAAACTTTTGCATTGAACTTTAAGATGTGCTTTGCATGAGAGAGATACACACAAACTTTATCTCAGTGGCAAGAGCTGTGGCAATAGGATGGAAAGTAAATCAAGACCTTAATGGTGCGGGAATATTAAACTGAAGCGGTAATAAAATTGTTCGAGGAACGAAATGTGCTGATTCTGTTACGGTAGATATAAAGACTAATCATCAGTATATGTACTTAAAACTAGCAACAAAGAGTTGTGGAAGTGTCATTATCGCTTCAGTCATTTGAGTATAAAAATATGTTGTAACATATACATATAAATATGTTGTAACATTTAAAAAAACTGAAAAAATTCCTGGTTTGCACAAGTGCAGTACAAAACGTCGACAAAAATGATTGTTATGTAAGAAATTTGTTAAACGAAAGAGAAATTGATGCTCAGTATAAAAGAAAAAAAAATTATGTTTAACTAAAACCTTATTGAATATTGAATATTGTAGATCAAAAGAATCATTTTTGAAACGGGATGTTGAAATTCATGGAGTCTTGGCAAAAATGTTTACAAAAAAGTTGGTCACACCTAAGCTGAAGAGTGCTTCTTTTAAAAGTACCTTTTGAGGAGATCAGTCTCATAAAGTGGCATGTCGCATGTTGATAAACATCGACCCATCCATTTTCGCTGTCATTGTGTCCTACTTCGATGGCACCAAGGAAACCTGCGAGGGAAGAGTGTTGCAAAGATAAAGCGTTAAGGATAAAAGGTTTTAGGTTATACGTAGAGCATGCCGATAAAATATGGTGGAGACCATTGTTATCTGAACTTAATACACTAAAGGGATCGTGTTGGGCATATGTCGAACTACAATCGCTAAGGAGTACAAGACGAAAGTTTCCAGTGCTTCTACTAGGATCGTTAAAATGCATGCGTGTTATTAAATGCCAGCTGTCTACATTTCCATTATTGAGATTTTATAGAAACACGACATCCAGCATCGTTCTACGGTTTGTCAGTAATGGTAAGTTAATTAATAAAAGTCTACAATGGTAACAGGAAGATGATGATTTGCATCTCCATTAAGTCCTCGCAGAGCGAAAATTAGGAAGTTTTTGTACGGATTCTATGTGATCTCGGTGTACTCCATATTGAGAACTCCAGACACACGATCCATTCTCAAGAATCGGATGGACCAATGATGTATAAAACATTTTTGTTATCAAGTCAGATTAGAAAAGGAAAATCTCCAAAACATGTAGATCTTTAGCATCCAAGGGTGGACGCAAGGCGCAGGTCGCTTACAAATGCATAATGATTAACTTGGGTGCAGTAGCTCTACAAAAACTCCCAAAGGTGCACGCGCTACATGATGCATGATTCTGATGAACTGTTGGTAATGAGCCGCTTTTGCTTACTATATTCTAATTATTTTATTAAAGCAAGAAATGTTATTTTTTAAATGGTTGGTCCAATTACCGTTCAATAGTTGATTTTTAAATCTTATTTTTCTCTTTGTTGAGTACGTAATATTAAATAAACCTTCATCTTTTACCGGTCGAGTCGCCCCCGTACACGACCATGATCTGTGTTTATGTATGTATTATGTATTATGTTTCTGTGTTTCCTGTGTGTTTATGCTCACTTAAGCTATTGGTAAGCGGAAGCGCAAGAGATGGAGTATATGCATAAGCGTGACGGCTAAATGCTAGCACTTGCACTTCATATGTACAGTCTGAGCCATTCCTAAGCGATTATATTTAAACTTAAGTTTTGCCTCTGAATTTGTGCTTACGTTCACGCAACACTGCATATATGTACATGTTGCATATTTTCGTCCGTAGAGCGTTATGCGACCACTACGTCGAACTTGAACTCGTGGGCTTAACGGTAAGTCCTTTATCTTACCTTTATTTGACTCACATTGCTTGATCATGAGTTTGTTGAGCTTGTTGATTTCGTTTGTTCTTGCTTGCCCTGGTCAGTTGGTCATTCTTAGTGCTGACATCGCTGCTTCTGCTTCTAGCATAGATCGGCACTATCTATAGCCGGGGTTCTCGGTCAGAAAACAATTACTGCTTATTGCTAAACTATTGCTACCGGCGCCAATACCGTTGGTGAGATGATTGAGTTACGTTACGCACCGACTTGGAAAAAGTTATTTTTGAGAAAAACGCGTCTAACGTTTAAAAAGTAATTGAAAGAATATAGATAGAAAGTAACTGGATAAACGGTATCTCAGCGAGTTTGAGTCCGATCGACATGAAAGTTTCACAGGATATTCCTGAGATAATTCTATTATATAAAAAATGGGAATAAAAAACGTGTCAGCCTTGTCCTTCATTGCAAAATTCTAAGTGATACCAAGGAATTCCCTAGAACTAATCCCATTAACATCCACTCGTTGGGGTAACCCAACGCTTGGACCCCCGGAACAGACTGATGTTGCGGTATTACCGACCGTGGCACCAAAACCTTAACAGGTGATCCCACTTGTTAGACAAATATTTGTCTCACGGCTACCCCCTGATACCTCTAAGATTTATATCAAAGCCAAATTCACGGCCGTTATAAGAGTGGAAGACATTAGGAAATTAAAATACTCCTACTCGAGGCTCATGTCATCCTTCACGATACGTGTTCCAGTGCCGATGTTTGGAATGCTATGTTCGCCTGGCTTCTGGCAAGAGGACATATTCGTACAAGATTATCAGCCGAGTACTTTCTTTACGGAAAAAAAGACAAATTCGAAGCTTACTGGATTCAAGCTTCCAACATTTGTCCAATCTGACTCTTCAAAAAACTAACATCCTTTATCAATCTTACCTATCAGAATTTTAGGGCCTACGAAGTAAGAGGCGGTGGAGTCTATATCTCTAATAACTCCAATTTCGCTTCTGAAATTGGTTAAATTACTAAAGTTTTGTGATTTCGAATTTATCTGCGTTAAAGTCATATTGTTTGATCATCTGTTGTCTATTACCTGTTCTTACATCCCACCATCTTGTGAACCGCCAAAATACTGGTTTCCAGTCTTATGTTCGATAGTGACCTGCTAGTAATTTTTGGTGTCTTTAATTTACTAGAACTCATTTGGTCACATATTTAAAAGCCATCTTTTTTATCCCTTTTCACCCAAAATTTTTTCATGGCGGGCATGTTTGATATTTCCCTAAGTCATATCAACCATGTTATAAATTCGTTAGGTGGGCTTCTAGACTTATTATTATACCCTTGCAGAGGGTATTATAATTTTGGTCAAAAGTGTGCAACGCATCTCCGACCCTATAAAGTATATATATTCTTGATCAGGATCACCTCCTGAGTCGATATAAGCATGTCCGTCTGTCCGTCTGTCTGTTTCTACGCAATCTAGTCTCTCAGTTTTAAAGCTATCGAGTTGAAACTTTGCACACACCTTTCTTTCCTTTGCAGTCAGTATATAAGTCGGAAGGGCCGGGATCGGTCGACTATATCCTCTAGCTACCATATAACTGATTGATCGGAAATGCCATAACTTTGGTGTTTTTTAAGTTAGACTTTTAAGTTAGGTTTTTAAGTTAGACAGAAGCGTTTGGACTTTCCACACGTGCTATTTTTAGCCAAAATATCTTACGTAAAAAATTTCGTAAGGATCGGCCGACTATATCTATAGCTGTCATAGAACGATCGGAATTGGCATAACTTTTGTGTTTTGTAAGTTAGAAAGATGGGACTTTCTACGGATTCCATTTTGGGCAATATAATCCGATCTGCTAAATTTTCGTAAGGATCGACCAACTATATCCTATGGACGCCATATATCTGAACGATCGGAAATGGAACAACCTTAACTGCAAGGGTATATCAACTTCGGCTCCGCCCGAAATAAGCTTTCCTTTCTTTTTATTAGTTAATGAGTTAATGAAAACTTTGAATGAAATATAACAGAATGTTATTCAACAACAATATTTATCATGAAAAATGACAGCCACAATTCGGACTGCTATTTTCATTGTGCAAAGTACACCAATACAGGTATATTATTTTTTTGGATAGCTCTGCTTTTTTTTTTTTTTTTATTATTTCTATTACTCCGCTTGGGAGCTTAGGGCATCCACATGTGTATTCCACCGGACCCTCTGTTCTCTTTGCCAAGTCCCCAGGTGATGTATTATTGTCTGCGAGTTCGCGTATTGTAGATCGGCGCCAGGTTAGCTTTGGGGCGTCCCACTCTTCTTCTTCCTTGCGGGTTCCACTCCAGGGTTCCAATCCTAACTATGCCCATCTCCTTATTCAAACTGCGCAATTCTGGATGGCTCCATTAGGGTCCTCACATTCCATTGTCCAATTCGTGTCCGTTGCGAAAAGCGGCGGGTCGTCATCGGGCTGGGGGTGTTTTTTTCTAATCATGTGTTTGTTTCTGTAATCGTTATTATTCAGTCGATCCGGAGATTAGCCGAGTGCAACCTATCTCAGAAGTGGGCTTGCCACCTAACGACATCTGGGAATGCCGGTTTTTCGGGTCTCATGCACATAATTATAAATAGCGAGAATCCAACGAGAGCTTTTCGCTACTTACATCATATGCGCGAGCGCCGAAAAGCTTGCAGGGCCATGCACTTGACACGAGTGGGGCTCGAACCCACGACCTCACGCTTAGCGAGCTAGTACACTAACCACTAGGCTATGAGGCCCCCCTCTGCTCTGCTTTAAAGGCCTAATATTGGCCATGAAAACAATTAAAATATGTTATAAAACCATTAAGATTTTTCTTTCTAAGAGTACTGCCATAACTTTGGTTTTTTTAAGTTATAGGGTTGGGTTAGAGGTGAGGGTTAACACACATGTTATATTTGGCCAAAAAATGCATTTCATAATCGGATCGCCGACTATATCCTATAGCTGTCATAGAACGATCGGAATTGGCATAACTTTGATGTTTTTAAAGATAGAAAGATGGGAATGTGGAAAATCAAAATAATTTAATTTTCCAAATTTCATAAGGATCGGCCGACTATATCCAATAGCTGACATATAACTTATTGATTGGAAATAGCGTAATTTTTGTGTTTTTTAAGCTAGATGATGGTACAGATTCCATTTTGGGCAACTTAATTCGACTGCCAAATTTAAGTATCGGTCGACTATATCCTATAGACGACATATAACTGAACGATCAAAATTGGCACAACCTTGCTATTTTAAAAGGTGCTTGGGTCTGTTTTAAACATTTTTATTAGAAAATTGATTTGATAGTGAAATTCAAAAGGTTCGGCAAACTATATACGATCTGGTTTATATGTATATTATATAATACAAGAAAGGAAAGCTAACTTCGGGCGGATCCGAAGTTGATATACCCTTGCAGTTAAGGATGTTCCATTTCCGATCGTTCAGTTATATGTCGTCTATAGGATATAGTCGACCGATACTTAAATTTGGCAGATCGAATTACATTGCCCAAAATAGAATCCGTAGAAAGTCCTATCATTCTAGCTTAAAAGACAACAAAGTTATGCCAATTCCGATTTTTCAGTCATATGGCAGCTATAGGATATAGTCGGCCGATCCTTATGAAATTCAGCCAATCGGATTATTTTTCTCAAAATAGAATTTGTACCAAGTCCCATCTTTCTAACTTAAAAAACACCAAAGTTATGCCAATTCCGATCTTTCAATGACAGCTATAGGATATAGTCCGCCGATCCTTATGAAAATGCAGATAGGATATCTTGTTCAAATATAACATGTATGGAAAGTCCCAACCCTCTAACTTAAAAAACACCAAAGTTATGGCATTTCCGATCAATCAGTTATTTGGCAGCTATAGGATATAGTCGACCGATCCCGGCCGTTCCGACTTATGACCTACCTGCAAAAAATAGACGGATGTGTGCAAAGTTTCAACTCGATAGCTCCAAAACTGAGAGACTAATTTGCGTAGAAACCGACAGACAGACAGACGGACAGACGGACATGCTCATATCGACTCAGGAGGTGATCCTGATCAAGAATATATATACTTTATAGGGTCGGAGATGTCTCCTTCACTGCGTTGCACACTTTTGACCAAAATTATAATACCCTCTGCAAGGGTATAAATATAATCTTCGGCTCCACCGGAATAAGCTTTCCTTTCTTGTTTAATTCTTAACTCATTATACCCTTACTGAGGGTATTATAATTTTGTCAAAAGTGTTCAACGCAGTGAAGGAGACATCTCCGATCCCATAAAGTATACATATACATATATTCTTAATCGTTGTCGATATAAGTGCTTCTCTGTAATGAATAAGTTAATCAAAGATTACATAAAGCGGCAGCTGGTTTGTTGCCGCAACTTGCACTTGAACAAAATGGATGAGTAGAAAGAAATGAGTAATCAACCGTGCTTGCTGCGGTTTCAGTTTGTTGTTGCTGTAGTGTTTGGTTCTTTATGTCATGGTTGTTTATGTATGCTATGACCTAATATTATCTCTATTATGTATTTTTGTGACTAAATATTAAACGCTCATGACTTAACATTCTCCCGGCTGTTGAGCAGGTGTTCAACCGTCGTCCAGCTCTATAGTAAACTGTCTTGGGGTAGGTTCTGGAGTTTATCCTTTTATAGTGCCTTTAGGTTTTGGAGGCCAAATAGACCGTTTATATAGCATGATAAGTGGAATTCGCATCTACTGAGAACATTGTATGCCGTTAAATGATTGTAACAAATATGCTACTCATTTATTATAGGTGTGCATCTATTGAATGAGGGGTCTGTGGGTTGAGGGGTAGTTGTCCGGTGATCGGATTGCTAGATAATTTTGGCATTTTGTTTTTGGTTCTGTACGTGTTTTGTTTTTGGTTGGTTATAATTTTTATTTTAAAAATCACAAAATATTCATTATTTTTCAAGCGAAAAAATAAAAATCCCAATATAAGTATTATTTTCTGAGCGATGAAATAAAAATAAAAAATAATCATTACCATTATAAATTATCGTTAATTACACAGGCCGACAATTTCCAATTTTTTTTCATCCACAAAAATTTCATGACAATGATGGTCAACGCAATTACATGGACTAACATAATTCAATATACGATAAAATTGTATTAATTTTTTCTCTTAGGTGTACCGCGGAAACTGTGGATGATGGAACCAATTTTTGTTCTGGACTATGTTTTAGGGGACCTTAAAGGATATGGAGGGGGTGAAATTATGCGTGGAGATTTTTTGCTGATGGCCTGTGTAATTGAAAATAGTTAGAAAATTCTAAAATGATATTTAGTTGAAGTGTCCTATTCAATTAAGACTCCACAATATGTTACTTATGGTTCAACAATGTTTTTTCTACATGTTTTTACCTACAACTTTTGAAAAATGTTTCAGTTTTTGTCACATTACTCTAGTTAACTAAACTTTATTTAAAAATCAAAATTATATTCCTAGATGGCTTTGTTTGGCAGCCATTACCGTTAGAAAAGTTTAGAGGTTTGAGTTTAGAGGTGTCCTATTCAAGCAGCGTATGTACCTTTTTTAAATAAGCTGCTTACAGTCCATCAGGGGCTGAAAAACTAGCTTTAGTGGCGATGAACTCCAGCGGCTCAGTCACAGGAGCTCGGCCAGAGTTTTCACACCTTGCCTCCACCACTTTCAGCGGAGGACATTCGGAGTGGCCTGAGTTTCACTCAGTTTTCTCAACAGTCGTGGGCTGCAATCTCCATATAAGTAAGGTGGAAAAGTTTTGGATGTTGCGATCTTTTCTTTGGGATCCAGATCTAGAGGCAGTTTGTTTCTTGGAATACTCAGAATTGTGATGCCTTGCTGAATCTTTTGGAAAAACAATTTAAAAACCGTCGATTAATATTTCAGGGTCATATGAACGAGATTCTGGGCCTAAATCTATTCAAAGGTGGCTCATTTTCAGCGCTCCGAGGGCTTTCAGATAAATATGGGCATTGATATGCTCCATTAAAGGTTTCATCATCCCTACTTGGGAATCGATGGCAGAATTTTTGGAGCAGCGATGCAGGACTCTAAAGTCCTGAATCGGACATGGAACATTTATAAAAATGGCATCACAGCCTCCTAAATTTTTTTGAATTGCAGAATTTCAGCAGCCAGCCTTTAATTCTCTCGTCTACTTCATCTACAGCCGAGTGCACCGAACCAGTAGGCGCGTCACCATCCACGGCTAATGCACTAGTTGCAAAAAGTCTAACATTGTCTCTCGGAGTCGCGCCGGGGCTTTTATTCCTTGCCGAGCTCTATTGGATTCAAGATCGCAGGTGCATGTGATAACGTTCCGACAGGCAAGTCAGCTGCAGCGTCGGAGATGTAACTCTCACATGGCAGTGCCCGGAATTGACGACACTGGCTTCGCGACGTACGGATTCTCTGTCGATGGTCCCTTGCTGTCGATGGTAGATGCTGTCATCTGTAGCGGGCACCTTATCCCAAAATGAAAACAACTTCTTATGCAGGCCAATATTTCTTCCCTTTACTGTATTCATTGGATTAATGGGAACAGAATTGCACTTGAATATATTTAAAGCTCACCCACCAACTCATGAATGGGCCAAACAAGGTAATTAAACATTCGATTCCTCCGTTAGGTAGGGAAGCTCTACTACAGCATGGGAATGGCTGTACAGATTCCATTCCATACTATTTCATTCTAATTCATTCAAAGACCGAAAATTTCCAACTTTTTTTTTCCCCACGCATAATTTTACCTGCTCCATAACCTTTAGGCTCCCCTGAACCAAAGTCCAGAACAAACATAGGTTCTATCACCCACAGTTTCCACGGTACACCTAAGAGAAGAAATTGATCAAATTTGACCATATATTGAATTATGTCGGCCGTTTAATGAAGATGACCGTCATTGTTTCTAGTACTTATCATTTTTGAAATGTGTGTGTACCAACAAAAATTAAAAAAAGGTATCTAGCAGTAATCATATCTTTGGAATACTCATCCAAAGTTGAAATCTCAGATTTTCTACATTAGTTTTTGGTCTTCTATGATTTTTCCCCAAACATTTTTCTATGAAAGATTTTTATTTTCCTTTTGAAATTAGTAGATCATACCATGTTTTAATTTTGGATTTAAGGAAAAACTCGAAATAATTTGATTAAATTTATTATAGGCGGTTAAACAATATTTTCGTCAATTAAATTGGAGTTTTTAATCTCATACTTTCAATAAGTCACGGCTATCTAAAACTGTTTCTATGTTCGCGACGTATCTATTGCAGGTTCAGCTGGTTTAGTAAAGCTTTACATAAATTGTAGATAGCCATGACTTGGGATAGCCATGACCAACATGACCAATTCCTTGTCCAGGTAGCACATATTAAGACGATTCTGTTTAAGTACAGCCTTATAGTCCTTTTCGTGTGGAATTTGGCCTCGTACAAGCCCTTCAGCAGAACCTTAGAGGTTAACCCCCACCTAATTAGTTGAACTCACTTACTTCGTTTTATTTTGACCTTTTCTGGATCGCCGATAATATGACGTAACCAGCAGCCAGCAAAACCCGAAATTCTGTCAAAACATGCAGTAGGTAGGAGGAAAATTTGGGTGTTCATAAACAATGTTTTTGGCTCAAGCGAGCAGCCAGCCACGCCGTTGAGTGCGACTTTATCGAATTTTCATTATAAGTTTGTTAGAGCCTGAATAGGACCAACATAGCCAAGTCAGTGCTATTATCCAGCCTAGTGTGGATTAGTGGGATATATGTATGTATATATTTAATATATATATATTAAATTAATATTATTAATATTTAATTCCTTTCTTAAATTCATAATTTCACGTAAATGTTAACTCTAACGAGTATTAATTATTTAGCATGGGAACTTATCTTTAATTATTATCATAAGCAAACAACCAGCTTGAAAAAAGTGATCAGACTGGCATTTTCTCAATTGTAAATTTTCTTAATTGTATTAAGTTTAACAGCGAAAATCCCCTTCGTCCTCTTGGGCGATCGATGCTTAATCCGAGCTGAGTGAGTAATTAACCAAGAGTAATTTCTAAATCTGAATACTTTTTTTTCGATTAATAAGATTTTATATTTAGTTTTTGTGCTTTCGCCGCTTTTGAGTATATCTAATTGTACAAATTTAACACGAGATAATCTCTTTTATTTCGAGCACTTCTGTTTCTATTTAGATCTTAACATGGGAGTTGAACATGGGTAAATCCCACTGATTAGTGAAAAGTCTACATGGAAGGGAGGGTATAGACCAGTGGTACCCAAAGTGGTCCAGGTGGACCCCTAGGGGTCCACGGAAGACTCGACGGGGGTCTACGTTGGGTGTAACAAAAAATGGGGGTCTACACTTTTTTTCCAAAACTGTTGATTCGTCGTTGATTACGAAAATTGATAGTTATTTAGCTGCAGGGGGTCCACCGGATCCAGAAAAGTTTTGAAAGTGGTCTATGAGAGAAAAGAGGTTGGGAACCACTGGTATAGACGAAGGACCATAACATCCAGTCTTTCATTTATTAGGGTCAGTAGAATTAATCACCCAAGGATAGGCCTACTCCTAAAGTTGACTCCCCCCCCGGATATGGATTAACTTAACTCTTTTCCGTTAAAATGCAGTTCTATATCCGCATATCCAAACACAAACGGATGTCGCCATTTTCTTTAAATGATTTTACGATAGGTGAGATTCAAGGGCTATGACCGACCACAGGCTCTATTATGTCACTGCTTAGAGCCTCCTGTAGTTGTAGCAGTACTTTTGCTTCGATGGCAGCCTGTATACGTTTCATTGGCTGTTGTATGGGCCTAATGCTAGAGTCAATTAATAACTTGACTATTATTCCTTTCTGCTTGGGAAATGGAGTAATGCACTCAGCTCGGCTAACTTGTAATCCCAATGCTAAGACGTTCAATTTAATCGCGTTTTCTCGGCCCAGTAACGATTGTTTTCTATTTTCAATTACATAAAATGAAGCAATGATCTCTTTATCTGGGCCTGTTGATATGGGAGCCTCGAACACACAAATTACGGTTAGCAATTGGTTTGAAGCATACCCCGGAAATTGTCTCCCCAAGTTGGATCTGATGTTGAAAACTACAGCTTTGTTTACTTTCATTGATAACCTGTCAGCTTGGCTTATCAGATTAAAAAGCGAGCCTGAGTCGATAATAAGGGACAAAAGTTTCCCTTCTATTAAACACTCTATAAGTTTATCACTTACATCATCATCGCTGCAAATCCGGAAAAATTCTTCCTTCGTCGGTATCGTTCCGGAAGGAGCGCATTCATCTTGAGTGGCGTTTGAGATTCGTTCTACAAGCTTCGATTATTTCAGTCAAGGTATGCTCTTCCTCCAGTAGCTTTTTCTTCATTTTATCTTTTTAACAGATCTCTTCAATTTCGTCCTTAGAGGAGCCGAAATGGCATTTCTGCATTTGCTAACGTAACCAGATCGTACATTTTCCAATACTCTCACCTTCCAAAGCTGAAAGGTTCCTAAAATATATGCCGTTTGAAGGTAGAGTTTTGTTTCGGTGAGAAATAATCATTTAGCTTTTCCAACCGCACCAAAAATACCTCAACTTCTTTGTTATTATCCGGGTCTACTAGAGCATCGGGTAAAGAGAAAGCAACCATTTGCAATTGCACGTCTCTCAAGTGAATCAACTTATTCCTTTTCCTGGTATGAATATGTTCCTGGCATCGACATATATTCGAAATGTGGGAAACCATCTTTCCCACTCGTTTTGTGACATGATTTTTCAATGTTTTCACACAGGAAAGGTTTGATTATATTCTCACACATTTCCCTTTTGTCTGCGAATTCTGCAGTGAAACGAAACCCTATATTTCGTTTATTCATTACTTTGGTAAACTGCCTCTGACTATGTCAGCTTATTACGAGGTTAACTGTGTCTGTTCAAACAGATTATTTCTCTGTTTAATAGAGTTTTTTTTTCTTCAACTTACAACGTAGTATTGCTCTGTTGGGGCTTTCCACATATGTTATATTTGACCAAATTGATCGGAAATGCCATAACTTGGTTGTTTTTCAAGTTAGAAGGATGGGAGTTTCAATGGATTCCTCTTTGGGCAAATTAATTCGATACGCCAAATTTCATAAGGATCGGCCGACTATATACGATCCGCTATATATCTAATAATATTATATAAGATGCGTGTCGCCACCTAGCGGACTGCGACTCAACTGAAAGGGTATATAAACTTCGGCTCCTCCCGAAGATAGCTTTTCTTTCTTAACGTGAATTTGGAGATTCGGAGTTTTCATGTATCATGTAGTTTTCAAACTTAACAACCAGGAGGAAAATAATATTATTATATAAAACATAATAATATATGGGTAATTCTCCCGAAAGGTCAACCGCGACAAAAAAATTCAAAGTCAATAAAAGAATGTTGTTTTCACACATTTTTATAGGGAACATATTAAATGTAACTAATTTAATAATATGTAACATTTACTTATAACACATTTCGAAATATTTTAATCCAAAGTCTCAAATGGGCGAAAGTTTAGTTTTTAGCATTTCAGCGGCACAATTTGTTTTACATAATTTTCGTAAAGAGAGTTAAACTGCATTGATATTCATTATTTGTCATATCGGCTAATAACCAAAGATTACAACAATAATGTAAAAGAAACGATGCGATTGCTAATTACTAAGAATTTCTTATCAGATTATCAGTTTATTTCATTGTCGCGTGCGACATTGAAAAAGAACATTTGTTATCAGTGCGTCGAAGAAATTTGTCGAATGACCATCAAAACTTGGGTCCAAATAAAAAATTGGATATTTAAGTATTAAAAAAAATTTTTTGTGAAATATTACTTATATTCATTCGGTTATTTCGTTATTCGTTTTTTAAGTTTGTCGCGTGCGACATGGTCAAAAAATTTTTTTATTTAAAATTTTTTTTTATTTTTTGTTTGCTTTTTATTAATGCAGATGAATGAAAAAAATAATAATAAAGTCAGCTGTAAGCTTTGGAGACAAAATTTAAAAAATAATGACACGATTTAAAAAAAATTTTATTATTATAATACATAAATTATATTACTTTCCTCCTTGTTTGTTAAGTTTGAAACCTAAATTAATTTTTTTTAGCTCTAAATTAATTCTTATTAAACTTAGAATCTCCAAATTCACGTTTTATTATTTTAAAAGTACAAAAACAACTAAAACAAGAAAGGAAAGCTAACTTCGGGCGGAGCCGAAGTTTATATACCCTTGCAGTTCAGTCGCAGTCCGCTAGGTGGCGCCACGCATCTTAAATTATTAGATATGTAGCGGATCGTATATAGTCGGCCGATCCTTATGAAATTTGGCGTATTGAATTATTTTTCCCAAAATAGAATCTGTACCAAATCCCATCTTTCTAACTTAAAAAACACCAAAGTTATTCCAATTTCGATCGTTCTATGACAGCTATAGGATATAGTCCGCCGATCCTTATGAAAATGCAGATAGGATATCTTGTTCAAATATAACATGTATGGAAAGTCCCAACCCTCTAACCTAAAAAACACCAAAGTTATGGCATTTCCGATCAATCAGTTATATGGCAGCTATAGGATATAGTCGACCGATCCCGGCCGTTCCGACTTATATACTGCCTGCAAAGGAAAGAAGGGTGTGTGCAAAGTTTCAACTCGATAGCTTTAAAACTGAGAGACTAGTTTGCGTAGAAACGGACAGACGGACATGCTCATATCGACTCAGGAGGTGATCCTGATCAAGAATATATATACTTTATAGGGTCGGAGATGTCTCCTTCACTGCGTTGCACACTTTTGACCAAAATTATAATACCCTCTGCCAGGGTATAAAAATATGAGGGAAGAAACTGTCGCTGCGACAGTGAATAAAATTGAATTGAAAAAAAAACTACCAAATAATTTTAAGTGAAACAAAAAGAATTACTAAGATCAAATAATAAATCACGTTTTGAAATTGATTGCAGACAAATTATCCATCAGGTTTCGCTAAAATCAGCGTTTGAAATGGTTTTTGAAAAAGTAACTTCTGTTTTTTGTCGCGTGCGACAGCCCTAGTTTTTTTTGAATATTCTAAAAACAAAAAGTCTTCCAAAATTAATATTTGCACCAATTATACAACTTATCAAGACCTATTAGATTCACTTTTGTCAAAATAAAAAACAAGCTTAGCACATTGTTTTTTTCCAGTTGGAATGCGTACGAATGTCGCGTTCGACATTAGAGAATTACCCATATTCTTATATATAAAATTCTCATGTCACGGTGTTTGTATCTCTACTCCTCCGAAATGGCTCGACCGATTTTTGTGAAATTTTGTGGGCATATTCGTTAGGGCTGAGGATCGAAGAACATCTATTTTTCAATTTGAAATTTGGTCTCCCGCCTTCGCCGGTCGATAATTTATCAACTACGAGTATTAATCGATCAGTTATCCCCGCTCCAGTTGTCATTCAGGTCCCCTATCTTACTCACTATACATTCTTTAGCCATTTTGTATTGTGTACAATCATAGCAGTGACGGTTATACGTATTACTGTCGCAATGCCAAGAAAAGGCAAAGGGGCCAATTTGAGTCGTCGAATGGTCAAATCCACAACCGAGCGAGATAGAAGAGCTCGAAGATCAGGCGAACAAATCGAAAAAGATAATGCAAATGCGCGTGGGACCATGGAGCACTTCCGTCAATCAGAATCGCAAGAGGCACGAGATGAAATTAATCAAGAAAGACCACTGCAACGAAGAGAAGCACCCAGATTCATAGTTAATCGACTTAGAGGAATTGACCAACAACGTCAACAAGTTCATCGAGCATTTACATCAGGGGCATTTCTTCGACTAGCAATTAAGTACGAACCTGATGAATATTGAATATTCTGCTCATTACAAAGTGATTATTGGTACTTTGGATAAGGAACGCCTGTATTGTCATGCATTTAAGTTTAAAAATGAACCACTTGGGATGTGTTGCTCATCAGGAAAAGTACAACTACCCGAAATTGAAACACCACCTGAACCATTGCGGGGTTTACTTCTCGGTACAGATACAGATTCTACCATGTTCCTGAACTCAATTCGTACATTCAACTCATGCTTCCAAATGACATCGTTTGGAGCAACAGAAATAGCTAACAATATTGCTGGAAACGCTCACAAAATTAAAGGCTGCCAATGCTGCCAATGCCGAACGAATCTCATAAATTTTTACAAATCTACTCTATGGGTGGTGAGGACGCCACAAGTGCACTCGCCAATCGTGTGGATGCACGTTGCGACTACCATAATCTCAATTCACCGTTTGCCAGGCGTATTATCGGCGAGCTGGACGCTCTGTTAAATGAGCACAATGACTTATTGAAATTATTAAAATCACACATGCACAAGCTAGAAAGTGACAATCACGCTATTGTCATCAATCCTGATAGAACTTCAGCTGGAGCACCTGTTGTTAACGACGTTTCTGGAATGGTTGGTGACCGTACAGCTTCGCGACAAATTGTGATTTGAAGAAGAAATAATGATCTTTAGTTCAACAGTGACACTCACCGTTCATATGACGCCCGCCAATATCCATTAATGTTTTGGAAGGGACAAGACGGATATTGCGTTAATATTAAACAATAAGATCCCATAAAAAGTAATTAATTCATTATTAACAATATAATTAATTTATTACTAAAGAATAAAACTTTAATTAATTTGAGTACATATTATTATACGAGCCGCAACAAGCAAGAACGTAACATATTTGTTACTCCTTTCAGGTGATTTCAGACAAACTCTTCCCGACTGTGGCGTAATGTTGAAAAAGTACAACTGACGGAGAACATGCGCGTTCTAATGCTTCGGGTACCATCCGCCGAAACTTTCTCTAAAAAACTGCTAGATATTGGCGATGGGAAAGTTGCTGTGCATGAAAATACTGGATGTATAAAATTACAAACGGACGTCTGCACAATAGTCGACTCGCAAAATACTCTCATTGATCGCATATTTCCTAATGTACACACACAATATGAAAATCATAAGTGGTTGGCAGAAAGAGCGATTTTGTCACCAAAAATTGTGGACGTCAATGCATTAAATTTACAAATACAAAAGTTGTTGCCTGGAGACTTTGTGTCATACAAATCTATTGATGCAGTTTGTGATGGCAACGAAACTTTAGAATGAGAGATTTGAATAAAGCACTCGCTGGTGTTCTTGCACTCATGTCTTGTATTGGAATCGTAACTAGGTATTTTTTTAAAACGCAGATTACAGTAACTGCGAATTCGTTACTTTCATCTGATTTAGGTAATGGACCGATCATATCTACTAACACTGTATAAAATGCTTTTAACGGTGTTTCTGATATTGCCGAGGGTATTATAATTTTGGTCAAAAGTGTGCAAAGCAGTGAAGCATACATCTCCGACCCTATAAAGTATATATATTCTTGATCAGGATCACCTCCTGAGTCGATATAAGCATGTCGGTTTCTACGAAAACTAGTCTCTCAGCTTTAGAGCTTGAAACTTTCCACACATCCTTCTTTTATTTGCACGTAGTATATAAGTCGGATCGGTCGACGACATCCTATAGATGCCATATAACTTATTTGGAACTATGAAAAGTTACACAACTTAAGTACAGATTGTGACTTATTGTGGTATTTTTATACCCTAGCAGAGGATATTATAATTTTGGTCAAAATTGCGCAACGCATTGAAGGAGACATCTCCGACCCTATAAAGTAAATATATTTGTGATCAGGATTGCCTCCTGTGTCGAAACGAGCACGTCGGTTTGTCCATCTTTTTACGGTTTCTACGCAAACTAGCCTCTCAGTTTTAAAGCTATCCATTTGAAACTTTCCTTGCAGGTAGTATATAAGTCGGCAATCCTATAGATGCCATCTAACTGATTGATCGGAAATGCCATAACTTTGGTGTTTTTTAAGTTAGAGAGTTGGGACATACATGTTATATTTGGCCAAAATATATTATCCACAAAATTGCATAAGGATCGGCCGACTATATCCTATGGCTGCTATGTAACTGAACGGGTATATCAACTTCGGCTTCGACCGAAGTTAGCCTTCCTTTCTTGTTATTAATGATGTCCCCTTTTCTTGTCAACTGAATCACTGTATTCCCCTTTTATATCCTGAATTATGGGCTTCTCCCCAAATTAATCGGTTTAAATTTAGTTCGGTCATAAGTTTATTCCATGAGGGGAATACGTCATGAAAAAACATTCAATTTCTTCCCAAAAATGTTGCTTGTGTGCTTGTGTAAGCTATTTAACACTACCAGCTTTTTGGTAGCAGCCGAATCAAATAATTTCGATTCAAATTTCCAATGTTTGGCCATTGTTTCCAATGAATAAATTTAATTTAATCCTAATATATGCTGCTCCAATCAATGCACGAATAAGAATAAAACGCGTGCGAAACTGTGAGACAAACAGACAAGAATAAATGCTGATAACAAAAGCTGCAGCTAAACATATTATTATTATTTTAAATCATAGCTTGCAAATAACTGTCAACCGTTTTTTTGCTTACGCTCTGTTTGCGAGAGCAACCGAAACAAAGCATGCCGTTTCGGTTTCTCTCTGAGCAGCAGGCTTTGTTTTGTTTTGTTTCGGTTTTCTGTTGAACGAATTACGATGAGCAAATCATGAAACTCTCGTCTACTGAGCATCGTTCAATGACAGATTCGAGTGACGCTCTCCGAGAGAGACTCAGTAAAAGACCGATTGACTGAAAAAGTCAGTGCAAAAAGTCTTTTCAATAATTTGTTTTCGTTTCGCTGCACAGTGGTACATGGTACATGAAATTTTCACGAAAAAACTTCTTAAAATTTAAACGTGAATTTTTCCAATTTCAACCTAATATATTGATTATTTAAATTAAAAAACGAATAATTTTTTTTTTAATTCATTTATTTTGAGTTAAGCTTAACAACTAATAAAGAATTTAAGTTTTTTGAATCTAGTGAACTACGCCGTTCGCTTAAAATAAAATGTAAAGCTGAAAATGCTCTTTCCACCGACACTTGAGTAGCCGGTGTGGCTAGTACTACTTGTGCCAGCGCACTCAAATGTGGCGATTTCAGCTTGACATTTTTAAAAAAAATTCAATATATCGTCATTTAAAGGTAAGCGACGGTACATTTTGTCGAAGTTATCCACCTCAAAATATATTTTGACAAGTTGGTCCGAAACAGGCTCATCCTTTGCTTCTGGAACAGTCTGTACGACATCCAAAAATGCTGATAAAATTGGGTCAACAATTTCTTTAAATCCCTCGCTGTCCAAGAACATAAATGGCTTTCCATCTGTAGTGACAATTTTCACCAGTGAATTTATGATTGTGTCTTCACTAGTTTCAAATGAAATTTTTCTTTTCTTCACAACTTGAGTTTCGGTGACTTCTTCGCTGTCGCAGTCTTTGAATATTTCATTATGCTTCGATGTCAAATGGCGTTTTAAATTTGTAGAGTGAAATCCTGCTAATTTAACTTCGCACACTTTGCACACCGATTTGTTGTCCATTTTGTTAAAAATGAAATATTGATGCACTTTTTTATTAATTTCTCGTCCCATTGTTAATAAATTTGATAAATCACTTTTCACACGAGAGAAATTAAAAAAGAAAATTGACAAGTTGAGCCCACTAAACTTCACATACACACATACAAGCACAAAAGACTTTTTGAATTGTCGAACGAAAGCAAAAAGTCCTACAATGAGCAGACTAAACGAAAACAGAATAAAGTGTGCTTTGACTGAGCGCGAGCAAAATTTTTATACGAGCAACTCAATCGGTTGCTCTCAGACTTTTTGCTCAAAGTCTCAGTGACAAACACTTATTTTGAGACCGCTCGAATCGGTTGACAGTTATTTGCAAGCTATGTTTTAAATGATTTTGTTGGTGGATGCTTGGCCCAACATCCTCCCTCCATTGAAGGGTGGACCTTCAATAACATTTCTGGAAGGGGGT
This sequence comes from Drosophila ananassae, assembly GCF_017639315.1. Classification (NCBI taxonomy): domain Eukaryota; kingdom Metazoa; phylum Arthropoda; class Insecta; order Diptera; family Drosophilidae; genus Drosophila; species Drosophila ananassae. The sequence goes on along the minus strand of NC_057932.1, from coordinate 2,517,416 downwards.
GCAGTCACATCATTGCAATAGTTATTCTGTGGGTTGTCCTCTCTAGCACAGGAATCCGACGCTTCCCGTGATAGTCAACCGCGTCTAAAACACACCCTGCCAAATTTAGTATTCTGAGCAATGGGGAGCCTGTGACCTGAATTTGGGTAGCCGACGACAAGTCAAAGAATAAACTGGCTCCAATCAGCAGGTCTACTCGCTGTGTTTTGTGGAAGTTGGGGTCAGCCAGATCCATGTTGCCAGGAATCTTCCTCCTCGAATCATTTATATGAAGGCTGTCTGTAATGTGCGAAGCTACAAAGCCTCTATTTTCACAGAATACGTGCTAAGGCGGGGCTTCGTCCGTTTCAAACTTAACGCCGCCGAGACCGGCCACCGTTGTAGACGCAGCACTTCGTCGTACCGTTCTTCAATTGGCAAAGCAAAGAACTTTGGACAAGCTGACAAGGTGTGAGCCACAACCCCGCACAGGGTGAGTGCACAGAGCAGACCGAGTTTAAAAAACCATGCACGAAGATCGGTTGGTATACGATCCACGATCTACGATCGGTTAGCTGGTGGATGCGTAGCCAAAGCAAAGTCCACGCCTTCAAGCGTCTGGCATCTTTGCTCCTAGAATCGAGCCATAGACTTACACGATAAAAGGCTGCCCTCGTTGCTCCCAGAGAGAGAATCCTCCCACTTCGCTTTTGTTGTAGGATCCAGCTAATTTTGGAAGACTTTTTCTTTTTAGAATGCTGATTTCAGCGAAACCTGATGAAAAATTTGTCTGCAATCAATATTTATTATTTGATTTTAGTATTTCTTTTTGTTTCACTTAAAATTATTTGGTAGTTTTTTTTTTTAAATTCAATTTTGTTCACTGTCGCACGGGACATTTTCTTCCATCATATTTTTAAGTTGTTTTTGTACTTTTAAAATAATAAAAGTGAATTTAGAGACTTTGAGATTATTGAGAATTAATTTAGAGCTTAAAAAAATAAATTTAGTTTTTAAACTTAACTAAAAAGGAGGAAAATAATATAATTATATATAAAATAATAATAGTTGGTTTCATTATTTTTTAAATTTTGTATCCGCTTGCATTTGGCTTTTTAATTATTTCCTTCATTCATCTGAATTAATAAAAACAAGAAAGGAAAGCTAACTTCGGGCGGAGCCGAAGTTTATATACCCTTGCAGTTGAGTTGCAGTCCGCTAGGTGGCGCCACGCATCTTTTATTATTAGATATATAACGGATCGTATATAGTTCACCGATCCTTATGAAATTTGGCATATCGAATTATTTTGTCCAAAGAGGAACCCATTGAAAATCCCACCCTTTATCTTAAAAAACAACGAAGTTATGACATTTCCGATCAATCAGTTATATGGCAGCTATAGGATATAGTCGACCGATCCCGGCCGTTCCGACTTATATACTACCTGCAAGGAAAAAAAGGATGTGTGCAAAGTTTCTACTCGATAGCTCCAAAACTGAGAGACTAGTTTGCGTAGAAACCGAAAGACAGACAGACAGACGAACAGACGGACAGACGGACATGCTCATATCGACTTAGGAGGTGATCCTGATCAAGAATATATATACTTTATAGGGTCGGAGATGTCTTCTTCACTGCGTTGCACACTTTTGACCAAAATTATAATACCCTCTGAAAGCGTATAATAAAAAAAAAAATAAAAATAAAATGTTCTTACCATGTCGCACGCGACTAACTTAAAAAACGTTTATAACTGAATGTACTACTTATATTTCATTAATTTTTTTTTTAATACTTAAGTGTCCAATTTTATCTTTGGGTCCAAGTTTTGATGCTCATTCGACAAATTTCTTCAACGCACTGATAACAAATGTTATTTTTCAATGTCGCACGGGTATTATCCCCAGAATTACCCCCATAGATATGTTATTTTATTTGTTTTAATTTGACACTTTACATTTTATTTGCGGACCGGCGATGCTGGTCCATCAACCGCACGTGTCAGACTTCAAGAACATAAATAGATCGCGGACAGGAATCAATCCTTGACGTCGGAGCTGATGTCGGTGCTGTCGGTTGCAGTTGATGTTATATTATCAATTTGAGATATTTGCATAAATTATTGATAATTGAATTCTTTTATTCAGTTTCCACAGCCATAAAGAAGGTCTTCATTGGATGACACTTTAGAATGAGAGATTTTAATAACGAACTCGCTGCTATTCTTGCACTTTTGTCTTGTATTCAGTCTTTAGTCTGACTTTGCCGTATCTCGACGTGTTTTTGCGATTGCTCTCATCTGATTACCTATATCTTTGATAAGAGTTTCCCCTTTTCGCGTATCATCGTCGGAGCATATTTGACTTACACTTCATTGAACCATTCACTTCTTAAAAATAATTTTATTATTCAATATTACTTCTGTCGCGCTCTTCGAATATTCATATATATATTCCCTTCCTGAGTTCTATTCTCAGGTCGAGTAATCCCGTTACATCATTGTTACTCTCAAGCGGTTATTTGTCACGGCGTATCTCTTTTGTGACGTCTTCTCTTCGACGTGCCTGATCCGAACGTGCCTCTTTACCACAAATTTCTTATTGATCTCTTCTCGCTCTCACGACAGTGGACAAATCTCAGTCAATAATGAGTCTAATTTGCACTGCTAAGAAATGCGAGTTTGGAGGATGCATCACTGGTGACTCGTATCTGTCCTGCTGGCTATGTAACAACTGCTCACATATTAAATGTGCTGGTGGTGGGCACAATGGACGGATAAGCGATCTTATCGCAAAGAATATTGGTCTGACATGGTCTTGTATTGCCTGTAGAGAGATTGAGTCTGAGATGCGGACTTTCATGAAGCAGACGAGAAACGGCTTTTTAGATGTCCGTAAGCAATTTTCTGCACTTAATGAGCAATTCCTTACACTTGAGACCCAATTCCTTGGTCTCAAGTTATTAAGTGAATCTCCAAGGTGAAAAATTCCAAACAACAACCCGATAGGGGTCACTTTATTGGGTACTCTTGCCTCTCATGCGATTCATTCGGATACTTTTTTAACGCCTAATACTTCATCGCCTACTGTTGTGCCTGTGGAAGTGATCCATTCACCAAGTCAGCCAATGGAATCGTTAAGGAGCCTTGGTCCACCTATTGTCTTGGATCCTCCATCGTTGGAAAACCTGCAGGTTCCATTGGCACCGTCTCCTAGGCCTCTCACTGGTGTGGCGCCTGTGTTAAGATCCTCTGGGCTTTCGCTTAGAGCTGTTGCACCTCGTAAAGCTCGTGTCCCGCCTCATGCCGGACGCCACTGTGGATGATGTCAGAAGTCACCTTTCAAACCATCTTAAGGTAGCTCCTAATGAATTAGCGGTCTTTAAGTTTAATTTTAAAAATAACCGTAAAATATCCTCTTTTAAAATTGTAATTCCTGAATCCTACTTTGAAAAAGCACTTGATCCATCAGCCTGCCTTGAGCACAGTATTATTCATGAATTTTTAGCCAAAAATCCTCTAAATCCCAACTATGTCAATTCAGCTCCAAAAAACTGAGTAATAACGTTTTTTCTTGCTGCTACCAAAACGTTCGAAGTATGTTGGGTAAATTGAGCCAATTTTTTACTAAGAGTGCTTCTTTTGATTTTGATGCTATTGCACTTACTGAAAGCTGCCTTAATTCCTCTGTCTCTGATTATGAAATTTTTGTTCCAAAGTACACTGTGTTTCGAATGGATAGGCCATCTTTCGGAGGCGGTGTTCTTATTGCTGTTATTAATAAATACTCAGCTGAACTAATCTCTTTCCCGAATCAGTCTGGAATCGAGTTTATCGCTGTAAAAATAGCTGTTGGTCCGTCTCATATTTTCATGACCTGTTCCTATATACCTTCATCGGTTGAGGAAACTGTATATTTTTATTACCTTGAGGATATTAAGTTCGTTTTATCATTAGCCAATGACTCTAATTTTGTCATAATTATGGGTGATTTCAACCTTCCCAAAATCTCCTGGATCCCGTGTGAAGATGACAATTCCTTGCATGCCAGTTGTCAAAACGACTTTATTGATGCATTAATTGAAATTGTTCTTTTCCAAATTAACCCTATCCTTAACACACTTAGCAGATCTCTAGGCCTTATTTTCTGTAATAGGATATCCTCTGTGACTGTAAATAGGTCTTCACCACTATCGCTTCCTGAGGACGTTCACCATCCTACACTATTGGTTTCGGTATTAATTGGTAACCCTAATATACATGCTAACTATAAGACTCAGTATCGTAAATGTTTCCGAAAAACGGATTATAATGCTCTTCGCAATCATTTAGCTGGATTTGTCTGGGAATATCTTTCATTTTATAACTCTATTGATGCTGCTACTGATTCTTTTTATGATGTAATCCACGATGCCATCATAAACACAAATTTGTTCCTGTAGTTTCATCGTCTTTATCAACTAAACCACCATGGTTTAATAAACACCTATCTCGTCTTAAGAACAGGAAATCTAGAGCTTACAAAATGTTTCTTAAGTCTGGATCTTTGTTTCATCAGACAAACTTTCTTTACATTCGCAACCAGTTTATTATTCTTAATAATCAACTTCATAAGGGTTACATCGTGAATTGTAAGGCAAACTTCCGAAATGATCCGAGCTCCTTCTATTCGTTTGTCAATATGAAACGTAAATCCAGTCTTTTTCCTCCTTCCCTAACTTATAAAAATATTTCTGATTCTTCAGAACAAGGTATTGCTAATCTCTTTGCTTCATTTTTTCAATCAACTTATTCGTCCGATTCTTATAATTTAAATTCTACATGCCCTTATAAAATTCCGTATATAAACAATATTTGCTTGTCTAAATTTAATCATCTTGATGTTTTTAATGCTCTTTCAACCTTGGATATCTCATTTTCTGCTGGTCCCGATAATGTCCCGAGCTGTATTCTCAGGCACTGCTCTGATATCCTATGCTACCCTCTTACCATCCTATTCAATTTATCTCTGGACCTTTCATGCCTTCCTAAGAGATGGAATGAATCTTTTATTATTCCACTTCATAAGAAAGGTTCTAAAATACTTATAGATAACTACCGCGGTATTGCTAAGCTTTTTGCTATTCCCAAGCTGCTGGAGAAATTGGTTACATTGCAACTGCAACATCATTGCAAAAGCCCTTCCAGCATGGTTTTGTCAAATATCGTTCTACAACAACCAATCTGCTAGAATTCACTTCGATCGTCCACAAGGGTTATCTAAAACGAATGCAAACCGATGTAGTTTACACCGATTTGAGCAAAGCTTTCGATTCTGTTAATCATCGTCGCCTTCTCCGGAAACTTTATCCTATGGGTTTTCCTCCTAATATCATAGAGTGGATGACTTCATATCTATCGAATCGTACGCAGCGGGTTTTGTTCAAGAAAATCACATCTCATGTTATAAAAGTAACATCTGGTGTTCCGCAAGGCAGTCACTTAGGACATCTTCTGTTTATCCTTTTTGTTAACGACTTACCTAGTGTCGTGAGCTATGCTTCTACACTTATGTATGCTGATGATGTCAAGCTTTGCTTTTCTTTCTCTGACCACTTCGTTCATAGACATCTACAATTCGACCTTGATGAAGTTTTCTTGTGGTGCTCTAATAATCTTCTCTCACTAAATTGCTCAAAGTGCAAGGTTATGACGTTTAATCGTAGCATGCCTCATTTCATCTCGTACTCACTTGGGAATCACTTTTTAGATCGTGTTTCCTTAATGAATGATCTTGGAGTTCTTTTCGATCACAAGCTGTCGTTGAATGAACATATTTCTGTAACAGTAAATAAAGCCAGAGGAGTGAGTACTTGCTTTTGTCAAGCGTTGGTCAAAAGAGTTTGATGATCATTTTACCACTAAAACGTTGTATATCTCTTTGGTTCGACCGATCCTAGAGTACTGTTCATGCGTTTGGAGTCCGCAGTATATGGTTCATCAAAAAAGTATTGAATCAGTGCAAAAGCAGTTTCTTTTATTTGCTTTAAAATATTTAAACTGGGACTCAGATGATCTTCTTCCACCATATCTTTGTCGGCTAAAATTATTAGACCTACCACCATTGCAGGTACGTCGTACTTGTGCTGGGGCCTTCATAAAATTATTCTTAGTCAAGTTGACTCGACACTTTTGCTCGAAAAGATACTTTTCTCTGTTCCAAACAAGTCAACCAGGTCCTTCCGACCCCTTTGGTTGCCAATTTGTAGATCTATTTTTGCGGATCATGATCCTTTTCGCGTTATTTGTAAAAACTATAACATATTGTCACATATATTTTCGCCTGAATCATCCCTAGATGTTATAAAATCTAAATTGATTGTTATTCTATTAGAATAATTTACCTAATTCTTAATTATAATTAATTTTTATAATAATTGTATAAATAACAGATAATTGTTATATTCAATAAATAAATTATAATCGTAACAAGGTATTTTTTTAAAACGCAGATTACAGTAACTGCGAATTTGTTACTTTCATCTGATTTATGAAATGGACCGATCATTCTTTACGTGGTTTGCAACGTCACGTTACATATTTTTCCACTAATAATGTCCTTTTATAGAGAAAATTATATACCCCCTTGCAGAGGGTATTATAATTTTGGTCAAAAGTGTGCAAAGCAGTGAAGCAGACATCTCCGACCCTATAAAGTATATTCGGTTTCTACGCAAACTAATCTCTCAGCTTTAGAGCTATCGAGTTGAAACTTTCCACACATCCTTCTTTTATTTGCACGTAGTATATAAGTCGGATCGGTCGACGACATCCTATAGATGCCATATAACTTATTTGGAACGATGAAAAGTTACACAACTTAAGTACAGATTGTGACTTATTGTGGTATTTTTATACCCTAGAAGAGGATATTATAATTTTGGTCAAAATTGCGCAACGCATTGAAGGAGACATCTCCGACCCTATAAAGTAAATATATTTGTGATCAGGATTGCCTCCTGTGTCGAAACGAGCACGTCGGTTTGTCCATCCTTTTACGGTTTCTACGCAAACTACTCTCTCAGTTTTAAAGCTATCGAGTTGAAACTTTCCTTGCAGGTAGTATATAAGTCGGCAATCCTATAGATGCCATCTAACTGATTGATCGGAAATGCCATAACTTTGGTGTTTTTTAAGTTAGAGAGTTGGGACATACATGTTATATTTGACCAAAATATATTATTCACAAAATTGCATAAGGATCGGCCGACTATATCCTATGGCTGCCATGTAACTGAACGGGTATATCAACTTCGGCTCCGACCGAAGTTAGCCTTCCTTTCTTGTTATTAATGATGTCCCCTTTTTTTGCTTCGCCCCAAAGTAATCGGTTTAAATTTAGTTCGGTCATATGTTCATTCCATGAGGGGAATACGTCATGAAAAAACATTAAATTTCTTCCCAAAAATGTTGCTTGTTTGCATAAGCTATGTAACACTACCAGCTTTTTGGTAGAAGCCGAATCAAATAATTTCGATTAAAATTTCCAATGTTTGGCCATTGTTTCCAATGTATAAATTTAATTGAATCCTAATATATGCCGCTTCAATCAATGCACGAATAAGAAAAAAGCGCATGCGAAACTGGGAGACAAAGAGACAAGAATAAATGCTGATAACAAAAGCTGCAGCTAAACATATTATTTTTATTTTAAATGATTTTGCATAATTTTTGCATAATTTTACCTGCTCCATAACCTTTAGGCTCCCCTGAACCAAAGTCCAGAACAAAAATAGGTTCTATCACCCACAGTTTCCGCGGTACACCTAAGAGAAGAAATCGATCAAATTTTACCATATATTGAATTATGTAGGCCGTGTAATGGCGATGACCATCATTGTTTCTAGTACATATCATTTTTGAAATGTATGTGTACCAACTAAGATATTAATCGTCGATTACTAAAATGGTTGCGTTAAAGATCAAAGGCAGCATCATAGTTAGTGTCAGTGATCTCAGCGCTCTCACGGTCTCCTTGGCTGTTTCCCGGAGACATGAAATGAGCCACCTGAGCTTCTTCATTTTGGTCAAGTGAGGATTGCTGTCAATCGTCGTCCTAAACAGGGCGAAGAAATCCGGCCACTCGGCATAGCTGCCGCTGAATGTTGGCTTCGGTCAGCATCGCCGCCTTAACCATCTGATACAGGACCTCCATTTTCATTTACAGGACCTCCACACGTCACCTCTGATCGTTTCCGCAGCATCCTCTCCCTGCTTGACGAAGTAGATCCAGTAGCTTCAGTTCCAGGGTCCATTATGTAATTATTATGCTTGTTTATTACATAAAAAACCACTGAGTTTCCGTGGCACTTTTAATACTGATCGCAAAACCAGCTTTTTGGTAACGGCCGAATCAATTTTGATTCTATTTTCCAATGTTATGATAAGGGCCACTGTCCAAACCAGGCCAAGCTCTCCTTTTCTGTCGGAGAATATCGTTATACTTCGACTGGCAATTTGTAGTATCCAGTTAATAAAAGCAAGTATTCGTACGCTGCTGTTCCTCTTCGCGAAAGGGCTTACTGTCGGTATTCACCCTGGGATCGACGGTTCGTCTTTACCCACGGTGCGTAGGCGGTTTCGGGGGCGTGCACTTCTTGCGTTGCTCGGTTTTAAGCTCGTCGGAACGGTGTGGGTTCTTCCTAGCTTCCTACATAACACCACTCTACTCTAATAATTATTTAAGTGCACTTCACTGTTCGTTAATGATCGGGAAAATATTTGAATTAAGACCTGTTGGAAACGGACGGACACGGGTTGTATTGAGGATCAGGAAAACTTTCACTTGATTAGGGTGGCTGAGATGTTGTACGCTCCCCTGGTCTTTACCCTCCCTGCCTTGATACCTCGATGTGAATCTATTTGGTATCCCTAGAGCAATGTACTCTACAGACTCAAATGACTTCGGAGTTTCCTGAAAACTCCATTACCATAAGCCCCAGACCCAGATAATACTCTTCTATTCCATTATAATATACATTATCTTTACTAAATCAAATCAAAATACACTTCATACGCCTTTGCGCCATATAAAAATAAAGAAAACTAAAAAAGAAACTGAGGAAATCAAAATTAAAGAACAAAAGAAATAAAACTACAAATTCATCTTACTTTAATTTAGCCTATCTGTCATATGTACCAATTGTCACCGCATTCACCAATATATGTTACATTTATATATTTATAGATAGATATAAGTTATCACCCGGCACATTCGGGCCCCTCCCTCTGCGCAGCACTATTCGCCCCCTACCATTTACTCAGCACTATTCGCCCCCTACCACTACGCCCTGAACTCGACCCGGACTCTTAAACCCGAATCCACAACATAAGCACAATTCCCAATATTCAAGTGCTGTGGGTTCAAGTACATCCGGGTATGTCACAAGAGTGCAACTAAGTCACAAGTGTGCAACTATGTACGCTGACTAAAGTGTTGCGGGAAAGCTGACTCCACATCTGCCGACACCACACACGCCGACGCCACACACGCTGACACCGCGTATAGAACTGGAGTGGGAGATCAGCCTATTCCGAACCGATGACCGGAGGGTCTCAACTCGGCGTAGCCAGTCTTCTCCGGACCGCTGAGCATCTAAGCCGAACTTGGACATCTTTAACCCAATCTAAGAATTCTACACTTAAGAGCCCATTCTTAACACACTTTCGAACAATTGTTAACTTAAGAAACCAACAATAAATTGTAATCACGCACATCGAACCATGAACGGAGTATTCTTAATCAGGTGACCGACCATTGGACACCTTAACTGGCGCCCGAGCGGGTAAGTAGAGTGAAGGTGTATTGTGTGTGCTGGAAAATGTTTTCCCAAAGGGAAAAAATCAATCGAAAATTAAAGAAAAAATGTGCAAATGTAAGAAATCCTTCTCAAAGAGAAAAAAGGAAGAGAAATATTCTTCGTTTTTTTCCCAAACAAAGTTCCCCAAACAAAATTCCCCCAAAATAAAATGAAGAATAAATAGTGAAAAATTTAAAACTGAAGAAATTTTTCCCAAAGTAAAATAAAAATAGAAATATTCTTCGTTTTTCCCCAAACAAAATTCCCCAAAAGGAAATGAAAAATGAATAGTGAAAAAGTTAAAAGTGTAGAAATTGTTTTCCCAAAGTAAAATAAGAAAGGGAGAAAATGAATAGTGGAAAGGTTAAAAGTTTCTCTCTCTCCAAAATAAAATAAAAATAGAGAGAATGAATAGTGAAAAGGTTAAAAGTGTAGAAATTGTTTTTTCGGAATAAAATAAAAATAGAGAGAATGAATAGTGAAAAGGTTAAAAGTGTAGAAATTGTTTTTTTCAGAATAAAATAGAAATAGAGAAAATGAATAGTGAAAAGGTTAAAAATGTAGAAATTTTTTCCAAAAATAAAAAAGGGGGGAAGATGAAATTTTTTCCAAAATAAAATGGAAATAGAGAAAATGAATAGTGAAAGATCTAAAAGTGTGGAAATTTTTCCCAAAATAAAATAAAAAAAGGGGGAAGATGAAGTTTTTCCGAAATAAAGTGAAAGTAAAGGAAATGAATAGTAAAAAGTTTAAAAGTGGAGGAATTTTTCTCAAATTAAAATAAAAAAAGGGGGAAGATGAATAGGGAAATGTTTTAAAGTGTAATAATCCTTCCGAAAATTAAGAGAAAAAAATAGGAAAGGTGTAGAGGTGAAATAACGAGGAGTTTTTATTTTTCTTTCAAGTAAATAAAGGAATAAAATCAAGAATGAAAAATAACGTAGAGTTTTCAGAGTAGAGCAAAAAAGAGAGGTCATTAAAACATTAAGGTTTGGGAAAAGAGCGGGTAATTTAAGAACCAAAATGAGATTGAAATACAAAAACGAAAATGAAATCAAAGAATTACGAAATATGAAACGAAATTAAAAAAAAAAAAAAAAGAAGAAAAATATGTGTTGAAATAAAAGTAATGAAGTAATTACCCACCGCGGCGGTTTGCTATCATAGCATATTCGCGGGTGCAAAAATATTACTTCATATAAAAAATAAGAGAACCACCGCGAAGGTATTCGCGTGTGGCAAGAAGTATAACAAAAGGAAAAAATAAAGTATAAAAAAGGGTTGTGTCGCGTTATAAAAGAAAAGGAACGGAATTACCCACTGCGGCGAGAACAAAAATAAGAGAACCACCGTGAAGCTTATTCGCGTGTGGCAAGAAAAATAAATTAAAAAATAAAAGATAAAAATGGTGTGTGGCAATCTGCTGGAAACGCTAAGAGGTGTGCAATGCACCCAAAAAAAGCTGCCCAGTGGGTTGTGTGAGCAACCGTACCTGAGTAGGCCTGCGGGCCAAAACGGAACAATACGGACCACCGCGCCCAGTGCCAAGAAAATACAAGAACACGAGACAAACCCAAAAACCAGATTTTACAACACACAGAACAAAAGAAAACCCAAAAGCACGAAACAAAAAGAAAAACTGAAACGAACGAAAAAGAAAAAACTAAAAGTATGCGACAAAAATTACACTTAAGATATGCAACAAAAAAAGAAAAACTTAAAGTATGCAACAAAAAAGGAAAACTGAAAGTATACAAGATATGCAACGAAACAGCACCCATAATACACACTCACTCTACACCCTATTATAATTAAATAATATTATATTCTGCCATTCCTCATATTTAAAAAAATTTCTTTGTCTAATTATCAGAAGAAGTTGAAGACGAACACGAGCACTCCAAGACACACAGATATCGACACACAGATAGTTGTAAAGGGTGAGTAAAGCGCTTCCTCTCTTCCTCCTCAAGACAATAAAATCAGACAAAATTGAATATTCCCCTTAACATAAACACAATCAATAAAAAAATCCAAACACCATTTACAAATATCGAAAATTATACTGTAAGCCAAAAACAACTATTAAAAATTTTATTAAAGAACACAGAACGAAAAAGTTCAACCATCATTTACGAATACTAAAGGTTATATTTCTAGAATTTAAAGATATTAAAATTACTTACTTATTATTTTTGCATTCGACTTACGCGTCATTCTCTTGAGACCCCTTGACATAGGTCTATTATATTTTTCTGAATAAAACATTTTTCCCCTTGCTGTTGAAATGGAAGAAATCAAGGCCACCCTGCAAAAGTTTGACGAGAGCCTTAAGACCCTCTTAGATCAGGTCGTAGCAGTTAAAGAGGATATCAGGAAAGTCGGGACGAGGGTAGCCACCCTCGAGCAAGACCATGAAAGACGTAATCCCGCGGTAATCCAACCCGTTCCCTTGGTCCGTCCGCGCACCGAATATGAATTAAAAGAAACATCTACTTTGCCAGATTGCGTTAAGGAACTCCAGACTTTCGAGGGGGAGCCCGGGAAATTTGTGTCCTGGATTAACAGGGCGCAAGCCGTTGTCAATGATTATGAAATCATTATAGGCAAGCCCTTGTATAGGACCATAATTCTTTATATTAGGCAGAAAATAAGAGGTGACGCCGATTTGGCGCTTTCTTCTTATAATGTGGAGGACGATGATTGGTCGGAAATTAAGCGGGTCCTCTCGCTTCACTACGCCGACAAGCGAGACGTCCGAACCCTTGAGTATCAATTAAGCCAGTTGACACAGGCAGGTAGAACCCTAGATCAATTCTACAATGACGTCAATAATCACTTTTCCTTGATCCTAAACAAATTAAAACAATCAGAGCATGCGCCTAACGTGGCCAGTGCCCTGATTGAGATGTATAGGGACAAAGCGCTGGATGTTTTTGTAAGAGGACTCAACGGCGATGCCTCTAAATTACTGATAATTCGGGGTCCGAAGAACTTGCCTGAGGCATATTCCTTTTGCCTGGAGCTGCAAAATGTATCGGTCAGGGGTAATGCACGAATGGAACATACAAATAAGTTCACCCCATTTTTCCAACCCCGCTACCCAACAAACGCATCACGCTATGCGCCTCCGATGGCCCCACGGTTTCCGCCTTCATTCCAACCACCAGTAAGGGCACCGGCGGGTGCAACCTTCAATGATGGTTCATCCGGTAATTCACGGGGCTTTAATAGATTCCAGGGACCACGACCAGCCATTAAAATGGAATCAAATCGGTCCGGTCAGTCGTATCAATCCGGCTTTGGCATGCGCCGTGGAAACGACTCCGTGTATGGGTCCGCACCCGGCCCGAATCCCTTCAAGAAGGCACAAAGATTGTACCACATGGCGGCAGTTCCGTCCAGCGTGGTGACAATGCCCGAAACCGACACGCAAAATTCCGCTTGTCAAGCTACTTACGTAGACGAAGCGGTGAGCGCCCACGACTCGAGCCTTGAGTATGATGCCCCATACCATAAGGCCGACAACGAGAATGTTAACGACGAGGCAAATTTTATGCCGGACGCCTATCCAGCGTGCCATACATAGAATACGTCGCGCGAAATGGCAGCAAGTTGAAGTTTCTTATCGACACCGGCGCGAATAAGAACTTTGTTAGCCAAAAACACTCCGCCGGCTCCATCCCCTTATCCACTCCCTTTTATGTTGAATCTGCTGCCGGTAATGTTAAAATCACACATTGCCTGATAGGACGATTCTTTGAGCCCATTGGCAATGACGCGATTACCACCTTCTACGTTCTGCCTGGTCTGAATTCCTTCGACGGTATCATCGGTGACGATACTCTCAGGGAAGCAAAAGCCTTAATTGATCGAAAAAACGATCTTCTGCTAATATCCCCTGGTACCCAGATACCCCTTCTGGCGAGATATTCCTCCAATGTCCATGCCCTGATTGATGGCGATCATGACGACGAAACCAAACAAGCGCTGGACAATCTACTTAAAGAATTTGCAACAATTTTTGAACCACTTTCGTCAGGGGAATCGGTAAATACAACCGTTAAGGCCGAAATACGTACTAACACTCAAGACCCCATTTTCACTCGCAGTTACCCATACCCCGCGAACATGAGGGGGGAGGTTGAAAAGCAAATACAAGAACTCTTAGACGGGGGAATAATAAGGCCATCTGCCAACCCTCCGATCTGGATTGTCCCAAAGAAACCTAAACCAAATGGTGAGAAGCAGTATCGCATGGTTATCGACTTCAAGCGCCTAAATGCGGTTACGATATCCGATACTTACCCGATACCGGATATAAATTCTACTCTGGCCAGCCTTGGGAAAGCCAAGTATTTCACGACGGTTGATCTGACGTCTGGCTTCCACCAAATTCACATGAACGAAAAAGACATCCCTAAAACGGCCTTCTCCACCCTCAATGGGAAATACGAATTCCTTCGTCTACCATTTGGCCTAAAAAATGCCCCGGCAATCTTCCAGCGGATGATTGACGATGTTTTGAGAGAACATATCGGAAAAATCTGCTATGTCTACATCGACGATATTATTGTTTTCGGCGAAGACTATCAGAGTCATTGGAACAATTTGCGTGCGGTTTTCCAAAATCTTCGGAAGGCCAAACTGCATGTAAACTTGGAAAAAACACGTTTCCTCTCCACACAAGTTGAGTTCTTAGGTTATATTGTTACGCAGGACGGTATTAAGGCAAACGACCAGAAGGTGAAAGCAATAACCGATATGAAGCCCCCTACTAACGTGAAGGAGCTGAAAAGTTTTCTTGGAATGGCCTCATATTACAGGAAATTCGTTCAGGACTATGCGACAATCGCGAAACCATTGACGAATTTGACAAGAGGAGAGTACGCTAGAATTAAAGCATCGCAATCTAGGAAGGTTCCGATCGAACTGGATGGCGTAGCTTTACAGGCCTTTAATGACCTGAAGGCGATTCTTGCCTCCTCTGAAGTCCTGGCTTTCCCCGATTTTAGTAAACCATTCCATTTGACCACTGACGCGTCGGACTATGCCATAGGTGCTGTTCTGTCCCAAGACGAGCAGGGCAAGGACCGACCAATAGCTTACATTTCTCGTGCATTGAACGAAACTGAGGAAAACTACGCTACCATAGAGAAAGAAATGCTCGCGATAGTATGGGCATTAGATAATCTTAGATCTTATCTTTATGGCGCAGGGTCAATCAAGGTATACACCGATCACCAACCACTTACGTACGCGTTGAGCAATCGCAACTTCAATGCGAAACTCAAGCGATGGAAGTCGCGAATTGAAGAATATGGCGCCGCAATTTCTTATACGCCCGGTAAATCCAACGTCGTCGCTGACGCCCTTTCGCGTATCACAACGCAAGTTAACTACCTCGGGTCAACAACGTGCACTGCCTCTGAAACTGACTCCTTGGCTACCGTTCACAGTGTGCTTGAGGATGCTTCTCAATTGATACCTCATGTAGAAGCACCAATCAATGCGTTCAGGAATCAGCTGGTTTTTGATGAAAACCAGCTTGAGTACTCATGTGAACACCCACATGTTGGTTATGTCCGTCATTTAATACCACTTAACGACGGGACCATGTCCGGTTTAGTGAACATTCTCGAGAAACATTTAAAACCCTCCATAATTAATGGAGTAAAGATTTCCGAAACTTACCTCCCATCCTTCCAATCTACATGCTTTGAGAATTTTAAGCTATATAAAATTCGAATAACGCAAAGATTGGTAAAGGATTTGTCCGATCCGGAGCAAATCTCCGAGATAATAGAAAGGGAACATCGCAGGGCCCACAGAGGTCCAAAGGAAGTCACTATTCAAATTTTGGAGAAATTCTATTTTCCCAGAATGACAAGTACGGTTCGTGCCCAGTTGTCATCGTGCGACTGCTGCAAACGATTCAAATACGAGCGTCATCCCAATAAACCAGAGTTGCAACCGACACCCATCCCAAACTACCCGTGCGAAATACTGCATATCGACGTATTCACACTAGAAAAAAAGGTTTATCTAAGCTGTATCGACAAATTCACGAAATTCGCCAAACTTTTTCCCCTACAATCCAAGGCATCAATTCACCTCCGCGAAACACTGTTAGAGGCCCTTCACTACTTTACGGTGCCTAGAATGATAGTGTCAGACAACGAGAGGGGTCTCCTTTGTCCGACGGTATTAAACTATCTCCGCACATTGGAGATTGAATTGTACTATAGCCCTACTCAGAGGAGTGAAGTCAACGGTCAAGTGGAAAGATTTCATTCCACCTTTTTGGAAATCTACCGGTGCTTAAAATTCGAACATCCCAAATTCACAAGTGCACAGTTAGCGCTGATCGCTGTAGACAGATACAACAACTCTGTCCATTCAGTGACCAACAAAAAGCCCGTTGACCTATTCTTAAACCGCGCATCGCGCATTAACTATCAGGGTTTATCTAACTTCAAGGAAAAAACACTTGAAGATGTTAGAGGCCTGATTGAACGAAACCAGGCTATGGCCAATATAGGTCACAATAAAAATAGGTCCGAACCTAAACAATATGAATCGGGGGATAAGGTTTTCGTCGCTAATAAGCAGATTAAAACTAAAGAGAAACAACGTTTCAGACCAGAGGAGGTCCAAGAGAATCGCGAAGTGACAATAAAAACTAAATCAGGGAAAATTCTACACAAAGCAGACTTGAGGAATTGAAGAGCGCTTTACGACCCTCTATTTTTTAAGAAAAAAACAAACCACAAAAAACTTTTTTATTATTTCAACACTTTCACAAAACATTAAACGTAGAATAAGATATTATAAGTATGAATAGCATATACACTAGCTTTTCTTTCATTCTTGATTATATGCCCTATAAGCCTCACAACCATCGGTCTCATGTCAGCCGCGCGCATATACAAATATGACGCACCCGTCGTACCACTGCAACAAGGAGGAGTATGGCGCATCAACGGAATATTCAAACTGGTTCACGTCATCGACATATCGAGGATGATGCAGCTAGTGGACGAAACTAGCCGGGATGCGGCAACCCTGTCGGATCAACGCATCAAAACTATAACGAGGCATTACCTGGAGCAGGCAGCGGAAGGGATGAACAGAGTAATGAGGCCAACAACACGCAGAGCTCGAGCAGTAAACTGGCTGGGTTCAGCCTGGAAATGGATAGCAGGATCACCGGATGCAGAGGACTGGAATGCGGTACTCAACTCGGAAAAGATGATCAGCGAAAACAACAACCAGCAGATTCGGATCAACGCTCGACTCTTCGACGCAAGCCACAAATCGATTCAAGAACTAAATGATGTGGTAGCGAGAGTCAATGCGATTGACGGAGACCTCCACGCAGTTACAGCAACACTGCATAAGGCAATTATCCTGGCTGGCCAAGTGGCGGAAATCACGAGGGCCTGCCAACTTGCCAAGACGGGAGTAACGAATTCGAACCTTCTGGATCACGAGGAAATTGAAGCCATGCTCATGGAAGTCAACGATCTCCCGTACCAAAACGCTGTGGAAGCAGTGGAATTTTCCCGGCCAACGATACTCTCCAATGGCACGACGC